>NC_081408.1:274484403-275684403 GCF_030272615.1 Cryptomeria japonica | reverse complement strand
AAACACCTCCAAATCGGCTGTAACTTTGAATTTCGCAATAAAATCACAATATCTTTCATCCCTAAAAATTTGGAAAAAAGTTGCAAGGACCGTGTGCACCCCGAGCGCCATCGTCCTCGACATTTTTCCCGAAATTTCGGGAGCTAGGTCTTACTGTATTTTTCTGCTAAAATCCAGAATTTTGGCTGATTTTATCAATTTTAACACTTTCAAAATTAAAGTCAAAGTTGGTCTAGCGATTGCTTGGATTGAGGCTTCTAATCATTCAAAAATTGTTGAAATTGAAATTTGTATCAAAATTGTGTTTCTTACAGTCCTAAATCTGAAAAGTGTGTTGGCATTCATTCGAAATTTCAGTGCTTTATTCAAATTTTTACAATTTGTGACTTTTGAAATTAAGTGTTTAATTGCAACAACTTTGATTTCCGCTTTCAAATTCGAATTTTGCATGAAATCGAGTCAACTTTTAAATTTCAAAACTTGCATTGCTTTCAGCATTCTCTCTAAAATCATAAAATTCAAAATTTCAGTTTCCCTCTCTTTTTCAAACTTCAAAATTTTACATTTTTCAACAATCTTGGTAGGGTTCAATTTTGAGATTGCAACTTTAATTTGGCCTATCTACAGATCGTAAAATCACTCAATTTTTTTAGATTAGCTTTAAAATCATCATAACTTTCATCTCTGAAAATTTCAAAAAAAGTTGCGAGGACCGTGTGCACTCCGTTTGCCACAGTCCCAAACATTTTTTTCGAAATTTCAGGAGATTGTCCTGATTGCATTTAACAGCTTAAATCTAGGAGATTGGCTGATTTTATTGAAATTTGCTGCCTCTAAAATTCAAAATCTTCTCTCTTTCTTTAGTGCATGAGTTTTACAACAATAAGCCCTAC
The DNA here is from genome assembly GCF_030272615.1 of Cryptomeria japonica. NCBI lineage: Eukaryota > Viridiplantae > Streptophyta > Pinopsida > Cupressales > Cupressaceae > Cryptomeria > Cryptomeria japonica. The sequence continues at coordinate 275,683,510 of NC_081408.1, read as the reverse complement.
TTACACTATTCCCATTAGACGAAGCCTTAGAATTAAGTCTTTCCAAGGTGTAATTACCGAGGAGATGGAACCTAATTTGAATGGCCTTTTTAACGAGGACATGGGTAATTCCTCTAATCCTCTTAATGATGAAGAAGCTCTCCATGAGGTTTCTGTAGAACAACTTTCAAAATTGGATAACCAATTTGATGATTTTCAACAATGGATGTCTCAGGAATACCCCGATAGTCAAGCTCTTTCATTAATTGAGGGTCTAAAACATATGGTTCAAAGTGATAAGAATGGAATTGATATTTTGCGTGGTATTGCACACATTATGGATTCGAATGTGATGCCTATGAAAAGTTGTGCTGAAACTTTAGGTTATACACAACCTCCTACTCAAGTTAATCATTCTATTCCTTTGACAACTTCTATTGCTAGTATACCTACTTTTAGATCAAACATAATGACTAGTTCAATACAAGACATACCTCCTATGATCACTAGTCATGGGGGCAATCCTTCTTCTTCAATCAACCCTCTTCCTTCATTCAATCCAACTTCTTCATTCATTCCTTCAATGAGTGTCCCTATTATATCTCCACAAATGAACATGACGCAAGGGGGAAATTCATTTAACCCTTCCATTCCTCCTTGTAGTGTTCCTCCTTTCCAATCATCTCCTATGACTAACTATCATAGTGTCCCACCACCTTACTCTCTACCTTCTTTCAATAACATAACACCTCCATCACAATCTAACACATCTAATATGAATTCTTCGACTGAAGCAACCATTAACAATCTTGCACAAACTGTCTCTTTTTTACAGCAACAAATTGCCTCTATGAATCAATCTAAGTTTAGCGTGCCCACATTTGATGTTGCGAGCCCACTTTCTCTTGACATTGTTCGAGCTATCCCCCCTAAAAATGTTGAAATTCCGTATTTGGAGCTTTATAATGGTAAGGGTGATCCTCTAACACATGTTAAGACCTTTCAAACAATATGCACTAATTTTGCTTATGACCAAAGGTTGCTTGCAAAACTGTTTACTAGAACATTAAGAGATAAAGCCCTACAATTGTATTGCTCATTGCCTTCTTATTCTATTACTTCTTTCGAACAACTTGCAAATGCTTTCATTCAACAATTTCAAAACAATATAAGTCCTAAAGTTACTTTGATTGATTTAATGCATTGTAAACAAGGTGTTAAAGAAAAAGTGACTGATTTCATTCGTAGATATAAGCATTTGTATGCTCAAATTTCTTTTCCAGTGCCTGACAATGACATTCAAAGAATCTTTATTTCTAATTTACAAAAAGATATTAGAGAAAAAATTCTGTTTTCTGAGTTTACTTCTTTCCAACAGTTGTGCGCAACTCTTCACAATTATCAACTGACTGTGAGTCAAATGGAACAAGCAAATCCTATGGCTCCGAGTGATAAGGGTGATAGTAGTCAACAACCATTTGGGAAGTTTAAACCGAATAGAGAGTCCATTAAATTCAATGAAAACATCATCAACAACAATGTGAATGCGGCATCAGGTGTGCCTCCCATTTCTAAGTTTTTCAAGAAAGAAAGAAAGTTTACTCCTTTGAATGAATCATTGCATAGTATTATGAATAAGTTATTGGAACAAAATGTGCTTACTCTTCCTCCTATAAGGCAAATAGATCCTGCAAAGATTAATTCACCCTATTTTGATAACAAATCTTTTTGTCAATTTCATCGTCATCTTAGGCATGATACTGAAAAATGTTTTGCTTTAAAGGGTAAAATTCAAGATTTGATTGATAATAATACTATATCTGTTTCTGGTGTGAATGATAAAGGCAACACATCTGTAGCTCCTCCTAACCAAAATCTTTAGATTTTTACTGATCCATTGCCTTCTCATACCTCTAATGTGATTGATACTACTGATTCCTTTGTCTAACCTGATGATCTTGTGTCTATGACTCCGAATGTGATTAACTTTGTAGAGCAGCAGAAAATCCCTAAAGAACCTTCCATCACCTTTGATTCCAGTGAAACTATCAGGGCACCTGATGGTCCTTTATATATAGTTGCAAAAGTAAAAAATACACCTTGCCATGGAGTGCTTATTGATCCTTCTTGTATGGTTAATAGCATTACTGAAGAATTCCTTTTTACTTTGCAATTGAATCAAGTGATCTATGACGAAACAAATGTGGTTGTGAAATTATTTGATGCATTTTCTTCTCCTGCAATTGGTTCTATTACATTACCTATTGAGGTCCATAACAAATTCCTTGATGTGGACTTTGCTATTATTCCATCATCCGAACAATTTCGTGTGAAGCTAGGCTATCCTTGGCTATCTTCCATGAAAGCTATTGCTTCTCCTATTCACAAGTGTTTGAAATTTCCCCATAATGGTGAAGTTGTTACTGTCAATCATAGTCTCTTTAAACCAGCTGAAAGAACTTCTAGCGTTCCTATTGATTACTTTTGGCCTAAACAATTCCAATCTCTTCCTCCGCGAAGTGATCATCTTTTCAAATCTTATCAAAAGTGGAAAAAAGATATGATCCTATCTCTAAGTGAACCTAGAAGACCCAAACTTGATATTCCTATCATTCTTGAGAAGGAAGTTCTTCCTTTGAAAGATAAAACTAATGTCTTTCCTCACGAAGATTCCCAACCCATCCCTATGAATGTGACTATGCCTATATCTAATAAACTTTCTAAAGGTAGACCTATACCTCCTCGCCATGATGGACTTGGTCTCCTTCCTAAACCAAATATTCCTCCTTTATATGAAGCAGTTCCTCCTCCTTCCTCTTATGGAGAGAAGAGACCTTCCTCTTCTCCTATCATTCAACCTAAGAGACGACAACCTAAACACCCAAGTGATAAGGATGAGAACATTCCTCCTCCTCAATCTTCGCAACTTCCTACTAAGACTAGACGAAATCGTTCTGCACGTGAACGCCGATGAAAGCGTCGTCTTAGACCTCAGGCAGCTGCTTCTCAAACTTTGCAATCCCCAAAAACACCTTCAACTAATATTATTCCATTTTCTCCTCAGCCGATGATTGAGCCAAAATCTCCTAAACATAAGATGCGTGATGGCCTTGATCCTATGCGAGTTAAAGATCCTATTTTTATAAATCTTGATGATGATATAGATGAAAATTTTATTCATGATGAAAATGTTACTCCTGTTCATTCTGATAGTGAATATGAATATGTTGATGTTGATAACCATTTATCCAACAAATTTTCTAAAGCACTTATCCTAGCTCCTAGACAAGAACACCGTGGCTTGGGGTATGAACATAGCCCTTGTTTGGATCTTGTGATAGCTCCATCTGCTGTGTTGGATGTTCCTCCACTAGCGTGTTTCCTACCTTCCTGAAATATTGATCAGCAAGATTGGGGGGTAGATGACGTGCTAGACTAGTTCATTAGCATAGCAGATTCTCTCCTCCTCTCTTGATTTTTTGTTACTTCTTCTATGTGTTACTCCCATTCTTCTGTTTGTTGTCCTTAATGTTGTCTACTTGAGGACGATGCAAAACATTGAGATCTCTTTTGGTCTCTCTCATGTTTACTCAAAAGACACATGTGTTCCCTTCTTCTAGGTGACCTTCCTTGATTGGGGAATGAAGAACAATTATGCATACATACATATGATATACATGAATTATCATACAGCATACTGACCCCGAGGAAAGCGAAGTCACCTTGTGCTTTGTGTTTTGTATCTATTATCCTTGGGCTTATCTCACACTTGGGGGCTAAATCCTTGTGATAACGTGCTCCTTTCTCATTTCTTATATGTATCACTACCTTAAAGCAATCACCCCCAGTGAGGCGTGTGCGATCGCTTTAACGTAGGGGGGCATACATCCCATTCATATCTTTTCAAGATACTTGAAAATTTCTTGACAAATTTAGCTTTGCCTTGAAAATTTTTGATATCTTTCTTGCATGACTCATAGTGAGGGAACCTTACTACTGACAGTCATGGTTCTCCCTCGTGATCTTCCCTTTTACTTTGTCAATCGAAGTTGTAAGATCCTTAGTCCACTGGGGGCTTGGTGTATCTTGCCTCCTTGACGTGGTGAAAGTTTTCCAATGTTGTTTCCTTGTACTTCACCGGAAGTATGAGCGTACGCTTATACTCCCACTAAAGTGGGGGCTAAATGTAGCATCCTAAAATTGCGACACTTGCAATTTCGACCGCATTTGGGTCTTCATGATGGCGGCGCAACACTGAACCTGAATGGAGACCCCAAAACTTGTTCATGACACCAAAAACTGCATTTTTCAGCACCCTGGCCTGATCCTCCTTGCACCCTGCTGTCCCTGGAGGTGGGACCATGGCGCCCAATGCCCTGGTCCCCCAGGACTAGGGCGCCCAGCTCCCTGGTCCCCCAGGACCATGGCGCCCAGCGCCCTGGTCCCTGGCCCTATTTTGGGCCCGGTCTCTTTTGGGGCTTCGGGTCTTTAAGTTTGCAAATTGGAAAATAATATTTCCTGGTCGGCCTAAGGTTGGGAAAATCAGTCTTTCAACCCTAATTGACAAGTATAAAAACTGCATTTCATCTCTCATTTTGAGGGAAGATGGAAAAAAGGCGGAAGCGATATTCAAACATTCAAGCATTCAAGCATTCAAGCATTCCTTCAAGCAATTAATCATTCTAAGTCTCCATTCAAGGCTAAGTGTTGCATTCAAGACAAGGATTCAACCATTGAAGAGGAGATCACTTACAACATACAACATACAACAACATTTACACCTTCGCATGTAAGAATACAAACATTCTTACAACAAGGTATCAGTACTTGTTTACATTACAAACATTTACATTTACAGCATTCTCATTTCTTGGTTAATTCCAAAACCGGGGTTTGACTTAAAGGCAAACCCCTCATCCCTAACCCCCTAATCATCCTCTCTTTTCTATGTGTAGGTTGTAGGTACGCGGCTGTAATTGAAGATCTGGAATCCTTGTGCAGAGACGAACAGATCCACCTTCGTTTCGCGGATTTTTTGGAGGACCGTGTGCACATCGGGCGCCATCGTCCCATCAAATTTCGCTCAAATTTGTAGAACAGCACCGTCTCGACATTTTATTGCTAATTCCAGGTCCGCAGCTTCATCCCATATCTCTATCTCTGTTTATAAGCAAATCTTTCCTACTTTACATGCATTCCTAGTTCAATCTTTCTATCTACATTCTTTACAAAAGAGGGTATCCTTGATGTCTTAACCCTTGAAACTCATATAGAATCCAATCTTGCATTGCGTGGGATTAGATCTTGTGGGTTTCAACCCCTCTTTTGAATATAAAGTCTCTCCTAAGTGAAAAACCATCAACCCTAGTGACTCCCCCTTCTCTCTCCTTGGAGTTGGGGAGGGGAGAATGACTAGGGTTCGATTTTTCCGCTTTACACTTTAGAGGGCATGTCTCCCCGTGTGGTCATTAGGACTACTAGTGAGAAGAGAATGACCCAAGTGGTAGCAAGGAAAACCCAACTCTTCCAAACCACTATAAACAACTGTATTCATGGTGAAAACTATGGATAACGTGTGCTGATTAGTTCATACCGACACTATGTCTCCCCATAAACCCGTTTGATCAAATTTATTTGATCATTTTTAGGGCATAACCCCTACCGGTTGGAGCCTTCTGTATTTACATAGCTGAAAGTGCCCAATGTATGGCCACAGGAGCTGATGCCCTTACTAGCACCTTTTTGTTTTAGAAGCCAAAATCTTTCTAGTTGTTGGGGCAGGAGGTCGGACCTTTGGAGCAGCCCACACATACAGTTCTTAGTAGAGATACAAAGTTTGCCACGGGGAGTTTCTGTGGATACTGATGCTTGGCTTCCCTAAGAAGTGAGTGCTGAGGGTGGAGCCAGTCGGGTCAAGCATCTAAGTATCCACTCTGAATAGCCTAGCCTCGTGTGGGAATCAACAACTATTGTCCTAGCCAGCCATAAGAATTGTGCTTGACTTATTTTAAACATTCCAACATTCAAGACCAAACATCAAAACATTGTGTCTTTTGTGTCTTCAAGTGTATGCAAAACAATTTTACATCAAACAACACACTTTTCTTTGAGTCATTTTGAGTCTAATCACCTGCAAACATTGAGTCTTCATTAACAGTGTGTCCTCTTGTCATGAAAAATAGTCAAACATTCAGATTTGGTCACAACAAATCACTTCACAGATTAGAAAAATTGCACAAAGTTTTCATAAATGCATCTATGTCTAATAGAACCGTGTCTGTGTCATATAATCATGTCTGTGAAAGGTAGAAATGCGTATGTGTTCTCTTGAGCAATATTGCACTTACAACACCTCAGAAACATGTTTGTGTCTGACAAAACCATGTCTATGTCATTTAAGTGCGTCAGTGTCTGATAGAATAGCATCTGTGTCATTTGAGCGCGTCTGTGAAGTATATAGGCACGTCTGTGTTCAAAATTGAAAACTTTCATAATCCAACAAACAAGGAACAGTCAGTTTCAGACTTATTGAGCTTCCTAGGTTATCTCTCTGGGTTTTCATCTAGCATTCAACCTATCTTTGGGTCTCACAAATTCCATCATTGCTTTACACCATACATTACATTCACATTTGTCTAAACTTGAGTCAAAAGGTCACTTGTTTGTCCTCATCATACTTTGTCAACACAAAACATACATACAACATTTTGCTAAGTGGTCCCTCATCAAGGTCTATCACCTTTGGGTCTCATTTGGTCTTACTTAGAGTCAAGGTCAACTTACCTCATCAAGAGAAACTATCATCTCTTTGGAAGCCACACCTACTCTACTACATACATACTTGGTCTTACACTTTGGACATTACAAGTACACTTCAGATTAATTTACATTCCATCCAACTCTTGGTCTTCCATACTCTTTTCATTTTCATCTAGTCTCACACATCTTGGTCAATACCTAGTTCATGGTTGAAACCCGTTCCCAAAAATCTAGGAGAGAAACTAAAGAGGCTCAAGAATCTACAAACATGAGTTCTTATGAGTATGGCAATGATATCTTTTTCAATTCTGATCATACTACATTACCTAACATGGATGCTTATAGAAAAATTCTAAATGTTGAGCACATGGACACTACAAACAACAATGATACACACAATGACAATATGGACAACTTTTTAGTACATTCAGCAGAAGTGGAAGACACCATTATGGATCCCTGTTTCAATCGATTGGTTGAGGAAATAATGAGGAGAAATAGACAATACTTCTTACAAGTGATGGCACAAAGTGGAGTCAAGATCCCTCATGATTTTGACATGTCTCAAATAATGGAAAATTGACCTTTGCAACAACCTCATCTCAGCATGGATCAAAGGAGGCCTAATAGTGGAGGCAATAGAGGACCACATATGGTGCCTGAATCACCATCATCTTTGTTTCAAAAACCAGAGGTCCTACATACACAAGGTCAAGCATATGATACTCACCTTTGTACACCATTATGGAAGTCTTATGCAGAAAAATATACTCAATCACATACCAATGCTAAGGATCAACAACCAAAGCAATTGGATATCCAAAGGCATGCTCAAAATTTGGACACAAGGAAACCCCACGTCAAATTTGGGGGCAACACACTAGAACAAACTCATGACATTCCTATAGAGTATGGTATAAATGGACAAAGCAGATATTTCGTTCCTCAACATGACTCTATACCAAGTGGTCCATATACGCAGCATCACTATAGACCTCCTCCATATGAACATGTGTATGATCAATATCATCCGTATATGCAACATGCTCCTCCACATGGTGCTTCAGACATGGGGTATGGTCCAAGAAGTCAGTCTCCACCTTAGAATAATTTGGAACATCAAATCAAGGATTTACAAAAGAAAATGGAGGACATAAATACACCAAAGCCAACTTACACAATGAGAGACATATGTCCTTATCCATTTGACAAAAGCATTCCAATGCCTCCTTTTCCTACACACTTTCTGACACCTAAGTTTGATAAGTATAGAGGAAAAGGAGATCCTAAGGCACATATAAGACAGTTTTTCACAACTTGCATTGAGGTAGCAACAGAAGAGACATATTTGATGAGATTATTCCTACAAAGCTTAAGTGATCAAGCTATGGAATGGTTCTTCCAACTTCCACCTGGTATTAAGTCATGGGGTGACTTAGCAGAGGCATTTATTCAGCATTTCTCGTACAACATAGAGACAGACATATCAATCACTACTTTGTGTAGCACCAAGGAAAGGGATGGAGAGTCTTTTTCATCATTGTTACAAAGATGGAGGAATCTAGCCAGTAGATGCTCTTGTGAAATTCCACAAAAATAAATGGTAGAGATGTTCACCTAGAATGTTAACAAGGACATTGGTTATTACTTGAGAAAAGCTTGCTTATCCACCTTCAAAGAAATCAATGAAAAAGGCTTAGCAATAGAGAAGGTCCTAATTGAACAAGGAGTCATTAAGATATTCAAGGAAAACAAAGATGACTTTAAAGGAAAAGACAAGCCCAGATTTTGGAATAAAAACAAGAACACAATCAATGATGGTGTTGTGGATGCCAATACAGTGCGACCTAAAATCATTTTTTCTAGATCAAGCTCTACAAACAATCAAGTGAATACTCAAACTGTTAGGTCCTGGAGATAACTAAGAGGGAGGAGGGGGAATCAGTTGTCTAATAAATTCAAACCAAAAACAACTTAACCAACTTAATGCTTAATACCGGTAAATCAGTTAAGTATGCTAGTAGACAGTTTTAACAGTTAATTGCTATATCAGGAAACATAAACACAAAGTCATCCACAACACAGGACACCAATATTTGTACGTGGAAAACCTGTAAGGGGAAAAACCACAGTGGGAAACCTTACCCACAATCAGATAATACTACTACAGATAGTAAGTGTACATAAATGGGGTCTGCACATGCAGAAAGGCCAACAGCCTAGAGATCACTGCTCAATCACAAAATGGGAGGCACACTAACTACATTTGGATGGTTAAATCCAATAAGAATGTATTGTAAAAATAGCATCTTCATATGTTGGATTCAGTACCGGTGTAATGTTGATATGCTTCTACAAAAACCTAGCTTCACCTTCAAATGATGTCTTCGTGTATATCCCTGCTTGATCTTACATATACCTTCTCTCAATTCTTTTTCGCATTCCACATTTGATCTTACAAATAAGATCTTACATTTATACCATACCCTAAGACCAATTTTAGTAGGTTAGCTCTACAAGATATTATAATAAAACATTTTTACAAACAATATAATATCCGATGCAATAGCCGATTAAACATGTTGGCTTAATGCATTTACAACAATAATTAATCATTTCCATAGCATGCCATGCTGATCTGAAAAAGATAAACCTGTCAGTGTAACCCTAGGTAACCCTAGACCTATTTGCTAGTAAAAGCAAATATGCAAATATGAATATACTAATGATTAATTCATTAAGATAAGATATCCACATGATGTCTTCAATATTACCAAGTGTCTTCCATATCATTTGAAGTGTCGGTGATCATTATATCTTGCTGGTGAACCATATACCAGTAACTGTGCAATAGTTACTTGCTTGCCAGTGAATGCTATTGGATCTCCAAAGTGCTAGTGTTTTAGTAGGTGTTGACATCAATGACAAAACTATACCAAAATACCAACACAAACTACTTCAAAGTCATGAAGTAAGTACACTCCATTAGGAGAACCACTAGAGTCGGTTTTCAAAAAGCTAGTGGCAAACAAGATAATCACAATTCCATATTTTCCTCCATATGAGCCAAAGGTTAAACCAAATTGGTGGAATGATGATTAATATTGTGAATTTCATAAGAGCAAAGGACATAAACAAGAAATTGCCATTGACTGAAGAACATCATACAAGATCTTATTGATAGAGGTGACATTGAGATTGAAGAACACTCATCCAATCAAGAAAATGAAATATTTAAGGAACCATTCCCAAAGAATGACAAGGGAAAAGCTATAGCCATAGATGACCAAACCAACTATACCAGAGTATCCTATAACTATGATTCCACTATCAATCACATTTCAATGGACAATTATGTCTCTACCATTATCATCAAGGACAAAATGCCTGAGAATTCTACCCAAAGACCCAAGATCATCCTCAAAGGAATTGGATCTTCTTCCAAACCTACCTCTGAATGTAATATTACAACTTATCGAGGTAAATTCACTTTACAAGGTGCTCTAGCTAAAAACATCACTTCCTCATCAACCAAACCTGAATATGACCTTGTAGAATAGTTGGGGAAGACACCCACCCTCATCTCCATCCTTGAGCTCTTACGCATATCCCCCGCACATAAAGATATTCTTGACAAAATCTTGAGAGACATTGCTATCCCTACTGATCTAAACGTGGACCAGTTTCAAGCCATGGTGGGATACCTTTCTGTTCCACACTCCTTTACATTTACAGAAGCCAATGATGACTTCGTAAGTTAGCCACATAATGCACCTTTACACATTGAAGCCTTCATACACAAACATCGAATAAAGCGAGTCCTAATAGATGGAGGAGATTGTCTAAACATTTGTGAATTGAGAACTATTAAACAATTGGGATATTCTGATAAAGCTGTGAATTCTACAAACAAAATTACCATAAAGGCATATGATGATGAAGAGCATTCATCCAAAGGCACAGTCACCTTGCCTCTCAGAGTTGGGCTAGTTAGGAAGGATGTGGTTTGTCAAGTCCTAGACCTGAATATCACATACAATATATTACTAGGACATCCTTGGATTCATGAAATGAGGGTAGTCCCATCTACATATCACCAATGAATTAAGTTTCCTCACAATGGAGTTGAGATAACAGTTAATGGTGATCCTAATCCATACAAATATTGCAATAACTTGAGACCGAAAACTGAGATGACCATTCCAAGTAATCAGGAAGTTGTCCCTTCTTCTGCATACATTGATCCTGAATCGTTAAAACCTTCGACATTAAAACAAGGTGAGCTTAAAGGGAAATTTCAGGAGAAGGGCATGGGTGAATACACTTTGAATCAAACCATGTGCTTACAAAAAGTTATGAGTTCACCAAAAGAATATGGAAGACCACATCCTAATAAGCAGGTATCTATCATTACACTTAAATGGGATCCTACAATCTTCCAAAAATGGGGTGAAGTGGAAGAAGAAGACTTATACAAAATGCTTTACAAAGACCCTGAAAATGATACACAAGATCATATTAGCATGCCATGTGAAAAGTATGGCAAAGGGTTCAAGATCCTACAAAAATTTTGGTATGATGGCAAAAGTCCTCTTGGCTTAAGAAAGGAAGGCATCATTGAACCTTTACAACCTGAATTGACATTCAAAAAGGAGCGCTTGAAAGGACTTGGTTTCATGAGTTCCAAAGAAAAATCTCAAAAGGTAGGAGAAGCATTACAAATCAAAGCTGCCAAAATTCAACAAGAAAATGACTATTCCACAGACTCCAATAAATGGGAATGGGGTTCAGACAAATCCGCCAGTGACTATGAGCTCACCGAGACATTTAGAGAACCAGATGAACCCACAGAAGAAGAGGAATTTTATAGAAAATTCAAAGTTGGTCAAGAAACAACCCCAGAGGATCCCATACAATCCTTGCCTCTAGGTCCTAGCTTGAAATCACATAGAATGAGAACACGTGTCCCAGAATGCGCTACTAGTGATGATAATTTAGATTCGTTCATGATCGAGACTGATGAGGAAAGTGCCAATGATGGCCTTGATAACTACCTCGACATACCTGAATATAACTGCATCTTCACTCTTAACCCCGCTAACTTCGAAGACATCAAATCCCTTCCCCTTGTTCACCACCAACTTATTGACTGGGACCATGAAGGACTTGCACAGTTTGACACATTCCAAAATGATGAAGCCTTTATAGATTATCTAGGCATACAAGATGATCTTCCCCCTGGGGACCATAAAGCAGGATGCACTATAGAACTCAGTAGCGTAGCATACTTTGGTGAGGGTGTCAGGCCTTCCAGTCGCAAAAATATAAAAATAAAAACAAATCAAGGGTCTTATGGTGAAAACCACGTTGTGGCACTGTCTGACCCCAAAAAAGTAAAACCTCTATGAGGCACCTGAAGATGGAAGGCTCAACATTCTCTGAGCATCATATGAGGAATAGTCATCCATGCTGGTAGAGGAGACGATTAAAACAAATATTGGCATAGAAGAAGTTCCACACAACATATTCCTAGCTCAATCTTTGATAAAGACAGAAAGGTCAAAGTTCATAAGTTTCTTCACAGAACAACAAATCAATTTTGCATGGTCATACGCTGATATGCCTAGATTGGATCCGGATTTGGTAATGCATCATTTGACAATTAAACCGGGGGCAAAACCAATGAAACAGAAATTAAGAAAGATGCATCCACAAGTGGCATTATTAGTCAAAGTAGAACTTGAGAAATTATTGGATGTTGGATTCATACGCCCAATTGATTATCCCAAATGGATCTCCAACTTAGTGCCTATCAGTAAACCAGATCATAGCATTAGAATATGTATAGATTTTAGAGACATCAACAAAGCTTGTCCTAAGGATGATTTTCTATTACCAAATATTGACTTAATCGTCAATCTCATAGTAGGTCATGCAATGTTATCTTTGATGGATGGATTCTCTGGTTATAATCAAATAAAAATAGCATTCGAGGATCAACACAAAATGACATTTACCTATCCTTGGGGAACTTTCTGCTAGAATGTTATGCCCTTTGGGCTAAAAAATGCAAGCGCTACATATCAAAGAGCCATGACAACTATCTTTCATGATCTCATGCACATTACTGTGGAAGATTATGTTGACGACCTCTTGGGCAAATCAATAGATAGAGATACACATTTGGACATACTTTCAGTTGTCTTTGATCGGTTGGAAAAATATAAAGTAAGATTAAACCCCAAGAAATGTGTCTTTGGAGTAACCTCCGAGAAGCTCCTGGGATTCATTGTCTCAAAAAAAGGAATTGAAGCCAATCCAACAAAAGTCAAGGCCATCCTAGAGATGCAACCACCAATAAATATCAGTCAACTTTGATCTTTGCAAGGGAGACTCCAGTCCATACGAAGATTCATAGCACAACTTGCAGATAAATGTAATCCTTTTCAGCACCTGCTACACCAAAACATCAAATTCAAATGGGATGATAATTGTCAAGGTTTCTAGACACTCAAAGATTATCTTTTGAATCCACCAGTTTTGATGCCACCAGTTCCAGATCAACCTCTATTACTATACATATCAGCTACTTCAATAGAACTGGGGGCACTCTTAGCACAACAGGTTGTTGAGGGCAAATAAAAGGCAGTATACTACATCAATCACACATTGGTGGGATATGAGCTAAATTACACACCAATTGAGTATGCATGTGTCGTTGTGGTCTTTTCTTCACAAAAATTATGACATTACATGCTAACTCATAAAACTAAGTTGGTTGCAAGTATCGATCTATTGAAATACCTTCTCAATAAAGCAACGCTTACTGGGCGACTAGCCAAATGGGTGATGCTCCTGAGTGAATTCGACATTGAATATGCAGACAGAAAAGCAATAAAAGGATAGGCTATCATAGATCAGTTAGCTAATGCTCCCATGATAGATGATGTTCCTCTAATTTCAAAATTTCCAGATGAATCCATTTTAACAGTGTCACATGCAAAACCTTGGCAGCTATACTTTGACGGCTCATACACATAGCATGCAACAGGAGCTACCATCCTCTTCATAACCCCTCAAGGGGATTCTATACCAAAATCATATCGATTATCATTTCCTTGCACTAATAACATAGCAGAATACAAGGTATTAACAACTAGATTACGAATAGCAGTTTAGTGGAAGATCCAGGAACTTCATGTTTTTGGGGACTCTCAACTTGTAATTCATCAAGCAAATGATGACTACCAAACAAAGGATGAGAAATTAATGCCTTACAAAAGAATGGTGGATAACCTTTTGGTTCCCTCATATGAGATCACTCCTACTGAGACAATATGTGTTGTCGGTCCTAAGTCCCAGTTATATGGTGTCATTTTCGCATACCTTCGTGACAATATCCTACCTCCTAACCTATCCAATAACCAACGTCGCACTTTCATTCACCAATCTTTCAATATGTCATTTTAGCTGATATCCTATACCATCAAGGTCTAGATGGCACTCCTCTTAGATGTTTAGAAGGGGATGAAGCTCAGATTGCATTACGTGAAGTTCATGAAGGGATATGTGGTCCACATTCTAGTGGTCCTACCTTACCCAAGAAACTCATTCAGACTAGATATTACTGGCCCAATATAGAAAAAGACTCATATCAGTTTGTCAAGAAATGTAAGCAGTATCAAATTCATGGAGACCGCATTCATGCGCCAGCACAAGAACTTCAACCAATTGCAACTCCTTGGCCCTTTTGTTAGTGGGGACTCGATCTCATGGGCAAGATTCACCCTCCTTCTTCCAATGGTCAAAAATTCATTATCACTGCCAGAGAGTATTTCACAAAATTGAACGAAGTCGTGCCTCTCACGCAAGTAACTGGAAAAAAAATTACTACATTCATTCTCAACTATATCATTTGTCGATACGATATTCCTGTTTCCATCATCACCGATAGCGAGCATCCCTTCAAAAATAAGGATGTTCGTGAACTCTGTGATCGCTTCCATATTACCCATCATTTTTCCACACCTTATTATCTCCAAGGTAACGGTCAAGCTAAGGGGTCTAATAAAACAATCCTTAAAATCTTGAAAAAGACAGTCGACGACGCTGGCCACAATTGGCATATCCAACTTAATCCCACACTTTGGGCTTACTGCACAAGCATCTGAACACCTATAGGAGCTACATCCTATTCACTTGTCTATGGAACTGAATCTATCTTGCCTATTGAGGTCGAGTTACCCTCTTTACGAGTCTCTTTGCAAAACATTATTAGTGATGAAGAATATAGGGTCTCTCGCTTACAAGAACTTGAACTATTGGATGAACAAAGACAAACTGCTTTTAATCATCTCAAGGCTTATCAACAATGAATGAGTCACAGCTACAATCATAAAGTCAAGCCTCACACATTTGAGGTAGGTGACTTAGTTCTCAGAGAAAATCCTAAAAAATCAGCAAGATAGAGAGAGGAAGGGCAAGTTCGAACCGGACTGGCTTGGTCCTTACATCATCATAGCCGCATATGGATATGGTGCATATTAACTCTCAACCAAAGAGGGTGAACCTTTGGATGATCCTATCAATAGCATGCACCTTCGCAGGTTTTACACATAGCTCTTCAGAGTATCCCAATTCAAAAATACAAAAAAAATCAAAAAAATTAAAAATACAAAAAAAATCGTTACTTGGTGAAAACCTGGCAAACAGGCGCCTTGTGACAACAAAAAAAATTAAAAAATAAAAAAATTAAAGAAAAAACATTTCGTCCAATGGTGAAACCCCCTTCGATGGCACCCTGGGCAAGTTCCATGGTGAAAACTGGGTCACCAACGCCATGCGTAGATACATTGCTCCTCCCTCCTTCAGGATTCCATCTCATCCTTTCACTTTGCACACACTCATAGCCTATCTATCCATAATAAACTTTACACATTCCCATCATGGCTTGTTATTGATCTACCCAAGATTGGTTATCCATTCATAATAAACATTCCTTTCACCCCTTTCCATCCTTAATGAATCAGCTCCTATATGTGGCTAGGGCAAATCCTATGTCTAGTGATGGGTGTTGAACTGAGAGCATCACATGTTTTGAGGAGTACAGTTTCTTCTACTTTTCTTCAATCTATCCATGCACAATCCACAATAAAGCAGCACTTGCATCATAGATCCACAATAAAGTTCCATCTTCTCTGCAATAAAGTATCAGTTTCATAGATTTAGTCCATTTCAAATGAGACATAGCAACAATGGGCATCAACAAATCAAATATTTCAACAGACTCAGACAACATATGGTTCAGTGCTATCTATCCTTTTTGTGAAAGTAAACATTGTGACCACAATCAAATAGACGTATACAAGTGACAAGAGACACTAAAACTTAAGGACTACAATGGATGTTGGTGTCGAGTCTTGGTTTTCTTTTTTGATTTTATCTTTTGGTGACATGTCTTTTAGCTTTTCCAGGATGTCTTTGACTCGAGATTCTATCTCCAGGATGTCTCTGACTAGAAAAGTGAGGAAGGGGTATCGTCACCTATTTTTATTTGATGTCTGTGAATTGACTCTTAATAATGCTATGACTTGTCCAAGGATATGAGAAAACTGTGAGTCTAGTGTGAACTGGGGCATTCCTTGTTTGTAACTGTCTTATCTCCATGCAAATGGGTACAATGACTTTCTGGGTCGAACATATGCCTCGATTGTCATAACCTATTTTGCCATAATAAAGATCAATGATGATAACACACAAGAAGCTCTTTCACTTTCATATCTTCTATCTTCCATCCCCCGTTCTTGATTGACTTTCATCATCCTTCCTGAGTCCATTTAGCCTGTTATCACATAACTGAGTATAATGACATGCCAAAAACATTTGCATTTCATGTAGTTGCACTTGCATTACCACATATAAGCATTTCATACATACATATAGATATCACAATTGCATCACATTCTACACACAACACATATTAGCACATTTTACATTTGCACTATCATATTCATCTGCATTTCATACATTCACAATTGCATATGCATAACATATTAAAAACATAAAAAATAAAAAATATTGCATTGCATCATATTTGCATCCATAACATAAGCATCACATAGAAACATACATCATGAAACATCTCATCACATAGGTACACATGCATATAGCTACCGCAAAGATGAATCATCTCATATATATATATAATCATAAGTGTCATAATACAATGATGTCAAAATCATATGGCTACAAATCACCCGAAGGTGTCTACATCATCATACAAAAATGGTACAAAACTAATACATAGGGAGCCCTCTAAGGCTATGATGAACTCCCTCCCTTGGAGCTGCCTAGCCTTGATGGAGTCTGAGCCTTGGAAGGACCCGCCCCAAGATCATCTCTCCTGTCCCCTCTATCTGGTGGTGGTGGAGAACCCATGATCCCACCACTAGATGCCTGTCTCCTATGACTCCCTCCAATGGTCATCATTATCCGCGATGGTCTGCCGAAGCTCCTCGCCCGCTACTCTGGTAGCACTGCCCCATAGTATAGGTCTCGCTAATAACCTATCTCCTCCCCTGCCCACAGAACATAGGCATATCCAGCCCCTATGTCCTCTATCACCTGCCTCCTAGCCCTCAGTGTTGTCTCAGCCTCAATGTAATGCTAGATAGCTTGATCTCTCTCCCGCTCAATGCCCCTGAGCTGTCTCTTGAGTCAATCCCTCTCCCTCTCTAGCTCCTAGATCTCATCTACCTATCCCTGGAAGATCTCCCTCAGATTAAATAGCTCATCCTTCTCCTCCTCAGCCCCCTATACCTATGGCTCTACCTATCCCTATCGATGTACTAGTGGTTGTACCTATTCCTATACCTATGGCTGCTCATGTGGCTACCCCTACCCCTATCCCTGTCCCTATATCTATCCCTGCACCTATCTGGGACCCTATGCTATTAGCACCTTTAATGGCAACCCACCGCGACCCCTCACCACCAGAGCCTGTCTTTCCTCTCCACCCTCTCTCCATGGAGCCACTCTCCTCTCTCCTATTGCACCCTCCCTCCTCTGTTAGCCTCTACCCCCACCATCTCCATCATCACCCTCATCCCCTCTGCCATCTCCATCTATCAGCTCTCCTAGATCTGTCAAGCGTGAAAATGGATGCTCTGCCCAATATGCAGTATACTCTGCATCCATCCCTGCATCCTCAATCTCAGGCCACATATCCCATGGCAAGGGAACCATCTCTACCAGCTACATCACAGCCTAATCATATGATAACAAAGGGCCGAAGTGTGCCTGATCCCTCATTGTCTAAGCATACATACCAGAACCTTGTGGCATCCAATGGATCCTGCCAAATTGCCTACATACCCTATCTACCAACTGCCTCTCCAGTACATAGGGCATCCGCCCAATCAGATATCTGCTCCTAAAAGTGTATGGCAGATCCAATGCATCATCGTCCCACTACTCGCACTCTCGGTATGGCCTGCATATCATAGTGTCAATCTCATCAAGGACTCGACGCCAGTACTCCAACCTGCCAATCTGTGGTTGTGATGTAATCATATCATACAAGTGCACAAAGCTGCATCCATGACCCCTACCTCTAAAATGTATCGGTCTTGTCACTGGCAGATGCTCATATGCCCACACCTATAGCAAGGTAACTCCATAGCCCAATCCTATGGATCCATGGTAGACGAACTGATGGAGCTCATAATATAAATGTGCCAGCATGCACGGTCCCCAGGCATATCTAGTATGTTGTGTCACCAGTGTCTCCAAGGTGCTCCCCCAGCCCATAGCCAATCCTCGTGTCGCCCTATCTGGACACAAGAACCCACTGATCGCTCCTCCTAGCACTGCTGGTAGCCAGTCTTGTCGCTGTCATGGTGTCCTAGGTGACATGTCCTACCCTCATCTCCAGTCCTAGATCCCGAAACACTCATCTCAATGCCTAGTTGTCTCCATCTCGATCATAGGGAATCAACTCCCCATCAATCGATATCCTTAGAATCCTGTACACATCCTCTAAGGTGACTGTCATCTCACCTATCGGCAAATGGAATGTGCATGTCTCAGAGTACCACCTCTCAACAAGTGCAATCAGAAAACCCATGTTCGCCCGAAACTCAAGCACATACAGAATAAATCTCAAGCCCATAACCTCAATGGCAAATCGATCCTCAAATGTCAGGTCCGGTCGTAACCTCTGAGTCGATGGGAATCTCTCCCGTGACTCTAGCATAGGTAGGTACTCCTCCAGTCAAGAAAATCAACTATGTCAATCAAAGAGGCATTCCCTATTCATCATAAAATGTTGCTTTTTATCTTAAGTGTTTATGATACTATATCCTAGTGACACTCACTATTCATCACAAAGTGTAGCTTCTATTCTAGTGACACTCACTGTTCATCATAAAGTGTTTTTTCTATCCTAGTGGCACTTATTGTTCATCACAAAATGTTGCTTCTATCCTAGTGGTACTCCCTATTCATCACAAAGTACTACGTGTTCTGCACTCCCTATTCATCACAAAGTGTTGCTCATATTTGCACTCCATGTTCATCACAAAGTGCTGCTCATATTTTAGTACTCCCTGTTCATCACAAAGTACTATGTCTTGGTACTCCCCACTCATCACAAAGTGCCTTGATCTATCCTATCCTAGGGCCTTTGCTTGAGTGTATCCTCTTGAGTAGTTTCCTAATTGGTAACATATGTTCTATCACAGAATTGTCAATCCTAGCCCTATCTGCTATCATAGTCTTCCCTAAAGGACCTGCTTGAGTGTATCCTCTTAGCAGCTTATCCAATCGATAGCATATGTTCATCACAAAACTGTCAATTTTTCCTAGAAGACATAAATGTACATTTTTGACACAAATGCACCTTCAAGACATAAACGCACTTACATACTGCACAAATGCACCCGCTCTGCATAGACGTGCCTGAAATACAAAAACATGCCTATGCTCTACACAGACGCACCTGTTCTACACAGACGTGCCCACATAGCATAGACACGCCTGCACAACGTAGACGCACTCACATTTGACATAGATGCTTTTTCTGGCATAGACGCACCTGACACAAACGCAGATGCGCCTAGCCAACCTAGACACACCTGACACCAACACAGACGCGCCTCAATGTTTCTTGACATCTTTTGACATTACCTAAAAGTGCATTTATTGCACTACTTGAGATGCACTAATGACAACAGTCAATGCGATAAATTATAAAGAGGTTTTGTGGTACTTACCGGCTCTCCTGTGTCGACTGGCCTCTGAAAGTGCCAAACGCGATCGAATCTATGCACCAATGCCATCGCTACTAACTACTGCTGCTCTATTCTCTCTCTGCACTCCGATCTCTTGGATGTGTAGATGATAATGAGGATGTATTCCCCTCATGGTCTATTTTATAGACTGCCCTAGCCCTAGCTCTAGCCTTCGTTTCCCGAGTCAGTCTTCTTTATCCCATGACTCTGTCACTCTATCTGGTCAGTCCATTCTAGCCTTTCTTTCTTATCGAGAGATTGTCTGAGACCTTTCTAGACATTTTCATCCAATCTCATGAGGGGGCATATCATTCCCATCTTGGGGCAACTTTGTATCATTTCATATTATCTTCTTTGAAACAACATGACAAGCTGCATTGTCTCAAAGAGGGACAAAATGTAGACACCTAAAATTGTCATGTCTAATTAAAATAATATTTTTTTTATTTAATTACTTTAAGCCTAATTCTCCTATTAATTAAATAATTCTTTATTTATATAATTAATTCATTTTTCCTCTTCTCGCCTTATTTCTCATTTAAATAAATACATTTATTTATTTAAATAATCCTTTTACCCTAAATTAAATAAATATTTTATTTATTTAATTGATCCCACTTCCTCTATTAATTAAAGAAATCTTTATTTATTTAATTAATTCATTATCCTTTTCTACCCATGACACATGTCATTCATCTATTAATTCATACACTACCTACCCTTTCATTATTTTCTTATTTCCTCTACCTACCCTCTAATCATAGCCGACCATTTATCTTTTACACCTCTCAATCTTATCCCTCCATTTCATCTAGTGTCTTCTATATAAGAGGATACTTCCTTCATTATCAACCCTAATCAATCTATGCATCCTGATCGATTGACTACACTCTTTCATATGTGATCAAGCCTACTTGCAACCACACTTCCGTTCTTTGTTGAGCTCTTGTGCACATAAAATCTGAGAGCAAATATATCAAGCAAGATCAATGGATATAGGAAGAATGGAGATTCAAACCCTATTGGACATGTGATGGTATAATCTTTGTGATTTCATTTGATTTGCATTGTCTTAGGTAATCTTCATATGTTATGGTGGATCTTTGTTGTTGTTAGGATAGGGTTTTATGGTTTAATTCATTTGGTCTTTCAATATTGTTGTTATCCATTTTCACCGTATACAATATTTATATTTTTCTCCTTAAGAAAAACACTCAAAACAACTTCATTAGATTCCTCGCAAATCATTCAAATAAGCAATCCTTGATTAGTTAAATGAAATGAACACTAGTACAATGACAGAGATAATACAAATCTGAATTTAAATTCTCTGGACTATATATTCCATTCCTCTATCAGAAGGTTATAAGTACTTCATATTTGACTCATAAATTTCTAAGACAAAGGCCTATATTAATTTTGCCAGAGTTTAGCTACAAAAATTTGTGTCCCTTTTCTAGGTAGCCTTGGTATCCTTTTATAGAAATAGGGATGCAACAAGCTTCATACTACCTAGAAGAAAAAATCTTACCCTAACAATCATTTATTGTAATAGTTATATTTCTGTGTCATTGTAATTGAGGGAGAAATCTAACATTTGTTTTGGGATGCGTGCTTCATTAATTCACTGGGCATTCATTTGGAAAATGGCCGAAAGGGTAATTTCCTACTACCCCAAATCGGATACGACTACCATCCACTTCGTAATGCCGGTGGATCATCTTGTGCCAGAGCATTGATGAGTTCTTATCTAAGAAAACACACAACCACACACAATTATGTTCTCTGCACATCGCCTTGGATACCTCTCACCAACTTTTTACTTTGAACAAAATCTAATGGGATTCGTACATCTCTGCCATTGATTCTTTTGAATATTTATTTTTTTTGCAGCAACGGATCAAGAGGTCTTCTTTTTGAGCACCCTTCCTTTAGTCACCATGTCACGACCTTTAAAGTTCAGATGTGTTTCCATTGCGGTATAGCGATAGCCATCCGATCATGGGAAACTAACATGCCCTTTAACTTTCCTGAGTAATACTCTTCGAAACGGGCCCCACCACTTGGTCTCTAGCTATTAAAAACTTAACCGCTACCACTAGTTTGCCACCATAACTACTATCACACTTTGGCCTACAAAAAATAATCACCTTCTGTCTGAGAAATAAATTCTGAGATCTCGAGGTCACTACCCCAAAAATACTTGTTGTGGGCTACACTTGACTGCAGAATCAGATTTCTCGGATTGAGAGCTTTCCAATGATATATGACAACTCCATATTTGGGCAAAAATTCAACCCTCAGCCATCAATCCCTCTGCAGGTCGGTCATTTAAGCTTTTGCCTTTTCACCACAGTCTAAAACTATATTTTAACCTGACCTTCCCGCACAGGTTTCGGCCACATGTCACCTCCTGGTTTGCTCGTGAGTCCCTCTAGACTCCACCAGTCGCCAAGTCGCGGCCATTAAAATTCAAGCACCTCCATCTTGCGGTATGGCAACAACTATAGATATTCCTTGAACTTGCTTATTCTTTACTTCCTCTGAACTATTCTTCCTATGGGTCCTGCTGCTTAGTCACCAAGTCATGCCTCTTAGCCATCAAGCATCTTTCCATCATGAAATGGTGACCACCATCAGATCATCCATCCAACTATCAAATCCCTCTTGACATGCCCACTAGTTAATTCACCTGGGCTACTCTCTCCTCTGGAAGGCCCACCATGTGTCACTTCATAGTTTGTTAGGCCTCAGTCTTTCGGCCAAACCTCCCCTTTAGGAAGCTGCTTTCATGTTTTATCGAAACCCTAGTTTCATTGACACCTTTTATGTCGATGAAACTGATGCCTTTGGTGAGTCCTTATAGTGATCCATCGAAGCCAAGGTCTCATCGATGCTAATTTTGATGACATGCCACCTATCTTCCTCGTGCTACCACTAGACCTTCCACCTCATCAACTGCGTGTCACCACATGGCACCTCATGATTAGCTCAAAGTCCACCTCGGTGCCACCTCGTGCATGGGTATTCATTCCAGGCACTTCACAACTGCGGTACAATGACAATCATGGTAAGCCATGGAATTTCACCCTATCGTTGATCTGCCTCGGATCTACTGTTGGATTTCAGTGATCAGCCTGATCATTAGCCTCTCCTGAGTAGCTCTCTCTTGTGCCACGGCACCACCATGTGCTGGTTTGCCACTTGATCCATCTGAGCGCGACCTCATCCACCACATCAACGCCATTGGACCCACGACTTGGCTTGGTTTATTTGACATCTGTCTTTCAGCCAAACTTCCTCTTTGGCAAGCCATTCATATGTCTCATCGAAACCGTAGTTTCATCGATGCCCCTATTTGATCGACAGGACCAGTTGATATTTCTTTGATGTACCTTTGTTGATGGAAATGAGCTTTCGGTGAAACCAATTAGAGGTTCATCGTAGCTGAGGTCTGCTCGACATTCACATCTGATGACATGCCACCTGTCTACCATGTGGCACTCCTTGATTGGCTCCGGGGTCCTTATCCTGACACCTTAGCATAGCCTCCACTAACCACCAGAATGCACCTCTTCATAACCATCTACCTTAACTGTTTGCACTAACTGCCGACCATAGTTCACCGCTAGTGGTTTGTCGCCAAGTTGCGGCCTTTAACAATAGAGAACCCTCATGTTGCTTTATAGTGATGGCCATCAGATCTTTTGAACCATTGTATGATCTTCTTGGACTTGCAGGCTGGTTAATCTCCCCTTTTGCTGCAAAACTAGGCCGCTCTAATATGCACACGCATGCAGGGCACCCACCAATGCTAAGTTGCCACTTTGTCAAAAGCCTTTAAGATTTGACACCTAATATGCATGGGGCTTTGGATTTAAAGACAAAATGCTCCTCCCCGCGGCCAATGTGGGATAAATGGTCTACACCTTGAAAGTTCATTTCTTTTGTAAATCCAGTTTGGCACCCAAGTAGAAATGTCGTACACAGGTTTATTGCATCTGCATTGAAGTTTATTTGCTTCCCGTGTGCGATGCAAGGGATTTGGTGATACATTTGCCAAAAGAATTTGCCTGCAGGTTTTAATTTTTTACACCCTCACATTACAAAGATGCAACTCATGCAAAAGGAATGGTAGAACCTTGAACCTTGAATCAAAGAGCTTCAAGGGTTCAAGTTCAATATGAATTACAGTAATGCGCTACAAAGGTTTAATTTTTCTAAATGCTTTCATGAAAAATCAAAAACCCTAAACCCTCAAGATTTAATAGGTCCCAACAGATAGAAAGAATTAAAGAATTGTTTGCACCACTGAACGTTTCAGTCAAGTAGACAACAAGTAGATCATTCATAAACTAACTCGAATGAGTATGAATGGGGTCCAAACAATCTCTCAGATACATCTACTACAGAAACTCTAGAAGAATCTAGTGATATCATAGATGAAGCACAAGAGGAAATCTTCTTAAAGTTGCAAAAGGAAATAGAGGAAATCAGACTAAACAGACAAGAAGACTATGAACAATAGCTAAAAGAAGGAAGAGTATAAGAAAATTCTCCCTCTAATGAGATAGAACAAATCAGATATGGAACTGAAAAAGAAGAATTAGAAGCTACAGAAGCAAGGCCAGTCCTCAGTCCAAAGAAAGCTGAATGGAAAAGATGAAAAGGACTAACAGTACCATCAAGGTTATTTCAATAGGTATGTCAAATACAAGTGATCAATGAACCAAATCATGAAGGAACTTGCAGCATCAAGGATGTAGGTATTGATACTATACATACTTTTACTAAATCACTTGAAGAAGAGTCAAAAACTTCATCTTATGACTCTGATAACTCTGAGAGAAGCTCTATTTATAACAACAACTATTCAACATCATATTATGACTACTCCGTCATGAATGTTGAGATGCTGCCTACTGACTTTGTTATTGTCACAACATAATATGTAGTCCAGTCTGAAGTAGGGGACAATGCTAGGAGTAGGTCTGTTGGGTTAGGTCCACTAAATATTAACATGCACTTTGATAATCATGTTGTAACTCTTCCTGGTCTCGAGACACCTATGCAAGGTAGTCTTCTGGAACGCGACTTGTCGGTCCAAAGTTATGATGATAATACCATGAACTCCCTTGAACCTGTTCAAACTTTATCCTCGATACACCCTAAACTGATTGATTGTAATCTTTACAACCAACCTTTGAATATACCTACCTTTGCCAATGACTACACATTAGCCTGCTATCTTAATGCAGTTGAATGAATGAACTCTTCCACCAGTGAGCAAAGTGAGAACATGACTGGGATAAACATCAAGTATCTCAGTTGTAAAATAAAAAAATAAAAAAATAAAAAGTTTTGATAACAAAAACCACACTGTGGCGGTGTCAAAACAAAGAAAAGTAAAAATAAAGGATGTATCTAAGGGTGAAAACCTCTCTGTGGAACCTGAAGGTGAGATACTTGATACGCTGCTAAGTCACTTCCAAAAAAGGTCATCAATATTGGAATTCAAGAGGTACCACATATCATTCATTTAGTTCAATCGGTATCAGCAGAAGAGTTAAAATATTTCAGCAACCTCTTTTTAGAAAAGAAGAACAACTTTTCATGGACATACTCCGATATGCCAGGACTAGATCCTGATCTCATCATGCATCATCTCTCTATTACACCAGGAGTTAATCTAGTCAAGAAAAAACTTTGTATGATAGTAGATATGATTGTTGGATATGAGATGTACTCATTAATAGATGGATTCTCTAGTTATAATCAAATCAAGATAGCTCCTGAGGATCAAGAAAAGACAACCTTCACATGTTCATGGGGAACTTTCTGCTAGAATGTAATTCCATTTGGACTAAAGAATATCGGAGCCACTTACCAAAGAG
Source organism: Cryptomeria japonica (assembly GCF_030272615.1). Lineage (NCBI taxonomy): Eukaryota > Viridiplantae > Streptophyta > Pinopsida > Cupressales > Cupressaceae > Cryptomeria > Cryptomeria japonica. The sequence continues at coordinate 275,657,589 of NC_081408.1, read as the reverse complement.
CAGTAAACACTATCTTCCACAATATGATGCACAAAAAAATGGAAGATTATGTTGATGATACCCTAGTAAAAACTATGAAGAGATCCACACATATCCAAGAAATTGGTATCATACTGGATAGAATGCAAAGATTCAAGCTCCGGCTAAAAACTAAAAAGTGTGCATTCTGAGTAACATCAAGGAAGTTATTTGGTTATATAATTCAAAGAAAGGAATTGAGGTTCATCCTGAAAAGGTCCAAGCCATAATGGAAATCCCTCCGCCCAAGAATATCAGTCAAATGAGAAGTTTACAAGGACATCTCCAATCAATAAGGCACTTTATATCTCAGCTAGCAGGCAAAGCTCATCAATTCACAAAATTTTTAAGGAAAGGAGTCCAATACAACTGGGATGAAGATTGTGAACAACATCCTAAACAAATCAAACACTATCTTTCTAATCCACCCATATTGATGCCACCAATTCAAGGTAAACCATCGATTCTATACATATTAGCTACATATACATCACTAGGGGCACTTCTGGCACAACATGATGATAATAAAAAGGAAAGAGCTATATATTATATCAGTAGAACCTTGGTGTCCTATTAAATGAATTATACTATCATAGGAAAGGCTTGTTTGGCACTAGTCTTTGCATCACAAAAATTAAGACACTACATGTTAGCACATTCTATTAAGCTGGTGGCTAAGATTGATCCACTCAAATATCTTCTTAGCAAAGCAACACTTACAGGAAGATTGGCTAAATGGGTCATGGTTCTTATGGAATTAGATATTGAATATGTAGAATGTAAATCCATCAAAGGATGGGTTATTTCATATCAACCTGTTGATGCTCCACTTGAAGATAGTCAACCTTTGCACATAGAATTTCTAGATGAATCAATCATTAACTCAGGGGGAGCACACAGTTTTGGCAAGACAAATTTTAGCAGACAGATTCTTTTTGGACATCTTTTTGGACACTTTTTGATTTTTCTCATGAGTGTTGCCATCAATGCCAAAGGGGGAGATTGTTGGCAAATGCACACTCCAATGAGATATTGTAGGTGATTTAAGGTATTGTCATTGATGGAAACCTTACAATCATGTGATACTGGCAGGCAAACACAGGCACCGACACCGGCAAACTCTACACCAACATACAGAACACCGGCACCTTGGCCAACAACAGTTTTGTATAAATGTATTTTGTAATTAATTGTAAAATATTTTGTAAGCCAACATGGCAGATTGTAATATGACTCATATATGGATGCGATCATTGTAGATCATTTTTAATATGTGACAGGAAAAGGATGGGAAGATAATAGCAATCCTAATATGCGAATTATAGGATAAGGGTTTATCTATGTAGCAGAGCTTAAACCAGTACTGAATCTGGCATAGCAGATGCTAATCTGAAGTAGTATAATACATTGGATTTGTATAATCCATTTTTGTAAGTCAGTGTGACTTCGTTTTGTATTTGAGCAGTGAGCTCTAGGCACTTGGCCTTCCTACATGTGCAAGCCCCTATTGTACCAGTAATATTCTCTTATTGGCCAGTAAGCGAATATTGTGGGTCACAAATCCCACCGAGGTTTTTCCCACACCGGGTTTCCTTGTTAAAATATTGTGTTATGGCATGATTTTCATGTTGTGGTTGTTATTCTTATTTGCTGCATTATTTTTGGTTTATTAGTACACAGTTTTAATATGCTTTTCATGTTATAAGTTAGAAAATTAATATACCGTTCAGATACTAATTCACCCCCCCTCTCAGTATCTTTGGGAATCCTAACATCCTTGTCTCTCCTCATCTCCATATTGATCATAGGTTGTGAACTCTTATGATGTACCCTCTAGTCTGCCATACTGCCTCATAACCCTAGAAACTACGAACCGCTCAATGATGGACACCAACCCGCCAATAAGAGGACAAGTCATCAACATATCCTTCCTCTTCCCTCTCCAATAATCCCATAGCTCCAAACCCCTATATGGTCTCCATACTACTGCAATCAAATCATTGAGTTATCTCCTCCAGTACTCTATCTTGCCTAGATGGGGATGAGTGACATAACCTGAATAGCAATATACAATAGGCTGGTGAGGCTCTCTAGCATCATCTACTATCACCCTACATACTGGGATGTGCTCTCATGCCCATATCTACAAAACTAAGACTCCTGCTGCCATACTCTTCCCATCCCTATATGCAACCTTGTGCATCTCATGATGCATATGGCCTAACAAACAAGATCCCCACCCTAATCTCTCAAGATGAGTCAATAGTCTCTCAAGCATCCTAGCCCAGCCACAAAGAAACCCCTACTATCCCTAGTCTGGCATAACAAAACACCCAATGATACCTGCTAACACACATGCCAGCGGAAACTGCTCACTATACATAGTCATTAGAATATCCTATGTGATGGCCCGCTCAAGGATCGTCTCATCATGGAATATCCATCTCAAACCTAAGATACCTGGCCACTGAGTAGAAACATAATTGACTTTGTCTCCAGAAAATGGGATCCTAAGAATTTGGTAAACATCCTCAGGTGTGATAGTCATCTCTCCTATAGGTAAATGGAAAGTGTTATGCTTTGAATGAAACTGCTCTACTAATGCGGTCAACATCCCGTAATTTATATGAATATCTGGCATCTGAAGAAGGTGTCCAAAACCGCACAAATCAATATGTGCCCTATTTGTGTCTGATAAACCGCGAATTAATCCCATCATAGGCAGATACACACATTGAAACAAGATATCCGGCAACTGGATCTACAAAATCAACCATAAACACTGTCAACACATGATCTAAATTGTGCTACAAATGTGCTAAACATGATTGCAAAGCAAAATATACAAAATGCAAAATCAAATTTGATATTTTGACCCTAAAACATGCTTTTTTTCATATGAGTTTTCACAGAAGAGAAAAATTTCGTATGAATCAGGATTATACATTGGCCGACAAACTATCACAATACGAAAAAATATTATACATCGCACGACAAAGTGGGCACTCAAGAACAAGTTCATACGAGACATGGGACAACGCCAAACAAAAAACCCTATATGCCCATACGATAAACCACTAAGAAGACAGTTTATCGTATGAGAAATGGTCTTATCCCACACAATAAACCATGGCACAGAACTTTAAATGACTTAAAAATGAAAAAAAATCAATCAAATTTAAAAATTTAAGAATTCAAACAGGCTTAAGATCAATCACTTACCGTCAAGTCATAGTTTCACGGTCGATTATGTCATCTTTGGTGCTCAAAATGGTGCTCTTGGATTGGAATGGCCATTTCTCTTCATAGAGGGCTTTTAAAATTTCAAACTTGGAGAAGTGAAAATGACTTGAAAATGACACATGGACCCCTTATATAGCCAAAACACTAATTTTTCAACTTACTCTAATAGACATCAAACTTGCACCCTAAGCTAAATTGACAGTCCTGATTCCATTTTCGGTATCGAAATCAAAATTTGAGATCATCCTCCTAGTCAATTTTGCACAACTAAGACCACTTAGCACTTTCATCAACTACTCATTCTCTTCTTCAATTTGCATTTAATTTCTCATTAATCAAAGCTAAATCTCAATTTAATTCTCACATTAACTCTAATTTTAATCATCAACATTAATCTTTGTGCTCAAATAACTTATCATCACTAAAAAAAATGCTTAAAATCAATGTGCAACCCTTGCTATCTTTCGATTTTTCTCCCAAGGGGGCATACTCATGACATCATCATCATCAGTGATCACATCCTCAAAGTTGAGAATTTCTTTCAAGATCTTTGTTATAAATCGAGAAGCTAAGCTTCATCAAGTCAATCTCTAGGGGCATATCAGTTTCATCGCTTCAAATCAAGCTGATATTGTCTTTGTCTGAATCAGTCTCTTAACATTAATCAGTTTCATAGCTTTTCATCAAGCTAATTATTCGTTTAAACTCAACCAAGGGTTTAAAGAGTATCTTTGATCACACGCAATCTAAGCAGGTGTTCTGTTTTATCACATCGAATCAAGATGGACAGTTTATCTTCACTCATCCATCAAGTTCAAGATCAATTTTCTCTCTGCTCACTGTGTCTAGTTCAATCAAGTTCTAGATCAATAAGATCCACTTATTGATCCATCAAGTTCAAGTTTGGTATCTTCTCTCTTCATCGGTCCTAGTTAAATCAAGTTCAGGATTGGTTTCGCTTTAATCGACTTTTTTTATTTTTATCACTTCAAAACAAGATGAATACATCGTTCTTCATCTAGTTCGTGATCAATGAAGTTCATAATTGGTATCTCCTAGACATCAACTATTCTTTGAACCAACGTGTTGCTCGCACATTAATTAAAAGAGGGGCAAATGTAATACCCTAAAAATGATCATCTAAACCATGAGCCCCTAATCTCGACAACATCACCAAGGTCCTAACCAAAGGCAATTAAATCAACCTTGAGCACACAATTAATTTCTTAAATCACCAATGTCACATGCCAAATTAATCAACCAATATTAATTAAATATTTATTTAATTAACTGATCATTCCAAGTAAATCCTTTTTAAACAATTATCCTACTTGTCTTATTAAATATCCTAGTATAAATCAATTTGCCATTAAATCATCAAAAAAGGAATTAATTGACAAAAAAGAATTAAATTTGAGAAAAGAAATTAATTGGAGATAATCTTGATTACCAAATTAAAAATTGAAGAAAATCTCAAAGAAAGCAATTAAAACATTTAAACATCAAAATTGAATAAAATAGAGAATGGGTCAGTTTTTTCTCATTTTATCTTAATCTTAGTTCAATTTTCTTTAAAACTGAGAAAAGCTGCCAATCACATCAATTCACCTGGATTGTGCTTCCTCTTGGAAAATCTTGACCGCTCATCATTATTTGATCTTAGTCGTTGGTTTCTTTCTGAATTTTCTATAAATTTCGGCTCTCATCTCTCATTCAAGGATCCTGGAGAATATATTGTTATTATGTTGTTTTTGCTCTAGGTTCATTGAGATTTTACATTAAGATAATACACATTAGTTATTGCATCCTTAGTTAATCATCTAGCTTAATATTGCTTAAATCATGTTAGATTAATCTTGCATATCTAGATTAGTCTTTCATTCATTTAGCTCAAATTCATGCTCATATAGATTAAAAATCCTTCATTTTGATGTCATCTAGTCACTGGTATTACATATGAAATCTGAGAGCAAGACTAAACTCACATCTACTAGAAGGCAATAGGTCGCTTTGTAATGGTTTATTGTTCATTATTGATTATTGATTTACTAACCATGCATCTAATAACTTAATTTAAGTGTTGTGTATTCAGATATAGATACAGATACAGGTCCACTTTTCACACACACACTTTCAACCTGATCAACAGAGACCACATCTCTTTGAGGCATATGTTAGATAGCTCACAAACCTTGCTTGTGAAACCACATTTTCCATACATGCCCACTAGGGCATCACAACTACACCATCTGACAAAATACCTTTATGCTTTGATGGATGTTGATAGACTATTCCAAAGTCCCATTTTGGCACGAGGGTACTAGGGAAGGTTGTGGAATTTGATTTTACACCTGTTGTTGCATAAATGCTTGAAATTTTTGAAAGTCATTCCACCAAAATACATTTCATACATGTCATGCAATTATGGCTGCCATGAAAGCTTGCACCATTGGTATAGGTAGGGAGTGATAGATCAGAAAATTGATTGTATGAAGTTTTCAATTTTGAGCTTAGAATATTGATTTTCTGGTTTTATTTGTATCCTCTGTAAATAATCTAGGGTCTACGGTTTAGGGTTTATCAAAGTTTCTTACATTTTGTGAACAAAACCCTAGTAATGATATATTTTGTTGTTACTTTTTCCCACTTAAAGCCAAGGGTTGTTTACCATGGTTGGGGCCATTTCATTACCTAAATATTAAGTGATGGTCAACTCGTTTATGAAATGTGATTTTTCCTAAGTTGTAAAAATTTCCTTTTGACCAGTCTCCTTTTAAAAAATTTACACCCATAATTTCCCTAAGCTTGAAAGTCCTCAGTATTTTGACAGTTTGCTAAAGACAGAATGAATCCAATGCTTTGCGCTTCCCCATAATCAAATATGCGAGGATGATAAAGACCGTGACACTGCGAGATTGTGCCAGCAGAAACTGACAAGGTTGGCAGTATAACCGGTCGAAGCATTGTGTTACCATTTCTCAGGCAGTAAAGGTCAGTCCACTTATAGTCCCATCAATTTGCACGTGTTCAAAATGAATGGAGATGTTTTATCTTGAGGTAAAAGGTGCTCAATTTTTAAATTTTGGAGGAATTAATGGGCATTGTGCAAAGCAGTAAAGTTTGAATAGATCTGACGACCCCCGTATCCCAGCAATGGAAGTTGTAAGGATGTTATGGACCATGGCATGACGAGATGATGCAACATGTCCCAGGTTGACCAGGAAGATCTACGGTGAGCTTGCAGATGGAGTTTGATTGAAACATGATATGACACTATTTAGTCAAGATTTGGTGGGTCCATGGATAGAGATGGAAGGACAAATGTCGTGTTGTCATAAAATGACCGTCAGATTTGACAAGCTGGGTGAGATCTGCAGTTGATTTTCAAATAAGAAATTAGGAGGGATCATAGAAGGCACCGGTCATAGCTTATGTAGGAAAGGTAGAATGAATGGCATATAGACATGTCCACTCAGGATGATTAGTGACCAGTTGGGAGATTTTGATGCCAACCTAGTCTAGGAGGATTATATTCAATTTTTCTATTGAGAAAAGGACTGATTTGACAAGGCAAGGATGATATCTCAGAGATATGAAAGGATTTGGATAACCTTCCGGTTCAAGTGTGATGGATCACAAGTTCTTTGATGAATTTAGAGATTTGTTTGTTGGCAGAGATCCTAAAGCAGAAGAATGTACACCCATGGAAGAATAAAATTAGGATAAAATCACTTGCATCAGATGAACCTTGACAGAAAAATATGGTGGATATGATATGCATGAATTCTAGTGTCCATAGTCGGCAGATTGAATTAAGAGCATCAAAGTGATGATGTTTCATGAACAAGCACTAATTGATGAAGTATTGTTCAATTCTAAATATAGAAAGGTGGTGATCAAATTGGTAGGAGAGTATGAAGCCTTTTCATTTTCTGAATGCAGTTTTTCCTTCTGCAAAGGGAATGATGTTTGAGCAACTTTGTGATACTGGATGGAATTTTTCTCTCATGTGTGAGTATGTCTATTGCCAAAGGGGATGTGAAAGGGGGAAGGATTGCCAGAGGGGGCATGAAATCCTTTACTTATGAAAGACCACGCATGGCATAGCCTCTATGTCTACTTTGTGACTAGGTGGCAGGGGGTTCTAAGATAGAGCCCATAGAGGAATGAAAAAGTAACATGTTTGGATAGGGAGTGGCAGCAATCCATCCATGTAGCTGCATGGAAGCTATGATCCCTCCCCAACATATTATGTTTACCCTCTAACTCCCCCTTCCACTGCCTCTGATCCTGGGCATGAAGGTTGAAGCTCCTCCTCTAGTTTAGAGGTGACTTTTCCTCTTGCCAGGACCTCATTTCCTTTCCTAGAAATGATACGCTCAATAGAACAACATCACAACATCTCACACTCCATCTAAAAGAGTCAGGGTGATAATGGCATGGCTCAAACAGTTTTTGCCCCTATCAATTTTTCAGTTAAGAATGACGATTCATAGTTGCAGCACATTGGCATGTAAACATTTTTGTAACAGAATCACATACGACCTTTTAGGGCTAATTGTTAAGAATGAATCTGTTGTTAACATGTGTCTTATGGCCAGAAGCTTGTCACTCCCTTTAATTCTATAAAAAGAGAAATCATGGCCAAAAGAAGGGTCCATATTTGTTGGAAATGTCTTGTAGGTTCCGTTTTCTTGTTCCTTGGTTTTTTCCTAGTCTGTTTCCAGTAGTGAGTCAAAGTGAAGCAAACAAGCTATAAAATCTTTTATAGAGCAAATAAAGAAATGTTTGTGTCAAATTTTGTAGAGGTTCTTGAAGGAGTTATGTAAAAATTTTATCTTGTGACACAGATAGTAGTTTGTTTAAAGAAAAATAGAATTCTGACCCTTTTCTCTCCATTGCATGATTCTATCAATTTTTTAAATGAAATGACGAAGGGTTTGTTTCATTTAGTGCATTGTTATGATGAATGTAGCTTTATATTTATGCTTCCGCCCAAGGGGTCAATTAAATAACTTAAATGGAGTTGCAGAATGATAGGACTTATGCAAGGATTTTAGTAAGTAGTTCTAGGTTAGGGTTACAAATGAGATATATTGTAAGGCAATATCATCTCAGATTTTATGTGATGAAATCAAATTTTGTCACACTTTCAAGTCTATATTTAATATCTCTCAGGTGCCTAATGAAATAAGGCACTAATCAATGCTTGTAACTAGTTTTGTTTATCAACCTTGTTTTGTTTTCAACTGATGAATCTCTATAGCTTTCATAAATATCATAATATCATTTGTTAAGTTTTATGTATTTTCTGAAAGTTGTCATGTCCTTTTTCATACTCCAGCTTAAGGTTGAGGATCATTGAAGGATTTTCCATTCTTGAGAATTCTCCCTTTTTGTTGAGTCCTTTCATGAAATAATCTATTTTGTTTTTAGTGAATTCATGAGTATTGTTACAGAGAGCAGGAGATTTACTGAAGGGATCACCCTCTCGAGTCCTGCGGAGCCCGAAGTGTAGAAGGATTTTGCATCCTTGTTAATCTTGGTCCAAGCCTGATGAATATTGATAGTTGGAGGTGGCTCTCCATAGATATTTGGAGGAATCAACTTGGTCTCTTCCTAATGGCAGTGTAAACCCATCCATTTTTGGGAACCAACAGGGAGAACACTAGTGAAGGTTGAGAGATTTGGCATTACACCTACCAAGTGTGTCTGCTCGAAGGCTTCTAAAGCCTTTTCAACAAATCTAATTTGTGCATATCTTACAATCTAAATTCCATGAGATGACATCTCTTCGAGGCAGTCTATGAAACCCTAGCCCTCTGAAGATATAAACATATCAATTTGATTTCACACTATCGCAAATCGGTCACTTGTTTAGATTCAATATTCATTTCAGTGAGCTATCAAGGAAAAACATCTTATGTATTTTACTTTCAAGTTGTACTTATATAGCTTGGGGCTTCCTTAGGACCTGAGAAGGCCACTCACTGAGCACTCGAGCATACTATAAGCGCATGAATTTATATTCACCGTGAAATCTAATGGACCCTATCAGTACATCATATGCCTTTTTGCACATTTAATATCATTCTAAAAAATAGTTTAAGGAAAACTTTATCTCTGTGCGCTAATATATTTAATAATGTTTTAAATAAAAAAAATTATTTAACCCTTTTCTTTGCCCAAAAATTTAGGTGCATCACATGAATAAATCATAAACATGACTTATTTGACTTTGAAATTCTTTTATGTCCTCATTCCTTATATAGTTATATTATTATTTAAATTTTTGGAATGATTTAAATAATAAAATATCAATGTCAATCGTGAGACGACTACAACTTGATGAGGAAAGTCGGGTCCCTTGTTGGCTCGACCTAAAAAAAATTTGTTCACAAACCACTAGGCCCCTAAAACTAACCTAAAACCATCTCAATATGCATTTGGACAAAAAATGTGAAGAATATAATCAATGAAGTTTGATTTTTGACGCTTTTGCAAAGTGACCAAAATGAGCCTGGAGCCTTTGGAAACGCTTGTGAAAAGTGATCAAAACACATCATGAGACCTCGAAAAACTGACAGGAAGGTAAAAATATGACCCAAGAATCCATGGCAGCAGATGGTCTTGCAAAAATCATCCTGAGGTGATATATTTTAATCATCAAAATTGCCTACTTTTCTATTTTTGCAACTGCACATGCTAAATTGGGAGAAAATCTTTTTTACTTTTGGCTTTGAAAAAATGGAAAACAATGTCATGAGGACCTAAAAAATCACACATGAGATCGTTGAACTATATAAAATTAAGTAGACTAATTTTATTAGCATGCAGGTAACTGGATTGAAAAATAAAAAACAAAATGCAAGGTTACTTTAATGGTTTTAACACTCATTTGTCAATAAATCTTAACAATCTACGTTTTGTTACGACCTGGGAAAGAGATCAAATGAAGTCTTAGGGGTCTGAAAACTGACATATAAGCTCACTAAGATATGGAGAATTTTAGAAAAATATTGTCTTTCTATAACAATCATCTAGATGAAATATTTAAATACTCAAAGTGAGCCCTCTGAAAGACATTTCATTATGCAAACAAAAAAACATGGTGAACTTCAAATGGTTTGGACTTGCCAAACATGTCAAATGGGGTCCTAGGGTTATCAAAATAGGTAGAGGGGTACATAAATATGCTGGAAATGCAAGCCTCTAAAGTAAGCCACTTGAACAATTCTAAACATGTGCATAATGTAGATCTTTGTTGGATCCTCAAACCAAGTGCTTCAAAAATGTGTCAAAACTGACAAAGGGCGGTTGTAACTTTATTAACATGCTTACTTATAAGCAATGAACATGATCCCAAAGGTACTTTGCATGACAATTATTAGAAACCAAGATATTGAATCTCAAACTAGATCACTTATAAAAGCTTTTATAGGGGTGCATCTGAATGTCATAAGCAAATTTCTATAAAAATCACTATTGTCACAAAATCTACACCCTATGGTGATTAGGATTTATCATAAACCTTGTGAAATATTGAATCAACCTCCCAAGTGTGGGACTTGGAGAAGTGAGGTTGAGTCTCCGGAGAAGGTCGATTTCCTATCAATCTTGAGTGCAATGAGACCTAATCTAGTGATTCTGAGAGGGAAAAGGGAGAAAGACGGAATGCTTGAAAGAGGATAGAAAAGGTTCGCACCTAGATGGAATGTGATGTTCCTTCCTAAAACTACACAAAACAAATGTAAAACCACCCAAACTATGCACAAGATTTTATCCCAATCAGCTTCCTAAGAAAAGAGTGGAGGTTGGAAACCTGTAGGAGGGCAAGAGGAACTGATTCAATTCACATATGTCATCCACAAAAGGATCAACACACACAAATATGCTAAGGAAAATAATAGAAAATAATTCATACAAATAGGTAAGACCTTACACAGATTGTAAGAAGTGAATGAAGATAAAAAATGCAAATTTTATTCATATGAAGGCAAGGCAACATTTACAAGTGCAGAAGAATAGATTTTTGCTGGAGAAAATATAGAAAAAATCTTTTAGAAAGATACAAAAATTGCCTTTATAGTTGAGGCATAACTTCAAAAAATGAAACCACAGCTGGAAACTCTAACCCCTAGGGTTATATTACCAAACTATATCAGAGGTAGATTAGATCAGAGAATGATATGATGGCATGTGAGTACATCCAGAGAAAGTGTCCATCTCCGGGAGAAAAAAAAAAATCCCTACAGAAAGGGGAAATATTTGCAAACAATGTGTCTGAGATGGCATCTGTAGGAGCAAAAAGTCTGCATTTTGCATTGAATGATCAAGGTGACATCAAAATAGACCTACAACGGTCACGTCTAGAGTAAAGGCGTCAAGATTGGGCAATTGGAATGAAATCTGATCAAAAAATTGGGACTTGATCACCAACCTTTGTGTTATGCATCCTCTACTCCTATAGAGCATTCAAAACTCTACCTACCCATGAGTTTGAATCTTGGTTGTGATATATGCAAGCATGTGTGAAGATGGACGTGCACGATCATGTCAAAAGGGTCAAAAAGGGGCCGAAAGAAAGTTATATCCCAACCGTCTGATCGGGCTTAATAAAAATCTAATGATCGCCATTGCATCAACATAGGCCAGACCCACCAAAATCATCACCAAGGAACTCAACACTCAGCCAAATGGGAAGAGGGCCCTCACCAAGGCCCCAACACTTTCCACAAAATTTCCATGCAGTCTCGGGCCCAACAAACATGTTGGCACCACATAGAGATCTTAGGGAGATCAACACTTAGGCAGGAGTAAAAGATCATTCCATTGAGGCCCAAGTATAAGGTCAAAGACCTCCACACCACCCGAGTCCCATCGTGTCCACGTCAACCTCAAACAAAGAGAGCTCAAGTAACTCGACACTCAGGCAGGTCAAGAACTTTAACCCACTGAGGCTCGAGTAAAAGGTCAAAGACCTCCACATCACTTAGGTCCCACCATGTCCACGTCAGCCACAAACAAAGAGAGCTCAGGGAGCTCATCACTCACCCCACCGAGTCCCAAGTAGTTGACCACCACTAGAATCAATTGTAAGCTAGTAGAAACAAATGTAGAGACCGGCCCGCTGATGATAAGGAACCCTTTTGCCGATCACCCTGAGTGGCTTTGACCAACTGAAGAGGTCAACTCAAAATTAGAAAAGAAAGCCCGTGGAAAAGTTGCAAGAGCAAAAAAGTTTCCTATTTGTAGAAAATGTGCATAACATGAAGGTTATGCAAGACAATTAGGTACACATAACATGCAGGTTATGCAAAACTTTTTTGAATTTCTCATATTGGATCTATAGCTAAGTTGACAGAAAAGGGTCAACAATCACTTCAAATTCCTTCAGAATTTGAAGGTGCCAAAAGAACACATCATTTTTTGATATATATATATATAAGGTAACACATGATTTTGGTGGTGATCTATTTATTTTATTCTTATGATGGACATTTTATTATGGACTATGATGCATGTGATGATTATTATGATATTGCTAACATGTTTGTGATGCATAATATTTATGATGTATGTATTTCTATTATGAGATGCATATGATTTGATGTATGAGATGTTCCTAACATATTGTGAATGTAGGTTTTAGGGCTAAATTTTTTTGCTACATATCCCTACTCTTTGTCTCCTAAGTCCTTTCTAGGGTTAGGGTTTTTGAGGATTTAATGGGCTTTTAATCCTTTGTGTCTCCACATTGAAATGTCCCTCCTTATTCTATTTTTTGTTGAGAAGAACTAGCTGGTTGTAGTGTCTTAAGTTTTAATCAAAAGTATTTTTTATCATCATATGATAGGCCCCATGCATTAGGTCTTTATTCTCGAGTCGATTGCCTTTTAAATATGAGTGGCTAGATTTGATATTTTACCTAAGTCCTTAGTTCTTATTTTTCCTAGTGCTTGTGATTCCCATGACCCCTTTACCCTCAACTTATAAGCCACATACTAATTAAATTCACTTAAGTGAAGGTCTTAGGCCTCCCCACAAAGCCATTCTATGCAGCGTAAAAACAATGTGGGATGGCGGGGGCCTTAGTTTTGTGCCTTTCCCTAACACCCCGCGAGGTCAATTTGGCAGTTGAAATTGCGTCATGGGGTAGCGATATACATGTAAGCAATGAAGAAAAATCTACCCTATGTGGTCTCTATAGCATGTAACTTTGTCTCGTGAGCTGGTAGGATGAAGAAAGTCTAAAGGAAGAAGGCATCCCCTCCACCTCGCAAAGGTAAAGAAGAAGAAGAAATAGCCCCATGGGCTAGCGAGATGAGGAACAACTAATAGATAAAGTGTTCCTTGTTACCCCATACCATAAATTTTGTGGAAGATGAAGCTCGAGGGATAGTCGAGCAACCAAGAAGGGGATCATTGTATACACAAAAGGGATGTGTGGGCTAGTGGGATGAAGAGCCTTGCTACCCCACAATGACAAAGAAAAAAATGAAACCATCCTCCGGGCTAGTGGGACAAAGGAAAATACAAAAGGGAGCACTTGTCCCCACTACCCCACAAACTTAGAACAAAGGAAAAGATGACCTTGAGGGTGAGCGGGATAAACTAAAGCTAAACAAAGGGTGCTCCCCACTATCCTATATGGAAAAATTACAAAGATAAAAGGTGGTGAGGGTTTTCAGGGCTAGACTATAGAGAATGTCAAAAAATTAAAAGATGGTGAAGACAAAATTTAAAGGGTGCCACATCAGTAGTCAGAGGTCAATTATGATCATGGTCATTCATTTTTAGATCAATAGTGGAGTTTAAACTTCGAGCTACCAACTCACAAAGTTTACACACAGATAATTAATGGTAGAGTCAGAAGAAGGATAAAAGAAAATTTTATAGTTAATTTTGTACACCCTCCATTCAAGAGAATAAACGAAGAGCGATTCTAGGCAACTAGTCTGAGAAAATTCCATCAAGTTGATTGTGCAATTGAAGTGACAGGAGCCAAGTAATTGTGAAACTTATGTCTTTGCATTTTGTTGAAGATTTAGGAGGTTGTGTAGGGTTTGTAATTAGTGTAAGAGCATAATTCAAATCCCTAAAATGTAGTAATGGCACCCAAGAGAAAGGAGAAGCCTCAAAAACCAAAAGGAAGAGGTCAGCCACCCCAAATATAACTAAGGCAACCCTAATTGCAATAATCTATTATGCACCTTTGATTGATAATGTGCCAATTTTAGAAAAAAACCCACCTACTGTTGAGCCCAACCCCTCTACTGAAGCCAAGACTCCAAAGCCAAAACGAAAAAAGGCTTCTACAAAGAAATCCACTTCCTCCTCCTAAGAGCAATCCTTGTTTGTTGCAAAACCCCTCCCCTAGTTGCAAAAAACCTTCCCCCCACTCAACAAGAGCCCACTACACAAGTCCCATCTGTGTCAATCCTAGCTGAAACTGTTGAGAAAATGGTTGAATATGTTGAGAAAAAATTGGAAGAAATAGAGAAGAATAAGAAGAAAAGGAAGTAAGAGGCCTAGATTAGGACCTATTGGAGTTGTTTACTGGGTCGACAATGCAAGAGACTGTAGAGAATGTCTTCTCATATAAGTATTCAAACTATAGGGATGCCATTACCTCTGAGAGGGGGTGGGAAATATTTTACTACTTCTATGACAACATGGATACAACATCACCTATTTTGAATTGCTGGAATTTAGATTTGGCCAAGTTGGTTGTTCCCAATTTTTTTGTGGAGCCACTTTTGATCACGGAATTGGGCAAACATTATCATCCTGAGAGAATGACAGTAAGAACAACAACTGGGCACATTTTGGTTGATGTGGCTAGGGATGCCATTGTTCAATATTTTGGTCTAAATAGAAGTGCCCTCAAGCCAATTGAATTGAAGAGGATGGAGGCAGAATATGGCATCAAGAAAGATTTTTTCAGGAATGAGGAAATCCCAGATTACAGAAAAAGGATGTATCAAATGGGGAAGAATGATATTTTGAACATTGAGAAGGAACCTTTTGACTTAGTAACATTTGAGGGTTATTTTGTAAAGACCTAGTACACCCTCTTCTACATTTTAGGGATAGATTGTGGTAGATCCAAGATGTCAGTGGATTTCATGATGGTGGCCATGAAGATCCAACACCCTCAGTCCAACGAGTTATATGATTATGCTACATACATTTAGGATAATTTGGATGAAGGACTAATGAATGCAAATGATAAGAAGATCCCTCTATATTTTAGATATTATTTTTTATTGTATCGTTTGATTCTTTTTCAAAATAGAACAAAAAAGTTCGATGAATCCTTGAAGGTTACCATGTTTGATCCCAATGGAGGCAGTAGATGGTTAGTTCAGAGATGGACCCAAGTTTGGGAAAAGGGGTCAAGATGGCCCAATTATTCTACATTCTTTCATCATTTTTCAATGAAAGTGTTAGGATGGTGTGGGTACAAGGCCCCAAGAATCCCTAATGATATTATAAAAGTCTTAAGGGTTAGGGATGTCAAACCAAAAAATGTGCAATTTTTGGAGGGTGCATTTTCCCGCAATTTTGGACATTTTTTCCTATATTCAGATTGCACAATCATCAAGGTGTTTGGATGCCATTAGTCACCACATATTCTACTACTCATTGTCTCCCCAAGGCTATCATTTATTGAATTCATGTGGAAAATTATGTGGATGGAGCACAAGTGGGTTAAGGTAGAGAGGAAGGGAACTCATCTCCCTAGATACACCATATATAATGACTTTGGTGTAGGTAGTGAGACATTGGAAAAGGTTCAAGACTTTTTGAGAGAGAAAAATCATCTCCAAAGTGGGAAGGTTTGGGAGTATGATCCTTAGAGGTATATAAATGACTTTAGGACATAAAAAATGAGAGTGAAAGGGGCCTACCATGAGCATGATGAATATGAAGATTTAGTAAGAAAATTTTGTCCTAGTGATGCCATCCAAAGAAGAAAGAAATGGGATGTTATCAAAAGGATGGAAAAGGAAAGAAGGGAGAGATCCCAATTTTCAAGGTTTTATCTCTAACATCCAAAATTGTTTTACAAGGATGTTATGTAAATTGAGACTTTTTGAGGCTATTGTGAATGAGACATATATAAAGTAGCCACCAGACAAGGTTGAAGAGGAAATACCTATTTATGAGCATCTAAGTATTGTCAAAAGAGATAGAAAAGGAAAGGAAATTTTGACAGGGGAGTCCTCCCAAGATGCTTCCTCTCAGTAGGCTCCATAGAAAAATCAGCCATCTTTTGAAACAATCAAGAAATTGAGAAAGGGAAGGTAGTTTTGCCAAATTTTATTGAAATAGTTGATTATGAAGATAAAGAAGGGGTCCCTCCACCCTCTCCTCCTTGAGAAAGCTTCAAAGACATTGATTTTTCCAATGAACTAATGGATGAAGACATAACAATTGTTCCTTGTTTCATCCTCAAGGAGGAAGCAAAATATGAAAGAATTCTTATTGCAGCACAGTTTTTGTTTGATGACAATTTTATCAAGACATCAAAATTTAAGGGTTTTTGGTTGCAAGAGAAAATAAAGGGTGTGTCAGAGGAAGAGCTGGAAAATTTTGATAAGGATAACATAGATTGCACCCCAGAGGAAGCCAAATAAATGATAAAGGCCAATGGTATGATGATAATCCCAAGGTGCGACATAAAGAAGATATTTATTTTGGATCAGGTAATGCGGCAAGAAAACCCCATTTATGCATAGGAATTTGGCAAGCATGGTTCAAGGTTTAACCAAAGCACCGAATCATTTTCACAATGGGTAAAGGCCCCCAGCACTAAAAAGACAATTTTGTTATATAGGGTAGAGGAGAAGGTGAGTGATGCAATTGTTAGAACCCTTACAGATACCACAGCTCTTGAGGCTACCACATTGGCATAAAAATGATAAATAAATTAGATGAGGTGCATGCCTCATTCACATGTCTCCATGGTCCACCAACAATTTTAAGACCGAGTAAAATTATTTCTTTCATTAAAGGCCACATGGCATCCCAAGGCCATCACTTTAAAATAAATATTCCTGGAAACAAAAAATCTATCTACAGCTCTCTAGATCATAGGGACAATGTCGAGGAATTATAATTTGATGATTAAGGAAATCCCCCATATTGAGAATACAGAATCAACCCTAAGGGAAAGAATGGCTTCCTTTAAGGGATATGCCATCCCCATAATTTTGAATAATGAGACGTAAATCATTGGTCTAGAAGAATGGAAAGTTGACTTCAAAAAAGAAATAGTAGTAGTACTAGACCAATTAGTATGGAGGGCCCTCACCCATAAAAATATATATTATTTAATTATTGATAAAAAATTTGAGATTGATTATTTCTATCAAAAGTTTGTGGCAGAAGCTAAAAGTGTGCTAGGTAGTAGAACTATTGAGGCTATAAATAAGCTAGAAGAATTAAGAGCTTCTGAATTGCCATCCATTAAATAGGTTGATGATTGGCACAAGTAGTACTGCGCACTTGAAGAAGATTAGCCAGAGGAAGAGTAGTTGTTTCCTCTACCACTTTTGTCTGCCTTATTATTTTTGCAAGTACATTTTGACCACACGTTCAACACGTACCAACCCCAATTCCGCATTGCCTTCAACTCTAGATTTTTTAATTTTGATAAGGATAGGAGATGCAGAATAAAGACACATCAGCCCCACTCCTCCCAAGCATATGACACCAATCCCAAGAAGTTGTTATTCCATCTAACTTCTCTCATGCCTTCCAAAAGGATTTTTTATTGTGCATGTAATTGATGCCTTATGGAATATTCTATTGTATTAAGAAATCATTTTTTGGCATGTGTCTTATTCGACCTAAAGCTTGTTTTGCTCCCTTGTGCTATAAAAGGGAATCAGGGCTGATAGGAAAGGATCTTGAAAATTTTGAGAAGTAGAATGTATTAGGAGTCAATTTCAATATAATAGAGATAGAAAATTTCCTTTCTATAGATTTCATGAACTTCCATTGAAATATATCAATTATTTTTTTGAAATTAATAAAAGAGAACCAGTTTTAGATTGTTCCTATCTTCTGTGTATATGTTGTATGAATCTTTGTGTTAATGACACACTGACTTGTCTTATTCAATGTAGAATGTGTTTTCTTGGTGATGGGTATCTTTTAAAGGATTTAAATTATATTTCAAGATTACCACAACATGTGCATGGTTGAATGTGTTTTCATTTGTTCTTATTTTAGTTAACATAGCATGCAAGGCATGAAATGTTTGATTACGGTTATATGATGATATATTATGGGATTTTGTAATTTATCTATGGATAGACTCTGTTCACCATAGGATAAGCATTTCTCTTCTCTTCTTGAATCATTTTAGGGCCATTTCTTATCAAATATTATTTCCTTTCCATTTGTAGGAGTAGGTTTAGGAGTAATATTAGTTTAGAAACTAGTCCTAATAGCTAAGAGAAAGTTTAAAACAGGATTACAGCCAAGTCTAAAGTTCATAAGCTTTCCTTGGTGTATTTCCATTGGAAAATATGCTATAACAATAATGTCCATGTGTATGCATTGAGATATTTGCTTAGGCATTATTGAGGTATACCTTCCTTGGTCCTACAGAGCCAAAAGTGTAGGAGATTTCATTCCTAAGATTAAATCTCATTCATTGTCTGTAGTGCCCCTACCCTAGTCATCTTTGTAAAACCAGTTTGACCTTGGTTGAATTTTTTTATGTGGCATCCATGGATGGTTGATTTACCATTATGTAATGTTGTAGTCAGATATTATGATTATTGTGCGTACCTGTTAATGTGCTTTCACATCGATTCTTATGTAAGTTTAATTGTTCTCCTGATTCTTGTTATTAATTTCAAGCTAACACTTTCATTATATATATATATATATATATATATATATATATATATATATATATATATATATATATATATATATATATATATATATATATATATATATATATATCTGTGTGTGTGTGTGTGTATGCTTGTGTGACTCATGGTTGCAGGAGATTGCAAGTACAATACCGCCTAGGTGCGAGGTTCGTCTTCACCTGGATTCGCAGGTTTGAGTGTACCTCTTTGGTCCTTAGAGTTTGGATTAGGTGGTCATAAGTCCCTCATTTTACCCTTGTCATTCTCAAGTGAGCATCGTTTGTGGTCCATTAGTTTCCCTTCCCATTTGGGTTTGTGGGTCGTGTATTTGGTTGGCTTTCTTGGGTTGCGTGCTTTGCATTTGTTAAAATTGAGTATTTAATCCTAAGTGTTTAATTTGATTTAATGTATTCATTTACGCATTTGTAATTGGGGAACTAAATTAAATAGGTTTCTTTTATGTGATTAATCATTAATTAAAAAGATCGGTCTATTTATGTTTGTAGCAAGTTCAATTTAATGGTTAATTTTAAATAATGAATTTATTCAGTTTATGCATTTTGAAAGGAAAGATTTAAATTTATTCGAAATAGAAATAATTTAATCTCTTTTGCATTTTGGAATAGAAAGGTTAATTTCAATTATTTAAGAAAATCAATTTTAATTAGAAAAGCAAGTTTAATATATATATTTGATATAGTGTGAAAGATTGATTTTGGGATTTTATTTTTATTTTACCCTCATTAATATTTTGAAATATAGATGTTAGTTTTGTTAATATTGAGAAAATTAAAATTAAATGAGGGAAAGAAGCATTTTGATTTTTAATTAGAAAAGCAAGTTTAGAATATTTGAATAGTTTGAAAAAAATGATTTTTCATTTTATTTAAAAGAAAGTGTTTTTAATTAAAAAATGAGAGATTAGGTCAAATATTCTTCCATTTAACCTATGTTTGAAAATATTTTGGGGGATTATTTTTGGAGAGCATTTATTGGGAAAACATTTTTGGGAGAAGGATTTTTGGACGAGATTTGGACATTTTGGGAAGGAAGGATTTTTTGAGCTGCAGGTTGGGCTCTTCATCAGATCTTTGCTAGGAATGTGAAATGAGGTAGGATTCAGATGCATCTCTTTGTTTTCTTGTTGTATTGAGTTTGTTTTTCTAAAACCAAATGTTGGCGAATGGTTGTTCATGATGAAATCTTGCTTAAAATCTTCAATGGGTGTTCTCTGATTTAAGTTTTTTTATATATATGGAAATTTGTTTTGGGGTTTGGCAGTTTGGTGGAATCATTGTATGAGATATGATCTTCTTTATGCCAAAAAATTGTCATTTGGTTGAGGAAATTTTGACTATTTTAGGCCTGGTTATTCTGGAAATTTTAATCATTTGTTATCCATGGACATTCTAGAAACTATTTGAAGTCTCTGTTTGAGACTATGAATATTAAATCAAACTAGGGTTTCTTTTTTTGTAAAGCTTTTTTTTTAATGTATAATAAAATATTTAAAAATGAAATTTTACATATTTTATTATTGGCGGATTTAAGGTTTGGAGGGATGAGGAGCCGAGGCTCAACCCGTGCCCCCCTACCCTCTGCAAAGCTCTGCGACCACAGTGTGGCCGCAAAAGCCATCGACCCCACTATGGTCACGGGGACCTGCAACCCCATGGCGGTCGCAGAGACCTGCGACCCCATGGCAAACCGCAGAGACCTGGGACCCCATGGTGGCCACAGAGTCTCGTGTCCACAGTGTGGAGGCTGCAGGTCTGCATCCACCATCGTGGCCACAGCCTCTGCGGCTAGGGCACGGCTGCCCCCACTCCCGTGGATGGGAGGTGGGCCCGCGGCTGCCCCTTTGATATTTTTTTTATTTATTTTTTTTTAAGATTAAAAAAAATAATATATATATTTACATCCCAATTTAAATTTGGTTTATTTAAAAAGTTATAATATTATTTTGTTAAAAAGTTTTTTTTAAATAAGTTTTTTTAAATTATTAATTATTATTTAGTATATATTTTATTAATTTCATATTAATATATATATATATATATTAATTTCATATTAATATATATATATATATATATTAATAGTTAATTTGTAATGTTTTATTAATTATTAATTAGTATATATTTTATTAATTACGGATTTATATATATATATATATATATATTAATATTTAATTTGTATTTTTCTATATGCAAGGAAATATCAATTTAAGTAGAAAATGATCATTGACTTTATTTCCTTTAAAATTTGTATTTGCATTTTTGGAAAGTCTATATGTGTGTTGCAAGAGATGAGATTTGATTATCGTTTTTGATCAAAAATGGAAATGATGTTTTATTTGAAAATTTATATCATATTCTTAGTTGATTAATGAATATTTGATTTTTATCATCGTGTATTCCGCATATATATTATAATTATTATCATGTGATTTTGGTTTGAAAACTCCTGATGAAGTATTTAAATTATTGTGCGATGCAATTGAACTATAGGGAGTTAGTAAACCATAAATGTCATGTTTTAAGACAAGGTAGACAGATAGAAATCAAATTAGACAAATTAGAAAACTGGGTCAATTGTTGTGTGAAAACAATAGGAAAGAAGATTGTCTTTTCCAATTTATGCCTATGCATGTAAAATTTTCTATATTTGCATTGGCTTAAGAAATGGCAAGTCCTTGATAGTGAATGTTGAATATTGTCGCATGTTGATATGGGTACCTGTTTATGTCCTTGATCTCGAGTATTTACTGTTTTCATGTGTTGGTGTTGTATCCGGTCATGTCTTGTTGTGGTTGCCCTTGTGAGAACCTGATATCTATGTTAGACCATGAATTGCTTATGATGGGTTGTGAAGACTTAGTTTTGTGGATCCACCAGTCGATTTTTGTATTTGTTTCTTATTTTGTTCAGTTGGATCCTTTCTCCTATTCAGGGATCATTCTTGTATTTAATGACGATGTGGTCATATGTATTATTGGTTTAAGTACGCCTTGATGGAAGGATGTAAATAATGTGAACCTTATGTATTCTACACCCTATTATTTTATTAGAGGGGTCTTGCAGTTGAGCAAACCTGGAGCTGTAGCCCACTAGGGCTGAACTCCGATATCATTTCAGTGTTATGTGGTGTTTATGTCCTTTTGTTTCCTCTTTAATTTAGCATGTATGGATGGCATTATGTTAAAATGTGTAATGTGGATTAGATGAATTTAATTGTAAATGCATGTAAGTAGTCATCTCATTAAAGCGGTAATTTGGATCACGAAGAATGTAAATTCGAATAATTGGAATGTATTCATTTGTTGATAATGCAATTAAAGTATGCTTGGAAAGCATTCATTAGTTTATTATAAAATGAAAATATGTGATGTATTAGATGCATGACTTATGTTTTAATAAAAGTTTGGGCGAAATGTATGGTTAAATTGTAATCGATGAACTCATCATGTTATCTAAATTTTAACTCTAATGGATGAACTTCATTATGTTAACTATTTAACTTTAATGGATGAACTTCATCATGTTAGCTATATTTTAACTTTAATGGGTTTACTTCATCAAGTTATCTATATTTCTAACCTTAATGGATGAACTCATCATGTTATCTAAATTTTAACTCTAATGGATGAAATTCATTATGCTATCTATATTTTAACTTTAATGGATGAAATTCATTATGTTATCTATATTTTAACTTAATGGATGAACTCATCATGTCATATATATATATATATATATATATATATATATATATATATATATATATATTAACCTTAATGGGTGAACTTCATCAAGTTATCTATATTTTAACCTTAATGGATGAACTCATCATGTTAACTATATTTTCAACCGTAATGGATGAACTCGTCCTGTTATCTATAATTTTAATTTACTGGATGAATTATATCCTTGTTTAAAGTAATAATTGGTAATTAAGTAAATCAACTTCATTGGGTTAATTAGCATGGCTTGAGTTAAGTGTTGAATCAAGTAATCACGTTGGGAAACCCTTTAGGTGTTAGCTAAGTACTCTGATGTGTGATCTGAGCTTATGATAGCTCATGGTATCTTTGTGTTGTGTTTAAAACTCTTAAAAAATATATATATTTGTACTCTATTCTTGAGATAGAAGACAATGACCTGTAACACGGCTGGGACTAGAAAGTCACCATCATTCTTCTTGGATCCTTTTTGATATCATGTTTGTTGAGAAAGAGAAAGCCTCGTCAATCCATCTAGTTGATCTCGAATCAGTTGACCATGAAGAACTGGGTTATCCAGTAGCCTAAAGAAACAATGGGCCAGTCTATCTAGCAGTTGAATCACCATATGAACGATCGTAAAGGCGGATCCAATTTACTCCATTGACCGAGCCCCTACAATTCTTTGGGCACCATCCCTTCAACAAATTATCCTTTCCAAGTCCATTTCCAAATCTAACAGCACATCGAGATTGATACCCATACACAGATTCACCCGCAGTTCGAGATTGGGATAAAGGCCTGGTTGGAGTTTACCTAGTTGGAGATTGAAATGCAGTACCCATAGCAAAGGCATCCGAGTCACCATCAGCGAAGGTATAAATTGATCCATCATTAGCAGAGGCCATTGCTAAGCACCTAGTTGCATATCTAGTTCCAGTTCGAGTTCCTAGTTATTGGAAGAGATGCTACCCTTACTTCTTCCTCTACGAGGTAAACTACTTCTGGGTTTTCTGTTATATATGTAATATACGTTGCCTTATACACTTGAATACTTCTTAAATTGCTACATCTACTATTAGCTCTCGAATGGAAACTAGAGGATTTAGCCTTATCCCTTTGAGGTATCCTGGTAGGGCATTACATTGTCCAAATCCTGCCTTGAATTTGTTAATAAGAAAGTGGCTAATCCTTTAGGGTTTGGGGATCTATTTATTTGGGAACCAATAGTAGGATGGATGAGATATATGTATATGTATATGATGTCTATGCGATGTGTGTGCTATGATGTTATGGATATGTATGATGATGTCTAACCTATTATGTATGTAGGATGGACTAGGGATGCATGTCTATATGATATAATGATTAGTTAAAAATATTCATGATGAATGGTTTAGGATGTGTTATGTAATGCAAAAATGTGTATGATATAGAATGATGTACATGTATCATTGTGATGATGGTTATAATGTGAAAGGAATGGTTATAATATAATGTTATGAAATAAGATGGAATGCAATGATTATGACTTGATATAATAAGATGTAAATGAAATGGTTATGGTAATGATATGATAATGATGTATAATTAAATAACATGGAACTTAAATGAGATTTAATGATATGAGAAATGAACCCTAATGATATGCAAGAAAATAAACCCTATATGTAATGCAAGTGAAAATTAATTCTAAAATGAGAACACAAAAAATGATTAGAAAATGAAACAAAATGAAATGATAATGCAAGTGAACATGAAATGACATGAGGCTTATAATGAAAAAATTGAATCCTACAATGATAATGCAAATGATTAAATGCTACAATGGTTAAATGAAAATGAAGTGAAGATGCAAATGGAAGTGAATGTATTTTCTGTGATGCACCAATCATAACACAATGAAATATATAAGATAGAAGAAGAGAGAAAGGGGGAAGGGTGAATGAATTGGAGTATATAGGAGAAATGGATGACAAGTGAAGTGAATGGATGGATGGGATTTTGTTGTGTAAATATGGAGAGAAAACCTAGTTTTGATATTTCCACAGATTATCTACACCACCAACTATAAAATTCAATATGTTGTGAATATCCAAGGCATGGAATAGACTCTCAAACAATAGGTTATCTCTGTATACACAAGTTCACAAACACTGATGAAGGTGTAAGTGCGATACTGTTGGATCATACAAGAGAAATAATCAAACACACCATACCACAAAAAGATGCCCCAATTTACACCAACCCAAGACATACCAGGATATAGATTGATCAAGGCAATCCTAAATAGATATAGACATAGGGCACAAAATGAAATTCAAGTGATCGACCAATCATGCCAATGACATACACATGGCCAACTGACATCTCTTTCCAAGAGTAGAACATGGATCTAGATAAAATATTGGACATGGGAAGGATGCATCCTATTAGGCAAAGATAATGGATATGGTTGAAAGGTTGATATAGGCATTTTCTCTTAAATTTGAGTAGCACAATATCAATGGGTGTTTGGTTGATTCCCAAGTCAATAAAATCTCATATTGACGAGAAAGGATCAAGATATTAGTGGAAAGCTCAATGTGATAGGATGATCCTTATTCATGGTCTTCGAATCTAGATCACAATATCAATGGGAGGGAGGTAAGGTAGGATTAATGAATGGATGTTAGGTAATTATCAGGGAAGAAAGTGCCTACACATATAGGAGGGAGGTAACAGGTATAGCAGGAATGAATGACAAAAGTGATGCAAGTAGGCACGATGAGTGTCCAAATAGGTTGTGAATCTGACTTATTTACCTTGATGCATGTAAATAAGTCTTCACCAAGGTACTTTCCCATAGCACCATAGAGTGGTTTTCACTGATGGATGAAATGATTTTTCTTGACTATTTTGCATATTCAATTTTATTTTATTATTTATTTTTTCTGATTTTCCAATTTTTTTGATTTTATTTTTTTTTTAAAATTGGGACTCTATGAAGATTCGGCATAGAATTTATTTAGGTTTAGGATGTTCATAGGCTCATCCAAGGGTTCTCCTACAAGTTAGCCAACTGATAAGCACCTGACCCATATTTGGTAGTGATGACATAGGGTCCCAATTAGTTAGGCTTGAACTTGCCCTTCTTTTCTCTGTCCTCAAGATTCCTCTAATTTTCCAAATGGAAAAGGTCGCCGATGTCAAATTTGTGGGTCTTGACTTTCTTGTAGCTAAGCCAAAGACAATTCTGATAAACCTGAAGATGATTCAATGCCTTAAGATGTCACTCATCTAACAATTCAAGCTCTTGTAATTTGGCTACTCTATATTCCTCATCAAGGAGGATGTTTTGTAGTGACACCCGAAGTGAGGGGATCTCGACCTCAAGGGGGAGGATGGATTTGAAACTGAAGAATAGGGAATATGGGGTGGCTCCTGTGGGCATTCAGATAATTGTACAGTAGGCCCAAAAGGTGGGATGGAGTTACAAGTGTCAATCATGACCAACTTCATTGATTGTCTTTTTGAGGATTTTAATAAGATTTTTGTTTGAAACCTTAGCTTTACCATTACCTTGCAAGTAATATGGAGTGGAAAAATGATGTTGGATGGAAAATTTTTGGCATAACTCTTTGACATCTTGATTCTTTAAAGGTCTTCCATTGTCTGTAATGATAATCTTGGGGATTCCATATTGGCAGATTAAGTAGCTCAAGATGAACTTTGCTATTTTTTTACTAGTGATGAAGGTGAGTGGTATAAATTCCACCAACTTGGTGATCTATAATGTGGCATTTATTATGAATTTGTGGCCATTATATGATGTGGGATGGATTTTTCCAATGAGATTAAGCCCCCACTAAGATAATGTTTAAAGTGTAATGAATGAGTATAGATCAAGAGATGGCTCATGAATCTTATTGCCATGTTTTTGACAAAGCACGCATTTCTTGATATAGTGATATGCATCCTATTCCATTGTAGGCCAATAGTACCCTATGTGCAAGAGCTTCTTAGCTAGAGTGAGACTGCTTGAGTGTTCCCCATAGATACATTCATGTACCTTGCATAGTTCTTGTTCAATCTCCTCTTTGTCTAAACACCTTAGGAGGGTTCCATCGAAGTGCCTTCGAAAGAGAGTATCTCTAAGGATAGTGTATTAGGTGGATCAGTGAATGAAAGTCTATTGTTGGGTTTTGGAAAGGTGAGGGGGATTAGTATTATTACAGAGGTATGCATAAGACTCTTAATACCAAGGAGATTTGGGACCACAAAGGACATACACCATGTCAGACTTAGGGGAATTGTATGCTAGGACTAAAAGATTCTTGACTGAGAAATCACACTTTTGACTATTTTTTAGCATTTGCAAGAGGGAGCCAATAGTATCAATGGGGCATATGTATCTTTCTTATTTGTCCAAGGGATCTGCTCAAATTAGATGAAGGTGAAGTGTTTCTTCATCATGCAACAATAAGGGATAAAATTTTCATCCTTTGTTTGGTACTCATTATTGACTTTCTTAATGACAAGTTGGGAGTCTCCATAGACATGCAAGTCAGTAATCTTCCATTGGATAGCCAGGCAAAGACCAATAAAGCAAGCTTCATACTCTATGATATTATCTATGCATAAAAAATGCTATCTTGTAAGACTTGGTTATGCAATCTCCCTAAGGGGTAATCAATAAAATTATTACCCCCGATCCATGTTGCATGTAGGAACCATCAAAGTAAAGTTTCCTTTTGGTGGGTGATGCAATTGCCATGATAGAGTCATCCACAAATTTTGCAATGAGGGGATGTTCTCCTTGTAGAGGGGCATCAGCCAACTGATCAATGATTACTTGTCTTTTGATTGATTTTCAATCCACATACTCAATATCAAATTCACTTAACAACATATCCCACTTAGTGGTGCATCTTGTAAGAGTGACTTGTGATAGTAGTTATTTGACAGGGTCAATCTTTGCAATGAGCTTGGTCTTATGATTGAGCATGTAGTGGTAGAGATTTTGACTACTAAAAAAAATTGCAAGGCATGCTCATTCTATCGGAGTGCAATTAAGCTCATAACCTACAAGTGTGTGTTTGATGTAGTAGATGGAACACTCTTTACCTTGATCATCAGTTTATTCAAAATAATGCCCCCAAAACCACTAAAGTAGCTGAAATGTATAGAAGAAGTGGCTATCCAAGGATAGGAGGCATTGATACTGGAGGGGATGCCAAATATTCTTTGAGTTTTTGAAAGACTTTCTAGCACAAGAAATCCCATTGAAACTTGGTTTCCTTTCATAGGAGGTGGTAAAATGGATGGCACTTATCTACAAGTTATGCTATGAACAGATGGATGGATTGAAGTTTACCTTATAGACTGCAAAGATGCTTGAGAGTATGAGGAGGAATTTACCTAATTTCTTTAACCTTTATGGTATCTACTTCAATTCCTATGTGTGATATAATGAAATCCAATAATTTTCCAGATGTGACTCCGAAGACAAATTTCTTGGGATTTAGCCTTAGCTTATAGTTTTCCAATCTCTTGAAAATCATTCTTAAGACCGAAATGTGTTCTTCACGCACATCTTTGATTTTCCTAGGAGGTCATCCGCATAGTCTTCCATGATGTCATGTAGAAGATCATGTAAAATAGTATTCATTACTCTTTGATAGGTAGCACCTACATTCTTCAATCCAAATGGCATGACCTGATAGTGGAATGTTCCCCAAGGAGTGGTAAAAGTTGTCTTATGTTGATCTTCTTCAGTGATTTTAATTTGGTTATATCCTAAGAAACCATCCATCAAAGAAAGAAAATCATGCCCAATTGTGAGATCAACAATCATGTCAATATTTGGTAGGGGAAAATCATCCTTAGGGCATGCTTTGTTGAGGTCTCTAAATTCTGTGTAAATGCGTATACCCCCGATGGGATTTTCAATAGGTACAATGTTTCAGACCCACTCTAGATAGTCCACGGTTATAATGAAACCAACATCAAGCATCTTCTGTAATTTTTCTTTGACCAGTAGAGCAATTTGGGGTGCACATTACGAAGCTTTTTTTTTAACTAGTCTGGCATCTGGTTAGATGGCAAGGTTGTGCTCTACTAACTTTGGATCTAAGCCTAGCATATCAATATAAGACCAAGCCAAATTGGTTTGTGTCTCTTTAAGGACGTTCACAATGTTCTATATTTCTTGATCTGTGAGAGACTTACCAACAAGCACATTCTTCAAATTATCCTTGGTACCCATGTCGATGGTGTCAGTCTCTTCAAATGGCAAGGATGATCTTTCCTATAGCGAGAGAACCATGGTAGGTAGGTCAAGTCCCTCATCTTCTAGCACTTGATCCAGGTTTTCACGAGAAGATTCATCCTTTGTTTTTACATTTTATGTGTCTAAAGGTGCCTTACAGAGGTTTTCACCAGGGGATTTCTAATTTTTCTTTTTATTTTCACTTTTGGGACCAAGGGAGTTGACCTGAATACCAAAGCATGCCTCCCTATTGAGTTGAATTTCACTGATAGTCATGTGATTCTCAAGGTCTTGCATATTTAGTAATGCCAAGAAAGCATTATCATTGGCACTGTTACCTAAATTTTAATACAGTTAAATTTGGTGACCTGTTGAGGCCTTATATATTGTAGTTTGGAGAAAGGTACACAAAGTCTTTACATATTCTCCATTTTGTACACTATGATTTTAAAAATTCAAAGTTTATTTCATTATGAAAATGCTTTCAAGAAACAACATCAAAGAGTTGCATAAAAATAGTTTTTTATTTATAAAGAATGTATAAGGTATCCCACACAATCCATGGGAATAGCTATTATTGTAGACATAATTTTTCATACATCATGAGAACAAACTATATAACATAAGAAACGGAGAGTTGGAGAAAAGGGTAACCCGTCATTGCCTATCATGATGAGTCTGAACTTGAGAGAGTTGCCAAGATGCAGCTGCCCATCCACTCCACCTTCTTCTGCTCTTAGGGTGGTGTCCCATGGAGGGGGCTTGGGCTTCTATTTTTATGGCATAGGTGGTCCCATGAAAAAAAAAATTGCTATAGAATTATTTGGAATCTTTTTCATAAAAATAGGAGATCCTACAGTTTAGGAATTCATATTTAAGTAGGTAAAAATGGGGTGGAGCTAGAAATTTCCCCACCAACTTAGGATTATTATCTAACCAATGGAAAACTAAGAGGGGGGTAGGGGTGAATTAGTTGCCAACAGATTATAATAATCAAACCACTTTATAACCTTTAATTGGAGAACATAAACATTGAATACCGGAATAGCAGAAACAGATACCGGTAAGCAATAAAACTTAAGAATGAAATAGAGAATTAACACAATACAACCATACCACATAACACCATGATCTGTACATGGAAAACCATGGTGGGAAGCCTACCCATAGTCAGAAAATACTTCTGCAGAAAGTATGTGATACAATAAGGGGCCTGCACATGCAGGAAGACACACTACCTAGAGCATACTACTCTTTATAAAGGAGTCTCACTGACTATAGAGAGGTTATAACCACCTCAAGATAATTGGATAACAATCTAGAAGAATGAACTGCCAAAGATAGCATCTACCATGCCTGATTACAGTCCCAGTTAAGCTCAATATCGGAGGCCTTTGACTTCTTACTTAAACCCAATTCGACCACCTATGATCAACCAAATTTACTTCGCATATGATATTTCATTCCATGACCATGACATATATTTCATTCCCATACCCTTGATCTACAATGAGATCTTACTTCAATTTATACAAACTCAAAGGCCTAAACCAATTAGGTCGGCCACCTAAAAGATATTACAATAAGATCATTACATACATCCATATTACAATGATATGTCATATCGGCTTCAAATCAAAACAACATTAACCAATCCATAAAACATCCCAGTAACATGTAGAGAACACGTTAACAAGATACCAGTCCATAACCTAGATAGGTACCGAACCTAAACTGGGTCCACCACACCAAAGCAATGTCTCCAATCAGTCAAGCCATGAACAAGGATCACCTTTTGCATCTTGAATTCCATCTAGAAGTCGCACCAACACCACTTATGCATCTTGTCAAAGATTCTCAGTAAAATCTCTGCTGGTAAAACCTTAAACCCTTACCGGTAACACAAGATCTTCTACTGGTAACCAAAACCTATTTGTCGGTAACCAGCCATAACAACTAGTGTTGACATCAATGACAAAACATCAATGCAACACATAATCAATTCCTCCATATTGCCAAAAATCTCCCCCTTTGGCATTAATGGCAACACTAGATGTGAAAAAGAAAACATCTAAGTGCCAAGAAGTACCAAACATTTCTCATAGAAGATATAACAATGAAAAACTAAAAAATCTCACCAACTCCCCCTGAGGAGTGCAATCCAATCTGAAACTAATCTAAATCCCATAAACATTATTTTTCACATATAACTCTCTCCCCCTTTAATATCAATGCCAAAGATATGAAATAGATATCAAAATTCTGTGAATCTCAAAGCTGACTACTCCCCCTGAGTAGTAGCACCACTACATCAACTCGGAGGAAAGGATAAAGTTGATGATGCATACCAGACTGATGCACTACTCCATCAATTAAGTTTTTGTCAGAGGGGTAGATCCCCTAACTTGTCTCTCAAATACTCAAATGATTCCTTAGACAATATTTTAGTGAATATATCTACAATGTGCTCTTTAGTGTTCATATAAACCAATTTGACTTCCTTTTCTTCCACCTTGTCCTTTAGAAAGTTATATTTTATTGAAATATGATTAGTCTTAGAGTGAAATACCAGATTCTTAGACATGTCAATAGCTGCAGAGTTATCACAATAGATAACTACTAGTTCACTATAATTTACCTTGATATCCTTCAACATTTTCTTCATCCACAAGACTTGAGTGCAATTAGTTGTTGCTGCAGCATATTTAGCTTCTACCATAGATAAAGAAATGCATGACTATTTTTTGTTGATCCATGAAACCAATTTCTTTCCAAGAAAGAAAGCTCCACTAGAAGTGCTCTTCATGTCATCAGTATCTCCTGCCCAATCTAAACCTGTACGTGCACATAAAGTGAAGTTATCATCTCTAGAATACCATAGGCCATATTTTCTTATTCCCTACAAGTACCAGAATATCCTATTTACTGCACATTCATGATTTTCTTTAGGATTAATTTGATATCTTGAAACAATACTTCGTCCATTCATAATATCTGGTCTAGTTTGAGTTAGATATAACAAGCCACCAATCATAGACTTATACCTTGTTGAATTTACCAGTGTAGATGTGTCTTGATAGATAATTTCTCACTTGTCACCATAGGAGTACTTACCAGTTTGGAATTATCCATACCAAACTTCTTAAACAATTCCCTTAGATACTTAGTTTGACAGATAAAGATGCCTTTGTCAATTTGAGTAATCTACAAACCTATGAAAAATCTCATCTCATCAATCATGGACATTTCAAATTCATTCTTCATATTATTAGAGACTTTCATGCACAGTTTATCTTCACCTCCAAAAATGAATCCATCAACAAATACTTCAATAATCAAAATATCATAATCAATGATATTATAATATAAATTACTATCAGCACTACCTTTAGTAAAACCAAGCTTCAAAAGATATTTATCCAACCTTGCATACCAAGCTCTAGGAGCTTGTTTCAATCCATATAATGCTTTCCTTAACCTGCAAACCATATCTTTGTCATCTCTCAGTGAAAATCCATTAGGTTGTTCAATGTATACCTCTTCCTCAAGTTCACCATTCAAAAATGCACATTTAACATCTATTTGATAGACCTTATAATTATTATATGCTGCATAGGCAATAAATAGTCTAACAACTTCAATTCTAGCTACAGGTGCAAATCTCTCACCATAATCAATTCCTTCCATTTGAGAATATCCTTTACAAACCAATCTAGTCTTGTTTCTTACAACTTGTCCATCCTCATTTAGTTTATTTCTAAAAACCCATTTAGTTCCAATAACATTCTTATTTTTAAGGCCGGGGAACTAAAGTCCAATTGTTATTATTCTTTATTTGATCTAATTTATCTTCCATAGCAATTAACCAATGTTTATCTTTACAAGCTTCAATAACATATGTTGGTTCAATTTGAGAAATAAGACATACCTCTTCATTTGTCATTCTTCTTCTTTTCATAACTCCCTTGTTCCTATCTCCAATGATTTGATCTTCAGAATGATTTAACCTTACATACCTTGGTGTCTTCTAAACTTTAGGTTCACTATTTTGATCATCAGTCATAGTTGAATTTTAAGATTGTACTAGTGTAACTATCTCAGAGTCTTGTACCGATTGGCGCATAGTCGGTTCAGTTATGATCATTTCCACTGTCGGTTCCCTTTCATATGATATAGATTGATTTTTGTATTGCTCGTCCACTTTCACATTTGTGCTCTCCACAATTTTCTGCAATCTTTTGTTATAACATCTAGATGCTTTTCTTTGAATTGAATATCCAAGAAATATCCCTTCATCACATCTAGGATAAAACTTCCTAATTGAATTATCCCTTTTGATATAACATTTACTTGCAAAAATTCTGAAATATTTAACAGTAGGTGTATATCCAAACCATAATTCATAAGGGGTCTTACCAATTTCACCTTTGATGTGAACTATGTTGAATGTGTAGACTATTGTACTCACTTCTTCTCTCTCGTAGATGTGAGGCAATTTGGCTTTGATCATCATGGTTCTTGCTGCATCCAAAATTGTTCTATTCTTCCTTTCCACCACTCCATTCTACTGAGGAGTCCAGGGAGCAGATAATTGTCTCCTAATTCCATTTGTCTCACAATAACTATTAAATTCATGAGAAGTGAACTCACCACCTTGATCTGATCTAAGACATTTGACTTTCAATCCAGTTTTTGTTTCCACCTTTGCTTTAAAGATCTTGAATTTCTCAAAAGCTTCTGACTTCTCCCAAAGAAAAGTCACCCACATCATTCTAGAATAATCATCAATTATCAGCATGAAATACCTATCACCTTGAAAGATTTTGTTCCTTGCTAGACCACATAAGTCAGTGTGAATCAAATCAAGCACATCATTAGATTTATCATGTATTCTCCTAAAATAAGTTGTAACTTGCTTTCCCAATTGACATTCCTTACATACCGGATTATGAGGCTTTATAATCTTGGGTATATCTCTAACTACCTTTGTTGAACTGTGTTAGGCCCAATATGGAAATCTAATGTACTGAGAGGGGAGGGGTGAATCAGTACTTCAAAACTTTTCTTCAATAAGAACTTTACTGTTATGCATAAACCAAATAGTGCAGTAACATAATATAAAGTTAAAACAAATAGATAACAATCATACATGATTCACTCCATAACACATATATTTTGGTTATGCAGAAACTCTTGGTTAGAGAGAAAAACTGCGGTGGGGAGGGCACCCACAACTTCACTACTGCAATAATAAAGAGTGCTCGGTTAGAGCTACATGTTTAGCTATTTCTGATAGCTTACCCTGTTAGGAGTAATCAGATCTATTAGATCTACCTTGCTAAAGGATTTTACAACACTTAAACTAAATGTTGCACCTGGTTAGAGGCTTTACAATTTATAGACTTGATTAGAGTCTTTTACCCCGTTAAAGTTTTCTCTTACAACTTCAAAATATTACAATAAAATCATTACAAATATCTGCAACTTTACATCTGGAATGTTATAGAAGATTCTATGTGCTCAAAATATGATTACCTTTCTTATAGCATACCTCGGTAACCCATATAGTAACTTGGTAAACCCTTCTATTTACTCTGTTCCTTAACTGTTCTCTAAAATCCTTCTCAGTGACCTCTGTGTCTCTGTAATAGTCTTCTTACACTCATGCACACACCTTGTTAATTCTTAACTCATGCTGTATAAATAAATCTCTTATGTCGGTGATCCACTCAATGCTTTGATCATACAAATATGATTTATCGAATGAATAACCATGCAAGATATTTCATTGGTTAGATGACCTCAAAATCATACATAATCTCTAAGTGCAATTTCCAATATGATAACGGTTAGATGTTCCTCAATCTTGTAACATGTATTCATATGTATGTCCAGGTTCAATGAATCTAGTAACATGTTTAACTCGATGTGTCATCTTTGCTGCTCGATAGACATGGAATGATACTCGGTAGACAGGTTGGTGTAAACTACACTCTGAGACTACTTTCTTCTGTAACTGGCTAGACTATGCATAGCTACTGAATATTTCGGTAGTAGTAACCGACTAGAGTATATAGTATAACTTTGACATGAAACTAATGGCAACTTGATAAGTAGTAACAAATTGATCTTAACAATACAATCAAAATTAAAATGATACAACCTCTTATGCCATAACCAACTCTCATCAATATGAGCAATCAAACATGTCTTATTACCAATGTTCAAGTGAAAGATATTATCTCCAGTCGGAGTACTGGTTGCAATCTCCAAACCAGTTTTATTAATGATTTTGCATTTTTTATCTTTAAACTGCAGTTAGAATCCCTTGTCCACCAATTGACCAACACTTAAAAGATTATGCTTTAAACCTTCTACATAATAGACATTATCAATATTATGCTTGCCATCCAGAGAAATAATACCTCTACCTTTGATAATACATGCTTTGTTATCTCCAAATCTGACTTGACCACCATTGTATTCTTGCAAGGACAAAAATTTTCTTTTATTTCTAGTCATATGATGTGAGCATCCACTATCAATTACCCATTCATCTTTGTCTTCAAATTTTGCTATCAGGGTCTTTTCTTAATTCTTGATAGCTGTTAGAATCAATGACAGTCCCAAAGTACTGAGGGGGGGGGGGGTGAATCAGTATCTAACCGGTTAACATAATATTTATACTTATTTAAAACTTTGCATCCCAAAACAGTGTACCGGTAAATAAGAATTAATGCAGCAAATAAAAATAATAGAGACAACATAGAGAATACACCATAACATAAGATATTTAACGAGGAAACCTGGTGTGGGAAAAACCTCAGTGGGATTTGTGACCCACAATATTTACTCACTGGCCAATGAATAAATACTACTTATAATGAGGGGCATGCACATGCAGGGAGGCCAACAGCCTAGAGCACACTACTCAATAAAGAGTCACACTGACTACAAAATGGATTATCAAAATCCAATACAATGTATTGCTTCAAAAAAATGTCTCTCATGCTAGGTTTAGTACCAGTTTAAGCTCAGTCAATAACCAAAACCTTCACTGTCAACTATATCACCTTATACAAAATTGCCTTATACTTCTCATCTATATCCTTACAAAAATGACCTATAAGATCTCATGCATATATGATTCTTTTACAAAATTTTATTCCATATTGGCCTGAGTGTCGGTATGCATTGTTGTCGATGTTGGTGAAGTGCCTACTGATGTATGTAGAAGTCTATTGCCGGGGTCAGTATCTATCAGTTCGTTGCCAGATGATTGCCAGTTGGTTTCCATCAATGACAATATCAACTATTCTCATAAGAGTGTAGAATGCCAACAATCTCCCCCTTTGGCATTGATGGCAACACTCGTGAGAAAAATCCAAAAACTGTACTCCAAAAACTAAAGTGCAAAAAGATGTGCTCCCCCTGAGCAAGTGATCTCCTCTGTATAAGCATCAATGACAAAGGTTATCAAAAACAAGTGTAAAAATTTCATCTCAAAGTCTGTAACCGGTTGGTTACAATCTAAAAAATATCTACCAAAACTAAATTTAGACTCTGCATAAACCTTTTGCTATCATTCAAAGTTACCTCAGTCTGTTGGATCGTGACGGTGAGATAATGCATGCGTTCTTCTAGTGATCACTCTCCTTGAACTAATGCCTTAGAGATTTCATTTGTCTGAGAGATAAGATTTTCCAACTTAGGACCAAGTTTATCTTTAAGTTCCCTGGCATTTGACCTTATCCTTGCCTTCTCTTTCTCAAGTTTCTCTAACTTCTCCTCAAAAACTGTCATTTCCTATTCAAAAACTGATATATGTCTAGATGAGCCAATTATATTATCATCAATTTTTTTCTACGTTTTTCTGATATCCTTATCTATCTCCTCTGTCAAAAGGTGAGGTTTGCATGTTTCCCTATATAGATCCTCATACTCTAGAATTGTAGAGTTAAGTACCGGTAATAATCTATTCAAGTGTCCTGTACAGTTCTTTATAGTGTCTTTAAAGAATTTGTTTTTCTCTTTTTCAACTCTTGCCTTAATTGTGTCCTCATTCACCTTATCAATAGTTATTACATTATCAACAATAAATTTGGACAATGTGTCCAATTTACCTAAAGAATCCTTAATATTATCTATGTTACAATTTGGTGCAATCAACTTAAGAATAGGTAATGTGTTGTCAATTGCCTTGTAGGCCAATGCATTGCAATCCGTTATCTTCTTGATTGAATCCAAAAGTACCTATGTAACATTAGTAGGCCTGAATTCACCTGTAGATGTGTTGGATGTCTCACCAATTATCTTTATTACCTCTTTTCTTCTATGAGGTGTATCCATTTTGCTTGCATTTTCCTCTGGTGGATCAATCTGGGTTTGCATCTCAACCTGCAAAGGTTTCTCAAAATGTTTCAATGTCTCTATGATTGTCGATTCCTCTATCTCTGTGTGTACCTCTACCTTAGTTTGATTCTCTATTTGTATCCCTATCTCTGGTGGCCCTGTGCAAGTACCTTTATCTTCAGTAGGATTTTCAGTCTATGTCGGTTTCTCTGTTTGTGTTGATGTCTTAGTTTCAACAGTTTATACCGGTTTCTCTGCTATGTTACTACTGTCAACATTGTCTACCTTAACTTCAGATTTATCCTTATCCACAACAATGTTTACCTCTTGAGTATCCACATTCATTGTAGAAAGTATCTTCAATTCAGGATTAGTATCATCATGTCTTATTTGTTTAGTGTTAATAACTGTTGGATCTTCTGAGTGTACCGGTGCAGTATCCAAAGGTGGTGGTGGAATATTGTCAGTAATATTAATGTTTGGAACTCCACCAATTTTTCCTTTACCTTTGTCCTTTTGATAAACCTTAAATGTCTTCTTAGGTCTATTCATTTCCTCTTTGTTTTCTTTCTCCACAAAGAATATATCCCAGTTGTCCGCTATTTCTTCTGCAATTTCCTTCACTCTTCTAGCCATTAGGCTTACCTTCTAGTTTCCACTAGCAAATACTAATCGGTTAGCCTCAGAAATAAGTTCATCAATTTCTTCTTTAGAGTTAACCGAGTGAACAACCAAGAGTGCTTCAACTTTCATTTTCTTGTCTAATTCCATCTCTGATAGCCTTTTAGCTTCTAGTCTCATGTAGAGATCATTTGGTAGCTCCTCAACAACTTCAATCAAAACTTTCTTATAAATGTCTAAATGAAGAATAATGCTTTCTTCAATAATGTTTTTGTCAGTATTATTTGAAGAAGTATACCATTTATTCACATTAGACAAATTACCTTCCTCTATTATTTCATTCAGTAAATCATTTAATGAAGGGGTAACTGATGTGTGTTTTCTCTTTGAGGTAATCTTCTTCTTGGGTTCCCTAACCACTTGTTGTTTCCTCCTTAATGTTCTTGTTTTCTTCGGAGAAGGAGAGGGTACCGGTGAGGGTTTTTTCTTCCTTTCCACTCTTTTAAATTCAACTGCCTTACTATTGTCACTATCAGAAGATGTGTCAACTAGTGAAATATGTGCCTCTGGTTGAAGTCCTTCAAGCTCACTAGCCGATATGCCACTAAGGTTCATGACATTTTATTTGATTTCCTTTACTTTCTTGGATGCATCCCTTGATGAATAATGATGAACAGTAACTACTCAACATATACTGATAGGGGGAGTGAATCAGTATAGACAAAAGCCTCCTTAAACCACTTTGACTGCACAAACTGCACTAATTGGTAAATAGGATCACCGATCTAAATCAGGGCACTACCGGTAAAACATAGTGAGATTGTGAAACACATAAACCGGTAACACTTAGATCTTCACAAAACCTAATAACTCATTTCCACTTCACCCATATGCATAGATAAGTAATAAATCATTAGAAATATAATGACAACTAGATTAGCATGCTTTTACCACTTAACAGAAAACACTAAGACATCACATGAAAAGGCATCACACATAACACACTGATTTTTCACGTGGAAACCCAACTGGGAAAAACCATGGTGGAGATGAATACCCACAAGTTGTTCTTTGAACTCTTCTGAAGTCCACTCTGTTAGGAGCCTAGTCTGCTTATGGACTTTCCAATAGGTTTTGCTAGTAATTGATCCCGCTAGGGATCACCCGGTTAAGGGATCACTAAATACCCAGTTAAGGGTTAGAACACTGTTAAAGGTTACCTCGCAAGAGGATTTGAAGAACTCAACTATTTTGAGTCACCCCGTTAAAGGATTTATAGAAAGCCTGTTAAAGCTACCCGGTTAAGTGATTTTCCAACTACTGAAATGATTAGAAATCAAAAGGTAAAACACTGATCTAATAACAACACTACATGTCAGGGCAGATCCACTTTAGTTCCTTCACATCTGCAATCACACTCTACAGATATTAACTCACTACACCGGTCTAGCAAGAATCAAGTATCTCTTCACTTGGATACACACACAACCATTTGCCAACAACTTTAGAATGCAAATCATCATCAACCTTATAGACAACAATTAGGTCAGTAGCATAAACCCTAAACCCTAAGCATCTAGGTTATCAATTTAGTCAGTCCAATCCTGACCATTTAATCACATTGCATAGAGTAAAACAACCTTGAACAAATCTCAAGACATTCTCCATCGTTCGTTCTTTGCCTCTTCTGGAAGCTAATAA
This sequence comes from Cryptomeria japonica, assembly GCF_030272615.1. NCBI lineage: Eukaryota > Viridiplantae > Streptophyta > Pinopsida > Cupressales > Cupressaceae > Cryptomeria > Cryptomeria japonica. The sequence continues at coordinate 275,617,790 of NC_081408.1, read as the reverse complement.
CCCATCACGTACTCTCCATTGTTTACTAAGACTTTGCACATTCCTGAGGTAGATAGGATCAATCTTCTTCATGCAAGATCCTCAAGGAAATCCTTCACGTGCACAAGGTTGATGTGGCAACATGATCTGATCTTCATTTCAATGCTAACCCATCACAGAATGTCATCGATTGAATCACACAGACTTGAAATGCATCAACCGAAAACCATGAAGCTGAGACTACCAGCGGGTAGTCATATCAAATGAAACCCCGATACTGGTTCACATTCCAACATACCGGTTCAGCATTTCACATATACCGGTTCACGTCATCATACCAGTTCTCTTGCCGGTTTTCTTTCTTCAATATACTGGTTCATACTTCATCATACTGCTTCACTTGTACCATCATACCACTTCACTTGCTAGATCGCTTACTTCAATATACCAATTATTATTTCAGCATATTGACATCAATGACAACATACAAAATTGTCATGTCATCATATTCTACACATATGCCAACAATCTCCCCCTTTGGCATTGATGGCAATATACAATGATATCTCTCTGCTTCACATCTTCTCCCCAATCTCTTCCATATTATGTCTTGTAAACTACAGATATCTTTTCTGCTTCACATCTTCTCCCCCTTTGACAACAATGCCAAAGTGGAGGCACAGACATCCATGTACCACTATTCTACTCCCTCTGAGGAGTAGCATCCTTCAACACATCAATCCTGAAAAGATTTGACAATGCAATACCTGACTGATGTCGAGCACAAACCTTTAGTTCACCTCTTGAAGGGGCAGCACCCCTAATTCACCTCTTAAATAGGTAAATTTATCCTTCAATAGAGGCTTGGTGAATATATCTGCTAACTGCTCCTTACTGGAAACATGTTCCAATACAACCTCTTTGTTCTGAACCTTCTCCCTCAAGAAATTATACTTGACCTCAAAGTGCTTGGTTCTAGCATGCAATACTGGATTTTTGGAAATATTAATTGCACTTGTGTTGTCACAAAATATACTCACCGGTTAAGAAACAGGGACTTTGAAACCACTTAATACATGCTTCATCCAAATTGTCTGAGTACTATTCATAAATGTTGCTACATATTCTACTTATGTTGTAGACTGAGAGATACAACTCTTCTTCTTACTCATCCATGAGACTAGTCTACCACCAAGAAAGAATGCACCACCAGTTGTGCTCTTTCGGTCATCCACATTACTAGCCCAATCGACATCTGTAAACACTTTGAGGTTGAAATCATTACTATATGGATACCACAATCCATAGTCTATAGTTCCCTTCAGATATCTAAGAATCCGCTTGACTGCTACCAAGTGGGATTCTCTTGACTTTTCTCGAAACGTGCAGCAATGCCCACTACATGTGCAATGTCTGGTCTATTGTGTACTACATAGTGCAACTTGCCAATCATTGACCGGTAATCTTTCTCATTCACCAGCATTGAGTCATCTTCTTTTGACAATTTACAACCAGTCATCATTGGTGTACCAACTAGTTTGTTGTCTTCCATGCCAAAGGTCTTCAACACCTCTTTGACATACTTAGACTGAGTGATAAAGATGCCATCTTTCATTTGTTGAATTTGTAGTCCAATGAAGAACTTAATCTCTCCAATTAGTGACATCTCAAATTCCTTCTTCATTTGATCTACAAATGCATGACTCATCTTGTCATCTCCACCAAAAATTATGTCATCAACAAATACTTCATAGATCAGATTCTGGTCTCCTTCTGACTTCCGATAGATATTTCTATCTTCACTTGTTCTTTCAAAACCAATCTTCACAAGATGGGAGTGTAAACATTCATACCATGCTCTAGATTCTTTCTTCAATCCATAAAAGGCTCTATGTAGCCTACACACCATATCACTATCTTCTAATAGGGAAAACCCATCTAGTTTCTCTATATACACTTCCTCTTCAAGTATTCCATTCAGGAATGCATATTTTACATCCATCTGATACACTTTGAATCCCTTAAAGGCTGCATATGCAAGAAGCATTCAAACTCCTTCCAATCTAGCTACTAGAGCAAAGGTTTCTCCATAGTCTTCTCCTTCTTCTGGACCATATCCCTCACATACCAGTCTTGCTTTGTTTCTTACCACTGTGCCATCTTTATTAAACTTGTTTCTAAAAACCCATTTGGTGCCAATAACATTTTTATGCTCAGGTTTGGGTACCAAAGACCATGTACCATTCTTTTCTATCTAGTCAAGTTCCTCTTCCATAGCCTTAATCTAGTCCTCATCTTTGTCTATCTCTTTAAATGATTTAGGCTCAAATTCAGAGATCATGGAAGAACTTTCTCTGACCTTTCTTCTTGTTAGTATTCCTGCATCCTTATCCCCTATGATTTGCTTTGGATCATGATGCAGCTTTACATGCCTAGGAATGATCTTGGCTGATTCCTCTTGCTTTTCCTCTTCATCCTCATCTTCCTCTACATCAGCATCTATCGGTGTAGGAGTATTGTTGCTTGTACTTGGTTGTTTTGCAACCGGTTCCCAGAAGGTTACAACAGGTTCATCTACTGCTTGCTCACTATCAGTTTCCTCAGGTTTCTCAAAGGTTTCATCAACTCATACATTGATACTTTCAACAATTCTCTAAGTCCTATTGTTAAAACCCTTGAGAGCTTTGCTCTTGGTGGAATACCCTAGGAATATTCCCTCATCACATTTTGCATCAAACTAGCTATGGTATTCACTTCTCTTGATATAACACTTGCTACCAGACACTCTAAAGTAGCTTACTACTGGAGCTAGTCCAATACTCATAGGGAGTTTTATCCTTACCTTTATTGATGAGTACCCAGTTCATAGTGTAGACTGAAGTGCTCACCGCTTCTCTCCAAAAAGTGTGAGCAACCTTTCCTTGAATCAGCATTGTTCTGGCTACTTCAACTACAGTCCAGTTGTTCCTTTCTACTAGGCCATTCTATTGTGGAGTCTGGGGGGCAGACAGTTGCCTCTTGATGCCATTTTCTTCATAGTACTTATTTAATTCTCCAAAGGTGAACTCACCTCCTTGATCGGTTCTAAGGCATTTGATCCTTTTACCGCTTTCCTTTTCAACTAGTGCTTTGAAGGCTTTGAACTTTCCAAAAGCTTGAAACTTGTCTTTCAAGAATGTGACCCACATCATTCTTGAGCAATCATCAGTAAGAATCATAAAGTATCTATCTCCCTGAATACTCTTAGTTTTCATAGGACCACACAATTTAGTATGCACAAGATCAAGTAAATTATCTGTTGTGAAAGATTTACCTTTGAAGGTTGAGGAAGACATTTTCCCCAGTTGACATTCTCTGCACAAAGGATTCTCTGGTTTGTTCAGCATAGGCAATCCTCTAACTACCTTTATCTTGCTGGCCTTCACAATGTTATCAAAATTAACATGGCAGAGTCTCTTATACCATATCCAACTATCATCAAACTTAGCCATTAGACATTGACTATTTAACTAAAATAGGTTACCTTTGGTCTGCATATAGGTGGCCATCAATTCACCACTCTTTCCTTTTATTTTGCATGCTCCATCTTTGAATTCTAGAGTGAGCCCTTTATCATTTAGCTGAGAAACACTCAAAAGGTTATGCCTGAGACCTTCTACCCAATACACATTATCAGCACTGCTTTTTCCATTTAGAGAAATGGACCCTTTGCCTTTTACCATACAAGGTGCATCATTACCAAATCGAACTACACTTCCATCATACTCTTCTAGAGACAGAAACTTTCTCCGGTCACCATTCATGTGGTGAGAACAACCATTGTCAATAATCCACTCATTGGAATTATCAAAGTGGGAGACAAAAGCCTTCTTGTCTGACACATCTTCCTTAATAGCTACAAATACTATGTCTTCGCTTTCTTCATCTTCTGATTCATCATCAGTGACACCTTCATCAACTGCACCAAGAAAGTTTCTCTTATTTCCTCCTTTAAACTTTTTGAACCTCTCTGGTTTGTCCTTATTATCACTATTAGGATAGTTGACAACAATGTGTCCTATCCTATTGCAAGAAAATCATTTCAAAGGGAGCTTACCTTTGTATTTTCCAGTTCCCTTAGGAAGTCTCTTGGCCAAAAGAGCTTCAAATTCCATCAATGTCTCCTCATCATCCATATCTCTTCTTTGTCTTGGTTCACAACTGGTACTAGCTTCTTTACCCTTTCTACATAGTGCAGCGGATGCTTTAAGGTTGAATTGGTCTTTTGAACACTATCATCATAACTGTTTAGCTCATATGCGGTCAACTTAGCAATGATAGAATCAAGGGACACCTTTATCTTGTCAATAGATCTCAACTCCTGAATAGTGGCAACCCTTATTGCATAGACCGGTAATAAGGTTCTCAAAAGTTTGTTAACAATGGTGGAATCATCCATTGTACCTCTTGCACTCTTGATGTCTCCAACAATAGTTTTAATCCTTATCCCATATTGTTCAATGGTCTCTCCTTCAACAATCTGCATGTCTTCAAACATTCCTCTAAGGATTTCTTCCTTAGCTTGCTTCACATGCTCATCACCGCCATAGATAGACTCCAGAGTATCCAATACAACTTTGGGATTGTCTTTTTCTTGAACATCTATAAACTCAACATTAGGTAGACTACTGATAAGAGCTTCCATGACCTACCCATTCTCCTGAATTTCTCTTCTTTGATCATCGGTGAGAGTATCGGTAGGGACAACATAAGTATTCTCAACATAGCTCCAGTGTTGAGAACCCATGCTTTTAATGTATATCTTCATTCTGTCCTTCCATATCTTAAAATTATCTATGTTGAACTTAGGACCTTACCTCTTCATCATTAGAATAGGATATTTTGCTCAAGCAGTTAAGCTTTTAACACAGAGGACCTAGAGGATGCTCTGATACCAATTGATGAATAATGATGAACAGTAACTACTCAATAGATACTAAGAGAGGGGTGGTGAATTAGTATAGACAAAAGCCTCCTTAAACCACTTTGACTACACAGACTACACTAACTGGTAAACAGGATCACCGATCTAAATCAAGGCACTAACGGTAAAACACAGTGAGACTATGAAACACATAAACCGGTAACACTTAGATCTTCACAAAACCTAATAACTCATTTCCACTTCACCCATATGCATAGACAAGTAATACATCATCAAAAATATAATGACCACTAGATCAACATGCTTTTACCACTTAATAGAAAACACTAAGACATCACATGAAAAGGCATCACACATAACACACTGATTTTTCACTTGGAAAACCAACTGGGAAAAACTTTGGTGGGGATGAATACCCACAAGTTGTTCTTTGAACTCTTTTGAAGTCCGCTTTGTTAATAGCCTAGTCTGGTTAAGGACTTTATAATAGGTCCTCCTAGGAACTGATCCTGCTAGGGATCACCTGGTTAAGGGATGGCTAAATACTTGGTTAAGGGTTAGAACCTTGTTAAAGGTTACCTCGCAAGAGGATTTGAAGAACTCAATGATTTTGAGTCACCCTGTTAAAGGATTTACAGAAATCCTACTAAGCTACCTGGTTAAGGGATTTTCCAACTGCTGAAATGATTAGAAATCAATAGGTAAAACACTTATCTGATAACAACACTACATGCCAGGGCAAATCCACTTTCATTCCTTCACATTTGCAATCACACTCTACAAATCTTAACTCACTACACCGGTTTGGCAAGAATCAAGTATTTCTTTTCTTGGATACACACACAACCATTTGCCAACAACTTAACAATGCAAATCATCATCGACCTTATAGACAACAATTAGGTCAGTAGCATAAACCCTAAACCCTAAGCATCTAGGTTATCAATACAGTCGGTCCAATCTAGACTGTTTAATCACATTGCATAGAGTAAAACAATCTTGAACAAATCTCAAGACATTCTCCATCGTTCGTTCTTTGTCACTTCTAGAAGTTGACAACCCATCACGCGCTCTCCACCATTTACTTAGACTTTGCACATTCCCGAGGTAGATAGGATCAATCTTCTTCATGCAAGATCCTCAAGGAAATCCTTCACACGCACAAGCCTAATGTGGCAACACAATCTAATCTTCATTTCAATGCTAACCCATCACAGGATGTCATCAGTCAAATCACACAGACTTGAAATGCATCAACCAGAAACCCTAAAGCTGAGACTACCAATCGGTAGTCATATCAAATGAAACCTCGATACTGGTTCACATTCCAACATACCAGTTCACCATTTTGCATATAACGGTTCACATCATTATACCGGTTCTCTTGCCATTTTTCTTTCTTCAATATACCGGTTCATACTTCATCATACCGCTTCACTTGTACCATTATACTGGTTCACTTGCCAGGTCGCTTACTTCAATATACTGGTTCATACTTCAGCATATTGTCATCAATGATAACATACAAAACTGTCATGTCATCATATTCTGCACATATGCCAATATCCCTAATTTATTTTTCTCTTCTCTTAGTCCTTTTCTGCATAGACACTGTATTCTCTATGGTTTCTACATTTCCAAAGAATTCTTCAGATGGCTCTCTTGGTGCATCAAGCAGTGCTTTTACATACGTTTCCAGAACATGTAGATCAGCCTCATAACCCATTTCAATAACCCAAATAGTTCGAGTGCTACTGCTTCCATCCAAGTTTCATCTCTTTCGATGACAAAGTGGATTTCCTTGTCATATTTCTCAACTTTTCTTTGAGGAATCCTTTCCCTATCTCTCATCTTAGATTGGAAAGTTTTAAAGTAATCAGTTATGTTGTTGTCTCTAGTAGTTCCCATGTCGGTAAAAGCCTCTTATAGTTGTTTTCCTATCGGTATATCACAACCATAGTATTTGGGTCCTGTACCGGGGACCTCTTTGGTGAAATATAGCATCAAACATACCAGAAGGTTTCCAAAGTAGAAAGTACCCTTCTTGTCTCCCTTAATCTTTTTCAGGTTGTCAATAAGCTCATCTTTTAACCATTCACACACATCTATCTTAGCATTGTTGTTTACCATTCATGTGCACTATAAATACAAAGACTGGAAATAGAATTGAGTCTATTAGCATGTGTGGCTTTGTATCCAAGAACCATACTTATATATCTCACATTAATGTCCTTAATATCATTTACTCTGATCTATTGTCAGATGTTACTCCGGTTAGGCTTGTCACCATTTTGTTGGGAATCTTCTTTGTCTTATCAGGTCTACTATTGGTTGAGGGTAAACCAGTAACTTCCCTAATTGCTTGTCAGGTTATCTTAGAAATAGAATCCAACCATAAGAATTCTCCATGTGTTCTACTCAATACAATCCTTACCACTTCCTCTGGAAATTGAGGGATATTCAATATCTCCACAAAACCTAAAGCTTCCACAATCTTGCGTTTGGGTTTAACAATTCCATGTTCATCACAAATGATCTTTTTTAAACATTTTCATAAATTCCCCAAATCCTAGATCTTCTATATTGCAATGTATATAAATCCTAGGGTCTTCTGCAAATGCTACTCCCTTAGGTATTTTTGAAAAAGCTCCTACAGAGTCATCTTGCTTTGCAATTTCAAGAATTATTTTAAAAATGGGCCTAGGAAATTTTACATTCTCCACAATGGTAGGGTTTAGAATAAATTCAGGTACATAAGATGAAGCAGCCATTATGAAAAATACCTCTTATCTGAATGCTTGTTGAATGCTTGAAAAACACTTCCCAAACTCGCCTTGAATGCCTTTGCTTGATTTCACGCTCACAGAAAGTTTGAATGCTTGGTGAGTTTGAAATGAGGGTTTCCCGGTGCTTTATAGCCAGAAAGTTATTCAAAACATCATTAAATGCTCGTCGGTTAAGTGAAAATATAACACACCTGCCAGTAAAGAAAAATGTATCTTCTCACCATTAACCGAGGGTAGAATGCATGTTTTTCAATTCACTACCATACCCCCAAGGGATTATTCCTCAATTAGATGAAGAATCACCTGTCGATGGAGGATTACTCTATTCTACCGGTGAAGATATAGTTTCATCAGTTCTTTGATCTCTTTTCTTAATCCACTGTTTAGAAAATTCTTGCTTTACTTCTTCTACCTTCTCTTTTCCCTTCAAGCTAGATCTCATATTGTTTGTCGGTACATTCTTGCTTCTATAGAATTTAGCAATATGTCCAATCTTTTTACAGGCATAACTAGTCACATTATTTCTCCAAATAGCCTTTCCATATCCTTGACCAGTTTGTGATCTGGATTGATCAGATAAATGTCCAAATCTTCCACAAACATAACATTTCGCATTCTTTCTGCAATTTTTGGAATTATGGCCAACTTTGTTGCATTTGGAACATTGACTGATGGGTGAGTTTGTATTCTGATTATTTCTAAATCTACACTGATTTTCTCTATGACCATATTTGTTGCAATTGAAACATTTGCCATTAAATTTATAAGTATTAGGTTGTCTTACCGGTTTGTTCCATTCTTCATTGTTTGCAGTACCGAAACTTTCTCCAACTTCAAATCCAAGTCCATTAGTATCTCCATTAGGCTTCTTACTTTTCAGCATGTCATCAAGCTGCTCTAGAATTTTCTTGAATTTGTATTTGTTTTTATTTGCAGTAGCCAACTCATTTTCCAGAATTCCAACTTGTCTCATAAGCGCAGTTTATCATGTTGCATGTGAATCAGATCTATCTTCAACATATCACTTTCATGACTAAGTCTCATATTTTCATTTCCAGCATCATTAAGTCTCCTAGTCAAGTATTCTTCATTCTTCTTCCTATCTTCAATATCTTTACATAACCTCATAGTCATATCTTGCATTTCTTTCTTAATATTATTGTTTAATTGTCTCAACTTGTTTGTACTATCTCTAAGAGTTTCTTTTTCATCATCATCTTTTTGCATCTTCTCATGAAGTTCGTTTCTTTTATTTTGTGCTATACCAAAGGTCTCCTGAAGTCCTTTAATGAATTCCTGTGCAGTTCTTAGATCATCTTCAAGTTTGATATTCTTCAAATTTTCCGCATCAAAATCTTCAAGAGCTCCTTCCAACTGTTTTCTTAAGTTCTCCATTAGTATCGGTGTTAGAATCTTCCTCAAGCTGTTAGGATTTTGAAAATAGAGGACCAGGATCTGATACCAATTGTTAGAATCAATGACAGTCCCAAAGACACTAGGAGGGGGGGTGAATCAGTGTCTAACCAGTTAACAGAATATTTATACTTATTTAAAACTTTGCATCCCAAAACAATGTACCGGTAAATAAGAATTAATGCAACAAATAAGAATAACAGATACACCATAGAGAACACACCATAACACAAGATATTTAATGAGGAAACCCAGTGTGGAAAAAACCTTAGGAGGATTTGTGACACATAGTATTTACCCACTAGCCAATGAATAAATACTACTTACAATGAGGGGCCTACACATGCAGGGAGACCAACAGCCTAGAGCACACTGGTCAATAAAGACTCACACTGACTACAAAATGGATTATCAAAATCTAATACAATTGTTGGCATTTTTTATGTTTATGTTGTGATTGTCTTGATGGACACAATTGCTTTGAGATCACTTTTTGTATATATGAATTATGCTTAACCGGTATCTGTTTCAAACCGGTATTGCATTATAGTCTATGGGCTATCGGTGTTTTGCAAAAAGTGTTTACCGATCTCAAGTGGTTCGAGGATCTCAAGCGGAGCGAAGAAACTGAAGCAGCAGTTATCATATTCCCAGTCTTCATTTTTGGACAACCGGTAATCGGTTTAATGTTTAAACCGATATTACTCTATGATGAGTTACCAACCGGTAATTGGTAAAGTTGTATGAACCAGTAATGCTCTGTGATGAGTTACAAACTGGTATTTTTGTGATGAGTTACCATCCACTGACACTTTCATGATAATTTGTGTTGTGTTATAAAATGTGTCTAGATGCAATGAACCTAGGAACTTGCAATGTAATCCTATTGGACCGACATGAAATCAGATTCCTTTTTAAGGACATCATGTCTAGGGTTTTAGGTAATGTAGTTGTTAGGGTTTTTTGTTGGGTGATGAGTTTTTGTATGTGCAATGTTAGAAGAGAAGATGAATTCTGTGTGCTGTAAAAGAGTGTGGATTTACTAAAGACTGAAGTAATGCTGAAATGCATTAGCAATGAGCTATCATGGATCTAATCAAGCAAATTGTGCTATTTGCTAGATCATTCACTTGTTGATTACTCACATCTTCGACAAGTCTTAAACCCTTAACCAAGTAGGCCCAGAAAAGCCTTTGCAAATCCTTTACAAGGTGGTTCACATCTGTGGATCTGAAATCCTCTCACAAGGTAGTCTTTAATCAGACTTATCTCCTAATAGAGATTGAGATTCCTAACAGGATCTGTTCTAGTGAAGAACATTGTATGACCTTAACCGGTTTGGTTACTATTCTGCAGATAGTTACTTGTGAGTTTCATCTCACCGTGGTTTTTCCCATTTGGGTTTCCACATCAAAATCTCTTGTGTTATGGTGATTGTGCTTCTATGGGTGAATGCCTTATTTTCTGTTTGGTTTTCTTTTGTGTTAACCAGTTTGTTAGTTAAAGTATTATACCGGTTTACTACTAAACTGTTAAAGTGTTTAAGTTTAGTATTTTCTAGTATACTAATTCACCCCCCCTCTTAGTATTCATCAATTGGTATCAGAGCCAACCTTTCTATAAGTTTAACCACTTGGAAAGAGATATGGGGGAGTACACTATGAGGTAACTTACTTATTGGCTCATTCAATCTGAGAAAGCCTATGATGAACTCAAAGTCAAATATAAGGCCTCTCTGGCAAAAAGGAGAGAGCATGCTGAGAAACTGATGGAGCTAACTAAAAATAGTTCCTCTGATGAAGCGGATATGGATGCCCTAGTTGGAGAAGTTAAAAAGTTGAATGAGTCTAATGCCAACCTAAGAAGGGAACTTGAAGGACTGACTATCAGGATGTGTCAATAACTTGAGAACCGGAGAAAAGTTGAAGATCTGGTAAAAGACAAAGACCATGAGATCTCCAAGCTGAAGCAAGAAATCAGTGCACTTACCACTCATCTCCAAGAGAGCAAAGTGGAAAAATATGAAATGCAAGGTGAAATAAACATGGCTATTTCTGAGAATGCAACCTTGAAGGAATCCAATGCTGCTATTGCCAAAGAACTTACTGAGTCAAAGGAAATACTTGCCAAATTCAATAAGAGCATTGTCAAGCTAGAGCAGAAGCTTGAATCAGCTAAACCGGTGAAGAATACCACTGGACTTGGTTTCTCTGAGTATGAAGAAGGTGAAACCTCTGGAGAAAAACATGTAGCATCAAAGAAACAACCGACATCAAAGGATAAAGGTAAGAAAAATTTCAAACTTATTTTCTTTAATTGTCTCAAGGAAGGACACACTGCAAATGTATGTAGAACCAAGGCTTACAACAATTTTCCTTACTTTCTAAACAATAAGCATAGATCCAATAGATTCAATGGAAATTGTTATGCATGCAACAAGTTTGGGCATAGAGCATTTGAATGCAAAACTGCCATGCACAACAGTGAAAGGTATCCTCAAAGGAGTCAAGGAGTTTTTCCTGAACCCTTTGGGAACCGGAATCCTAACCAGTTTAATACCTACAATCATTAGTTAGGAAGTGGTGGCTATCAAGCGGAAGCTGGATGGAGAGCAACCTATTTGATTTGTCATGGTAGTGGTCACATTGTTGCAACATGTAGAAGAAATAATGGAAACATGAATAATGGACCTTGGAGAGCACCTGGAATGATTTTCTATCATTGCAACAAACCGGCTCATACAGCAAGATTCTGCAGAACAAGAAAGAATATATTGGATGATATACCGGTCACTCTCGAAGGAAAGATTGATGTTGAAATTGTTCAAGTGGATATGAAGAAAACCTAGAAGAAGAATCCAGAAGAAATGTCTCAAGAAGAACTGGTTTTTTTGCACCTAATGTGGAAGTCATTGAACCGGCAAACTAAGCAACAGAAAACCTTAGGGGGAACAATCGGTGAAATGTTTCAAACCCCCAGTTTACATCAGTAAAAGACCTTAACCGGTATGTGATACCTGTCAATTGGTAGAAGACTGAAAATGATAAAAGGCAAATTAGGGTTTACACCCTAATAGTGGAGCATTTATTATGGTAGGTGAAGACTTCATTTAAAAAGGATTTTCAAGTCATTTTCACTTATCAATTTTTGAGTGAAGAATTTTTCAAGCGCAGAGCGACAAAAGATGATTTGTCTTGCAATTAGGAGAGATTTCAAAACCCTGAAGAAGAATCTGAAGATATCATCAATCGGTCAAGTGTAGAACCCAAAGCGGTAATCCAGCTACTGAAGTGGTGAGTGTCAAAGTGGAAATTGCAAGCCCTAAATCTCAACATTCGAAGGTATTTCTCAAAATTCTTTTTTATCATGGCTTCAGCATCTCACTCTAGCTCTAGTGCACTCGTTGATTCAGTTCATTTCATACAACGGAAGGCAAAATATAATGCCCTATCCCAAATTCTTGTTGGCGTTATAGTAGAGGAAGGTATTTTGGATTACATTGACTATAAAATTAAAGACCTAGGATCTCTAGTGATACATTCTCAATTGAGTTTGTTCTGCAGAAAGGACAAGAAGATCAAATTTGAATTCAGCATCTTGAAAAAGATGAAGCTTCACAATGCGGTCTATTTCCTTGAAGAATTCTCAGATGATCACATTCGCATCATTCTAAGCAGAGTACACAATGAAAAAATGTATTTAGAGCGGACGCATGACATCACACCGAAAGCGATTCATGTCGTCACTAGTTTTTGTAACAATGGGGAAGTGCCAGCCCTAAGGAAGATCAGCAAGACTGAAATGACTAAGCTCATCGATTTTGTGAGCAATCAAAGGGGAATGACCATCAATACCATCAAGGATGATATGGTCAAGTATGCCTGCATGGTGATAGGTTACCAGACATTCTATGCTAGCAGGATCAACTTTGTCTCTGCTACAGCGGTAAATGCTTGGTACAGGATGATTATGGAAGATGCCTCGTTTGATTTATGCACCTGTATGCAAAGGCAACTCCTGGTGAATCTGAAGTCAATAAAATAGGATAATGCCTTGAGATTTAAATTCGGATAACTATTGGTCGGATTGTTCTTCTACTTCCAAGGCTACTTTCCAAGAGTCGGTGATATTTAGTGGTCTGCTGACCAACCAGTTTCAAAGCAAATCAAGGAAAGTCTACAAGCGGTTGGAACCGGTTACCCTGAAGTTCTAAACAAATACTTTGATGAGTTCAGATACAAGATGAGCCAAAGGGTGAGAATATCCAGTGATATTATCAAGAAGTATGAAGAGGACATCTGCTTTATCATCAAAGTAGATGAGTGCATAATGGAGGTTGTTGAGCCGAGAAAGGAAGAAGTGGAGCCCATGGGTTATGAGGTAATGTATGACATGTTGGACATGTATGCTTCTACCCTACTTGCCTCATTGCTTGATCCCAAGGAGAAGAGAACTGGCACCTATCTGGAGAGGATTACACCGGTTGAGGAGCCCTCAATAAAGAAAGGGAAGGCAGTACTATCTGTATCGGCACCGGTTACTCCAGCAAGTCCTAAAGTGACCAAGTGGTCATCGGCAAAGAAGAAACTGGAAGTTGCTCCTGCCAAAGTCTTTGAGAGAAAGCAGAAAACAAAAAACAACACACTAGACTCAGAAGACACTGTATCTAAAGAACCGCCTAAGAAGACTAGGCAAATGAGGAAGAAGACAAAGGCAACCAGCAGTGAACCAGCATCATCAGCACCAATAAATATTGATATCTCCTCTTACAAACCTTTAACACATTGTCAAAGAACCATTAAGAATATTAAGAGGAAAGTGTTGAGTGACTTAGTAGATTATTTTGATGGTTTCAATGATAATGAGAAGGAGGAAGTAAAATAGGCAATCATTCAATATTTATGTATTAATGATCGGTCGTCATCAGAAATCAAATTTGTGACACCAAATTATTTATATAATTCTTTAGACAACAAATGGCTCATTTCCATAGAAAAAGAACAGGAAATAAGAGAGGAAATATTTGCACAATATTTTCTTGATGTGTCCATTTCCAAACTCTATGCAGTTATGGAAAAATATAAAGGCCTCTTCTTTATGCAAAGAAGGAGACTCTTGTTGCTAGAAGAGAGAGTCCCTGAGGCGGTAAAAGATACCCATTCTCATGACCAAGCTGCTCTGAGATTGCACCAAGTATCTGAAGCCAACAAAAATGCTAAACAACAACTGGAAATTACAAAACCAGATGAGGTGTATAACAGTGAGGGAGAACAAGTCACTGAGCAAATGGACCCCATTGATGTTGATGCCCTGAACAATGAAGATGTTACCCCTGATACACCACCAGAAACGGCAAGATAGGAGAAACAGTATGAGAAGAAGAAAAAGGAAGAGGAGAAGAGAAAGGAAGAGGAGAAGTGAAAGGAAGAAGAGAAGAAATAGGAAGAGGAAAACAAGAAGAAGGAAGATGAGAAGAAACAAGAAGCAGAGAAAAAGAAGCAAGAAGAGCGGAAACAAGAAGAGGAGAAGAAGAAGAAGGAAGATGAGAAGAAATAGGAAGTGGAGAAGAAGAAGGAAGAAGAGCGGAAACAAGAAGTAGAGAAGAAGAAGAAGGAAGAGGAAAGGAAAGAAGAAGAGAAGCAGAAAGAAGAAGAAAGGAAGAAGGAAGAATAGAAAAGAAAGAAAGAAGTTGAAGAGTAGAAGAAGGCAGAAGAAGATAAGTAGAAATCCAAAGAAAAGGAGGAAGTGGCAAAGAGTGCTCATACAGAGACACCAAAGGTAACTGGTGATAAAGACAAACCGGCTAACATCACCAGTCCTATTGACCTCCAGTCTACAAATGAAATGGATCTATTGCAAAGCATTAAGCTTTCTCAAGAGAGATTGGATGCACTAAGGAGGAAAAAGGAGGAAGATGTGATTCAAAATGTGGTGGAAACTCTCACCAGTTTGATTCCTAGTACCAATCTCCCAAGTATCGATTCCATTCTAGCTCAATTGAAGCTCTTATGCACAGTTGTAGAGGACCAAGTGCAATGCTTGGAAGATGTTGCCAAAGCTCATGCCAAAAAGAAGCATCAAAAAGCTTTGAACACTGCCTTGGTGGAAAAGTTAAATGAGCTGCGATCCGATCTATAGAAGGCACAAAAGGACATTAAAGATGTTCTGGATGAGGGGAATGTACTACTCAACAAGATATGTCAACCCCATCTATTCTGTGATGATGTGCTTGCTTAGAAACACAAACTGAAAACTGATTTGCAAACATTCATAACCACCTTCAAGACACCATATGATTCCTTTACTACTTATGGGCAAACTGTTCACCGGTTTCAACTTCAGGCTGCAAGAATTGATTTGGAGATCAGCAACCGAACCAGGGATTTGCAGGAACTACAACTGGTTCTGCTACCAAGACTGTAAATACTTCAGAATCTCAATCTGGATGCCTTGAGGGTTACTCAAGAGATGAGTACCTTGGATGCCATGGAGGAATAGGTATCCCAGATGCAAACAGAGAGTGAGGTTGCTACCTCATTGCTTGAGTCATGGTCTATATCCATGAAGACATTTATGCAAGACTTTAAATGGTTTTTTGACAAGTTTCACTCATTATTGTCATAAACTCTTATTATTTTAAATGCTAATGGACACAGGGGTTATTCAGCTGCACTTTGTCATTGTTGGCAAAGGGGGAGTAGTATTTTGTATACAAAATTTTGATGCATGCTATGTATACTTTCATGTTTATCTCTGTAAGGGAGTAGTATACATTGTATTTTCTACAAAAGGGATAGTGTATATGCTTAGGGGGAGTAGTTTTGATTATGGCATATTTTTGTTGTAAAAACACACTTAGATGCCAAAATTTTCCTAAGTGTTGCCATCAATGCGAAAGGGGGAGATTGTTGGCATTTTTTATGTTTATGTTGTGATTGTCATTGATGGACACACACTTGCTTTGAGATCACTTTTTGTATATATGAGTTATGCTCAACTGCTATTTGTTCCAAACTGGTATTGCATTATAGTCTATAGGCTATCAATGTTTTGCAGAAAGTGTTTACCAATCTCAAGCAATATGGAGACCTCAAGCGGTTCAAGGATATCAAGCAAAGCGAAGAAACTGAAGCGATAGTTATCATATTCCTAGTCTTCATTTTTAGACAATCGGTAATCAGTTTAATGTTTAAACCGGTATTACTTTGTGATGAGTTACCAACCAGTAATCGGTAAACTTGTATGAACCAGTAATACTCTGTGATGAGTTACCAACCGGTATTTTTGTGATGAGTTACCATCCACCAACGCTTTGATGATGATTTGTGTCGTGTTATCAAATGTGTCTAGATGCAATGAACCTAGGAACTTGCAATGTAATCCTATTGGACCGACATGAAATCAGATTCCTTTTTAAGGACATCATGTCTAGGGTTTTAGGTAATGTAGTTGTTAAGGTTTTTTGGTGGTTGATGAGTTTTTGTATGTGCGATCTTAGAAGAGAAGATCAAGTCTATGTGTTGTAAAAGAGTGTGGATTTACTAAAGACTGAAGTAATGATGAAATGCATTATCAATGAGCTATCATGGATCTAATCAAGTAGACTGTGCTATTTGCTAGACCATTCACTTGTTGATTACTCATGTGAGGCCCTACCCTAACCCATCCTATCTCTTCAGTTATTTTCATTTTGGAACTATTTTGGATGCTAGTTTTGACACACTATGGATATAGAACTTTTCATGGTTCCGCGATTTTGGTAACATTGATATATATGGATGCTTCATTTCTATGCCTTGTGGATGATAGAATATTATATGATTCTAGATTAGGGTAATATTGTGATGATGCAGGTTATTATCTGAATTTCAGAATTTGTTATAATGTTAGAAAAATATTTGCATATCTTGTAGATGGATCAAATTTTGACGATTATAATAAATTGTTTTGATTTGTGATAAATCATATTTTATAATGACGAGTCTTTGTGGAATGAATGTATTGTATTCTGATTTTGTGTTATATATTATATGAGGTTATTTGGGATGTACTAATGTTTAAATTGAGATGTGCAGGAAATTATCCATGTGACCATGGAAATATTATGGAGAATCAAGCCTAGGCCAATGTGCGTTAGTAAAACCAGAGGTTGTCTATTTGGAGAGACAACACCCCGTATGTACTGTATTTTATTCATAAATGTAAAATGTTGCATGAGTGTAATTTGTATTTATTAGATTGTTTAAATTGTTTAAGGGACAATTGCCATGTGTGTGTTGTGATGTGGAATTATTTTGTAGTGTCACTTGACACCTATGTAGTATGTTGTGTTGGCAAGTTGTCATATCACCTTTTTAAAAGTTTTATTTTTGTTAATTGTTATATCTCCTAATTATCCTTGAAGGAACCAAGAAATCTAGGGTAGTGAGCCACAAGGAAGGTCAACTCAGAGTTGACCCGTAGGTTAACTTCAAGTGGACTTTCTGAAGGTCAAATCAACTCCTAGAGTCAATTTTAGAGTTTTTCTATTAGGCCTCATGGGGTACCTATGGGTGAAGGCCAAAATTGGCCATGTGTCTTTCCCGTAGGACTTGTTTAACCACCCAAAAAAGTGGTTTTCCCAAGATGGACGAATTCCATCTATAGGAGTGCCCTCCTTGGTAGGAGAACCTTCTTGGAGATAGTAATCCCTCTTCCCCATTCCATTTCCCTTCTCTAGACACCTAGGTTAGGGAGTGTGTAAGACCTAGGGAAGACCAACCCAATGGGGGATCTCTCACTCTATCCAAGAGGTTGGAAGGAGTGAGAGAGGCCTTCTTAGGCTAAGAATGGAAGCTTAGTGAGCTAATCACCCACTCTCCATCCTTGGAGATTTTTGGAAAAACTTGGAAGGAGAAAACCAGTTTTAGGAATAAAGGAATTTGGGGGCCAAAGAATTGCAGAAAGTTGTGTGGATTGGGCAGCTCATCTCCAACTAAATTTAGCATACCTATTGGCAGAATAAGGTTGGTTTTTATCTCCTCTT
This sequence comes from Cryptomeria japonica, assembly GCF_030272615.1. Taxonomy (NCBI): domain Eukaryota; kingdom Viridiplantae; phylum Streptophyta; class Pinopsida; order Cupressales; family Cupressaceae; genus Cryptomeria; species Cryptomeria japonica. The sequence goes on along the minus strand of NC_081408.1, from coordinate 275,599,663 downwards.
GTTTATGTTGTTCTTGTTAGTTATGTTGTTTTGTTGAGGGAAAGAAATGCTAGTAAAGAAAGTGTTTATGTAAATTGTTGTTGAAGAAAAGAATGAGTAGGTTTCATTTCTATGTTGGTTTTTTTTTTTGTGTTCTTGTTTTTGGGAGTGTCCAAGATCTCTTACTCTTGGGAGAGTAGGATGATCTTGGGGTGGAAGAAGCATGACAACCTTGGGTGAGAGGCTCTCCTTAAGGAGAGTGATCTCAAGGGTGTCCTTTATGACCCTTGCTGCATAGCCTTGTGTATGCATTTGGGGGTCATAAGGGGAGAGAAATGGCTTGAGCCTTTGGGGGGGCATAAGGTGTGTGGGATGAATTCTGTTGAGTATTTTGTGTTGCCATGAGGTGGCTTGTGTTATATTTTGGCTGCAGTCTCCCCAATGGTACTTGGTCCACTTCCACCCGTAGATTGATCACCACAAATGTGGTGATAGTGTAGCTTGGGATGGGAAAGTATATGTTTGTGTGGTTGCCCTATTGTTGTGTTGTATTGCTTGGTTGTTACCCCGTCTAGGTCTTGATTCTCCTAGCTCGAGGGTGGCTTCTGGTAAGCCTAGGCTGGGAGGTGAGCATCCCATGGTCACAGTCCTAAATTTTACTTGCAGGTGGCTTGGAAACAGACTAGGAGTTGCAGATTGTGTTGTTGCAGAGTTTTGTACAGATTTCAGATTTCCATTAAATGCAGAAAAGCAAAGAAAGAAATGTAACCTTATGATTTGTAGCAAAAAAAAAAGAAAAGAGAAAGTGCATATGTAAATATAGGGCTTAAGTTGATTTTCTTCCTGTTTAAATAAATGTATTCTTTATTTTCTATGTAAAGATTAGAAAAAAAAAAAAAAAAAAGGACTGTTAGATTATTTACCCATTTTTATATTTGGGCTATTGTAACTTATCATTCTGGGAAGCAATGTAATTTTTATTATATTTTGATGTCTATTGAGTTTGCTGTAGCCTACATTTAAATCTGGTCTATTCACTTGTTTATTTACTGCAATATTAAAGAAAAGAAAAAAAAAAATGCATTAGGATTCCTTATTTACTTGCACAGTTTAGGTTTCTGTTATTTTATGACTGTTAAAAAAAAAGAGAACCAGAATTGTTTTATTTCTGTAGAAAGTTTAAATAAAAGGAAGAAAAAAATAGATCTATTCTAAATGCTGTTAGAAGACTAAAAACAGAATGTAAATGGTTAAAAATCTCAAATCAATATAAGGGTTTTTAGCCCTATTACTTCAACATTTAGTCATATATATATATATATAGGTATATAAGTATATATATTGAAAATATATACCTATATATATATAAGTTCATGTATGTGCATACCCCTGTAACAACGAAATAAAAGATATATATATTCTGAATCCTGTGCATCTCTGTTACAAAATATATAAAGGTATTGCAGAATAACCTTCTTATATATATATATATATATATATATATATATATATATATATATATATATATATATATTTCTGCATCTGAAACACATACTCTGTAGATGTCTGTAGAACAAAAATAAATAAAGACATATATGTTATGTTCTGATCATAACAATGTTTATATGTGTATATAAACATATATATATACAAATATATATATATATATATATATATTTGATATTAAAAAAAAATCACATCATATAACATTCTTTTCAAAACACGAAATATATTAAAATGTGTTTAAAAAAAAAAAAAAAAAGGGAAATTGGAGACATGCGGGCCACTATGCATAACACAGTGGACGGCCACGGCCGAGCCACTATGCTACACACAGTGGGCGGCGCCGAAGGGCACCGCACTGTGTGTAACACAGTGGGCGGTCGCGGCGCCACTGTGCTATGCACAGTGAACGGCGCCCGCCACTGTGTGTATACACAGTGGGCGGCGGCTATGTCGTCCGCCACTGTGTGTATGCACAGCGGCGCCCGGGAAACCCTTCCACTTCCTCTGCCTCTCCCCACGTGAAACCCTCCGCCTCCGTACCTGCAGTCACACCCTAAACAAAAAAAAAGGAAGAAAACAAAAACAAAGAAAATGGTGTTATAAACCCTAGCCCGAAATGGGTTAGGGTATAATATGATAAAAGAAATAAAATAAAATAAGGTGTAATATATAGAAATGCAACCCTAACCCAATTTCGGGTTAGGGTTAGCATTTTAAGAATATATATATATATATATATATATATATATATATATATGAGAAATTTAAATTGGAATTTTAAACTTGGGTTTTAATATATACTTTTGGGGTCAATTTAATAATGAAATTATTATATGTCCATTTAAATTGGAAATTTAAACTTTGATGTTAATATATATACATTTGGGGTCAATTTAATAATGAAATTATTATATGTCCATTTAAATTGGAAATTTAAACTTTGATGATAATATATATACATTTGGGGTCAATTTAATAATGAAATTATTATATGTCCGTTTAAATTGGAAATTTAAACTTTGATGATAATATATATATATATTTGGGGTTAATTTAATAATGGAATTATTATATGTCCTTTTATTCTTTAGGGGATTAAAATTTTAAAATTAAAGGGATTTAAAAAAAACAAAGGGGTTACTATAGTCAGATACACCATACATTAAATCGATTAATTTATTTAATTAATCAATAGATTTTCCCCAAATATATTTGGACGTTAGGAAAATTTGAAAGAAGGAATTTGTAAATTTATGAACCTTAAGCCCTCGAGACCGATTTTTGGTCGGATTGAAATTTAATTGACAAAATCAAGGGATTTAGGGAAAATTAGAATTAGCCTTAGCTTATTGTCGGTTTTAGTGGGCAAATGACATTGTAGTAATTCGAACCTTCATCGGTAGGATGTATATAATAATTTCGCATGTGCATCAATTAATTAATAGCATTATCCTTATATGGATTGGGAATGTTTTAATACATTAAGATAATCAATTATCCCTTGATTTAATTAGCGTCAACTTGTCTTAGGTAATTGAGCTAGCTAACTAATCCGCGGTGCTAATTAATCCCCTCCCAACAAGTCGCTCGCTCGAGTTGGTTAATTTACCCAACCTTAGAAGTAAGTTTATTTACATCCTAGATAAGACAAAACTTTAATAAAGCTATTATATTATAGAATATGTTGCGAGTTCATGACGTCAAAAAAAAAATTTGTTCTGTTTTTGTGCCCTAAAGTTTGGGCACGACAACTCACATCTTCGACAAGTCTTAAACCCTTAACCAGGTAGGCCCAGAAAAGCCTTTGCAAATCCTCTAACAAGGTGGTTCACATCTATGGATCTGAAATCCTCTCACAAGGTAGTCTTTAATCAGACTTATCTCCTAACAGAGATTGAGATTCCTAACAAGATCTGTTCTGGTGAAGAACATTGTATGTCCTTAACCAATCTGACCTTAACGGGTCTGGTTACTATTCTGCAGATAGTTACTTGTGAGTTTCATATCACCATGGTTTTTCCCATTTGGGTTTCCACATCAAAATCTCTTGTGTTATGGTGATTGTGCTTCTGTGGGTGAATGCCTTATTTGATGTTTGGTTTGCTTTTGTGTTAACTAGTTTGTTAGTTAAATTGTTATACCGGTTTACTGCTAAACTATTAAAGTGTTTAAGTTCAGTATTTTCTAGTATACTAATTCACCCCCCCCCTCTTAGTATTCATCAATAATGTACTACTTCAAAACATCATCTCTCATGCTAGGTTTAGTACCGGTTTAAGTTCAGTCAATAACCAAAACCTTCGTTGTCAACTATATCACCTTATACAAAATTGCCTTATACTTCTCATCTATATCCTTACAAAAATGACCTATAAGATCTCATATATATATGAGTCTTTTACAATATACCATGTCAGCTTTTACAAAATATAATTACATTACAAAACAATAAAAAAAAATTTATTCCATGTCGGCCTGAGTGCCGGTATGCATTGTTGTCGATGCCGGTGAAGTGCTTGCTGGTGTATGTAGAATTCTATTGTCAGTGCTGGTATCAGCCAGTTGGTTTCCAAATGATTGTCAGTTGGTTGTCATCAATGACAACATCAACTATTCTCATAAGAGTGTAGAATGCCAACAATATCCATTTCTGGTTCATCTTCCTTTAAAGCATAGAACACCTATTCCTTTCCATTGCCGGATCCACTAGCAGAGTCTGTTGTCAGTTCATCCTCAGAGTCATCACTTACTCCTTCCTCATCTTCTATGTAGCATTGTTTTCTTTTCTTGAATCTATATCTATTTTGATTAGGATTAAATGATTTCTTAACTCTTTCTTCAAATCTTTCATTCCTTTCATTACATCTCGATGCAAAATGACCAATCTTATTACATGCAAAACTTTTAAAAGGTGTTTTTCCTTCATACTTACTTCCTTTTGGTCCTTTAGGTACTCTTCTAGAAAATAAGGCTTCAAGTTGCCTAAATTATTCATCTTCTTTCCTCATATCTTCCAATTCCTTTGCATATAAGGCTTTCCAATCACTTTTTTTAGTAGTTGATGATGCATGAAAAATAGGTTTAGATTTTGCAGCTCTAGCGGGTCCAAATTCTTCAAGATCAAAAGATGATAATTTCTCAATCAGAATGTCTCAGTTAAATGAATTATTTTCCATTGTTCTGATTGCAGTCACCTTCATCTTGTAAGCTGGTGGAAGGGCTCTCAAGACTTTGGAAACTATTTCATCTTCACTTAGAGATCCTCCACAACATTGAATTCCCATGACAATCTCATTTACTCTTTCCATAAATTTAGCAACTCTTTTATTATCTTTCATCTTCAAGTTCTCATATCTTACCCGGTAACTATCAAGTTTAGCAATTTTGACATTAGAGTCACCTTCATTCAGAGTTTGCAACTTATCCCATATAACCTTTGCTGATGATTTATCAGTCAGTCTTATGATTTTTTGATCGATACGTGCACATAAGAGGGCTTCTCTATCTCTACAATCATTTTCAATATTCTTGTCCAAGTCTACAGGAGCATGATTGCCAGATGTCGGATCATAATGTGTATATCCTTTCTCTGTGATCTCCCAAATATCCTTTCCAAGATGTCTAAGATGAGTCTCCATTTGGATTTTCCATATTCCATAATTTGTTCCATCAAGATTAAGGATTTCTCTTCTGAAAATAGTTGTCGGTGGATTTCAAGTATTAGTTGCCATAGGATCTACCTCAAGTGGTTAAGCTTCTACAAAAGAGGACCAAAGCTCCGATACCAATTGTTAGGATAACCGGTGGACAACTAAGAGGGGGGGGTGAAGGCCTAAACCAATTAGGTCAGCTACCTAAAAGATATTACAATAAGATCATTACATACATCCAATTACAATGATATACCATGTCGGCTTAAGATCAAAACAACATTAACTAATCCATAAAACATCCTTGTAACGTGTAGAGAACATGTTAACATGATACCGATCTCTAACCTAGATAGGTACCAGACCTAAATTGGGTCCACCACGCTAAATAAATGTCTCCAATTAGTTGAGCCATGAACAAGGATCACCTTTTGCATCCCGAATTCCATCTAGAAGTCGCACCAACACCACTTATGCATCCTATCAAAGATTCTCAATAAAAGATCTGCTGGTAAAACCTTAAACCCTTACCAGTAACAAAAGATCTTCTACCGGTAACCAAAACCTATATGTCGGTAACCAACCATAATAGTTAGTATTGACATTAATGACAAAACATCAATGCAACACATAATCAATTCCTCCATATTGCCAACAGAAAAGTCCCACCAAAACTAAATTTTACCTGCATACTAAATTCATGGGACCACTAGCTTCCGTAAATTCTAGAGCTTAAAATTTTAAATAGATTTGAATACTAAATTCATGAGACCACCATATTTAAAATACTCCTAAAAATACTCAACAACAGCTGCTGAATTTTTTTAGGAAGTCCCCCTCCATGAGACCCCACCCTTAGTCTATCAGTACCTGCAAGAGATTTGAAAAAATGATGTTAGAGCAATGAAATATTATCATATTCTCATACCCAAACTCAATAGTTATGTAGCTCATCTACATAAAGATATGAAAATATATGCCTACAGTAACACAACATAGCAAATTCAAAAGAAAGGAATAAATACAGTTAAGGTGCTATAAGATAGCAGCAAGTACCACGTTTTATCTAACTTGTTTGTTTATTGTTCAGGTATAAGACATGTTTCCATTTCATGAATATCAAGTATGTGGGTTAAAATGGGCTCCCAACAGGGTTGAGCTCAGCATACAAGTTATCACTCATAGGGTGACATTGATCAGCTGCTAGACATGGGGTACAATTATATCCATAGTCCTATATATTTTCACTCAATTAAAGTATAAACTGCCATCCAATGGCAGTATATACAACAATGAAAATGATTGCACTCAATGAGAAACAACTAACTAGAGCCATCATATGAATGAAAGAGATAAGATCATGATGATGGTATGATGAAAGAATAAGTATCTAGTAGAATACTGAGAGGGGGGGTGAATCAGTATATTAAAAAACTGATACAAAGTTCCCAAACTCAAACTCAGTCAAACAAAGTAAACATATCTCAGTCAAGATCAATATTCATAAGAATACTTAACATTGACCAGTTTAACTTTTATGACAACTTAACAATAAACAACTTCAATCTTCTAAACATCAACAATGCTTAATCATAACCCAACATATTCTTCTCTCAGTTCTTCTACTTATCATGCCTTATTAGAAGTTAACCAAATCAACAAATAAGATCACAACCACAAAAGAATTCACCACTTGACACAAATGTTTATACATGGAAAACCCAAATAGGTAAAAACCATGGTGAGATGAGACTCACAAGGATAGCTATTTGAACTCTTCTGAAGTTTGCCCTGTTAGGAGCCAAGCCTGTTAAAGCTTTATAATAAGTCTTGTTAAGAACTAATTCCGGTTAGGAATCACCCAGTTAAGGGATTTACAAATATGCCTTGATGAAAAGCACAATACCCTATTAGGAGTAACCTCGTTGGAGGATTCAAGAATCCAAGCTAATGGACCACCTTGTTATAGGATTTAATGAGTAACCGAGCTTGTTAAAGCTTACCTGGTTAAGGTATTTCACTTCTGTTATCATTGTTAGAAAACAATAGGTTTTCTTGATCTGTCTGAGTAGCACTACATTTGCTTGATCAAATCCTTCTAAGCTTCAATATGCCTTTACTCAAAGTGTAGATCCATTCACCGGTAAGGTAGCTACACACTCAACTAGTTTCAATCAATCTTGCCAACAACCTTTACAAACAACTTCATCAACCTTAAATACAAATCAATTAGGTCGATAACACAACAAAAACCTAATTCTCATCATCGACATTACAAAAAATTTGGTACAATCTTGATCGTTAGAAATCATGACAATCTCTTCACATTCTTCAAGAAAATTCCATTCACTCCATGATCACCGCTTCATCGAACTTTGTAACTCATCAAGCATTGTGCATTAGATGCAATCCACTTTTCTCCTTCCCTAGACAAAAACAAACGCACCAAAACAATTTGAACATATCCTCATACAATGATCACATGTGTCTTCATCATTACCACTTATCAGATAATAAACCATCAAACTTCATTGGTTAGGGTTTAACAGTTGATAGGGTTTATTGGTTACATTGCTTAGAAAGGTTTAACCCTTTACACTGGTTCACCAGTTCAAGTCACAAACTTTACATACCAGTTTACAACATCTTCCACAAAGCTCTTCTTATTGGTTACTAGCAAGTATCAAAAACAACAATATCAACAATAACATGAATACCATTACCGGTTCAATTGACATCAATGACAACATATCATTAATGCAATCTCTATGCAAAATGCCAACACATGACATTCAGGATATGACTGATACAACAAAAGGGACAGTCAAAGATTAAAAAAAAAGTCACTAATAAGGGCATCCACAATGTGCATGAGTTTGAGACATCAAGCCAATGGACTATTCACATTAAGCAATAGGCATTAACTATCAAAGAGCTTGTAGAAAATTTAGAAGACATCTTATGAGCACTCCAAATATCAAAAGATATCACAGTCAAAACATAAATCTAAAGCTATGATCATAGGCACTATAAAATATTTTCTCAATCCACGGTGAGAAGTTGATGCACAACATATCAAGGCTATAGACGGTGATAAAGTACTATGAATATTGCAATCCAAATGATACAATGCTAGAACATTTTTGTTTAGACAAAGGAGTTGTGCATTCACATTGCACCTACAGCATAAATAGTCTTCTTAATGCAATGAACAGTCCCTAAAAAGTACAACAAATAATTTATATATGGTGAAAAAAGCAATAACATCATCTTCAGTTCACAGTGTATGACACAGGAAAGGGCATCAGAGATCTAAATTAATGAAAAATAGTCATTAGTAGCATTCAGCTAAAACTATAGCAATGATCAAGGGCACAGTGACCCATTGCAACCTCTCAAGTCACAGTGTACCTAGAAATGATGAAATACCTTTCATAAAGGTCAATAGTAGAGAGAAATTCATCATAATTGATAAAATGTAAAATAAGGACCTAATGGTGTTGACAGTAATATAAGATTGCAACCTTTATACTCTAGGAGCAGTCCTTAAGGCCATTTAATCATATACAGTCATACACTCCTCAAAACAATTCATGTAGCAGATAATGACAGTGAAGGATTGTGTTTTGCAAGACAAAGGAAATAGTCATAAGGGATACCAGTCACACTATTATCATAGTCCACAAGCACCCTTCATAGGTACAAAACATAAATATTAATTAACAAGCTTACATTATTATCTACCAACCCAAGAGTTAAGCATTGAAGAGATCAATAATGAGAAGTGAACAGAAGTTCTCAGTATAGTACATAATGAGAGATCATCTGCTAAGTATTATTTACAAGGACATCAATGAGGTCCTACCATAAGTGATCAATGAACAATAACAGTTCATATATACCTCATTCACATCTTCTAGGTTCATAATGATCAAAATTTCTAGAGAAAGGTATAAGGAAGAGAGAACAATATAATAGCCTGATCAAGAAAGGATTGAAGTGGCCTTAGAGTTGCAATATTGTCAAAATGAAATCATATGTAAAGCCTTCAAATGACAATGCATTCCCAGCCATTAGAGAAACCTAAAGACAGTCATAAAAGATATTTAAACACATTGACAAGCCTACAATCATCATGTAGATAGAAGCATCATTCATCAACCTCAGCATACACCAAAGATAAAGTCCAAAAGGTTTGAGATAAATACATGAAACACAGAGCAGTGTTTGGAGGTCTAAAAGGTAGTTAGAAGATAGAAATATCTCTACACACTCTATAGGGAAACATTAAAGGATTACCAACAAATATCCAAGATGCATAGTAAAATGAGGAAGATATTCAAGACTTCAGCCTAAAGTGAAGAAATCAGTCAAAGGAATAATGAATAAAATGATTTTAAGTTTTGGAATACAACATTAGAAATAAGTATAAGTTACAATCCTTTAGAGGTACCAAACCCTATTTAGAAAAGACATTGTTGGTAACTTGTATGATACACCCATATGCAAGAAAGTGATATTCAAGAATTTGGTATTCATATTGTCCTTGTAAAGGTTAGAACAATGATATTTTTTTGCCAAAAATGCTGAAGGAAAAGTGAATGAAAGAAAGTCATGAAGGTAATGAATGATAGAATTTGGTAATGTGATTAAAGAGGGAAAAGGTAATATCAAACCCTAGAAGGACTTTTAAAAAACTGTGGCCTCATACAAGAAGCATGGATGGTAGGAAGTCATAGATCAAGGAACAAAGATATCTACAAAATAACAGTAGGATAAGATAATGAAAACCTTAGAAAGTGATAAAGTTTGAAGCCATAATAGTGCATTCACAAAGTAGAACAATTCTCTTGTAGAAGTCCCAAATTATTGAAGGTAGTAGAGGCACAAGATTGTTACTTCTTCATTGTTTAATAATTAGTAAATGGTAAGGTTTGAACCATCAAGGAGCACCCATGTATTATATCCTTGTATACATTCATTAATATCAAATAGGGTAGCTCATATAAAGCAGTTCACAACCTCATTCTAAGATCATCACAATGGAAAAGAGAGAGAGTATAAAGGAGTAATGATGGATAATAGGGTATTATAGAGAGAAACACAATCAATGTTGACAATGATTTGAACAACAATGCCATATCATTAAACAATCAAAAGGTTAAGTGCAGTCCTAGGAAGCATGTATCAACTTCGTGAGCAATGTAATGCAAATCTACCAGTCATTATTTATGGAAAAGTAACCCTTATTAATTCTGCTAGTGATCTTTCTCAATGACATGCAGGATATAGTTCATAAGGAGCCCTCATAACAAGTATCACAATCAGACCTAAAACATACTGATCACAACCATCATAATGATCGAATTCCTGGTCCTATATACAAAGAGATCAAAAGTCATGATTTGATATAATGGTGAATAGTCTTATTGGCAAAAGAAGACATTGTGGCCACAATCAAAAGGTTAAGTGCAATCATCACAAAGCTTAATTCAAGGTACAAAATAGTCACAATGACAAACAATATGAAGAAGAGAAGTCTAGGGTATGAAGACCTTAGGGAAGGGTGTTTGTATGAAGACCTTATAACAGGGTGCAAACACAAGAACAACCTTCCATGCAATCCCAAACAGTCTTTAATCAATGCATAAAGAATACACGGTGAAAGGGAGTTCTTGGGTTACAATAACAAATTCATACACAGTCATTGGACAAAGATCGCTATCATAACAAAAGCATGGCATTGTCTAGAATGAGGATGTGATCAACATTAGAAGCCACTTAAAGTGTGCAAGACTCATGGTTGAGCACTGATATAAAAAGATAGTCAAGTCATTGATAGAGTTTATGAGACACTGATCTTTGACAATTTGTCTTGGGATACCCAAATAGTGACAAAATGAATACAATAAAGGAGAAATCAAATCATGTTTTTTAGGGTATAATAGTAATAATGAGCACTAGATGATACTTTTTGTTGTCACATAGTCACAGTAAAGTACAAGAAGCCATCACAAGGAGTAGGGTAAAAATAGTAAAGACTGTCATCAAGAGAAGTATAGTCACAGCTTTCAGAGAAGACAAAAATAGTTATTAAGAGATTTACAAAACTATGTATTTGAAAAAAATACAGTGGTACTTAAGATCAAAAGATAATCCTTGATCAAGAAGCAATCAAGGAACACTGTCAATACATCATTGCAGCCCAATCAAGAAAGTACTCTTAAAGGATATAGTGAATATTGCATACACAACAGTTAAATGAGTTTTGACCAGGATATTTTTTATTATAGTCATCATGGTAGAACATTATTATAGTGGATAAGGGTATAAACAGTCACAAAAGAAAATAGTTATAGCAGTGAGTAAAGAGCTCCTAGTGTAGTATTATAAGAGGACACAATAAACACTCCCAAATGATACTTATTGATAAATAATAAGACGGTGTGCCAAACATGATATACAAGAGACAATGAATCATATTTTAGTCAAGATCTTACAGGCAAGCAATAGAGATAATCACCTCAATAAATATAATAATATACACAGCCACGGAGTTACTACAAGTCATAGCACCAGTCATAGAGAACCAAATCATATAGTAAATACTCAGTCACATTGCCTTACAGAGTCGCTTTGGGCATTAAATTGTCATAAAGATCAAAGTAAGCAAATTCATAAAGATCTTATCTAAGAGGTGCAATAGAAACAGGAACATTCAACTAGATCAAATCAAAGTTATATATTTCATCTATTGTCAAAGGTGAAGAACAATGATATCATTATTATAACACAAAGAATGGAGGTGGTTGCCTTTACACATGCCAAAATAGTGATGTCAAAGCTTGTATTCGCCCAAGATCAGAGAGCATTTTGAAAGGTTGCAAACTTTAACAAGCAGATGCACAGAGATGATGAATATATGGCTTAAATGTATGTATATATTTAGGGTTTTATCCTAAAGACCTAAATATATATGATATAAAACCCAAAAAACTTCGCCAAAAAATATTAAAAAAAAATTTATTATATACAATGAACAAATACAATAGAAACATCAAAGCATCCATAGAGATAGTATGCTTATACAATAGTAAGAGTAAACGATGTTGGCAATTGAAACTCATCTGATTGGTTTCATATGTTGTCATTGATGGCAACATGTTTCGGCTTCATTCTTTGGTTTGGCTATTCATCGACAGACACTTCACCGGCACCGGAACTCACACTGGCACTAGCAGGTATCTTCACCAGTAGGAAGGATTCTATGGGTACCAGCATTGAAGGCTGACATTATTTACATTCAGAGTACCGACATAGGAGGCCGACATCATTCGAAGATCCAGAAATCGGCATTTCATTTTTTTATTTATGTATATAGGTAATGAGTTTACATGTATAATCTTCTTGTAATTATCTATGTAAGCCGGCATGAGTCATGAAGGATTGTAAGGGTATATAGGTCATTTGATTAGATCATTTTGTGATATGTAAGAATGTGTTGAGAGATATGTTAGGATATGATGGAAATATTTTTAATTGAGGACGTTGTAATGCGAAGGTTATTCTGGTAAGGGTTTAAAGTTTAAGAACCGGAACAACCAGAGCTTGAGCTGAAACTCTATCAAGCATAGCAGATGCATTAAATGAGTTCATTTTTATGTTTTATTATTCAAGGTGACTATAGTCAGTGAGCCTCTTTTGTGTTGAGCAGTGTGCTCTAGGCTGTAAGCCTTCCTGCATGTGCAAGCCCCCATATTATGCAATATCTTTTTATATGGCCAGTAGATTGATATTGTGGGTCACAAATCCCATCGTGTTTTTTCCTCTTTGAGGTTTTCCATGTATAATTCTCTGTATTATGGTATTCATTTGTGTGATTGTCTTATTGATTGCTTTACTTCTTTCAACTATATATGTATCGGTTTACTAGTTGGTGAATGCATGTTATAATAAGGTTAAAATTGAAAATTCTGGTAGAACACTGATTCACCCCCCCCCCCCCTCTCAATGTTCTTGGATTGCAACAACTGGTATCAGAGCCTTGTGCCTCGGAGGAAGTCTAATAGCTTGAGGAAGATCCTGAATCCAGAATCCATAGATATGAGTATGGAGAAGCAACTTGAGGTAGCACTTGAATATTATGATGCTGAAAGGATGAAGAACTTTAAGTTACAAGATGAATTGAATTCTGCCAAGGAATTCATTCTTATCCTACAAGAGAGGTTGTCATCTGTTCAAGCTAGGAGGAAGGAACTTTTGTAAAATTAGGATAATGAAGAGAAAGATGCCCTTAATGAAAGATGTCAGAAGCTGAGTCAGGAGAACATGGTCACGAGGAATGAAATGCAAGCCCTAACTATGAGGATGTCAAAGGAGATTGAAGACCAAAAGATGAATGAAGAAAACCTTGGGAGATCTCTGAAAGATAGATATGAACAATGCATCTGGTTGGCTCATGAAAATTATATGTTGGGAATAGAATTCGTGCAATCCCAAAGCAATGACAAAGAACTTGAAAGATAGATGATAATTCTAAGAGATGATCTGACTATTGCAAGTGATTACAAGGACAAATTCAAGGTTATTTCAGCACAACTTGATGAATTACTGAAAAGCCAAAGATAGAATGGAGATTCCAGTGGACTTGGATTTGAACAAGGTCAAAGCTCCAGTACTAAAAATGAAGATCAAAACTAGAAGACATTGGTATGGCATCTTAATGCTTACAAATTTAATGGTAGATGTTTTGTTGTAATAAATTTGGTCACATGGCTAGGCAATGTAGAAATAGAGCAAATTGAAACTATAACTCTACTCCCGGTCAATGTTCTAAATGCAATAAGTATGGTCATAAGATAGAGGATTGCAGAATGAATGTTAAATGTCATGCATATGGAATTTTGGACATATGGCTAATCAGTGTAGGTCAAGAAATTATACCAGTTATAGAAAACCAATTCAAAAGAACAATGTTACATTCTATAGATGTAACAAGAATTGACACATAGCTAAGTTTTGTAGAAGCAAAAATCCACTGGTTAACAATGATGGATCAAATGATAAAGGGAAAGAAAAGGTCAATGAAATCTGGCAAGACCATGTCAAGAAATGGGTCAAGAAGTCAGATGATCAATCAGTGGATGGGAATGCTCTGGTTACTCAACTGACAGAGGAAGTTTCTCCTGCACTGGTAGGAAGCTCATCTAGTAACTGAGGCAGATGCCTTAGTAGTAGGCAAAATTCATGAAAATATTGATTAAGCCTCGGGAAGAGGTTCTGGAAGATATTCTAGATATTGGAAAGGTTTATCTTGTTTGTATTCTTTTATGGTTTTTTCATTGATGTAAACACCTATCAACACTTATCAACTTTGGCACCTTGGAGGATCAGCAATATTCACCGGCAAGCAAGTGACTTATGCATAGTCATCAGTATCTAATACACCAGTAGAATATAATTTTCATCGGCACTTGGAATGATATGGAAAACACCTAGTTATGTCGAAGACATCATTTGGACACATTGTCTTGGAGATTTTTTCATTGGCATATTTGTATTTGCATATTTGTTGTTATCGGCAAATAGGTCCAGGTTATGCCCCGGCAGGCTTATCTATTCCAAATCAGCACGACACGTTTTGGAGATGATTTTGTTGTTATTGTAAATGCATTGAGCCAACATGTTGAATCAGATATTGCATCGATTATTGATTTACTTGTAATTATTTTATTGTAATATTTTTTAGAGCCGACCTACCAAAATTGGTCTTAGGTTATGGCATATATGTAAGATCTTATTTGTAAGATCGATATGTGATTGGGATAAGGAATTGAAAGAAGGTATATGTGAGAATAAGCAGAGATATACACGCAGACATCATTTGAAGGTGAAGAAAGGTATTTCTGAAGACAATCAGAACTATACTGGTACTGAATCGAGCATATGAAGATGCTATTTTGAGCAGTACATTCTTATTGGATTTAACCATCCAATTTTAGTCAATGTGACTCCTATTTGTGTTTGAGCAGTGAGCTCTAGGCGCTTGGCCTTTCTGCATGTGTAGACCCCATTTGTATACACATACTATCTGCAGTAGTATCATCTGATTGTGGGTAAGGTTTCCCACCATGGTTTTTCCCCTTACAGGGTTTCCACGTACAAATATTGGTGTTATGTGTTGTGGATGTTATTGTCTTTCGGTTTCATGCATTAATCTTTACCAGTACTTTAATTAATTGATAAACTATCTACCGGCATAAAGTTTTGTTTACCAGTATTAAGCATTAAGGTTGGTTAAGTTGTTTTTGGTTTAAATTTATTTGACAACTAATTCACCCCTCCCCCTCTCAGTTGTCTCTAGGACCTAACAATTGGAATCAAAGCTTAGTCCTCCTTTTGCAGAAGCTTAACAGCTTGAGGAGATCCAATGTCTACTAACTATTTCAGGAAGGACAATCCTAAACTTAATGGAACCAACTATGGAATATGGAAGATCAGAATGGAGACACATCTAAATTGCATTGGAAAGGACATCTGGGATGTTACAAAGAATGGCTATATAGCTCCTACATCCAATCAACCTAATTCACCTACATTGGGAAAAGATGAGGAAAATGATTGCAAAACAAGAGAAGCACTTTTGAGCGCATTAACAGATCAGCAAATCATGAGATTATCAGATAGGTCTACTGCTAAAGTTATTTGGGATCATTTGGAAACATTGAATGAAGGAGATTCCACTATCAAAATTGCAAAAATTGAAAGCTTCCGGGTCAGGTATGAAAATCTGAAAATGGAAGAAGATGAAAGGATTTCTGCTTTTATGGAAAGAGTAAATGAAATTGTTTTGGGTATTAAATGTTGTGGAGGAACCTTAAGTGAAGATGAAATTGTTTCAAGAGTTTTAAGAGGATTGCCACCGGCATATAAAATGAAAGTTGCAGCTATAAATGAGTTGAGAACAATGCCTAATACATCAGTAACTAGGGATAAATTGATTGGAAAACTTTCATCTTTTGAATTTGAGGAATTTTTTCCTGTTGCTACTATAAAGACAGATTTAGCTTTTAAGGCATCAACATAATCTACACCATATTTTGACAAATCTTATTGGAAAGCCTTTTATGCAAGAGAACTTGAGGAAAGCAGGAGAGAAAATAAAGAACTTGAAACACTATTTGCAAGGAAAATGCCTAAAGGTCTAGTTGGAAGTAAGTATGAAGGTAAAGCACCCTTTAAATATTTTAACTATAATAAGATTGGTCATATGGCTTCAAGATGCCCTGATAGACATGCTAGACTAAGAGAAGAAGATAGAAGAACATACAAGCCTAACCTTGAATATCAAAGATATAGATTTAAGAAGAATAAAGATAAATCTTGTTATCTCGCTGATGAAGGAGTCACTGATGATTCTGATGAGGATCCGACAGACAATGGGTGGGTTTTTGTTGCTATAATAGAAGATCAACCAGCACCTACTGTTCAACTGGTACAACAAGCCCTGGTAGCTAAAGTTGAAGTTAAGGATGAATGGATCACTAATTCAAGATATTCACATCACATGACTGGTGATAAAGGTAAATTCTTGAACTTTCAAGAATATAATGGAGGTCTGGTAAGATTTGGAGATGACAAAGCTTGTTTAATCAAAGGAAAAGGTACAATATCTCTTGATGGAAAGCATAATACTGACAATGTTTACTATGTAGAAGGTTTAAAGAATAATCTTTTGAGTGTTGGTCAATTAGTTGAAAAGGGATTTCAATTACAATTCAAGAATGGTAAATGCAAAATTATGAACAGAACTGGTTTGGAAATTGCAACTGATAATCAAACTAGAGGTAATATCTTTCATTTGAATAACAGTGAAAAGACATGATTGACTGCACATATTGATGAAAGTTGGCTATGGCATAAGAGACTCTGTCATGTAAATTTTGATTGCATGGTAAAAATCAGTACTACTAAGGCAGTTAGATATTTACCTAAGATTTTCAAACCTCACAATCTGGAATGTAAGGAATGCCAATTTGGAAAACAAGTTAGAGCATCTTTTAAAAGTATTCCAGAAAAATCAAATAATGCTCTTGACTTAATTCATATTGATTTATGTGGTCCAGCTAGAACTAAAAGCTTACAAGGTGATAGATATTTCATGCTAATCATTGATGACTATTCTAGAATGTGTTGGGTTACTTTTCTCAGAGAAAAATCAGAAGCACTTGGAAAGTTCAAACTATTCAAAGAAATGGTAGAGAATGAAACCAGAAAGAAAATCAAATGTCTGAGATCAGATCAAGGAGGAGAATTCACATCTAATAAATTTAATACATTCTGCAAAGTGAATGGAATCAGAAGACAGTTATCAGCACCCCAGACACCACAGCAAAATGGAGTTGTAGAAAGGAAAAATAGAACTATCTTGGATGCAGCCAGAAGTATGTTATCTAAAGCAAATCTACCACATGTATATTGGAGAGAGGCAGTAAGCATAGCAGTCTACACATTCAACAAATTTCACATCAAAGGAGAAACCGGTAAGACCCCTCATGAAATATGGTTTGGTATTACTCCTACTCTTAAATATTTTAGAATATTTGGAAGTAAATGCTATATTAGAAGAGATGAGTTTATTGGCAAATTTGATCCTAGAAGTGATGAAGGAATATTTCTTGGTTATTCTTCTAAGAGCAAGGCATATAGATGTCTTAACAAGAGATTGCAGAAAATTGTTGAGAGTACAAATGTGAAGATTGATGAACACTTTAGAGGAACTTCAAGGTATATAGACTTTGAACTGGCAATAGAGATACTGATAAATGAACCTACATTGAATCCACTGGTATAGAATGAAGATCTAGTTACATTGGTATCATCAGAAAAATTCTACTATAACTGAGGAACAACAGCAAACGAAGACACCCCGGTTATGACAAGAGGAAGACTGACAAATGAAGAGGTATGTCTTATTTCTCAAATTGAACCATCATCAATTAATGAGGCATGTGAAGATAAACACTGGATTAAAGGTATGGAAGAGGAACTAGAACAAATTAAGAAAAATAACACATGGACATTAGTTCCCTGACCTAAAAACAAAAATGTGATTGGAACAAAATGGGTATTCAGAAACAAACTTAATGGAGCTGGTAAGGTAATTAGAAATAAAGAAAGACTAGTGTGTAAGGGATATTCTCAAAAACAAGGAATTGAGTATAATGAAACCTTTGCACCGGTAGTTAGAATTGAGGCAGTCGGATTATTCTTGGCTTTTGCAGCACACAAGAACTACAAAGTATATCAAATGGATATTAAATGTGCATTTTTGAATGGAGATCTTGAAGAAGAAGTTTAGACTGAGCAACCTAATGGATTTTTTTTAACAGATAATAAAGATATGGTTTGCAGGTTAAGGAAAGCTTTGTATGGGTTGAAGCAAGCTCCAAGAGCTTGGTATGCTAGATTGGATAAATACCTTTTGAAGATTGGATTTTCAAAAGGTAATGCTGACAACAACTTATACTACAAAGTAACTAATGATGACATATTGGTTATAGAAGTTTTTGTTGATGATATAATCTTTGGAGGAGAAGATGGATTATGTAAAGACTTTTCTATTGAAATGCAACATGAATTTGAAATATCTATGATTGGAGAGACAAAATTCTTTTTAGGATTGCAAATTTCATAAACTGATAAAGGTATATTCTTAAGTCAATCCAAGTACTTAAAGGAGTTACTAAAGAAATTGGGGATGGAGAACTCTAAACTGGTAAGCACACCTATTACTACAAATGACAAATTATCATTAAGGGATGAATCTACACTTGTTAATCCGACTAGGTACAAGTCTATGATAGGAGGCCTATTGTATTTGACACAAACAAGACCTGATATTATGAATTCAATATGTATTGTTTCAAGATTTCAAAGTAATCCTAGAGAAAATCATGAATCGGCAGTAAAAAGGATTTTCTGGTACTTACAAGGAACTACAAATCTTGGCTTATGGTATCCTAGAGATGAAAACTTTGAATTATGTGCATACACAGATGCCAATTGGGCAGGAGACATGGATGACAGAAAAAGCACCACCGGCGGAGCATTTTTTCTTGGAAGCAGATTAATTTCTTGGCTGAGTAAGAAACAAAGTTGCACATCTTTATCAACAGCAGAATCAGAATATGTTGCAGCAGCAACTAACTGTACACAGGTATTATGGCTCAAGCAAATGTTGAAGGATGTAAAGGTAAAATGCAAGGAACCTATAACTATCCATTATGATAACACTGCAGCAATTGATATATCTAAGAATCCAGTATTACATTCTAAAACCAAACATGTTTCTATCAAACTGAATTTTTTGAAAGAGAATGTTGAAGCAAAAGAAGTAAAACTAGTTTATGTGAATACTAAGGAGCAGATTGCAGATATTTTCACTAAACCTCTTCCTAAGGAGACATTTGAATATCTTAGAGATCAGCTTGGGGTCATACCCCCACCGGTAGAGACTTAGTTGATGTTTGTCATCAACCAGTAGAATTAACAAAGAAATCTTTTACTCCGGCTTTGATGAGGAGAGCTACTTCTCAAGGGGAGCAATTGGCATACTGAATTGGTTGGTATTTTGTATTTGAACCTAGATTTTGTATTGTCTTTAGCATTTGATGTCAAAGGGGGAGAGATATCAATGGAAAAACATATTATCTTTTGGGGAGAGAGATTATAAATTTGGGGAGAGATTGTTACTTTGAGATTGATTACTCTCTGTATCTGAATTTTGAGAGATTATTGGTTTTTGGTATTTGGCATTTCTATTTTGGCACTTTAATGGTTTTTCCATCTTGTGTTGCCATCAATGCCAAAGGAGGAGATTGTTGGTATTTTGGTATGGTTTTATCATTGATGTAAACACCTATCAACACTTATCAACTCTGGCACCTTGGTGGATCAGTAATATTCACCGACAAGCAAGTGACTTATGCACAGTCACCGGTATCTGGTACACTAGTAGGATATAATGTTCACCGACACTTGGAATGATATGGAAAACACCTGGTTATGTTGAAGACATCATTTGGACACTTTGTCTTGGATATTTGTTCATTGGCATATTTGTATTTGCATATTTTTTATTACCGGCAAATAGGTCAAGGTTATGCACTGACAGGCTTATCTAATCCAGATTAGCATGGCACGTTTTGGAGATGATTTTGTTGCTATTGTAAATGCATTAAGCTGACATGTTGAATCATATATTGCATCGGTTATTGATTTACTTGTAATTATTTTATTGTAATATCTTTTAGAGCTGACCTACTAAAATTGGTCTTAGGTTATGGTATATATGTAAGATCGATATGTGATTGGGATAAGAAATTGAAAGAAGGTATATGTGAGAATAAGTAGAGCTATACATGCAGACATCATTTGAAGGTGAAGCAAGGTATTTGTGAAGACAATCAGAACTACACCGGTACTGAATCTAGCATATGAAGATGTTGTTTTGAGCAGTACATTCTTATTGGATTTAATCATCCAATTGTAGTCAGTGTCACTCCTATTTGTATTTGAGCAGTGAGCTCTAGGCGCTTGGCCTTTCTGCATGTGTAGACCCCATTTGTATACACATACTATCTACAGTAGTATCATCTGATTGTGGGTAAAGTTTCCCACCATGGTTTTTCCCCTTACAGGGTTACCACATACAAATATTGGTGTTATATGTTGTGGATGTTATTGTCTTTCTATTTCATGCATTAATCTTTACCGATACTATAATTAACTGATAAAGTGTCTACCGGTATAAAGTTTTGTTTACCGGTATTAAGCATTAAGGTTGGTTAAGTTGTTTTTTGGTTTGAATTTATTTGACAACTGATTCGCCCCCCCCTCTCAGTTGTCTCCGGGACCTTTGGCCATTTGGTGGAATTGATTATGTGGTGCATTAATGTTTTGTCATTGATGCTAACACTAGCTATTTGGATGCTTTACCGACACCCTTCTGGTCCTAGAAGATTTAGTGTTTTTTGGTTGATTTGGATCCGGCATGATCCAGTAGGCTTTGGTATAGTTTGGTGATGGAATTGGCTTGTTCATGATACTCATGCTCATATTTGGTCAGTTGGTTTTGGTATGGTGATTGAATGCTATCTTACTTTCTTGGAAGCTTAGTTTCTGGTTTCGGTGAGGGTTTCACCGGAAGAGCTTTTTATGAAGTTCTTTGATGAATTTCATAAGTGGTGTTGGTGCAGCTTCTAGTGGAGTTTCAGGATGTTGTTGGTGATCATGCTCGAGATTTGGTGGATGGAGATCATTGTTGTAGCATGTGGACTTATACTGGGTCCGAGTTGATCTAGGTTATAGAGTGGCTTTAATGTAACGTGTGGATTGGACCTCTCGATGTGTTTCCAAGATGTATTATGTGTTGGATATTATTTTTTTGGTCTAAGGCCGACATGGTTTGTAATTATGTAATTGGTTTATTATCTGGTGGCTGACCTAATTTTTAATGGTCGAGGGTTGGTATATATGGATGTAAGATCTCATTGTCAATCATCATGGTTATGAAAAAGGTCATGATCAAGGAATGTAATTTGTGAATAATGTAAGATCATTCAGGAAGAGGATTCGGTTGATCATTGGAGATCAAATTGGGTTTATCTAAGAGGATTCAATCTTATGGTATTGAACTTAACTGGAACTGTACTCAAGCATAGGAGATGTTATCTTTTTCACTTCAACACTTCTTTGGATTGTAGTATGGATTTCTATGCAGTCAATAAGGATCCTTTTGTGATGAGCAGTGCTCTCTAGGCTATTGGCCTTCCTACAAGTGTGGGCCCCTTAATTGTTATTCACATACTTACTGCAGAAGTATTATCTGACTGTGGGTAGGCTTCCCACTATGATTTTTCCCTTTACTAGGTTTTCCACATATAAATCTTGGGGTCATGTGGATAGTTTTGTTCTGTGATTATTGTTTATGCTTAATTAGTTTAACTGTTATTCTAGTATTAATGTTTTGGGTTCTGGTATTAAAGATCTAAATCTCTAATAGTTTCGGTAATCTGAGACAACTGATTCACCCCCCTCCCCCCCCTCTCAGTTGTCTTCTAGTTATTTGAATTGTCTAGCAATTGTTACCAAAGCATTGGTCCTCTCTGCATAAAGCTTAACCGCTTGAGGAAGATCCAATAGCAACTAACAGTTAAAGTTCATCCAATTCTTCTGGAGCTATCTTTCGGAAGGATATTCCTAAGCTTGATGGAACAAATTACACAGTATGGAATATTTGGATGGAGACTCATATGAGATGTCTTGGCAAGGAGATTTGGGAGATCACACAGAATACTTTCACACCTTATAATCCAAGATCTAGCAATCCTCCTATGGAAAAATTCAATAAGGAGCTTGAGAAGACCTCTTATGTGCACTTTCTGATCAGCAAATAATGGCATTAACCGACAAATCATATAGAAAGGCAATATGGGATAAGTTGGAGACTCTTAGTCAAGGTGACCCTACAGTGAAGATTGCTAAACTTGATGGTTACCGGGTGAGATATGAAAACCTGAAGATGGAAGAAGATGAGAGGATTGTTGCATTCATGGAAAGGGTAAATGAGATTGTTGTGGGAATTCAATGTTGTGGTGGAACTCTGAGCGAAGATGAAATTATTTATAAAGTCCTGAGAGCCCTACCATTGGCTTACAAAATGAAGGCTACTGCTATTAATGAGTTGAGAACAATGACTAATACATCTATCAATAGAGATACTTTAGTTGGGAAACTATTTTCTTTTGAGCTTGAAGAATTTGGACCTTCTAGAGCTATGAAGTCTGAACCTACTTTTCATGCATCTAAATCTACAACTGGTAAGAAAGACTGGAAATATTTATATGCAAAGGAATTAGAAGATATGAAGAGATAAGATGATGAGTTTGAGCAACTTGAAGCACTATTTTCTACAAGAGTATCTAAAGGACTAGTAGGAAGTAAGTATGAAGGAAAAGTAGCTTTTAAATGTTTTGCATGTAATAAGATTGGGCATTTTGCATCTAGATGTCCTTAAAGGAATTCAAGATTTGAAGAAAGAGATAGAAGATCATTTAAGCCTAACCCTGGATATCATAACAAGTACAAGTACAAGAAAAATAGACATAAATCATACTACATAGTGGATGAGGAAAGCATTACTGATTCTGGTGATGAACCGACAGAAGACTCTGCTTGTGGTTTGGGCAATGGGAAGAAATGGGTGTTCCTGGCTATCAAGGAAGATGTTCTAGCATTGGAAGAGAATGTACCTGAAGAGAAGGAACTTGCTACTAAAATTGAAGATAAGGATGAATGGGTAATTGACAGTGTTTGTTCACATCATATGACTGGAGATAAAGGGAAGTTTCTATCTTTACAAAAAATTGATGGAGTTCTAGTTAGATTTGAAGATGAGAAAGCATGTATGATCAAAGGAAAAGGAACTAGATCATTGGATGGTAAGAACAATACTAACAATATTTAATATGTTGAAGGTTTAAGGCATAATATTTTGAGTGTAGGACAATTGGTAGATAAGGGATTTCAATTACAGTTCAAGGATGGAAAATGCAAAATCATTTACAGATCTTGTTTAGAGATTGTAACGGGTACACAAAGAAAAGGTAATATATTTCATTTGAACTCTGGTGAGAAGACATGTTTGATTACACAGATTGATGAGAGTTGACTATGGCATAAAATGTTGTGTCATGTGAATTTTGATTGCATTGCGAAGACCAATTCACCTAAGGCAGTAAGGGATATACCTAAGATTATGAAGCCCTATAATCTGGTATGTAAAGAATGTCAAATGGGTAAACAGGTTAGAACCTCTTTTAGGAGTATACAAGATAAATCAAATGATGTTATTGATCTTATTCATACTGATTTATGTGGTCCTGCTAGAGTTAAAAGTTTTCAAGGTGATAGATATTTCATGCTAATCATTGATGATTATTCTAGAATGATGTGGGTTACTTTTCTAAAAGAGAAATCCGAATCATTTGAAAAGTTTAAAATCTTTAAGGCTAAAGTGGAAATAGAGATAGGATTGAAGATTAAATGTTTGAGGTCAGATCATGGTGGAGAATTCAGATCATGGTATAAGAAGATAATTTTCTACTCCCCGGACACCTCAACAAAATGGAGTTGTGGAAAGGAAGAAGAGAACTACCTTGGATGTGGCTAAAACAATGATGATGGAAGCTATTCTACCTCATATTTACTACAAAGAAGCAGTGAGCGCAACGGTTTATACATTCAACAGAGTACATATCAAAGGAGAAACCGGTAAGACACCTTATGAATTATGGTTTTGCAATACACCTACAGTTAAGTATTTCAGATTTTTTGGTAGTAAATGTTATATCAAGAGAGATGATACCATTGGAAAATTTGATCCTTGATGTGATGAAGCATATTTCTTGGTTATTCCAATGAAAGAAAAGCATATAGATGCTATAACAAAATATTGTAGTGAATTGTGGAGAGTGTTAATGTAAAAAGTAGATGAGCTAAACGAAAGTCAAATCGGAGTTTATGAGAAGGAACCGGCAGTGGAAATGATTATATCTTAACCGGTAGCACCTTTACTTGAACAGAGTGTTGAACCAATTACTTCGAAAGTATCAGAGAATTCTATTGTAACTGAAGAACAGGGAAGAGGAACAGAAAGTCAAAAGACTCCTAGGTATGTGAGATTGAATCATTCATAAGATCAGATTATTGGGGATAAGAGCAATAGAGTGATGACAAGAAGAAGACTAGCAACTAATGAGGTAAGTTTAATTTCACAAATTGAACCGGTATCAATAATCAAGGCATGTAAAGATGA
The DNA here is from genome assembly GCF_030272615.1 of Cryptomeria japonica. NCBI lineage: Eukaryota > Viridiplantae > Streptophyta > Pinopsida > Cupressales > Cupressaceae > Cryptomeria > Cryptomeria japonica. The sequence goes on along the minus strand of NC_081408.1, from coordinate 275,574,649 downwards.
ATATTGGTTGAAAGATATGGAAGAACAATTAGATCAGATTGAGAAAAATAACACATGGACCTTGGTTCCCCGATCTAAGAATAAAAATGTTATTGGAACTAAATGGGTTCTTAGGAATAAATTGAATGAGGATGGTCAAGTTATAAGGAATAAGGATAGATTGGTTTGTAAAGGATAGTATTAGAAGGAAGGAATTGATTATGGAGAGACTTTTGTACCTGTAGCTAGGATTGAAGCAATAAGATTATTTCTTGCCTATGCTGCTTATAAAAACTACAAGGTTTATCAGATGGATGTCAAATGTGCATTTTTTAATGGGGATCTTGATTAGGAAGTTTATATTGAGAAACCTAGTGGTTTTTCACTATTAGATGATACAAGTATGGTTTACAAGTTAAGGAAAGCTTTATATGGATTGAAACAAGCACCTAGAGCTTGGTATGCAAGGTTGGATAAATATATTTTGAAGCTTTGTTTTACTAAGGGCAGTGCTGAAATTAATTTATATTATAAGATCACTAATGATGATATACTGATTATTGAAGTATTTTTTGATCGCATTATCTTTGGAGGTGAAGATAATTTATGCATAGAATTTTCTAAGAATATGGAGAAAGAATTTGAGATGTCTATGATTGGTGAGATGAATTTTTTTTTAGGTTTGCAGATTGCTCAAATTGACAAAGATATTTTCATCTCTCAAAATAAATATGCTAAAGAATTATTGAAGAAATTTGGTATGAGAGATTCTAAATTAGTAAGTACTCCTATGGTTACAAGTGAGAAAGTGACAAGAAAAGATATTACTGCACTGGTAAATCCTATAAGATAAAAATCTATGATTGGAGGTCTGCTTTATTTGACTCAGACTAGGCCTGACATTATGAATGTTGTTTGTATTGTTTCAAGATTTTAGAGTGATCCAAGAGAAAATAATGAGATTGCAGTGAAAAGGATTTTTAGATACTTGCAAGGCACATCAGAATATGGTTTGTGGTACCCTAAGGATGATAACTTTACTTTACGTGCATATACAAATGTTGATTGGGTTGGAGATATTGATGACCATAAAAGCACTTCCGGTGGAGCTTTCTTTCTTGCAAAGAAGTTGGTTTCATGGATCAGCAAGAAATTGTCATGTACTTATTTATCTACTACTGAAGTTGAGTATGTTCTTGCTGCTACTAATTGTACACAAGTTCTATGGATGAAGAAACGTTGAAGGATATAAAGGTGGATTGTGATGTACCGGTAGTTATTCACTATGATAACTCTGCTACTATTGATATATCAAAGAATCTGGTATTTCATTATAAAAAAAAGCACATATCTATCAAGTATAACTTTTTGAAGGAAAAGGTGGAAGCAAATGAACTTAGACTGGTTTATGTGAACACTAAAGAACAAATTGCAGATATTTTCACTAAACCTTTGCCCAAGGAATCATTTGAGTACTTGAGAGATAGATTGGGAGTTTCTACCCCTCTAATAGAGACTTGATTAATGCGGTTTGGCATTAGTCTGGTATGTATTATCAGAGATACTATTCATTATGGCACTAATGTGGGATGCTACTACTTAGGGGGAGTAGTTAGCTTTGTGATTGAGTGGTTTATATTTTTGCTTTGATATTTTTGTCAGATTTCTGGCATTGATGTCAAAGGGGGAGAGGTATTGATGTGAAAAAGACAAAGAAAGAAAAAGAAAAAAGTCAAAGGGGGGGATATATGAATAATAAAAGTAAAGGGGAGAGATATTGACATTTAGAGTTGTATTTGGGAGATTGTTGGCTATCTTTCATTAGGGGAGACTTGTTTGGCATTTCTTGATACTTAGATGTTTTTCACATCCAATGTTACCATCAATGCCAAAGGGGGAGATTGTTGGCCATTTGGTGGAATTTATTATGTGTTGCATTAATGTTTTGTCATTGATGCCAACACTAGATGTTTGGATGCTTTACCATCACCCTTTTGGTCCCAGTAGGTTGAGTGGTTTCTGGTTGATTTGGATCCAGCATGATCTGATAGGCTCTGGTATAGTTTGGTGATGGAATTGGATTGTTCATGATACTCATGCTCATATTCGATCAGTTGGTTTTGATCTAGTGATTGGATGCTATCCTTCTTGCTTAGAAGCTTAGTTTCTAGTTCCGGCGAGGGTTTCACTGGCAGAGCTTTTTTTGAAGATCTTTGATGAATTGCATAAGTGGTGTTGGTGCAACTTCTAGTGGAGTTTTAGGATGTTGTTGGTGATCATGTTCAATACTTGGTAGATGGAGATCATTTTTGTAGCGTGTGGACCTATACTGGGTCCCAGTTGATCTAGGTTATGGACTAGCTTTAATGTAACATGTGGATTGGACCTCTCGATATGTTTCTGAGATGTCTTATGTGTTGGATATTATTTGTTTGGTCTAAGGCTGACATGGTTTATAATTATGTAATTGGTTTATTATCTGGTGGCTGACCTAACTATTTATGGTCGAGGATCTATATATATACATGTAAGATCCCATTGTAGATCATCATGGTTATGAAAAAGGTCATGGAAAAGTAATGTAATGTGCGAATAATGTAATATCATTCAGGCAGAGGATTCGGTCAATCATTGGAGATCAAACTGGGTTTATGTAAGAGGATTTATTCCTCTGGTATTGAGCTTAACTAGAACTATACTCAGGCATAGGAGATGCTATCTTTTGCAGTTCAACACTTCTCTAGATTGTAGTCTGGATTTCTATGTAGTCAGTGAGGCTCCTTTTGTGATGAGCAGTGCGCTCTAGGTTGTTGGCCTTCCTGCAAGTGCATGCCCCTCAATTGTAATTCACATACTTATTGTAAAAGTATTATTTGACTATGGATAGGCTTCCCACCATGGTTTTTCCCTTTACTGGGTTTTCCACGTATAAATCTTGGTGTCATGTGGATAGTTTTTGTTCTGTGATTATTGTTAATGCTTAATTGGTGTAACTGCTATTCTGGTATTAATGTTTTGGGTTCCGGTATTAAGTTTTAAATTTCTAATAGTTCTAGGAGTCTGAGACAATTGATTCACCACCCCCCCTCTCAGTTGTCTTCCAATTATTTGAACTATCTAACATTATCTGGTATGTTTCACTAGAAGTCATTCATATCAATGACGGATTAGGGTTTCTTGAAGGTTAAAAGGTTGAATCCACTTCATTTTTTATCACCTTACACTCAAAGTGATTAAGAGCGATACAAAGAGAGTCTAAGACAATGTAGTATGATTAGATATCTTCTTCAGAAATTCCACCAGCGATCAAAAGAGTTCTTTAGGGTTTCACTGGCAACCATTTCTTAGGTACTTATCGAAATCATCTTTCATCATGGAAGTGGGATCATCCTTTGCACCTACTTTTATTTCAAATCCAACTGTTGTCAAGGTTAAGGACCGTCCTAGGCCAATTTTCAAGCAATGCATGCATATTGCCACCTTGGATGATTTGGTTGATGCATTTTCTTGTGTTTTGGAAGGAGTTGTTTATGTGGAAGATGTCAGAGCATAAATTTACTACCACATTGAGGACTTGGGTACTAGTGACATCAAGAGAATGTATATGAGAGAGTTGATGGGAGACTCTAGAAAGATCAAACCCAAGTATAAGCACATTGAAGATCTAGGGTTTACTGGCATTCTTGATATCCCTGAATTTGAAGATGAGATCATCAAATATGTATTGAGCAGAGTTGACAGAGAATTAATTTGATTGGACAAACCTTATAAGATCATAAAGGAGGCCATTAGGGCCATCACTGGTTTGCCACAGATTGGTCAACGTCCAGAGAAAAAGATTTCAAATGATCAGGTTAACAAACTCACCGGCACAACTTCGAACCGACGATCGATGAGAGTCAGCACCATCACTGGTAGAGATATCAGATTTGGCACCATGATCATTGGGTACAAGGTAACTCAATCCAATCATCTCAACTCTATTTCTATCTCCTACATATATGTCGCACATAAGATTATGAGGGAAAATAAGAAGATAGATCTATGTGGATGGATGTTAGATGAGTTGTTAATTAACCTAGGGAATATCAATGGAGAGAAAAAGGGGACATTCCGGTATGGGAATCTTATTATCTACTTGATGCTATTTTTCATTAAGGAAACTCTCAATTTCGGGAAGAGATAATGGGCATTTGATATCCCGGTAGGTAGACAACTTTGGGTAGTCAATGAGATGATAAGGCTTGGGGTTACTTCAAGGCATTCCAAAAGGCAATGAAATCTAGAGAGAGGGTTCCTAAGCAAATTGTTGAGAAATAATCAATCAAGATCTGCTTTATGGTTAAAAAGGATGAAACCTTAATGGAAATAGTTTAACCCCAGAAGATATGGATAGAGGAGATGGGATATGAGGTTGATGTTGAGATTCTAGATGATTATGTTGAGATGTTAATTGATGCTCCTATTGATGAGACCGAAAAAATCCTTTGGTACTACAAAATAGAAGAAGCAAGAGGTTCAAACTAAATTCAATCAGAAGAAGAGGGAGAAACAGCAAGGCAAGGATAGAAAATTTGTTGAAAAAGTATCCCAGGACATCAAGGCCATAATGGATGTTGTTTTAGCAAAAGGAAGGAAGAGGAAAGAGCCTAAAATCTTCATTGAGCCTATTCCATCAGACTCTAGAACTGAAGATGACACACCTTTAGCATTTAAGAGGGTATTAAGGAGGAAAGGTGAGGAGTCTAAGGAGGAATTAAGGAAGCAATCGATAAGGAAAATTACAATCAAGGTACCAGCAAGAAAACCTGAAAAGAAAAGAGCTCTAAAGGAAACATCTCATACACCTTTTGCTCCATCTGGTACTGGCAGAAGAAAGAAGATGGATGACACAAACCTTTCTATTGTATCTAGTAATGTAATTATTATCCCTCCCAAGACTTGTGTAGAATTGACAGATAAAATAACTAAGGATGGTATATTGAAAAATGTACAATTCTATTATGAGCACTTAGATGATGATGAGTAGAGAAAAATTGAGGAAGCAGTTTTGTTATGTGGATATATTTAAGAAATCTTTGTTGGAAAATGAGAAGCAAATATTAGCACAACTATATGACAATCTAGATGCTAGGATATTATCAGCTATGGAGGTGGACAAGCGCATAAAGATTCAAGAGTTATTAACTACTTGTGGATTCATTACTCCAAATGAGTTGGATATGACACTTGAAGTTGCAAACATAACAATCTTTCAAAGCAAGCACATGATAGTTAGTCTTATGTCAAGTAGGGTTAATGAAATTGTCACTGGAACCCACAAGGCATGGGTACAATTCTTTGTTGAAAACCCTGGTTTCTACACTTCACCTATAGACACTATTGAAATCCCGGTAGAATGGAAAGGCAAAGGTATAATAGGTACCCCACCTACAATATTGAAAGATAATAAGGCATTGGATATAGAGCACCTAGTAGAATCTAATGTATAGGACAAAGAGGTGATACCGACAGATTCACATATTGTATAGGTTACAAATGTTGACGACAATAATCCTCTGGTTCAGAGTGTACAGGTTAAGGATACAGTTCATGTGGAACCAGCAGTAACAAATACTGCACCAAGTGGTGAAGCCATCGATGCAAAAGAGGAAGTTATTAAAAATATTAAACCATCAGAGGAGAAGAAAGAGGAATCTGATAGGAAACTGATAGCGAGCACATCATTGTTGTCAATTCAAACCTCACTGGTACAGAAAAAGAGCATAACTGAGATGAGTTCTATTGAGCTCATGATGATGGCTTCTCAGAAGATGATGAAGGAAGGATCTATGGACAAAGGAATTATTGATCAATCAATCCCAATTTTGCACAGACTTGTCCCAGAGTGCCATTTTGAAAAAGGAGCAAGCCCATCCAGCAAGCTCAAAATAATTATTGAGCACATTTCTAAGGATTTTCAATCACTGCTGCAAATATCAAACCAGCAAGCATTGGAGAAATTCACAAAAGATAAGAGATCTACTTTAGATTAGATGACTGAACTAGAGAAGAAAGAGACTTTTGACAAACTGAAGTTAATTGATAATGCTTTAAGGTAATGTACTAATATATACATAGTATGTTGTAACACAGGATTACTTACTACAGATATAGATAAAGGGATTAAGGATTCTCAAGAGAAAATTGTAGGTATAGTCAATTCTTTTGATGGCTCCAATTCTTTGACTACATCTATTGATGGATAGATTTTGGTATAAGAAGCTCAAGTTTCAGCTCTTCAAAGGGATAAAGAAAAAATTATAAGGAGAGCTAAAGGGCTTAGAGGATTGGCAAGTCCCCGGTTGGACTCTTTGAGTGTACATAAGAAGGAATGCATTGATATGGTTCGTAAGCCCACATCAGTAGAGCTTAAAGAAAAAAATTCTTATGCTTAATGGACTTGTATCAGTTTCCGATACATTCAAATCTGGTTGGGATACTTATCTAGTGATTTTGGAGAAAGCCTATCTGAAAATTTTCAAGTATATTCAGCTCTGGTAAGGTGTTTTGGGACATACTCTTTATACAGTATTTCATTCTTCGTCCCGATTTTTGGTATTTCTTTTTTTTTGGCATTGATGTCAAAGGGGGAGGTATAGGTGAAAATAATATTCTTGACATCAGGAGATATGGAGTATATATGGAGTATTTTTTACAGATCATGATCACAGATGGATATTCAGCTCAAGGGAAGCAATCTCAATGTGAAACCGGCAGATGGAAACCATTATCATTTTTCACATGAGTGTTGCCATCAATGCCAAAGGAGGAGATTGTTGGCAATTAAACTCATCTGATTGGTTTCATATTGTTAGGAACCGAAAGGAAACTAAGAGGGGGGGGTGAATCAGTTGTCAATGAATTTCAACCCAATTATAACTTAATCAAACTTGATACTTAATACCGGTAAACCAAAATTAATGCTGAATAATAGACTAACAGTTAATATCAATACCGGTGAAACTTAATGCATGAAACAGAAAGAGAAACAACATTCACAACACATAACACAAAGATTTTAATGTGGAAACCCTGTAAGGGGAAAACTACGCTGGGAAACCTTACCCACAATTAAATGATACTACTGCAAATAGTATGTGTATACAAATGGGGTCTGCACATGCAGAAAGACAAACCGCCTAGAGCACACTGCTCAAATGGGAGTCGCAATGACTACAGTAGGATGGTTAAATCCTAGAATAATGTAATGCTCAAATTAGCATCTCCAATGTTGGATTCAGTATCGGTTAAGCTCTGATAAACACCTTCAAACCTTCCTTGAACCTTCTCTATGATCTGCTCATGATCTTCAATATTCTCTCATACCATGTTACAATACCATACCATAACCTTACATACCCTATCCCATATCTCATATCACAAATGAGATCTTACATATTTACAAAACCTAAGACCAAATGTGTAGGTCGGCAAAACTAAGAATATTACAATAAAATCAATTACAAATAAGTCTTGATGTAATACAGCATGTCGTCTCAATACATTTACAACAATATTCAATCAATAAATTATCTCCATAATGTGTTGTACTGATTTGGAATAGATAATGCATATCGGTCCATAACCTAGACCAGTCTGTCGGTAACAACAAATATGTCAACCCGATTAGACCAATAACCAAAACACCAAAACCAAGTATCCAAACCATGTATTTGACATAATCAAGTAATCTCCAGATGATAACAAGTCATCATCAGTGTCGGTGAACCATATAACCTGCCAGTGAACAATATATCGGTGATTGTGCATAAGTCACTGAACTTGCCGGTGAACACAATGTGTCGATTCAATAGTAAACCAATATAACCATAGTGCCAAATCAACAATGTAGATCTCGAGAAGGATAAGTGTTGACATCAATGACAAAACTAATGTAACACATCCATAATGCCAACAATCTCCCCCTTTGGCATTGATGGCAACACAAGATGGGAAAATATCTAAGTGCCAAAACAGAATGCCAAAAACCAAAAACCAACAATCTCCAAAAGAGATCAATACCAGAAATCAAAACCAAAATACAAAGAGTAAATAACTCTCCCCCAATTAATAATGTCTCCCAAATACAAAGTTTTTCCATAGATATCTCTCCCCCTTTGACATCAAATGCCAAAGCAAAAAAAATACCAGAACATAAAACCAACTAATACAAACAACTACTCCCCCTGAGAAGTAGCTCTCCTCCATCAAAGCCGGAAAAAAATATTTCTCTATTAGTCTCTGTCAGTTTAATGCCAATATTGAACTGTCTAAGTCTCTACCAGTGAGGGTATTACCCCAAGCTTCTCTCTGAGATATTCAAAAGTTTCCTTAGGCAAAGGCTTACTAAAGATATTTGCAATATTCTCTTTAGTATTCACATCAACCAATCTTACTTCTTTTGCTTCAATATTCTCTTTCAAAAAGTTATATTTGATAAAATGTGCTTAGTCTTAGAGTGAAATACCAAATTCTTTGATATATCAATTGCTGCTGAATTATCACAATAAATGATTATAGGTTCTTTGCATTTTACTTTATGTCCTTCAACATTTGCTTAATCCATAATACTTGAGTACAATTTGGTGCAGAAGCACCCAAGAACATGAGGTCAATAGGAGAAAAGTGATATTTTAAGTCATTTTGATCATTTTTATGATGTATTGATTCATGATGAATCCATTTGCAAAGACAAGATCAATTATTGTAATTATTTGCATAAAGTTGTTAAAAGTTGTTCTTTAGGTCCCAGTTTGGTCTATAAGGTCAAGATTGTTGAAATAACCCATGGAAGGGTAAAATCAACGTAAAATATCTCAAATAGTCTATAACAGTTTTTACAATTTGGGGAGTCATTAGGAAAAAGTGTCAAAGTTGCAAGAAAATTGCAAAAGTGCAACATTTGCAAAAATGTAAAAGTGCAAAAATTGCACATAAAGTTGTAAGAGGGAAGATGAAGGGTCATAAAGGTAGTTGGATGGTTTATAACTACCAAAGAGTCTATAAATATGTTTTATTTTTCAAACCAAACCATTATTGGAAGAATAGAGAAGGAGGATAAAGTTTTGGAACACATTGGTGTGTTTAAAACGTGCATTTTGATTGGTGCTTTTGTGTTAAGTTGTTGTTTCCATTCTTTTTACGACCATGTATGGCCTAGAAACCCTGTATATTTATAATGGTTAGCTAGTGGAATGAATCCTCTTTCTCATTTTTTGGGTTTGGTCCATTTTAATGAATAAATGAATAAGTTATGAAAGTTTCGGTGAAAGTGGTTGTTTGCAGATTTGAGATTTCCTGAGAATAGTCATGTTGCAGAATTTGGTATGGACTCATTGGGAAGAATTATAACCTAAAAATGGATTCATTGGAAATATATATTAATCACCTTTCATTTCATTTTGTTCTGAGTCATTTTTATGCATATTTGTGTAAGTTATGAAGATTTTGGTGAAAACTATTTTTAAACTATCTTCAATGGAGTTGCAGACAAGGGTTTGTGATTATCTAATGATTTAACCATTTGAAAATTTAATGGATTACATATTATGAAACTAGATCCATAAATATTTCATTTTCTATTAGTTTGGAATCATTTGGTTTTGTTTTGTGAAAGATATTTGATGCACTAGACGGACTGGGCATGCACATGTCTTATTTGGGGATAGCAGAAATGGGTCTCGGTGAAAAGACCATAACTTTTAATCTAAATGTTGGATTTGGCTAAATTTGGAATATGTTGTTTGTCAGAAAGTTATTCAGTTTCTGACTAAAGGGATTGAGTTTCTTGTATCTGGTTAGATATGTATATACCTCTGTGTACAGGTCTATCCAAAGGGACAACAAGTTGGCAAATTTGATACCTGGATCAAGTTTGTGTTTTCTTGATTGATTGATTGTTGAAGTATGATGGAATATGCCTCTAATGAATTTTTATAATGGTAAAAATATAGATGGATTAGCATGATCCTAGAGTTTTGATTGGTTTTCTAAGATCCTTTGCATCACAATTAGTTGTTGCTGCAACATATCCTGATTCTGCTGTTGATAATGATGTACAAATCTGCTTCTTGCTTAACCATGAAATCAATCTGCTACTGAGAATGAATGCACCACCAGTGGTACTCTTTTTTTCATCTACATCTCCTACCCAATTTGCATCGGTTTATGCACATTAATCAAAATTTTCATCTTTAGGATATCATAAACCAAGATTTGTTGTGCCTTGTAGATACCGGAAAATCCTTTTTACTGTTGATTCGTGATTTTCTTTCGGATTACTTTGAAATATTGAAACAATACATATTGCATTCTCTATATCAGGTCTTGTTTGTGTCAAATACAGTAAACCTCCAATCATATATTTGTATTTTGTCGGATTAACAGGAGTTGAATCATCCTTTAATGTCAATTTATCAGTTGTAGTCATAGGAGTACTTACCAGTTTAGAGTTTTCCATACCAAATTTCTTCAGTAGTTCCTTCAAGTATTTTGTTTGACATATGAATATACCTTTATCAGTTTGTGAAATCTGCAATCCTAAAAAGAATTTTATCTCCCCAATCATAGACATTTCAAATTCTTACTGCATTTTGTTACCAAAGTCCTTACACAACCCATCTTCTCCTCCAAAAATGATATCATCAACAAAAAATTCAATAACCAAGATGTCATCATTAGTCACTTTGAAATATAAGTTGTTGTCAACATTACCTTTAGTGTAACCAAGCTTCAAAATATATTTGTCCAATCTATCATACCAAGCTCTAGGAGCTTGCTTCAATCCATACAAAGCTTTCCTTAATCTACAAACCATCTCTTTAACATTTGTCAATGAAAATCCATCAGGATGTTCAATGTAAACTTCCTCTTCAAGATCACCATTCAAAAATGTGTATTTTACATCTATCTGATATACTTTATAGTTCTTATGAGCTGCAAATGCAAGAAATAATCTAACTGCCTCAATTCCTACCGGTGCAAATGTTTCATTATAATCAATTCCCTCTTTCTGTGAATATCCTTTACACACTAATCTTGCTTTGTTCCTGATTACCTTACCATCTTCACTAAGTTTATTTATGAATACCCATTTAGTTCCAATTAGATTTTTGTCTTTAGGCTAGGGAACTAATGTCCATGTATTATTCTTTACAATTTGTTCCAGTTCATCTTCTATTGTTTTAATCCAATGTCCATCTTGACAAGCTTCAATAACAGATGCTGGTTCAATTTGAGAAATTAAGCATACCTCTTCATTTTCCAATCTTCCTCTTGTCATAACACCTTGATACTTACTCCTAATTATCTGATTTTCTGAGTGATTTAGTCTTACATACCTAGGTTTATTCACATGCTGATGTTCTTCAGTCACTGCAGAATTCTCTAATGATGTCGGTGTGAATGGATCCACATTCTGTACCAGTGCACTTTGTATAGGTTCATTTATGATCATCTCAACTGTCAGTTTAGAATCTATAGACCTTGAATTTCCTCTAAAGTGTTCATCTATCTTCACATTAGCACTCTCAATGATTTTCTGCAATCTTTTATTAAAACATCTATATGTCTTTCTCTTAGATGAATAACTAAGAAATATTCCTTCATCACTTCTAGGATCAAATTTACCAATATACTCATCTCTCCTAATATAGCATTTGTTTCCAAAAATTTTGAAGTATTTAAGAATAGGAGTATTACAAAACCATAGTTCAGAAGGGGTCTTACTAGTTTCACCTTTGATGTTAACTCTATTGAAAGTGTAAACCATTGTATTCACTGCTTCTCTCCAATACAAATGAGGTAGATTTGCTTCCATAATAGTTTTTTTCTTCCTTTCCACAATTCCATTTTGCTGAGGTGTCTAGGGTGCTGATAGTTGTCTTCTAATTCCATTCACTTCACAGAATGTATTAAATTCCTTTGATGTAAATTCTCCTCCTTGATCAGATCTCAAACATTTGGTTTTCTTACCGATTTCATTCTCTACAATTGCCTTCAATAGATTGAATTTTCCAAAAGCTTTTGATTTCTCCCTGAGAAAAGTAACCCAACACATTCTAGAATAATCATCAATAATTAGCATAAAGTATCTATCTCCCTATAGACTTCTTGTTTTTGCTGGACCACATAAGTCAGTATGAATCAAATCAAGAATATTATTGGATTTCTCAGCAATACTATTAAAAGTTGTTCTAACTTTCTTTCCCATTTGACATTTCTTACATATTGTATTATGAGGTTTCACAATCTTAGGTAAATCCCTTACTACCTTAGTTGAACTGATCTTTACAATGCAATCAAAATTCACATGACAAATTCTCTTATTCCATAATCAACTTTCATCAATATGTGCAATCAAGCATGTCTTATCATTATTGTTCAAATGAAAGATATTACCTTTAGTCTGATTACCGGTTGCAATCTCTAATCCATCTATGTTCATGGTTTTGCATTTACCATTCCTGAATTGTAACTAAAATCCCTTTTCAACTAATTGACCAACACTCAAAAGATTATGCTTCAAACCTTCAACATAATAAACATTGTCAGTACTGTGCTTACCATCCAAAGATATAGTGCCTTTTCCTTTGATTAAACAAGCTTTATCATCGCCAAATCTTACTAGACCTCCACTATATTCCTGAAAAGATAAGAACTTACTTTTATCACCAGTCATATGATGTCAACATCCGAAATCTATGATCCATTCATCCTTTTCTTCAATTTTAGCTGCCAGGGCCTGCTCTACCAGTGGAATAGTAGGTGTCGATTGATCTTCTTTTATTGCAACAAAATCTCATCCATTGTCTGTCAGTTCTTCATTAGAATCATCAGTAACTCCTTCATCAGCATATTAACAAGATTTGTCTGTGTTCTTCTTAAATCTGTATCTATGAAATTCAGGGTTAGGCTTATATGTTCTTTTAGCTTCCTCTCTCAATCTTACATGTATGTCAGGACATCTAGATTCTATATGACCAACTTTATTGCAGTTAAAACATTTAAACGGTGCTTTACCTTCATACTTACTTCCAACTAGACCCTTAGGCATTTTCCTTGCAAATAGTACTTCAAGTTCTTCCAGTTCTTCATTTTCCCTTCTAATATCTTCAAGTTATCTTTCATATAGTGGTTTCCAATCAGATTTATCAAATGATGATGATGATGATGATGATTCTATAGATGATGATACTTTGAAGGCTAAATCTATCTTAATTGTAGCAACAAGACCAAATTCCTCAAGCTCAAATCCTGAAAGTTTTCCAACCAAGTTATCTCTAGATGCTGATGTATTAGGCATTGTTCTCAACTCATTAATAGCAGTTACTTTCATTTTGTATGTCAAGGGCAATGCTCTTAAGACTTTAGAAACAATTTCATCTTCACTTAAGGATCCTCCACAACATTGTATTCCTAAAACAATTTCATTAACTCTTTCCATAAAAGTAGATATCCTTTCATCTTCTTCCATTTTCAAATTTTCATACCTAACCCGGTAACATTCCAATTTTGCAATTTTGACAGTGGTATCTCCTTCATTCAATGTCTCCAATTTATCCCAAATAGCTTTAGCAGTAGATCGGTCTAATAATTCCATGATTTGTTGATCCGATAATGTGCTCAAAAGTGCTTCTCTTGCTTTGCAATCATTTTCCTGATCTTTACCCAAGGTTGGTGGATTAGGTTGATTCGGTGTAGGACCAACATAGCCATTCTTTGTAACTTCCCATATGTCTCTTCCAATGCAATTCAGATGTGTCTCCATTCTGATCTTCCATATACCATAGTTAGTTCCATTAAGTTTAGGATTGTCCTTCCTGAAAAATTTTGTTGCCATAGGATCTCCTCAAACTATTAGGCTTTTGCAAAAAGAGGACTTGGCTCTGATACCAATTATTAGGAACCAGAAGGAAACTGAGAGGGGGGAGGGGGGTGAATCAGTTGTCAATGAATTTCAACCCAATTATAACTTAATCAAACTTGATACTTAATACCAGTAAACCAAACTTAATGTCGGTCAATAGATTAACTGTTATTGTTGATGATAGTCCCAAAGATACTGAGAGGGGCGGGTGAATCGGTATCTAACCGGTTTACAGATTCTTTAACCTTATTAAGTATTTGGCATTCCAAAATAGTGTACTGGTAAATAATAATTAATGCAGTAAATAAGAACACTAAAGACAACATTGAAAGCACACCATAACACAAGATGTTTAATGAGGAAACCTGGTGTGGGATAAACCTCAGTGGGATTTGTGACCCACAATATTCACTCACTGACCAATGAATGGATATTTCTTACAAGAGAGGCCTGCACATGCAAGGAGGCCAACTGCCTTGAGCTCACTACTCAATCACAAAAAGGAAGTCTTGCTAACTTACAAAATGGGTTATGAAAATCCAATATAATGTACTGCTATAATTCAGCATCTGCTATGCTAGGTTCAGTACTAGTTTAAGCGCATATAATAACCATAAACCTTATACAAAATATTCGCTCATCACTTCACATCCATGCTACCTCTTTCTATATCTATTCTCCTCTCTTACAAAATGATTTACAAGACCTCATACATATATAAGTCTATTACAATATGCCTTGTTGGCTATACAAAAAGAAATTACAATTAAATACAATAAACAAAACTTTATTCTTGTCGGTTGGGATGCCGGTATACATTGTTGTTGCTACCGGTGAAGTGGCTGAAGATATCCACAAGGTTGCCGGTAAGTAGCCATCAATGACAACACCTTCAATCACCTTCAATTCTCATTGGAGTGTACAATTCCAACATTAACAGTCAATATCAATACCGTGAAACTTAATGCATGAAATAGAAAGAGAAACAATATCCACAACACATAACACAGAGATTTTAACGTGGAAACCTTGTAAGGGGAAAAACCATGGTGGGAAACTTTACCCACAATTAGATGATACTACTATAGATAGTATGTGTATACAAATGGGGTCTCCACATGTAGAAAGGCCAACCGCCTAGAGCACACAACTCAAATGGGAGTCACAATGACTATAGTATGATGGTTAAATCCTAGAATAATGTAATGCTCAAAATAGCATCTCCAATGTTGGATTCAATACTGTTTAAGCTCCGATAAACACCTTCAAACCTTCCTTGAACCTTCTCTATGGTCCACTCATATGATCTTCAATATTTGCACATACCATGTTACAATACCATACCATAACCTTACATACCCTATCCCATATCTCATATCACAAATGAGATCTTACATATATACAAAACCTAAGACCAAATGTGTAGGTCAGCTCACAAACCATGTCTTCGACATAATCAAGTGATCTCTAGATGATAACTAGTCATCATCAGTATTAGTGAACCATATAACCTATCGGTGAAATATACCGATGATTATGCATAAATCACTAAACTTGTCGATGAATGCAATGTGTCGGTTCAACAGTAAATCAATATAACCATAGTGCCAAATCAACAATGTAGATCTCTAGAAGGATAAGTGTTGACATGAATGACAAAACTAATGCAACACATCCATAATACCAACACATATGTTGTCATTGATGGCAACATGTTCCGGCTTCATTCTTTGGTTTGGTTGTTCACCGACAAACACTTCACCAGCACCGACATCGGCAGGTATCTTCACTGGTAGGAAGGATTCCATGGGTATCAACATTGAAGACAAACATGATTAACATTCAAGGTATCGGCATAGGAGGTCAGCATCATTTGGAGATCCGGCAATCAACAATTTAATTTGTTATTTATGTATATATGTAATGAGCCAACATGTATAATCTTTTTGTAATTATCTATGTAAGCAGACATGAGTCATGAAGGATTGTAAGGGTATATAGGTTAGTTGACTAGATCATTTTATGATATGTAAGAATGTGTTGAGATATATGTTAGGATATGATGGAAATATTTGTATTGAGGATGTTGTAATGCGAAGGTTATTCCCGTAAGTGTTTAGGGTTTCAGAACCGGAACAATCAGAGCTTGAACTGGAACTCTATTAGGCATAGCAAATGCATTAAATGAGTTCAGTTTTATGTTTTATTATTCAAGGTGATTGTAGTCAATGAGACTCTTTTGTGTTGAGCAGTGTACTCTAGGTTGTAAGCCTTCCTACATGTGCAAGCCCCCATATTATGTAATATCTTTTCATATGGCTATTGGATTGATATTGTGGGTCACAAATCCCACCATGGCTTATCCTCTTTGAGATTTTCTACATATAATTCTCTATGTTATGGTATTCATTTGTGTGATTGGCTTATTGATTGCTTTACTTCTTTCAACTATATATGTACCGATTTACCGGTTGGTGAATGCATGTTATAATAAGGTTAAAATTGAACATTCTGGTAGAGCACTGATTTACCCCCCCTCTTAGTGTTCTTGGATTCCAATAAACAAAATCATGTATATAAGAGCACATAGATATGTAGCCTCAGCCCTAATGAAGCATTATAAAAAATTCATGTAGAAACCCTAGTGCATACATATTTCAAAGCTAGATGACTGCAGTTAATCTTTTCCATAAAATGGTAGCATGAAGGGAATAAACACATACCAATAAAGGAGTGATCTTAGTTGAAACCCTGGCCCAAGATATAAATCCAAATGCAAGACCCAGTTCAAGTCTAGATCAAGCTCAAAGTAGAGAGTGCATGGTAGCCGCTAGAGAACAAGCCATCCTCCAAAGGATACAAAACAAAATGAAGAGAAAAATGTTTTTAGGGTTTCCTCTCATATCTTTCATGCTCTACCTAAAAAATAGATTTTTCAATTGTTTTACCCTTTTTTTTTTAAATCATCTCATATGCATGACTGTGGTAATGACTTTAGGTCATTAAAGCCTAGACAAGTTATGTAGTGCCCACATGAATAAGGGTAGCAAAATTATAGCTCTTTTTGTCTTTTTTACATATTATAATCAATATATTTTAATTAAAGTTTATTAATTAAAAAATTTAATTAAGATATATTAAATTATAAAAATAAGAGTTTTTATAATTTAATACAGTTTTATTAAAGATTTATTTTTCTTAAAAAATATATATTAAATTATAAAAAATAAATTGAAAAAGAATTAATAATTTTATTATAACACTTAAAATAAAACAAATTGTTTTATTTTTTAAGTGTTAAAATAAAATTATTTGAAGAGATTAAAGTAAAGGAGAATAAAGGAGACATGCAAAATTACAAAGAGAGGGGGATAATGTTGGTCACATTGGATATATTTAACATGGGCAAGATGCAGATTTTACAAAGGAAGGGAATTTCTTTTTTGCTACATTTGGCATCAGCTTGACATGCAGATTTTCAGTAGAGGGGGTTTCTTTTTTCAAATGGCTATTTTTAGCAAAGGTGGCAGTTCTGTTTTCAGCAGAGGGTATCTTTTTCATGCAATTTCAGTTAAGGGCCTATTTTCAGCATCAGGAGCTATTTTTGATAGGGTTACACGTGAATTTTTTATGTCATTTTGGGCAAATCTGCCCAAGGCTTTTTCTCATGCATCTTTTCTATTTAGGGTTTATTGAAGGAGAGTAATCTATACATTCTTCTCTTCTCCTTCTTTTTTCTACCTGGTTCTTTCTTTTTGCGTACACATACAACAAAAAACATTGTACCTTAGCACTTATCAGTTTTTTAGTTATTGTAATAGAGTTATTTAATTGAGTTTACAATACAGAGTTAGTTTCCTTATCATTATTTCTTGCTTTTTCATTATCAAGTGAGTGATTTGATAGAGTTATTGTGATTCTTGCAATCCTTTACTCTGTCTCATTTTTTGCTTTGCAAAAGTAGGATAATTTCATTGCAGATTCAGGTTGTGGGTTGTGTTCATCTGGTTTCCAATTCTTTGCATGTTGTGAAAAATCATTTTTCCTACATGCAGAAGTTGGATAACTTCGAACTTTTTCACAAAATATTTATGAATTTCGTGATCTAGGTGATTTTTTAAGTATTTTCATTATTTATTATAGTTGTCATAGTTTTAGTGCAATAGGTTAAAACTCCATAATCTCGGTGTATCACCTCCATTAGGATAAGTTTTATTTCACATGCAAGTCTTTTAACATTTTTCTCACAAAAAACAAGTTGTAGGAGATCCATCAAGACAAGAAATCGGCCTGATCTCTGAAGGTCTACTTTCAAGATAGGCAACCCACTGGCCATCATGGGTGAAATCCTTTGTGACAACAGGCACAGATATCAAGAGTCAGGGGCCCTTATTGGTCCCAGTCAATGGGGCTGGGGTATACAAGTGGTAGGTCTAATTGAGTGGTATGAGTGATGGGGGTGATGGTTTTCACATAAGAATCGTCAAAAAGTTCATCAAGATAAATGAAAGGCACTTTGTGGAATTCCTCTTCATCAGAGTCATCAATGTCAAAGGGAGGGTTCGTTGGAGCACCAACAATGGTGGCCTTAGGCACTAGGGAGTAACCCAAGCCCCTTGTTGTATTTGTATGAAGTAAGGGAGATGAGTGTCTTTCTTCCTTGTTCCTTAGGTCCAAGACCATGTCCTCTATAACCCATATTTTCTATAATAGCTAATTCCTTAGGATACATTTCTTTAGGGATGTCTATAGGTTCTTTATTTTCCTCTCTATAGAGCAAAGAGGTGACATCATTTTGAAGACTTTCTTCATCAACTAGGCCCCACTACTATAAATTGGTCTTTTTGCATTGCATGATAGGTTTATTCTGAATCTCAATTTTTTTGGTCTACCATAATATGTTGGAGGAGGGGGATGTCCCACATAGAATGTGTTATGTAGGTTATATTCTCTATTGCCATTATCAACCATCTTGACCTTTATCTTAGGTTGGATGGAGGTGGATGCAACATTGGAAGCATCAAATGGTGGTGGTCGAGCTGGTGTGTTGAGTGGGAAATAGTAGGGATGCTTTCCTTCAAGGAGTTTGTTGTATTGGAAAGGTTGTAGATCATCAGGGATAATGATCTCTCTACCACTGTATGGGAATTTAAGGCATTGGTAGTAAGTGGATGGAACAACTTGAATGGAATGGATCAATGGACAACCAAGGAGGATATTATAGGGGAGATCAAGGTCTAATACCTGGTAGGTACCTTTGGAGACCCATTTTGGATCATCATATGCCTTTATTGTGATTTTTCCAAATGTATCGACCAAATCTTTAGAGATTCCCAATTGTTATAGGGGTTTAATCCAGATCCACCATCTATAAGGACTCTTTTTATTTTTTGTTTATGCACAATGTCTTTAATGTGAAGGGGTCTATTATGAAAAGGATCATTAGATGGAGAATCTTTGGATGTGAAGACCAAGTGATGTTGCGCAACAAGATTTCCTATTAAGGCTTGAAATTGAGTAGTGTTAATGTTGTCGGGGACACAAGATTACAAAAGGGCCTGTTCAAGGATCTCTTTATGCACAAGTGAGGTCTTGAGAAGCTCAAGGATGGAGATCTTTGTAGGCATATTTCTGAGATGGTCAAGGATGTTGTAGCAATTAGCTGATGAAGTGGAAGTTGGGGGAGGAGGAGGAGCTCCTTGGATAGTTACTCTCCCTCGACAAGTGGTCACATTGCAATCATTTTAGCATGATGAATTAGAGGGTGAAGTTCCTTGGATTACTATCTTAGCTCAAGGTGGTCTATTGGATTTTTGAGTAAGAGGGTCTCCATGAATGGTTACCCTGGGTATAGGAGGTGTTGATGCAGGGTCAGCTCCTTGGATAGTAATGGTGTTAACATGAGTATTGACAAGTTTAATGCAGCCTACCAAGGAGTCAAATCTAGTGATATTGTTGGTATAGTCATAAGGGATAGAATGATATGATGAGCCTTTGTCCTTATCGTGCTTGGGGAAGGGATCTTGATACATCTTAAGTTTATATTTGGAATTATTGGGCTTAGTAACCACAACCTCAATGTCACATTTGTCAATAAGGTCCTGAATATAGCTCTTGAGTTTCATACACTTTCATGTATCATGGCCTTGAACACGATGGTATTCTCAATATTCATTATCATTGTACCATCTAGGTTTTGGTTGGTTAGCCTGATATGGCCAGGTCATGGGAAAGACAATGACACTAGCCTTGGCAAGCTTCTGGAAGACAACCTCAATAAGTTCAGTAAGTGGAGTGTATTTGTGTTGAGGTTGATTATTTAGATGGGATGATCCCCCAAGAATGGAGATGTTGTTGTGGGGTTTGGATTGGTTCTGGGAGCCATATTGGTTGTTGTATTGATTATTGGTGGTCATAGGCTTGGTTGGGATGGTCACAATATAGACGTATTTGACATCAGTGACTCTATCATTGACAATTTTTGTTCTTAGAACAAAACCTAAACTTCTCATTAGATGAGGAGGACCCTTGGGAATCTTTCTGATAGGGATTTAGGACACCCTTCTCTAGGAAGACTCGTTCTAATGCTAGTCTCTTCTTAGTGACTTGCTCAAAGGTTTCAAGACACTGACATCTCAATAGATGAGACATTTTTGGGATAAGGTTGCATTGAAATAACTCAATCTGATAAGGTTCAAGTATGTCCCATAGAAACTTCCTAATAAGATGTCGCCACCTTTGCAAAAAGTTGGTGAAGGTCTCTCCAATCCTTTGCTTTGTGTTACACAAGTCTATGATGGAAGCATCATTCTCAATGTTGTACTCATAGTGTGACACAAATTTCTTGACGAGGTCAAGGAATGACTTAATTGAACCATGTGGTAAGGTCGAGAACCAAGCAACAGTAGGTCCACTAAGATCCTTAGGGAATAGTCATCACAAGTAAACATCATTATAGGAGACCTCTTGATAGGATATGAAAAATTCTTGAACATGTTCCCTAGCGTCACCTTTTCCTTTATAGTTGTCAAATTTATGCATTTCAAAAATGGGAGGTGTTGGCAGTGGTCCAGCATCCCTCGTGGGTATTCATGACATGGTTTAATAGCCTCATGTGGACTCTATAAGTCTAGTGGTTGTATCGGGCATTGACAAGTTGATCGTTTGGTGCAATGATAACCCTAGCTTATAACAAGTGGTATCAGAGATTGGTCATAGGTTTGAATCGAGAAAGCCATGATGAGTGACATTGGGAGGGGGATTGCTGGCAATGGGTCAGCATCCCTCACGGGGATTTCCGACATGGCTTAACAACCTCCTATGGATTATATGTCTAGTGGTTTTACCGGGCATTGATAGGTCGATCTTTTGGTACAACGGTAACCCTATCTTGTAACAAGAGGGTGTGGAGCCATTGAAATGGAGGGGTCATAAGGACATGGACAAATTTCCTCAAAGGTGTATTATTTTTTATGAGTTCCATCCTTAAATTTTTTAATAAGATCCTTCATGTCCTATATTTCTCTCATAAGGTTAGGTTTTTTATTTTGAACATTAGCAAAATATTGACCTAAGTTAAATCCTAGTATATGTATGGACATGGCTGGTATATCACCACCAATGAATTGATAAGACAAAATGGGGGCTTGAGAAGTAATTGGAGGGTATGAAGTGTCAATGGCATCGATGGGTGGCAAGCTAGAATTGATTTAGATGGAAAAATTATGGAGGGGTGCAGATGACCTAGACAGTTGACAAATGGGTGGATTGGAGGTGCTAACAGGTGTGAAAGTTGTGGGTTGTGGATGTAGAATGGTACTGAGAAGAGGCTGGTTAGAAAAGTTACCTCCCATAGAGGTGTCAAGGATAGACTAGTCAAATTTAGGACACAATCGTGCCCCTTGTATGATAACCTCAGCTAGGAATCCATTTAGATCAACTTTGATAAGTTTTTCCAACATTTCTTGGTTGTAGGGATCTTCCACAAAGGTGTTAAAGCATGGAGAATGTTCAAGTTCGTCAACATACTCTTCCTCTACTTGGGCATAATGATCCACATAGAGGTTGGGATTGGGTAACTCACTACTTTTAGTGGCCATATTTTCTTTTTGAGAGCGAGTCAAGGCCATGCATGGGTAACCTCAAAATGATGAGAACAAGGTGACAATTTGAAGCTGGATAGATAGACTTGATCAAGAAAGTGATGAGATGATGCAAGATGGAGATGAGGACAAGGACTTTGAAACTTTGGATTGGATTAGTGATTGGTTTCTAGATTGGAGTTGGAGATTGGTTCTTGGATTAGGACAAGATTGATTTGGATAAAGATGACACCTTGGTCCTTGAATTACGATTAGGCAGAGTGTAGGGGTTGATGATATAGGCCACAAAGAGAGCTAACAACCAAGCTAACCTTGGAATAAGATTGGTGATTGACAATTAGATTTTGAATTAAAAGATTGGCTTGATTTGGTATGGTAAGTCCTTAAGGATGGGAGAAAAATGATTGTGGAAGAGCGGATAGATGATGAGATAAAAATAAGGTGGAGGTTAGCTAAAATGGACAAGATACTTAGTATGTGATCTCTGGTTGAGGAAAGAGAGACAACAAAATGTGGCCACTCCTATTGATTGATTATGTAATCTTGACCTTTGACGAAAAGTGCGGGTTCTCAATGGTTCCTGGTCAAATTCATTACTGAAACCTGTAGCGTCGTAAATTGTACACCCTCAATTGGGTGGTACAATTCCATGCTTAGGTTATCACCCACCATAGTGTGTTTGCATCTTGCATTCCACTTTCTCTTTAAGCATTTAATTAATTAATTTAATTAGATCTAAAGTCCTCTTTCATCCCTCTACATATCATAAAATTGGGCCCTTAACCCTAAGTGTGCCCCTTTTTTTTATTTTTTCTTTCAATTCATTAATTCATCAAAATCCCTAATTATGTCCTATCTCAACCTTCAAGGCCTGATTTGGCATACCTAAACACCTTTAATCGTCACATCCTTTTGGAATTTACTTTAGAATCATAATACCTTGCTTCCCATTTGGAAAAAAGTTGGTCAGACCAGGATGATGCCTACTAGTCCCTACTTTTTCTCCCCAAATTTTGGGAGCATGTTTTGGTGGTATTTTTATGTTTAAATCCAACTGGATTGCGAAATTATATTGATTCTAGGTTAGCCTGTGATCAAAACAAAGTTAGGGTTTCATACATATAACCTTTTCTTTCCTCATTTGAAGGATCCATCTAGCAATTTTGAAGGAGCCTCCCATGAAGTGAAAGTGCATGTTTATGTCAAGTCTTCAATTATAAAATCAAGCATCTATCAAGTCTACATCAACCTTTTTCATCATCAATTGAAGCTTTTAAGATATTGAATAATAATAGGAGATCACTGACTATTGATTGGTGTGTACTTCTCCCTTGGGGTTTGGTATGGTTTCATGTTATTTTCGTATCTTTGTATGAGTTTCAATACACTTATTTTCAGATTTATATTCATGATTTAGATCCATTATTGCATTTGTGATTCGAAACATTTACATTTACATTTACACTCATTTAGGGTTTACTCTTAAAGCATAGGGTAGAACTCTAGATTTACTTTCTTGTTCATTTAGGATCTTGCATACACACAAGGTTCTTGCACACACATTCTCAATACATTATCGGCTATTTGTGGGGGTGGAAATCGCCAAAACAAGGGGTTTGACTTAGGCAAAACCCTATATAGCCACCCAAACATCATTTTTCAAGTTGCAGGTGCAGGTACAAAAATCTTACGAATGCATGAGATCTTTGAAACTGATAGAACACACAGGTGTAGATTCAAGGCTAGAGGCAGATCTTAGTTTTTTGGGACCAAGGGCGTGTGACGCCTTGGTCTTGCCCAGTCAGCCATAGATTTTGGTGATAGGTGCACATCTGAATTCCATTTCCTGTCTTGTACCATGTGTCTCAATTTAGATCTATAATTTTTAGTATTTCAGTTTACATCTACATTCTTTCTTATCTCTCTTAGCATAGTTGATCACACTATCACATTTTGCACACTTCCTATCATTGCAGCAAAGGAATAGAAACCCTAAAGATATTCCTTGACTCTCTTTTGCAAAAAGTAGTCCAAGTGAATCATCTCCTTAGGCTCTTTCATATTCCAATGTGTGCATGAGAGTGGGATTAGGTCTTAGTGTTGGAATCCAAGAACACTGAGAGGGGGGTGAATCAGTGTTCTATCAGATAGAGTAAATTTAACCTTATTAACAAATCTACTTATTAACCGGTATGCATAAAAGAAAGTAACAAAAAATAATATCAATGCAACCACATGAATCAACACCATAACACAGATATTTATATGTAGAAAACCTCAAAGAGGAAAAACCATAGTGGGATTTGTGACCCATAATATCTATTCACTAACCAAATGAATAAATATTACAAGAGGGGCCTACACATGCAGAAAGGCACACTACTCATCACAAAAGGAGCCTCACTGAATACATATCTAAATACTAGATTACAAACAAAAATTGAACTCAGAATGTGCATCTGCTATGTTGGATGAGTTCCGGTTAAAGCACTGTCTGTACCGGTTAAACTGTAACCTCCCTTACCGGTATCTTAGATCACTTCCCAATCCTATAGACCAATAATCAAGACTGATTGCAGATCTTTACATTCGCATTCTATCAATCAAGATAACATCACAAAACATTTTGAATCACTTATCTCTCATATATCCACATTATTATTTAATGACCTAACCCAGACTGACTTATATACCCATTTACATGAATAAACACAAATGCCTTATGTCAGCTTACAAACATATCACAAAAGATAAGACACATGTCGGCCCAGATAAAATATAAACATAAAACAATATGACCATTGTCACTTCCACTCTTGTCGGATCAATCTCCTATGATGGTCTTACAATATCGGTTTCAAGTTTGTCAGTTTCCTAAATGCCAGTTCCCTAAATGTCGGTGAAGTGAATGTCGATTACTCTAATTGTCGGATCTCCCATGAAGTGTGTTGTCATCAATGACAATACTTATAACCCAGATGAGTGTCAATTGCCAACACTTAGTTTTCTTGGTTCCATTTTTATCCTACACAAAACTGTGAAGATAATAGTGGAAATGATGTAAAACAGTTTGGTGTTTCAACAAGAGCTTTCAGTTTTTGTATAAGAGGCTTCGATGCTTTGGGGTCTTATTGTAACTAAGCTTCTTTTTCTTGACTTGGCAATAGATCAAATTTTTGCTATGCTTAAGAGACTTTTGGTTATAGTGCATGGATGAAAACTTATTGGAAACCTAGTTCAGGAAGAGATGGCAAAAATCGGGCACAAACAATGATCCCTAGTAAAATATAGACCGTGAAAAAGAGGTGGAGATGAAAGAATTTAGGTGCGGATGGTGAAATGCAGTTTGATAGGGAAAACATAAAATTTGATGGACTTTGATCGAATTTTTGGTCAAATTTAGAAATTTTGGACTTGTTTCTCTTGGAAAGAGATATCAAGAATGAATACACATTGGCCAAGGTGAGTATTGAGAAAAGAATGTAAAGGGAGAACCTAGATTATCTTGATAATTTAACAAAATCCATTGGCATGCACAATTGAAAACACATGATAGCATACACTGCCTAGGCTATAAAGAGGATTTTAATTGTTTAGTCCCCACTTGGATTTCTCCATATACTCACGTAAAGAAAATAGATAGAGATTTGGTAGCACTATCTCCTCCACCATAGTACTCAATTCTCAAGCATACCAAAATCTCATGCCCCGAAGATTCGGAGATCTTATGAATCGGGGAACATCTATCTCTACTTTGAATAGTATGATGTGGGGTAGCTTCAAAGATCTAATCTCCTGCACCAATAAGAAAATAGGGATTTAGCCGCTACAACAATAGTTTTTTAGTCAACTTTCGGGGTGTTGGTATTTTGGTATGGTTTTGTCATTAATGTCAACACCTACTAAACTCTTATCAACTCTGGCACTTTGGAGAATCAACAACATTCACCGGCAAGCAAGTGACTCATGCACAGTCACCGGTATCTGGTACACCGACAAGATATAATGATCACCGACACTTGGAATGATATGGAAAACACTTGGTAATGTTGAAGACATCGTTTGGACATCTTATCCTGGAGTTTTTCTCATTGGTATATTCATATTTGCATATTTGTTGTTATCGGCAAATAGGTCCAGGGTTACACCGACAAGTTTATCTTTTCCAGATCAACATGGCACGCTATGGAGATGATTAATTATTGTTGTAAATGCATTAAGCCGACATGTTCAATTGGTTATTGCTTCGGATATTGTATTGTTTGTAAAATGTTTTTATTGTAATATCTTGTAGAGTCGACCTACTAAAATTGGTCTTAGGTTATGGTATAAATGTAAGATCTTATTTGTAAGATCAAATGTGGAATGCGAAAAAGGATTGTGTAAAGGTATATGTGAGAATAAGTAGAGCTATACATGCAGACATCATTTGAAGATTGAAGGAGGGTTTTTGTGAAGACAATCAAAACTACACTGGTACTGAATCCAGCATATGAAGATGCTATTTTGTGTAGTACATTCTTATTGGATTTAATCATCCAACTGTAGTCAGTGTGACTCCCATTTTGTGATTGAGCAGTGAGCTCTAGGTGGTTGGCCTTTCTGCATGTGCAGACCCCATTTATGTACGCTTACTATCTGCAGTAGTATCATCTGATTGTGGGTAAGGTTTCCCACCATGGGTTTTCCCCTTACAGGGTTTCCACATACAAATATTGGTGTTATGTGTTGTGGATGACTTTGTGTTTATGTTTCATGCACTAATCCTTACCGGTATAGAAATTAACTATTAAAACTATCTACCGACATATTGAACTGGTTTACCAGTATTAAGCCTTAAGTTGGTTAAGATGTTTTTGGTTTGAATTTATTAGACAACTGATTCACCCCCACCCCCCTCTTAGTTGTCTCCAGGACCTAACACAAGGAAATACTAGTGGTTATATGTGCCATGGTCCA
The DNA here is from genome assembly GCF_030272615.1 of Cryptomeria japonica. NCBI lineage: Eukaryota > Viridiplantae > Streptophyta > Pinopsida > Cupressales > Cupressaceae > Cryptomeria > Cryptomeria japonica. The sequence goes on along the minus strand of NC_081408.1, from coordinate 275,547,700 downwards.
TTCAATTAATAGGCCTCCCAACCCTCAAAATAAGGGTTTAGCACATCACAAGAATACTAGAGGAGACAATCTGTTGATATAACACATCTACACTAGGTGAGAATGACTTTTGTCACTCTCACAAATATTTATATAATGGATCGAAAGAGTACCACTTGGGTCGTTCCTTCTGACTAGTCTTGAAGCTTCTTGGGAGGGAGTCCTTGTAAAGGTTCTAAACTTGACAAAAACAAAGGGGATAGGTCTAGATTTTTTATCACCCAAGCTTTCGCAAGGGGAGAACATATACACCTACTATCCCAATAAACATGGGAAAAAAAATTGTTTTCTAATTACTAATGCATAAAAGGAAATCTAGCATACACTTAGTAGTAAAAGGATATCTTCAACATTCGAACCTACAACATAAATTATTCATTTTATAGATTCAAGTCTTGGAAAAATGGAAAATGCTATGAAAAACACAAGACAATTAGAAAAAACGTGATCTAAAATTGATAAAAGTGGAGATGATAAAGGTCAGAAATAGACGTCATAACATCTACACAGACATCAATTTGAATACTACTAGAAAAATAGTTAGACTCACAAATCAAAAAATTTGCAGTATTTTTTAAGAAAAAGCAGAAAATGATAGATTTGTAAAATCAGAAAGCTGAAAATGGGAATATATTTTTTTTATTTAAGATGTTTAACAATTTTTTTTAATTATATTTTTTTACTAAAATCAAAACCCTGGACAAAAAAAGTATTAAGGTGGATATGTCAATTCTTCAATGCACACACAATGAAACAAAAACATAGATGTCAATTTGTAGATGAAGATGTCAAAAATCAGAACCTAAAAAAATATAGTTTATACGAAATACAACAGAGTGGAGACGTCATTTATGTAGTGCAAACATCAAAGAGCAGCTGCAAACGTCGATGCGAGGAGGATATGTCAATTCAAGACCTGCATGAAAACGTTCACAAAAACTCACAAAAAATGTTAAATTTAAGGGACTATGGGTCCCACTCGGCGTGCCAAAATGAGCATGATGAAATCAGCATTAACAAAATCAAAAGCATGCAATAACAAATAAGCAAACTAAAGCATAAAAATGAAAAAAATGAATTTGTTTCACCTTGATTCTTCACCTCCTTCGATTGAGCGAGAAGTAGAATGTGGCCTTCATGTCCATTTGATTTTCTCCTTTGGATGAGGGATGTGGATTTCTCTCCACTACACAACAAAATAGGATGGTATTGTATGCATTTGATGGATGATGGATTTGTCTTATATGAGGCAATATTTGGGCATAGTGTGTGTATGTGTTGGAAACCAATAACACTTAGAGGGGGGGTGAATCAGTGTTATACTGGAATAAAAGATTTTAGCTTTAACAAAACATTCATACACCAATTGGTATACTAGTATAAACAGAATTGAAAGAAGTAATGCAACCAATAAGCCAAACATATAAATGAGAATCATAACACATAGATTTATACATGGAAAACCTCATAGAGGAAAAACCACGGTGGGATTTGTGACCCACAATATCAATTCACTGGCCATATAAAGAGATATTACAATATGTGATGGGCCTGCACTTACAGGAAGGCTTACAGCCTAGAGCACACTGCTCAATCAAAATAGGAGCCTCATTGACTACATAACATTCCAGACAACAATCCAGAAAAGTGTGAACTACTAGGATAGCATATTTTATGCCAGAATATAGTTCCAGTTAAAGCTTTGTCTGTTCTAGTTAAAACCCTAAACCTCTGTACCGAAATAACCCTTAGGATGAATTCCTCACATACATAATCTCTCAGGATGATTTTGTATCATATTACATTTCCATGTCCATTACATTACAGTCCTATCATCATATCAAAATGATCTAATCAATCTTCCCTATATACCCTATACAAATTTATGCCTTATGTCGAATTACAAGGATATATACAATATCAGATTACATGTCAGCCATATAACAAAAATGAATAAACATTAAAACAAGTTGTCGATGACGGATCCAAGATGTGTCACCCTCCAATACTGATGACCTTTACTATACCATGTCAGCCTGCATTGTTGGTGACCAAAGAAATCTTCTATCCTTCCGGTGTTGGTGTCGGTGCCCTTCTAGAGTCTATGAAGTGTCTTCTGGTACACCATATGAAGTCGGAACCCAAAATCATGTTTCCATCAATGACACCATAATGAAACCTAACCAATATAGTGTCAATTGCCAACAATCTCCCCCTTTGGCATTGATGGAAACACTCGGGTGAAAAATGGCCTTGGTTTCAACTGTCGATTTCATCCTGCCCTGCTCCCCCTGAGTTGAATATGCAAAGTACTCCAATACTCCAAAATCTCCAAAAACTCTATAACTCTCCCAAATGTATGCAGCTCTTCATTGTTTTTCACATGTATACTACTCCCCCCTTGACATCAATTTCCCCAAAAAAATTGTAAAAGAGAATGTCAAAGAATAAGTACTATACACTGAATACCTCAAAAAATGTCTTACCGGAGCTTGACTAGTTTCAAGATTTCCAGATAAGCTTTCTCCAGTAACTTCACATAAGTATCCCAGCTGGTTTTGAATGTGTCGGAGATATATACAAGTCCACTCAGTAAATATGCAAGTGATTCTTTCTCATTAACTTATGTCGGTGTGGGATTTCCCAGCATATCCATGCATTCCTTCTTATGTACACAAAATGAATCCAATATTGGACTCACCAAACCTTTGAGACTTCTAGCTCTCCAAATGATCTTATCTCTTTCCTTTTCAAGAGCAGAAATTTGGTTCTCCAAAATCAAAACTTGACCATCAATTGATGTTGTCAGTGAAATTAATCCATCGAAAGAGTTAGCAATATTAGCAATTTTCTCCTGTATCTCTTTTAACTTGTTATCTACATTTGTTGTAAGTATCTCAGTATTGCAACATACCCTGCATATATTAGTACATTGTTTCAAAGAATTTTCTATCAAAATTAGCTTCTCCTCAATCTTTTTCTTCTCTCTCTCAATGATCTGATCAAAATCGGCTCTCTTAGCCCAAGTGAATCTTTCAAGTGCTTTTCGGTTAGAGATCTGCTGTAAGGATTGAAATTCTTTTGATATGTGCTCAGTTATTACCTTAAGCTTACCGGAAGGGCTCGCTTCATTTTCAATCTTACACTCTAGGACCAATCTGTGCAAAACAGTTATAGATTGATCTATAATCCCTTACTCTGTGGTTCCCTCCTTCATCAATTTTTGAGCAACCATCAACATTAATTTTGTGGGACTCATCTCTGTGATGGTTTTATTTTCAACTAGAGAAGTGTCAATTGTGAATAATGATGTGCCAACAACTGGTTCCCTACCAGATTCCCTTGTTTTCTCTGATGATTTATCCTTTTTTACCTTCTCACTTGCATTGGTGGCTTCACCACTTGGTGCAGTCTATGTAACTGTCAGTTCCTCACTAGGAATAGTATCCTCAACCTATACATTAGTATCCAGAGGACAATTGTCCTCTATGTTAGTATTCTTTACAATGTTCTCAGTATTTGTCTATACATTTGTGTTAACCAAGGGCTCAATTTCCACTATCTTGATATTATTCAAAACTGAGGGTGGAGTACCCATGATCCCTTTACCTTTCCCTTCAACTGGTGTATATACAGTCTCGGTTTTGGTCTCTGGTGAAGTAAAGAATCCTTTATGTTCTCCCAAAAATTTGATCCAAGCCTTCTATGTTTCTTTTATTATCTCATTCATCCTTCCTATCATCAAGCTAGTTATTCTATGTTTTTCTATTGAATACCTTCTTGTACAAACTTACTTGCCTTTCCTTCTTGTTTTTCCATTTTCTTTCAATTGAACTCAATTTCAACCTCAAGAGTCTTCTGCTAAGTAGTTCCACATGGCTTCTTTGCCTCATCTATTTCTACATCAATTAGCATTTTTGCATAGGCATCAAGAATCTGTGTATCTACCTCATATCCCATTTCCTCTATCCAAATCTTTCAAGGCTTGACTGCCTCCATGAGAGTCACATCCTTCTTAACCATGAAACAAATGTCGGTAGAGTATTTCTCTACTATATGCTCAAGTATTCTTATCCTAGACCTCATAGATTTTTTAAAAGATTTAAAGTAACCCAATACCTTATCATCTCTCAAACTTCCCAATTTAGAAATTGATTGCTTTAGTTGTCTTCCTACCGGGATGTCAAAAGCCCATTGCTTCCTACCAGAACCAGGAGTATCATTCAAAAAGTATAGCATTAAGCATACTAATAGGTTTCCATACCAAAAGGTTCCCTTCTTCTCACCTTTAATTTTCCCTAAGTTGATTAATAATTCTTCAAGCATCTAGCCACAAAGATCTAACCTAATATTATCCCTCATCATCCTATATGCAGCCAAAATACATGAACTAGAAACTGAATTTAGTTGGATAGACTGAGTTACCTACATAGCCTATAACCATGCTTCCAAACTTTATGTCGGTGTCAGTGATAGTGCTCACTTTCATTGATCTCTTGTCTAATGTAGTGCTGGTGATCTCCCTCACGAAGTCATTAGATACTTTCTTATCTAGATGTTGCCCTGTTGATGACAAGCCAGTAATTTCTTGAATGGATTCCTTAGTGATTTTATAAGGTCTGTCCAGCCATATGAATTCCTCGTGTACTCTACTTAGTACATATCTGACTATTTCATCCTCGAACTCCAAAATATCCAGAATATCTGTGAATCCTAGATCTTTGATGTGTTGATATGTTGGTTTGATCTCACCAGATTCTCCCATTAGTTCATTCATATACATTCCCTTTTGATCTCAAAAGTGCCTAAGTCCTCTATATGACAATGGATGTATGCCCTAACATCCTCTACATATACCACTCCCTCCAGAACATGATAAAATGCTCCAACTGAATCATCCTTGGTAGCCACATGTGGATACCATTTGAAAATTGGCCTAGGGCAGTCCTTAACCTCTACTATAGTTGGATTTGCAACAAAAATAGGAACAGGAGATGATCCCGCTTCCATGATTCAAGAAAATTTCCTCTAGATAGCTCTCGGTGAAAACTTTCAACAAATCCATATAGATGTCGGTGTGATCGCTCAAGAAGAAATTTGATTGCCTCTTAATAGCCTTTGATTGCACTAAGTCGCTCTAAATCACTCCAAAATTGCTCTGAATGTTGGGTGAATAATAATGAAGTGTATTCGACCTTTTATCCATCGAGAGAAAACCCTAATCTTCCATTGACATAAATGATTGTCGGTGAAAGATACTGGGTCTCACCCTGAACATATCAATGTCGAATAATCCTTTCCAATATCTTGAACATCTTCCAAAATCTCCTCCAGGGGCATATGCATCATCTTCCATGAAATTTGCCTATCCCTAAGGCATCTGCCTTAGTTATCGGATGAGCTTATTGTTGGTGCAGGAGTAGCCTCTTCTACTGGATAGGTAACCGGGACATTCCCATATGATGATTTCTCTTCAGTCTTCCTCACTCATCTCTGAGTATGATCTTGTTGGATTTCATCAACCTTCTCTTTTCCTTTTTCATTTGATCCTTCATTGCCAATCAGTAGATTTCTGCTACTACAGAACTTAGCAATATGTCCAACTTCATTGCATGCATAACTTGTAACATTATTCTTTTGAATTGCCTTGCTAAAACCAGTGAAATTGCTTGACCTGCACTGATTAGCCATATGTCCAAATTTTCCACAAGCATAGCATTTTACATTCATTCTATAGTTTTCTGTCTTATGACCAATTTTATTTCATTTAGAACATTTACCAGGAGTAGAATCAAGGTTCTGATTTGCTTTGTTTCTACATTTCCTATCCATGTGTCCAAATCTATTGCAAACAAAACATCTACCATTCAATTTATAAGCATTGAATTTCCTTACCAGTGCCTTATGGTTTTGATCTTCATTAGCAGTACTGGAACTTTGTCCTTGCTCAAATCCAAGTCCACTGGAATCTCCAATCTGCCTCTATCTCCTCAATAAATCATCAAGTTGTGCTGAGTTGATCTTGAATTTTTCTTTGTACTCACTTGCAACAGTTAAATCTTTTCTTAGTATTGTCATTTATCTCTCAAGTTCTTTCTCATTGCTCTAGGATTGTATCAAATCAGTTCTCAACATATCATTTTCATGAACCAACCTACTACATTCTTCAAATTTGTTCTTTGGGGATACAACAATATTTTCTTCCTTTTTCTTTATGTCCTCAATCTCCTTAGACATCCTCAAAGTTATAGCTTGAATTTCACTCTTCATAACCATGTTCTCCTCACTCAAATTCTGACATTGTTGCTTAAGTGCATTTTTCTCTTCATCATCCTAATTATGCAATAGTTACTTCCTCCTAGCTTGAATAGATGATAGCCTCTCTTGTAGGACAAGAATAAATTCTTTAGCAGAATTCAACTCATCTTGTATCTTTAAGTTCTTTAATCTTTCAGCATCATAATATTCAAGGGCCATCTCAACCTGCTTCTCCAAAGCCATATTCAATGATTCTAGTTTCAGGATCTTCCTCAAGATATTAAACTTCCTCTGAGGCACAAGGATCTGATACCAATTGTTGAAAACTAATAACACTGAGAGGGGGGGTGAATCAGTGTTATATCGGAATAAAATATTTTATCCTTAACAAAACATTCATATACCAACTAGCATACCGGTATAAATAGAATTGAAAGAAGTAATGCAACCAATAAGACAAACATATAAATGGGAGTCATAACACACATATTTATACATGGAAAACCTCAAAGAGGAAAAACCATGGTGGGATTTGTGACCCAAAATATCAATTCATTGGCCATATGAAGAGATATTACAATATATGATGGGCCTGCACTTGCAGGAAGGCTTACAGCCTAGAGCACACTGCTCAATCACAATAGAAGCCTCACTGACTACATAACATTGTAGACAACAATCCAAAGAAGTGTGAGCTGCTAGGAGAACATCTTTTATGCTAGAATATAGTTTCAGTTAAAGCTTTGTCTGTTCCGGCTAAAACCCTAAACCTTTGTACCGGAATAACCCTTACGATGAATTCCTCGCATACATAGTCTCTCAGAATGATTTTACATCATATTACATTTCCATGTCCATTACATTACATCCCTATCATCATATCAAAATGATCTAATCAATCTTCCCTATATACCCTATATAAATTTATGCCTTATGTCGGCTTACAAGAATATATACAATATCAAATTACATGTCAGCCATATAACAAAAATGAATAAACATTAAAACAAGTTACCGATGCTGGATCCAAGATGTGTTAGCCTCCAATATCGGTGACCTTTACTATACCATGTCGGCCTGCATTGTCGGTGACCAAAGAAATATTCTATCATGTCGGTGTCGGTGCTAGTGTAGAGTCTGTGAAGTGCCTGTTGGTACACCATATGAAACTGGAACCCAAAATCATTTTGCCATCAATGACAACATAATGAAACCTAACCAATAAAGTGTCAATTTCCAACAATGTGATGGATGGTTTTTTTTCTCTAAGGGGCAATATAACAATATGCAAAAGGTAGATATGATTGTGAAGGGTGGAGACTCCAATTTATAAATTGGAGGGGCCCAAAATGGATGGACAAGATCAAAGAGAAATGGAGGGATACAATGTTGAATAGTCTAGAATACTAAGAGGGTGATGTGAATCTATATTCCCTTTTACAAAATAAACTTCTAAAATTTATGCACGAAAGTGATATATGTAACATAATTTAAATGCAAGAGATACATAATCATAAGAGAGACATCAAATTTTTATACGTGGAAAACCCAAATGGGAAAAAACATGGAGAGGGTTAACTCTCAAGATAATATAACTAGTTATATAAGATTTCAAAGCTCATTATTAGAGGGCTTACTACCTAGATTACAATAGCTTATTGTCGAAAGGTTCACTGCTAAGAGATAGAAATTATGAACTTAGAAAATTGTATCTACATATGCATGGGTGCAGTTCTTGATAAGATCAGAGATCTAAACAACTACTTGCAATAGATCGAATCAAGAATATTTGAAACTGTATTGCTCCAATCTACCATCATAACAATTCATCCTTTCTTCTTCACACACACATAACACCCTCAACAACCACAACACATAAAAACACTCTCACTTATTATACAAAGAAAACCATAACATATGTATATATATATATATATATATACACACACACACCAAATCAGCCTAAGGAAATCTTTGCCCAAGAATACTTATCCACCAGTCTTCTATATGATTTCTTTCAAGATTATTCCAATGGTCAGATCACATGTTACAATCATTGGAGCAAAAAAAGAAACAAAAACAATCAAGGTTGGCTAGACCCAGAATGATCATATCCTTGATCTTCCACAAGCACGCTTATGAAGCAAAAAAACATGATCCAACTTTATGTTGGCCATTTGGAGGAATTGATTATTGTTGTATTGATGTCAACACTACCTATTTTGGATGTTTTACCAGTAACCTTCTGGTCCCAATAGGTTGAGTGGTTTCTGGTTGGTTTGGATCCGCCATGATCCGGCATGATTTGGTTATGGAATTGGCTTATTCATGATACTCATGTTCATATTCAGTAAGTTGGATGACTGCATACATGCATTTACAATTAATTTCATCTAATCCACTTACACATTATGGTGATTGGATGTTATCCTGCTGGCTTCAAAGCTTGGCTTGTGGTTCTGGCGAGGGTTTCACCGACAGAGCTTTTGATGAAGATCTTTGATGAATTACATAAGTGGTGTTCGTACAGCTTCTGATGGAGATTCAGGATGTTGTTGGTGATCATGTTCAAGACTTGGTAGATGGAGATCATTTCTTTAGCATGTGGACCTATATTGGGTCCCAATTGATCTAGGTTATGGACCGGTTTAATGTAACGTGTGGATTGGACCTCTCGATGTGTTTTCGGGATGTCTTATGTGTTGGATATTATTTGTTTGGTCTAAGGCAGACATGTTTTGTAATTATGTAATCGGTTTATCATCTGGTGGCCGACCTGATTGTTTATGATCAAGGGTTTGTATATATACGATGTAAGATCTCATTGTAGATCATCATAGGCATATTTTCAAGGAATAGGATATGGATATGTAATTTGCGAATAATGTAATATCATTTAGGTAGAGGATTTGGTCGATGATTGGAGATCAAATTGGGTTTATGTAAAAGGATTTAGTCCTCCGGTATTGAGCTTAACCGGAACTATACTCAAACATAGGAGATGTTATCTTTGCAGTTCATTCCTTCTTCCAGATTGTAGTCTGGATTTCTATGTAGTCAGTGAGACTCCTTTTGTGATGAGCAGTGCACTCTAGGTTGTTGGCCTTCCTACAAGTGCATGCCCCTCAATTGTAATTCACATACTTACTACAAAAGTATTATTTGACTGTGGGTAGGCTTCCCACCGTGGTTTTTCCCTTTACCGGGTTTTCCACATATAAATCTTGGTGTCATGTGGATGGTATTTATTCTCTAATTATTGTTTATGCTTAATTGGTTTAAATGCTATTCCAGTATTTGGTTTAAGCTTTTCGGTATTAATGTTTTAGGTTCTGGTATTAAAGTTTTAATTGCTAAATATTCTTGTAATCTATGACAATTGATTCACCCCCCCCCCCCTCTCAGTTGTCTTCCGGTTATTTGAATTGTCTAACAATTGGTATCAGAGCTTTGGTCCTCTCTGTAGAAACCTTAACTACTTAAAGAAGATCCTATGGTGACTAACAGTTCAAGTTCATCCAATTCATTTGGAGCTATCTTTCAGAGAGATTCCTAGGCTTGATGGAACAAATTATATAGTATGGAAGATTTGGATGGAGACTCATCTGAGATGTCTCGGTAAGAAGATTTGGGAGATCACACAGAATGGTGTTACACCTCATAATCCAGCATCTGGCAATCCTCCTCTGGCAAAATTTGATAAGGATATTGAGAATGATTGTAGAGCAAGAGAAGCCCTCTTGTGTGCACTTTTTGATCAACAAATAATGGGATTGACTGACAAAACATCTGGAAAGGATATATGGGATAAGTTGGAGTCTCTTAATGAAGGTGACCCTATAGTGAAGATTGCTAAACTTGATGGTTACCGGGTGAGATATAAAAATCTGAAGATGGAAGGAGATGAAAGGATTACTGCTATATGGAAAGGGTAAATGAGATTGTTATGGGAATTCAATGTTGTGGTGGAACTCTAAGTGAAGATGAAATTGTTTCTAAATTTTTGAGAACCCTACCACCAGATTACAAGCTGAAGGCTACTACTATTAATGAGTTGAGAACTGTAAAGCGGAAAATCGTGATCGAACCCTAGTTGCCCTCCCCTCTTCCAACTCCGAGGAGAGAGAAGGCAGGTTCACTAGGGTTGATGGTTTTCACTTAGGGGAGAGATTTTACATTCAAAAGAGGGGTTGAAACCCACAAGATCCAATCCCACACAATGCAAGATTGGATGCTAAATGAGTTTCAAGGGTTAAGACAGCAAGGCTACCCTCTTTTGTAAAGAATGTGCATAGGAGAATTAAGCTAGGAATGCATAGAAAGTGGGAAAGATTCGCTTATAAACTGAGATAGGAATACAGTATGAAGCTGCGGACCTGGAATTAGCAATAAAATGTCGATACGGTGCTGTCCTGCAAATTTGAGCAAAAGTTGTCGGGACGATGGCGCCCGACGCCACGGTCCTCCGAAAAATCCGTGAAACAAAGGGGGATCTGTTTGTCTCTGCACAAGGATTCCAGATCTTCAATTTCAGCCGCGTACCTGCAACCTACACACAGAAAAGCGAAGACAATTGGGGGGTTAGGGATTAGGGGTTTGCCTTTAGGTCAAACCCCGGTTTTGGAATTAACCAAGAAATGAGCAAGTGCTGTAAATGTAAATGTATGTAAAACAAGTACTAATACCTTGTTCTAAGGATGTTTGTATCCTTATGTGCGAAGGTATAGATGTTGTATGTTGTATGTTGTAGCATGTAGTATGTGATCTCCTCTTCAATGGTTGAATCCTTGACTTGAATGCAACACTTAGCCTTGAATGGAGACTTGAAATGATCAATTGCTTGAAGGAATGCTTGAATGCTTGAATGCTTGAGTATAGTTTCCACGCTTTGTACACATATCCTCTTCATCCCAAATGAGAGAGAAAAATGTAGTTTATATACTTGTCATTTAGGGCTGATAGACTGATTTTCCTGACCTTAGGCCGACCAGGAAAGTTAATTTCCAAATTGCAAACAAAAAGACCCGAGACCCCTTAGGAGACCGGGCCCAAAATAGGACCCAGGGACCAGGGCGTTGGGCACCATGGTCCTGGGGACCAGGGCGTTGGGCACCATGGTCCTGGGGACCAGGGCGTTGGGCACCATGGTCCTGGGGACCAGGGCGCTGGGCACCCTGGTCCTGAAGGACCAGGGCGCTGGGCGCTCTGGTCCCACCTCCCGGGACAGCAGGGTGCAAAGGAGGTTCAGGCCAGGGTACAAGAAAATGCAGTTTTCAGTGTCGTAATCAGGTTTCGGGGTCTCCATTCAGGTTGCGTGTTGCGTCGCCATCGTGAAGATCGAAATGCAGCGAAATTGCAAGTGTTGCAATTTTAGGACGCTACATTTAGCCCCCACTTTAGTGGGAGTATGTATGCTCATACTTCCGGTAAAGTACAAGGAAACAACATTGAAAGACTTTCACCACGTCAAGGAGGCAAGACACACCAAGCCCCTAGTGGACTAAGGATCTTATGACTTTGATTGACAAAGTAAAAGGGAAGATCACGAGGGAGAACCATGACTGTCAGTAGTAAGGTTCCCTCACTATGAGTCATGCAAGAAAGATATCAAAAAATTTCAAGGCAAGGTTAAATTTGCCAAGAAATTTTCAAGTATCTTGAAAAGATATGAACGGGATGTATGCCCCCCTACGTTAAAGCGATCGCACACGCCTCACCGGGGGTGATTGTTTTAACATAGTGATACAAAGAAGAGATGAGAAAGGAAAGGAGCACGTTATCGCAAAGATTTAGCCCCCAAGTGTGAGATAAACCCAAGGATAATAGACACAAAACACAAAGCACGAGGTGACTTCGCTTTCCTTGGGGTCAGTATGCTGTATGATAATTCATGTATATCATATGTATGTATGCATAATTGTTCTTCATTCCCCAATCAAGGAAGGTCACCTAGAAGAAGGGAACACATGTGTCTTTTGAGTCAACATGAGAGAGATCGAGAGATCTCAATGCTTTGCATCGTCCTCAAGTAGACAACACTAAGGACAACAAATAGAAGAATGAGAATAACACATAGAGGAAGTAACACAAGAGAGGAGGAGAGAATCTGCTATGCTAATGTAACTAGTCTAGCACGTCATCTACCCCCCGATCTTGCTGATCAATGTTTCGGGAAGGTAGGGAACACGCTAGAGGAGGAACATCCAACACAGCAGATGGAGCTATCACAAGATCCAAACAAGGGCTATGTTCATGTTCCAAGCCACGTTGTTCTTGTCTAGGAGCTAGGATAAGTGCTTTAGAAAATTCATTAGATAAATGGTTATCAATATCAACAAGTTCATATTCACTATCAGAAGCAAGAGGAGTAACATTTTCATCACGAATAACATTTTCATCTATATCATCATCAAGATTTATAAAAATAGGATCTTTAACTCGCACAGGATCAAGACCATCATGCATCTTATGTTTAGGAGATTTAGGCTCAATGTCTGGCTGAGGAGAAAATGGAATAATGCTTGTTGAAGGTGTTTTTGGAGATTGTAAAGTTTGAGAAGCAGCTGCTTGAGCTCTAAGACGACGCTTTCATTGGCGTTCACGTGCTGAACGATTTCGTCTAGTCTTAGTAGGAAGTTGTGAAGATTGAGGAGGAGGAATGTTCTCATCCCTATCACTTGGGTGTTTAGGTTGTGGTCTCTTAGGCTGGATAATAGGAGAAGAAGAAGGTCTCTTCTCTCTATAAAAAGAAGGAGGAGGGACTGCTCCATACAAAGGAGGAATATTTGGTTTAGGAAGAAGACCAAGTCCATCATGACGCGGAGGTATAGGTCTACTTTTAGAAGGTTTATTAGGCATAGACATAGTCACATCCATAGGGATGGGTTGGGAATCTTCTTGAGGAAAGACATTAGTTTTATCTTTCAAAGGAAGAACTTCCTTCTCAAGAATGATAGGAATATCAAGTTTAGGTGTTCTAGGTTCACTTAAAGATAGGATCATATCTGTTTTCCACTTTTGATAAGATTTGAAAAGGTGATCACTTTGCGGAGGAAGAGATTGGAATTGTTTAGGCCAAAAGTAATCAATAGGAACGCTAGAAGTTCTTTCAGCTGGTTTAAAGAGACTATGATTGACAATAACAACTTCACCATTATGGGGAAATTTCAAACACTTATGTATAGGAGAAGCAATAGCTTTCATGGAAGATAGCCAAGGATAGCCAAGCTTCACACGAAATTGTTCGAAAGATGGAATAATAGCAAAGTTCACATCAACAGATTTGTTATGGACCTCAATAAGCAATGTAATAGAACCAATTGCAGGAGAAGAAAATGCATCAAATAGTTTCACAACCACATCTGTTTTGTCATAAATCACTTGATTCAATTGCAAAGTAAAAAGAAATTCTTCAGTAATAACATTAACCATGCACGAAGGATCAATAAGCACTCCACGGCAAGGTGTATTCTTGACTTTTGCAACTATGTATAAAGGACCATCAGGTGCCCTAATGGTTTCACTGGAATCAAATGTGATGGAAGGTTCTTTAGGGTTTTCTTCCTGCTCTACAAAGTTAATCACATTCGGAGTCATAGACACAAGACCAGCAGATGAGAGAGAGGAATTATTAGCCTCAATCGCATTACAGGTATGAGAAGGTAATGGATCAGTGAAAATCTGAAGATTTTGGTTAGGAGGAGCTATAGATGTATTGCCTTTATCATTCACTCCAGAAACAGAAATAGTGTTATTATCAATCAAATCTTGAATTTTACCCTTTAAAGAAAAACATTTTTCAGTATCATGCCCAGGCTGATGATGAAATTGACAAAAAGCTTTGTTATCAAAATAAGGTGAAGTAATCTTTGCAGGATCAATTTACCTTATAGGAGGAAGAGTAAGCACATTTTGTTCCAATAACTTATTCATAATACTATGCAATGATTCATTCAAAGGAGTATACTTTCTTTCTTTCTTGAAAAATTTAGAAATAGGAGGCACACCTGATGCTGCATTCACATTGTTGTTGATGATGTTTTCATTGAATTTGATGGAATCTCTGTTCGGTTTAAACTTCCCAAATGGTTGTTGACTGCTATCACCCTTATCACTCGGAGCCATAGGATGTGATTGTTCCATTTGACTCACAGTCAGTTGATAATTGTGAAGAGTTGCACACAACTGTTGGAAAGAAGTAAACTCAGAAAATAGAAGTTTGTCTCGAATATCTTTTTGTAAATTAGAAATAAAGATTCTTTGAATATCATTGTCAGGCACTGGAAAAGAAATTTGAGCATACAAATGCTTATATCTACTTCTTTAACACCTTGTTTACAATGCATTAAATCAATCAAAGTAACTTTAGGACTTATATTGTTTTGAAATTGTTGAATGAAATCATTTGCAAGTTGTTCGAAAGAAGTAATAGAATAAGAAGGCAACGAGCAATACCATTGTAGGGCTTTATCTCTTAATGTTCTAGTAAACAGTTTTGCAAGCAACCTTTGGTCATAAGCAAAATCAGTACAAATTGTTTGAAAAGTCTTAACATGTGTTAGAGGATCACCTTTACCATTATAAAGCTCCAAATGCAAGATTTCAACATGTTTAGGGGGAATAGCTCGAACAATATCAAGAGAAAGTGGGCTCGCAACATCAAATGTGGGCACACTAAACTTAGATTGATTCATAGAGGCAATTTGTTGCTGTAAAGAAGAGACAGTTTGTGCAAGATTGTTAATGGTCGCTTCAGTCGAAAAATTCATATTAGATGTGTTAGATTGAGATGGAGGTGTTATGTTATTGAAAGAAGGTAAAGAGTAAGGTGGTGGGACACTATGATAGTTAGTCATAGGAGATGATTGGACAGGAGGAACACTACAAGGAGGAATGGAATGGTTAAACGAATTGCCCCCTTGCATCATGTTCATTTGTGGAGATGTAATAGGAACACTCATTGAAGGAATGAATGAAGAAGTCGGATTAAATGAAGGAAGAGGGTTAATTGAAGAAGAGGGATTGCCCCCATGACTAGTAATCACGGGAGGAATGTCTTGTGTAGAAGTAGTCATTATGTTTGATGTAAAGGTAGGTATGCTAGCAATAGGAGTCGTCAAAGGAATAGAATGATTGACTTGAGTAGGAGGTTGTGTATAACCTAAGGTTTCGGCACAACTCTTCATAGGCATCACATTCAAGTTCACAATGTGTGAAATACCACGCAAAATATCAATTCCATTCTTATCACTTTGAAGCATATGTTTTAGACCCTCAATTAAAGGAAGAGCTTGACTATCAGGGTATTCTTGAGACATCCATTGTCGAAAATCGTCAAATTGGTTATCCAATTTCGACAGTTGTTCTTCAGAAACCTCATGGAGAGCTTCTTCATCATTAGGAGGATTAGAGGAATTACCCATGTCCTCATTAAAAAGGCTATTCAAATTAGGTTCCATCTCCTCAGTAATTAAACCTTGGAAAGACTTAATTCTACAGCTTCGTCTAACGGGAATAGTGTAAGTAGGGCTTATTGTTGTAAAACTCATGCACTAGAAAGAGAGAGAAAATTTTGAATTCAGAGGTAGCAATTTTCAGTAAAATCAACCAATCTTCTGGATTTAAGCTGTTAAATGCAATCATGACAATCTCCCGAAATTTCGGAAAAAATGTCCAGGACCGTGGCACTTGGAGTGCAACACGGTCCTTGCAACTTTTTTCGAAATTTGCAGGGATGAAAGGTATGATGATTTTAGAGCTAATCTGAAAAAATTGAGTGATTTTACGATCTATAGATAGGCCAAATTAAAGTTGCAAATTCAAAATTGAACCCTATCAAGATTGTCGAAAAATGCAAAATTTGAATTTTGAAAAAGAGAGGGAAACTAAAATTTTGAATTTTATGATTTTAGAGGGAATGTCAAGAGCAATGCAAATTTTGAAATTTAAAAATTGACTCAATTTCACGCAAAATTCAATTTTGAAAGCGGAAATTAAAGTTGTTGTAATTAAGCATTTAATTTCAAAAGTCACAAATTGCAAGAATTTGAATAAAGCACTAAAATTTCGAATGAATGCAAACACACTTTTCAGATTTAGGACAGTAAGAACACAATTTTGATACAAAATTTCAATTTCAATGATTTTTGAATGTTTAGAAGCCTTAATCCAAGCAATCACAAGACCAACTTTGACTGTAATTTTGAAAGTGTTAGATTTGATAAAATCAGCCAAAATTCTGGATTTTAGCAGGAAAATACAGTAAGATCTCGCTCCCAAAATTTTGAAAAAAATGTCGGGGACGATGGCGCTCGGAGTGCACACGGTCCTCGCAACTTTTTTCCAAATTTTCAAGGATGAAAGATATTGTGATTTTATTGCGGAATCCAAAGTTACAGTTGATTTGGAGATGTTTTGATCAATAAAATTGTCGGACAAAGGTTGAATCAAGAGGGTTTCAAAAATTAGGGTTTTGACACTTAACCACTTAATTTTCAAAATTAAAGCATAGATATGAACTGATAATTTGTAATAGAAGGGCAAATCTGAAACAAGCATTAATAATTAAACATTTCGCAAGCTTAATTTTCAAAAAAGAAATTTTAGGGTTTTTATGCAATCACCTGTAAAATTTTGCCAAAGATCAAACATGGAAATGTAATCAAAGAATCAAATTTCAGATCTAATCATGAATAATCAGAAAGGATGTTCACGTCGGGTTCACCAAAATGTAAAGCGGAAAATCGCGATCAAACCCTAGTTGCCCTCCCCTCTTCCAACTCCGAGGAGAGAGAAGGGAGGTTCACTAGGGTTGATGGTTTTCACTTAGGGGAGAGACTTTACATTCAAAAGAGGGGTTGAAACCCACAAGATCCAATCCCACACAATGCAAGATTGGATGCTAAATGAGTTTCAAGGGTTAAGACAGCAAGGCTACCCTCTTTTGTAAAGAATGTGCATAGGAGAATTAAGCTAGGAATGCATAGAAAGTGGGAAAGATTCGCTTATAAACTGAGATAGGAATACAGTATGAAGCTGCGGACCTGGAATTAGCAGTAAAATGTCGATACGGCATTGTCCTGCAAATTTGAGCAAAGGTTGTCGGGACGATGGCGCCCGGCGCCACGGTCCTCCGAAAAATCCGCGAAATGAAGGGGGATCTGTTCGTCTCTGCACAAGGATTCCAGATCTTCAATTTCAGCCGCGTACCTGCAACCTACACACAGAAAAGCGAAGACGATTGGGGGGTTAGGGATTAGGGGTTTGCCTTTAGGTCAAACCCCGGTTTTGGAATTAACCAAGAAATGAGCAAGTGCTGTAAATGTAAATGTATGTAAAACAAGTACTAATACCTTGTTCTAAGGATGTTTGTATCCTTATGTGCAAAGGTATAGATGTTGTATGTTGTATGTTGTAGCATGTAGTATGTGATCTCCTCTTCAATGGTTGAATCCTTGACTTGAATGCAACACTTAGCCTTGAATGGAGACTTGAAATGATCAATTGCTTGAAGGAATGCTTGAATGCTTGAATGCTTGAGTATAGTTTCCACGCTTTGTACACATATCCTCTTCATCCCAAATGAGAGAGAAAAATGTAGTTTATATACTTGTCATTTAGGGTTGATAGACTGATTTTCCCGACCTTAGGCTGACCAGGAAAGTTAATTTCCAAATTGCAAACAAAAAGACCCGAGACCCCTTAGGAGACCGGGCCCAAAATAGGACCCAGGGACCAGGGCACTGGGCGCCATGGTCCTGGGGACCAGGGCGCTGGCGCTCTGGTCCCACCTCCTGGGACAGCAGGGTGCAAAGGAGGTTCAGGCCAGGGTACAAGAAAATGCAGTTTTCAGTGTCGTAATCAGGTTTCGGGGTCTCCATTCAGGTTGCGTGTTGCATCGCCATCGTGAAGACCGAAATGCAGTCGAAATTGCAAGTGTCGCAATTTTAGGACGCTACAAGAACAATGGCTAATACATTTGTCAATAGAGATACCTTGGTTGGGAAATTACTGGAGCTATGAAGACTGAACCTTGTTTTCGTGCATCTGTATCAGCAACCGGTAAGCAAGATTGGAAAGCTTTATATGAAAAGGAATTGGATGATATAAAGAGAGAAGATAATGAGTTTGAGAAACTTGAAGCACTATTTGCTAGAAGAGTACCTAAAGGACCGGTATGAAGTAAGTATGAAGGAAAATCACCTTTTAAATGTTTTGCATGTAATAAGATTGGTCATTTTGCATCTAGATGTCGTGAAAGGAATTTGAGATATGAAGAAAGAGTTAGAAGATCTTTTAACCTTAACCCTGGATATCAGAACAAGTATAAGTACAGGAAAAACAAAGACAAATCATGCTACATAGGGGATGAGGAAGGCATTACTGATTTTGATGATGAACCGGCAGAAGACTCTGCTAGTGGTTCTGACAATGGAAAGGAATGGGTGTTCCTGGCTATCAAGGAAGATGTTCTAGAACTGGAAGAGAATGTACCTAAAGAAAAGGCACTTGCTGCTAAAATTGAAGACAAGGATGAATGGGTAATTGACACTGGTTGTTCACATCATATGACTAGAGATAAAGGGAAGTTTCTATCTTTGCAAGAATTTGATGGCAGTATGATTAGATTTGGAGATGACAAAGCATGTATGATCAAAGGAAAAGGAACTATATCACTGAATGGTAAGAACAATACTGATAATGTTTATTATATTTAAGGTTTAAGGCATAATATTTTGAGTGTAGGACAATTGGTGGATAAGGGATTTCAATTACAATTCAAGGATGGAAAATGCAAAATCATTAACAGATCTGGTTTGGAGATTGCAACCGGTACACAGACAAAAGGTAATGTATTTCATTTGAATTCTAGTGAGAAGACATGTTTGATTTTACAAATTAATGAGAGTTGGCTATGGCATAAAAGGTCGTGTCATGTGAATTTTGATTTCATTGTGAAGATTAGTTCAACTAAGGCAGTTAGAGATATACCTAAGATTGTGAAGCCCTATAATCCGGTATGTAAAGAATGTCAAATGGGTAAAGAGGTCAAAACCTCTTTTAGGAGTATACAAGATAAATCTAATGATGATCTTGATCTTATCCATACTGATTTGTGTGGCCCTGCTAGAGTTAAAATCTTTCAAGGTGATAGATATTTTATGCTAATCATTGATGATTATTCTAGAATGATGTGGGTTACTTTTCTAAGGGAGAAATCTGATGCATTTGAAAATTTTAAAATCTTTAAAGATAAAGTGGAAACTAAGATAGGATTGAAGATTAGATGTTTGAGGTCAGATCATGGTGGAGAATTCACATCCAGTGAGTTTAATAACTTTTGTGAGAAGCATGGTATAAGGAGACAATTTTCTACTCCTCGAACACCTTAGCAGAATGGATTTGTGGAAAGGAAGAACATAACTATCTTGGATGCTGCTAGAACAATGATGATGGAAGATAGTCAACCTCATATCTACTAGAGAGAAGCAGTGAGCACAATGGTTTATACATTCAACAGAGTACATATCAAAGGAGAAACTTGTAAGACACCTTATGAATTATTGTTTGGCAATACACCTATAGTTAAGTATTTCAGAATCTTTGGTAGTAAATGTTATATCAGGAGAGATGACATCATTGGAAAATTTGATCCTAGATGTGATGAAGGCATATTTATTGGTTATTCTAATGAAAGAAATACATATAGATGTTATAACAAGAGATTGCAAAGAATTGTGGAAAGTGCTAATGTCAAGATGGATGAGCTGAATAGAGGTCAAATCAGAGTTGAGTGGTTTCTAGTTAGTTTGGATCTCGCATGATCCGGTATGATTTGGTTATGAAATTGGTTATGGAATTGGTTTATTCATGATACTCATGTTCATATTTAGTAGGTTGGTTTTGGTCTAGTGATCAGATGCTATCCTGCTTGCTTGGAAGCTTGGCTTGTGGTTCTGGCGAGGGTTTCACCAGCAGAGATTTTGATGAAGATCTTTGATGAATTGCATAAGTGATGTTGGTGCAGCTTCAGGTGGAGATTCAAGACATTATTGGTGATCATGTTCGAGACTTGGTGGATGATCATTTCTTTAGTGTGTGGACCTATATTGGATCCCGATTGATCTAGGTTATGGATGGGCTTAATGTAACATGTGGATTGGACCTCTTGATCTATTTCTGGGATGTCTTATGTGTTGGATATTATTTATTTGGTCTAAGACCGACATGTTTTGTAATTATGTAATTGGTTTATTGTCTAGTGGCTAACCTGATTGTTTATGGTCGAGGGTTTGTATATGTATGATGTAAGATCTCATTGTAGATCATCATAGGCATATGCTCAAGGAATTGGATATGGATATGTCATGTGCGAATAATGTAATATCATTCAGGCAGAGGATTTGGTCAATCATTGGAGATTGAATTGGGTTTATGTAAGAGGATTTAGTCCTCCAGTATTGAGCTTAACTGGAACTGTACTCAGGCATAGGAGATGTTATCTTTGCAGTTCATTCCTTCTTCTAGATTATAGTCTAGATTTATATGTAGTCAGTGAGACTCCTTTTGTCACGAGGAATGCATTCTAGGTTGTTGGCCTTCCTGCAAGTGCAAGCCCCTCAATTGTAATTCACATACTTACTGCAGAAGTATTATCTGAATGTGGGTAGGCTTCCCACCATGTTTTTTCCCTTTACTAGTTTTTCCACGTATAAATCTTGGTGTCATGTGGATGGTATTTATTCTCTGATTATTTTTTATAGGTTTAATTGATATTCTGGTATTAATGTTTTGGGTTTCGGTATTAAAGTTTTAATTGCTAAATGTTCTGGTAATCTGTGACAACTGATTCACCCTCCCCCCCTCTTAGTTGTCTTCCGATTATTTGAATTGTCTAACACTTTACACAAAGAAGTTAAGGTCATGAACAATGTATTTCCAAGAGATCATCTTTAGAAACCAAAAAATATGGAGGAATGCATAACACTACAAACACTGTCAAAATACCATCATCACTAAATATACTTCTAGAGCAATAATTCTGGAGTACCAAACCTGAGCACAACAATCTTAAATTATGTCCACCATCATACCAAGATTGAATTGCAATATCTACAACAAGACAAAAATTGTGGAGCTCAACAACCTTGAGATTTGTCAATTATCATCTCCACAACTGCACATACATCTAAAGCACAAATTTGATTGCCATAACCAATTACAAAACTTGGTCAATATGAAAAGAATATCTATATACTATCAACATACATTTTTCAGAGCAACGTCCTTCCTCAAAACATATCTACAACAATTTTAACACATTTGCAATAATTGTCTCTGCAACACTAGCTACCCGACATAACAACAATGTTCTTCATCTTCATACATACATACCTATCTTCCACTATTATACATCACCTTCATTCTTACTATATCCAAACCTATCTGGATCACCAGGTTTGACATCAATGACAACCAAACATACATTTCTAACAATCTCCCCATTTTTCAATGATGACAAAACACTTATTTCTCTCCCTTAGATATTGATTCTCTATTCTCTGCTTTATCTATACATCTATACATCTCTTAAATATATCTCTTCCTTTGATAATTTCTATATTTCTCCCCCTTTGGCATCAAGGACAAAGTGTAAGAACAAAAAGGTTCCCAAAAAAAGATGTTTCAATTGTGCTTCACATGAAAAATTATTTTATATCTCCCTTTAAGTTCTAGAAGAAAGGTCTTCCACAAATTCAAGGTCATTCTGAGGTTTACACACAAACTATTGTTCTCCACCAACAAGTCAATAGCATCGGATTAGTTATCTAGTATGGAAGGATTTTGCTCACACTTTTTTGCTTCGACAAGGAGACTGGAAATATGTTCCAATCTTGCTTCAACTATCAACTTTACTTTCTAGAAAGTATTCACTACATCTCGTTGTGTCTGGATTGATATAAGTTCAAACTGTAAGGAATTTATCATTTTCTATGTGCACCATCTTTATCACTAAAAATATCAAATGTGTTACCAAGGGAGTTCAGCTCGGACTCAATGGAGTCAATTTTAGCTATGAAATTTCCAATAGTAGCAGACCACCAAAGATAGTATTTATACACTTTGGCCACTTCTTCAACACATTATCTCATTTCATTTATACTTTTTGATAATCTCTTATGTGCACTGAAACACCTTTTCTCCATAGCTTCCTATATATACTTCATCATTTTCAACAATTTCTTCAAGTGAATGCTTCAAGCAATCTTCAAGCTGCTCAAACAGAACATCTGGTAAAATATCTACCATATAATTTAAAGTAATTTTGTTCCAAAGAAAATAACCAACTAATACTTCTTCGATTTTATCCTGATCATAGGATGGTCATGAAAGCCACATATATCCAATTTTCTTCATACCATCTTCTTCTTTAAGAACACCTAAAATATTTGTTGTCCTACACTTCATCCATACTATCTTCTTGTTCTTCAATTTTGGCCATCTTTTCTTTAGCTTCTTTAGGAGGTTTTGGATCATCAAGGTAAATTAATTATTTCTTTTGTTCACTTTTCTTCATCTTCTTTGGTTCCAAAGAGGAAAATACAACTGTTCTCTTCAATCTTCTTCTATTGGAGGAGGGACTCTATTCAGGAGTGCTGACAACACCAAGAACCAGACCAGAACACAACATCTTCTTAAGATTCATGAAATCATTTTACATGCATTATCTTTATCTTGTAAACAACTCAAATGCCTATAAATATACTTTTCAATAGGGACATTTAACTTCCATACAACATTTTGCTTCAAAGGTAAAGATCTCAAGTAATAAAGAATTAAGCACATGATTTTGGAACCAAAATGGAAAGGATATCCATCATATTTTGTCATAGTGATATTTTCTATTAATTGTATCAATAATAATTGACACAAATTGAAATATTTGCCTTCTTTTACAATTTGATGTGCAACATACACAGTTATAGTAAAAGGAGATCTTTCTCTATTTCAAAAATAAATCTTGTAAGAAACACCATAATAAATATAATTCACCACCAGGTCAATGATTGCATCAATTAGCAATGCCCTTTGATCTCATGTAACAACAATTAGGATTTTGACTTCTTTGTTTTTGATTGATTTCTTTGCCCAAATAGGTCCAACACCACAAATACCAGAAATAGTTGATATAGCTTCCTTTGTAATCTAATAGGGTTTGGCCAACATCATGAAACCATCCCGAGTATGGTTCAAAATGAAATTGATTGAATCATCATCAGTGAACCAAAAAAACTCACTCCAAATTTCCAAACCTTTGTGCCCTAATTATTTTCTCTGTGATTCTTCATTTATGAAAGAACTTTCATGATTCCTGATTTTTGTGTGATCAAATTCAGCTAATTGTACCTTTGACAACTTCTGATATCTACACGATCATCTTGGATGCCATAGGAAAGGATGAAATAACAACCTATTTTGTTCTAAACTTTCTTTGATTCTTCTTTCGCGCTTCAACTACTCTATCTTTGTAGTCTCTTCAACGCACAATGTCAAATGATCACCAAATTTGATATTTATCTTCTTTGATATGCCTAGGGTTCCGCCGCTAAAAAATGTCTTGTCACAATGATGTCACCATTTTTACATTGCATACGCAATCTACCAGAGCACATTAAACACAATATTAACACCAACATGTGGAGGCCATGACATGTAACTCTTTGTGAGGGGGAACAAATAGATTTTCTTTGAAGCTCCCCCAGAGCCAAAGCTACCAGATGAATTTTTGGAGCATGAAGCATCTGTACTAGACTTTGATATAGCAGGCATAATCTCTTCTTTCTTTCTCCATACCATAACATTCTTCTTCATGGATTTATTTCATTTTCCTATAGCAATCACATTCCTACGTTATTAGAAAAATGTCCAAACTTGTTGCAATTGTAACACCTAATATTCCTCTATCTTGAATTCATTGAAGTTGTTCTAGATCTACATTGGTTAGCTTTATGACCAAAACCATAGCATAGGTGACAATAACCATGAAAGGGTTTAATCCTCCCATTCACTCTATTCACAAATGGTCTATAGCTTCTATTCATAGATTGATTACTATAGTTATTAGCCTTGTGTCCAAAACTCTTACAATTAAAGCATTAAGTATTGTAATGTACTTTGTACCTACATTTTATAGCCTTATGTCCAAAACTATTGCAATGAAAACAATAACCATCGAATAATGGGTACCTTTGAGCATTTGGTTGCCAAACTAGAGATCTACTTGTAGCAAGTTCTTGATTTCGAACCTTGTTTGTATCTTCAGGTTTCTTTTCAGCTTCTACCTTCTCCTCCTTTCCTTTGCCTTTCTGATTAGAGAATTCGTCGAAATAAAAAAACTAATCCTTCTTTCTCTTTATGATATTTTTACATGGTCAACAATTTATCCAGTAATGCACTACTTTCAATGACTTTTTCTTCTAACTCTGGCTTCATTACTTCTTGTTCCATCTTTCCACATTCTTTTGTCTTTTGATTTATGGTATCCTTTCGACATTCTTTCACTTTTTTGCTCTCTTCAATTTGTAGCTTTAGATTTACAATAGTCTCATTAGCTTGTTTCAACTCTCTATTAACTTCTCAATTCCTTGCCTTGAACTTCCGGATTTGTTCTCTCGGTTTCTTGACACATTCATTTGTTTCCTTGATATTTTCTTTCAATTCCTCATTCTCAGATTCCACACTCTCCAGATCTTCAAGGGTTGTCTTCAACTCTTCATCCAAATAGTATTCTCCTGCCATATCCATAGGTGTGATGTCGAAATAACCAAGATCTCCCTCAAGTGATTAAGATAGCAACAAGGGACCAATCTCTAATACCAATTGTTGAATAGTCTAGAATACTAAGAGGGGGGTGAATCAATATTCCCTTTTTCAAACTAAAAATATGAAACTTATTTGATTCTCAGTTAATCTTAACACAAAAGTAATGCATGCAACATATTTGAAATGCAAGATATACACAATCATAAGAGAGACACCAATTTTTTATACATGTAAAACCCAAATGGGAAAAACCACAGAGATGGTTAACTCTCAAGATAATATAACTAGTTAAATGAGATTACAAGGCTCACTGTTAGAGGGATCACTGCCTGGAGAGCTCACTTCCCAGATTAGAATGGCTTACTACTAAAAGGATCATTTCCAAGAGATGGAAAGTATGAACAGATAAAATTGCATCTACATATGCATGGGTTCAATTCCTAAAAAGATCAATTATCTAAACAACTGCTTGTGGTAGATCCGATCAAAAATATTTGCAACTCTATTTCTCCAATCCACTATCCCAGCAATTTTACCTTTCTTCTTCACACACAAATAACACCTTCAACAACCACAATACACAAAAACATTCTCACTTCTTATACACACATAACACCCTCAACAACCACAACACACAAAAATATTCTCACTACTTATACTGGTAAGTAAATCATAACATATATATACACCAAGTCAACCTCAAGAACACTTTCCCCAAAAATACTTCTCCATCAGTCTTCTACATGATTTATTTCAAGAGTCTTCCAGTGGTCATATCGCAGGTTACAATCACCAAAGCAAAAACAAGAAATAAAAACATTCAAGGTCTGCTAGAACTGGAATGATCATATCCTCAATCTTTTGCAAGCACGTTTTCGAAGCATAAAAACATGATCCAACTTGACACAAATAAGTTAATGTCGTGAACAACATATTACCAAAAGATCATCATTAGAAACCAATAAATGCAAAAGAATATAGAACACTACAAACACTGTCAAAATACCATTGGCACTTAATACACTTCCAAAGCACAACTTCCAAAGCACCAAAACCTAAGTACAACAATCTTAAACTATGTCCACCATTATACCAAGATTGTATTATCGTATCTACAATGAGACAAAAACTGTGGAGCTCAACAACCCTGAGATTTGTCAACTGTCATCTCCATAACTGCACATACATCCAGGGCATAAATTCAATTGCCACAACCAAGTCCAAAACTTGGTCAACATGAAAAACATATCTGCATACTATCAACATACATTTCTAGAGCAACATCCTTCTGAAAAACACATCTGCAATAACTATAACACATCTACAACAATTGTCTCTAGAACACTAGATACCTGACATAACAACAAGGTTCTCCATCTTCATACATACATACCTATCTTCCACTATTATGCATCACCTTCACTCTTACTATAGTTAGACCTACCCAGATCACCAGGTTTGACATTAATGACAACCAAATATACATTTCTAATATAGGATTGAAAGTGAGTGGGAGAGGATATGAGAGGACAAGTGGTTGATCCAAGAAATGTTCCATAAAGACATCTCCACACTTCTCAAGTGCATGGGGATGAGTTCCCCAAGTACCTTGGGAAGAGAGAAAAGGAATTTAAAATTCCTTGGGAGATGACAAGGGGAATTAAAAAATCCGATAAAGGAATTAAAAATTCCTTGGGAAGAGGGGGCATGTGGATATGCAAGGGATTTGACATTCCTTGAATGGACCAAAAGTGGGTGGTATTTAAGGTTGGAGGGTAAGATGGGAAGGCCATTTATTGCAAAGAGTTGACCCATCGGGATGTGCAAATGGTTAGGAAGAGTGATTAGGTGAGCTAATGAGGGATTATGAGAGAAAGTAGGTGAGTTAGGAGGATAGGACATGAGGAAAGAGAATGAGTGAAGGAATATAAAATTGGCCAAAATTATAATCATGATTAGGCTAGAGTTAATTAGGCTATATGATGGGATTAGAAGGGTGATTTGTAGGAATCAAGAGATTAGTTAATTAACTAGGATTAATTAACTAATTGAAATTTAGAAGAAATATTAGTTAAGGTTGGGGATTGAAATGATTTTT
This sequence comes from Cryptomeria japonica, assembly GCF_030272615.1. Lineage (NCBI taxonomy): Eukaryota > Viridiplantae > Streptophyta > Pinopsida > Cupressales > Cupressaceae > Cryptomeria > Cryptomeria japonica. Next base: position 275,520,483 of record NC_081408.1, on the reverse strand, counting down.
ACAAGAATAGGATATAATTAATTTTGATAAATTAATTATAAGGCTAAGGTGATAAAATTAATTAAAGTATAATTTAATTATTTTTTAGAAGAAAGATGACTAACATAAGTAATTATATTAATTATATGAAAAGGCTAAATTAATTTAATATTAATTTGATTAATTTTAGGTGTCTACAATCATATGCAAAATTTAAATAATAAGCTTTATCTTACAGTACTTGATTTGTTGTAAAATTGTTTTATCTCACCAAATTGTACTAAATCAAGTGTAAATTAATAAATTTAACTTTAATGGATGCATGGTTAGAGAATAGGTTATGGGAGTTGTTAATTCTCTTGTGAAGTCAAAATGGAATTACATAGGCATTATTATTTAAATAAATGGAAAATATATTAAGTGAATTAATTAGTATTACAATGACAACATGAGGGATTGGAAGTGTCCATACTAAAATTCACTTTTTTATCAAAGAAAAGGATAAGACGAATATGAAATAAAAATATAATGATATGCAATTTATTTGGAGATTTGCTAGGGTTTCCTACATGCTTGCAAATATTGTATGTCCTTCTATGTTGTGTATGTTGTCATATATCATATATTGTAGGAATTAATGTTTTATGATGGCCTTTGTCGATCTCAACCCAATAGTTGATACTAGTGTTATATTTTTGGCATCAAGCGAGCATGGTACCATTGAGAAAAAGACCCTAGAATTTTTTCCCAAGGTTTTTCATGAGGTATGTCTTTTGGTACCCCTGATGTTGTCTTGCATGTTTAGAATTTTGATAGTACATGCAAATGGGTTGAATAGTTTACTTTAATTTGATATTTTATGGGGAGGGTTCCACCTGAAAGCATATTTTGTGAATGGGTTGCTAAGTCCTAGGCCCCTCATGAGGTGCACCTTGATAGCATCCAAAACCTTTCTAAAGGTTTTTTTTGTTTTGTTTTGTTCAGTGCAACCATGTCTAGGTAGTTCTTCAACATGGGCCTTGGTATTTCTAGTCATCTCTGCTTATCTTTCAGCCATAGTCATGTGAGTTATCTATTTTTTATGAGAAGAAACTCAAGGTCCTTGTTTAAATTGAATTTCCAGGACTCCCTTTGCCTCATTGGACGTTTTTACAAGTCATTGCTTAGTCCCTTAGCAAGGTGCTTTGTGTTCAGTCAAATCAGTTTTATCGTCCCCCGCCCTCAAAAGAGGGTCTATGTTGAGTTCGATCTTTCTCGTGATCTAAAAAACACTATTGATATCCAGATTGATGGTCTTTATTACACCGAAAAGGTTATTTATTTGAATTTTCTGAATACTTGTTTATGTTGTCAATCTTCAAAACACAAGATTAAGGACTACCCTCTAGCTGCATCTAGGGCGAAGTCTCCTCCAAAGGATCTTGAAAAATCCTAGCCTTCTAAGCCCTCTCAATATAATGAGGGTTGGATTACTATTGGCCACAAAGGGAAAAATAATGTAGGGTCTCAAAAACAACCGGTTGTGGTTGTGTCTCAACCTCAACCACAACCATAATTATAATTTCCATCACAAAAGCATTTGGTGCAATTACATGCACAGCCTCAACCCCAGCCCTAGCCATCCTCTTCGCCTTATGTTTCAAACCATGTTTCTCAGGGAAAGAATTCAGTTAGTGTTAGTGGTGCTCTCCCTACGTTGGTTTGCACCCCTCTCCTAGCAGTGACAGTTTCAGGACAACCCACTATTATTCATTGCTCTCGCAGCCCTTTAGGGAGTGATGCAGATGGTGTTCATGATCTTGAAAAATGAAAAGTTTCATACTCTAGCCTTCAAAATGATTCAAAGTTCTTGCAGAATATTTTTTCCTCTCTTGAGGACGAGGATAACATGCAAGAAATTTATTCATAATTTTTTTATCATGGAATGTTCATGGTCTTACAGACCCTACCAAGTAGTATGCTGTGAAGAATGTTCGATAGAGATTTCCTAGTTTAGATATTCTTTATTTCCAAGAAATTAATAGTTTTTTTGTTTCTTCTTGATTTTGCATGTCATGTTATTTGGCCAAATGGCTTATTTTTTGCTTCTAACCATGAAGTGGTCCGAGGAGGTGTTGTTACTTTTCTTGCGCCATGTTGGCAGTCTTGTATCATGGTGCATGACTCTTATCCTAATCAACAGGTGGTCTGGGTCATTCTGTCTATCGAAAATCATTCTTTTAGTATCATTAATATTTATGATTCCAATGATGCTATTGAGTGATCATGTGTGTGGCAGTGGATTGTGGATTCTCTACCACCTACTACTTGGGTTTTGTGTGAGGATTTCAATATAGTGTAAGTTGCTTCTAATAATGAAAGTATTATTCCTTTTTGCTAAACAGCTAGTGAGCGAGAGGCATGGTTCTACATGTAAAATAAATTGGACCTGTATGACCCCAATACAAACCACCACCACCCTAATTGTATTTGGCATACGTGAAGTACTTTTGGGCTAGCTTTGATAGAATTTTAAAAGGGCTTGATTGTACAATGATTATAGCTCAATATTTATTTTCTTTTGAAAGTTGTCATGATCTCCCAAGTATACATATCCCTGATATCACCTCATTAGATCATTTTCCCATTTATTTTAATATTTTTTGGCAAGTTGGTACTATTCACCCATCTAAGATTAAGTTGTTTTTTTACGCTTCTTTGTTGAGTCACTCTTCCATATTGGCTCACACTCAATGGGTCTAGAATCTTGAAAGTCATCCAACTGATAGACTTATAAAACACTAAGAGGGGGGGCTGAATCACTGATAGCAAAAATAATAACACTTTAATCCCAGACCGATAAAAACAATTAACCAGTTTACTTAAGACTTTGCATGCAATCAAAAGTGTTATAAAAGCATTCACAACAAGTAAACGCATTCACCATAACACAAGTGTTTATACATGGAAAACCCAATTGGGAAAAACCAGGGTGAGATGGGACTCACAAGTTAACTATCTGTAGAAATAGGTACCTAGCCGGTTAAGGTCTACAAAGTGCTATGTTAGGAGTGAATCCTGTTAAAGATCCCAAAGCCCTATTAGGAGCTATACCTAGTTAAAGGTAACCTCAGTGGAGGATTTAGATCCAAGTTAATGAATCACCTTGTTAGAGGATTTCTACAATGAAGCTTGTTAGAGCTTACCCAGTTAGGGGATTTAACTATTGTAGTGATTAGAAAACAACAGGTGGTATGATCTAGGAATAGCACATTTTTCTTGTATAGATCCTTTTCTCCTCACTCAATACTGCATCAATAACATACTCTTCAAATCCTTCAATAAATCATATCAACTCTAACTCAGACTATCACTTGTATATTGCATATCAAAATAACTCATCACAGTGTCTTTTATAGACATTAGATTTCATGTCGGCTCAAGAACCTCAACACAATTTCCTAGGTTCAATGAATCTGGACAATCTTTCATAACAGATCACAAATCACCGCCAAAAATGTCAGTTGGTGGTAACTCATCACGACCAGTGATAACTCATCACACAATCAGTGAAAACCGGTTGGAACACCGATACCAGTTGAGTGTTGACCGCTTCCAACTCACATACTGATTGTCTCCATTCGCCTCCTTGTCACTCTCTGTTGTATCTTGAAATTGGTGACAGTGAAATTGTCCAAAACAAATTGTCTTAACTACATATACCGATTGTTTACACATACCAGTTAGACTTCTCTATACATATGATACCGGTTTGACTTAATTAAGATGACTATGACAATATGAACATATGTGTGTGTGTGTGTGTGTATGTGCCATAAATAACAACACATAAAATCATCCAATACAAAAATCATCATCATGCCAACACCAACTTAGTGTCATGGTTGGATTGACTGGTGGAATGGGGCTATCCAACACATGGCTTGTTTCCTTAAAATTTATGGCCAGTAACTTGCCATTTTTTTATGTTGGTCATATGAAGCCACTATTTTTTATCTTTGTCATGCCACATAGGATTGTTCCTCTAATATTTTCTCCCCTACTCTTCAAGTTCGGGTAATGAAGCTTTTCCATCAAAACCAAGTTGTTGACAGCTATGCAGCCCATAGTGCTCAAATTAAGGCCAGACTTCACTAGCTTAAAGTGGGGGATCGAACCTCAAAAGAATTTTTCTAGCTCTTCTAGCTCATCACTCCTCACCTTGGCATTAAGCACATTATGGAAGGCTACTGGTGCTCTCTAGGTTACAAATATTTTGCAGGCTTTTGTATGCCGTTATGAGAATTGTCTTACCACTCAGGCCCCTTCTTTGGAAAGCAATAAAGCTCTTCAAGATTGCCTCTCTATTGTGTCTTCCCATCTATCAAAGGACCAAAAATATTTTTGTCATCAAATGCTTACCATTGATGATCTCAAGGAAGCTCATTTTTCTATGGCTAATGATAAATCTCCTAGATGTGATGGCTTTCCTTATGAATTTAACAAATCCTTGTGGTTTGTTGTGGATCCAGACTTGCTTAAAGTCTATCAAGAAGATTTTTGCAATCAATCTTTAAGATAGTTAATTAACAAGGGTAACATAAAATCCATACCTAAAGCTAGAGATCTAGAATAAATTTACAATTGGTGGCCTATCACTCTCCTCAATGTCTGACACAAAATAATTGTCAAAGCCTTGGCCTTGAAAATTACGTACTTACTTCCTCCGATTATGCATCTGAAGCAATATAGTTTTATTAAGTCTTGGTTTATCCTTGGTATTTTGGTCTGGGAGGGTATGGAATGGGCCAAGAAATCAAAGAAATAAGCTATCTTAATCAAGATTGAGTTTTCCAAAGATTGCGATAGAATTGAGTGGCCTTTCATCCTTGTTATGTTGTAGGCCCTTGTTTGGCCCTTGTTTTATTCAATAAATCAACATGCTATTTAGTGATGCTTCTATGTGTATCATCATTAAAGGTTGATGGTCTTCTACTTTTGGACTTCATAGATCCATTCACCAAGGTTGCCTCTTGGTGCCTTCGTTATATGTCTAGGAAACTAAAGGTTTCAGGTATGTCTTGGCCAATGCTATTTCGATAGGAAGGTTTAGGGAGATTGCCCTGCCTGATTCCCCTTCTTAGCTCATCAATGATCACTTTGTTGATGACCCTTTGTTGACGCTTATGGAAGATGAGTAGAATGTGCAAGAAGCTCTTCACTGCCTTGATTTTTTTGTTTAGCCTTTGGGTTTGCTATTTAATGGCACAAGAACCAATGGTACCATCAATCCTTTCTTCCATATCCTCCCTAGATTCTCTAGTATGGATAGAAGTGGATTGGTTGTGGCAATATTTTTATATTCCTTGGCATCCCCTTTTCTTTTCATGGGTCCCCTATGGATCTCTGAGATGTAGTTTTCACCAAAATTGAGAAAAATATCTCTAATTGGATCACCAAGCCCCTATCATTGGGTGGGAAGTTTAATATTTGTTTCAATATCCTCGTTGCCACTCATGTAAACTACTAATCATGTTGGTCTCCTTGACGAGCCTCTTACCAAAAAATGGAGAAGCTCATGCAAGACTTTGTAGGGCCTCTTTCACCTCTCACACTAGCTTTCATAAAGTGGCCTGAGAGTTATGTTGTCTCCCAAGAGAATATGATGGGTTCAGTTTGTTGTCCACCCAAAAGAAAGGTCTTACTCTTTATGCTAAATGGGTCATATGTCTAATTTATAGCACAGAGGCATAGAAAGTTCTTCTTAGGCATTGTATTTCTTCAGGAAATCATGTGAAGTGCCCCGCTTGGAAGGGAATATGATTTCAAACCCTTCTAGTTATGAAATAATTCATTCAAATTGAAGGCATTTTTGTTGCCAAAAGTATTTGGCATGCTTGGGAATCTATTAAGGATTAGCTTCATTGGGATTCTAGGTTTAGAGATGGGCTCTCTTTCAATCATAGAACATAGGGTCACCCCTTATGCAAATTCAAGGGTTGACTTTGGTCAAGGTTCATGGGGTTCATACTCTCTTCTTTCACAAGAATGGTATTTGTACCCCCGAGATCTCTTCTCTCATGCTACTATGAACATTCATTCTTGGGAAGACATGCAAGCTCACTACCAACTCATTCGGCCATAACAATAGATATTTGATTTGGTCATGTTGGCTCTACCTCAACATATACTACACAAGTTGGGTATTCATTCTATGAAACCCTAGTGGAAGGATTGGCAATCATATCTCATGACTACTTTTTGCAGATACAAGCCTCACTTAGGGTACCAATGGCTCTCTCGACACCTTCCCATGGTGCCAGTTCTGAACTAGTGTTGGAATTTTCCTCTTCTCTTACCATTTGGAGACATGGGTTCCCTTTTATTTTGTCTATTATCTTAGAAACCCAAGCTCACCCATTTTTCCTGGTGTATTATTTTCCAAGGCTTTCCTTTGGGCACTTGCTTTAAGCATTTGAATATTCCTGACTCGTGATGCCCTTTCTGTGGGCAACCTAAATCTTTAATACACCTGTTTTATTTATATAGACATACTCAAGCTTTCTGGAACTAGATTCGTGACTTTTTCAAGCCTGTTTCTTGGCACATGATCCTTCTAGGGGATTTCGCTGGCTTCCCCTTCAATTTTTTTCAAATTTGGCATTCTTTCACGGTGGCGATTCTTTTTGCTCTTTGGAAAGATAGAAATGTTGCTATTTTTTCTCATAGCTCTCTTGATATTAAGTCTCATTTTTTTATAAAAGCTTATATTTCTAATAATGTATTGCTCTAGATCAAAGTGAAAATAGGTAAGGTTGCGATGGAAGTGGCCCACCTCTAGGGGCTTCTTAAGCATTAAGGTAATGCTCCCTTTACGATTACCAAACTACCTCCTGACAACTTGACTTCTCGAGACCAATCTCTTGCCCATGGTTGCCAATGTGGCCGAAGCTCCTTTGCTTGTCGTTCCCAGACCCCACGGTCACAAGCCCGTCATCACTTTGGTGGTGACCAAGATTTTAACAAGCATCATTCCTCCCCCCCTTCCTATAGAGGTTCTCCCTTCAGTTGGGGTTGGCATGGAATGACTCAACCTTCTAGAGGAGATGGTGGTTGGCCCAGTTTTGCCAAGGTATTCTCGTGCCTTGATTTGGCCATTTCTCCACCTCGCAGGGATGAATATAAGGAGGATACTACTGTTGATGAGGGTTGCCTTCTAGATGACACTTGTGGCCCTGTTGATGTATGGGGTCCCAAGGATGATAGAGATCCACCTCTGTCGCCCTTGACCACTGCTCTAGCCGCTTAATGACTTTAATAATTGTTATTGTTTTTCTGTTTCTAGGCTCTGCCCATGCTTTCTAGACTCTCCAAGCTCTATCCATATGGATCCTGAGGAGTGATCTTATATATGCCTACCTTTTTTTGTGAATAGTGTACTTTCATCTATAATTAATCGAAATGGCTACTATTTATCAAAAAATATATAATGATATGATCATATAATGTTGTTTTAGTAAAGAGCTTGATAAAAATATAATAATTGTACTAATAATATTTTAGTCTTAAAAGATTTTGTTTGCAAAGAGTATAATAAAAATCTGAAAATATAATAAAAAGAATATATGAAAACATAATCATATCATAATAATAATTTAATATTAATTATAATATCTTAATTAATTAAGTTTAAATAACTAATTATTAATATTCAAATAAATATGATTAAATATTTAAATGAAAAATGTTTGAAATATTTAAACTTATTGTTTTTTATTATAAAGCAGCCAAAACAAGGGGGCTGACCCAAAGACACGGAAAAAAGCACTACCAGCACACACACAGCTGCCTAACAAGAGTCAGCCAATCCCTACTTTAGTCCTCAAAAACAAAAACTGCCTACCGCTAATGGATAACCCAAGATTGAAAACAATCTCGTCCAAAAGGCGCCTTAAGCAGCAGTAAACCAGCATATTGTTTAAACTATAAAATTTGTTAAAAGTAGCAAGATTACCATGGAACCAGTCATTCCAGTGATAAAAACTATAACAAAAAGGAAATTTTTCAACCATTAATCATGTTTTCCAGCACCCATGTGCTTAGAGAGCATAAGCCCGGTCCAGTCTTCTGCTAGGAACTTGAACAATTTCGTAGATTATAGATATAAGGAGAAAGTCTAAAAATATATAAAAAATTTAAAGAAATCAATATAGTCAAAAGATAAACAAAATAAAATTATACCACAAATATTTGTTGTATACTTAAAAAGGTTACAATCTAATTAATATTTACTCTAAATAAATATAGATTAAAAGATAAATTATAATTTTTCAACTTTTTGATAAATTATGAATTATAGCTAAAAACATTTCTCAAAATTTAAAATAAAATAATTATATAATAATTTTGTATATGGTAATTGATAGAATGATAAGCTTTCTTACTAGTTATAGATTGAAAACTATTTTTGAACTAATTCAAAAATTCAAAACATTTAATTGTTAAAAAAAAAGAGAAGCAATCATTATAATGAAAGATCGTCAATCTCAATAAAAACAATAATTGAGTGTAATTGAAATCTTAAATAATTTGAGTTGTATATTAGAGGGTTGAAGAGTGACAAAAATTGAATATTCGCATTGTTAGCAATAATCATTTACAATATAAGTGAAATGAACATTCACATTGTTAGCAATAATTATTTACAATATAAGTGACTTGATCATAAAATATTATAAATGAAGTTGAATATGAATGTACACAACTTATTTTAACAACTTAATTTATACCAATAAATTATGCAAAATGTTTTTGTTATTTGAAATGTTTTTAGAACATATGTTTACAATAAATACAAAAGATATATTACATCAAATGCATTTGTTTCTATTTGGTGTGTTGTTTTGTATACAATTTTTACCATGCATAAGTCTTATTGCATTTAGTATTTCATTTTGCTAAGACCCCTACTCTCCTTACGTTTTACAATAATAAATTGATTTATTATTATTTTTTATATTAATTTTGTTATCAAGTAAATTTGCAATATGAATTTTTTATTTAATATTATAAATATATGATAAATTATATATATTAAAAAAATAAAATATAATTCCTAATAGATCATAGTTCAAGATTAATTGTCATGACTTTTTAGTTTTTTATGCATATTAATTAAATAAAATAAATTTTATATGATAATATTTTTATAAAAAACATCAATAAAATTAATTAATCTAAATATTTAACACCAAACTACTGATATGCTTGGTATTGAGCTACCAGAAAAAATGAATGATTAATCTGGTTGTCCTCATTGTGATATGTTTTAATTGACAAATTTTTACCCTCATTGTGATATGTTTTAATTGACAAATTTTTATATTATAAATTTTTGTTTTATGGGGAATCCTTTGGAAGCAACTTCAATTGATGGACTACTGGGATATCAAAAATTACATTATTAATCGGTACCTATATTCCCGCCTAAATGGTTGTCATGAACATTATTTGTTTTAGATTTCCGAAAAATAAAAATTGCACAAGTAACTTTAGAAAATAAAAATATTTTTAAAAACAAAAATAAAACCTTGTTTGTAATTGGTTCAAGTACTAATAAGACATAGACATTGAAGGAGTGTGTTAACAAAAAAAACTTATCCATCACCTTAAATTTGACAATGATCTACAAGTCAAAATATTAATATTTAAAAATAATAAACATAATATTCTCAAAATAACTCCAATTTGATATCTCTCAACATTTTTAGATAGATGTATATAAGATATCTATACTAGTTATTTACTATTTTTATACATACAAAAAATGTAAAATTATAACTTAACAATTTAACTTTTTTTATTTTTTTATTTTTTTGATAAAAGTGGATGAGACCACTAAAATTATAATTGATTATATATATTTTTTTTTTACATGTGTTTGGTTCAAAGAGCACTGAAGGGAAAGAACAAGTAAGAAAACCCTTCAGTATTGTTCAAAAGGACATAAGCCTGTCTACCCATTACAAAAAGCCCATAGGCATATCAAAACCCCCCAGATACATTGCAATATATTGCCATCCGCATTAGATATAAAGGAAGTTGTAAGAATCGGTCTAGAAGAGAGCATCTGGAGATAATGTTTGATGTTTAAGTACAATAGCATTGATCAAGAAGAGCTCAGAGTGCAACTATGTTCAAAGGGAACATTTATAACTTCTTCAGTTTTGAAGATCCATTATATTTTCTTAGTAGTTTAGCACAACATTATTGGGTTTTAAAACAAAAAGCAAGATTAACGAGGCATTTGGGTTGTTCGATGGTGTCTATGTAGAAATCAAAATACATCTTTGACAGTATCTTTTAATAAATTGAACATAAAAAACAATCATAATTTATTTTTCATTTATTAATTAAATACGATCATAAGTATAATCTAATTTGTGCATAGACAATTGAAAATTGTTGGCTGCCTACATTTGCATTCCTCTATGGCATGTTGGCTGCCTACATTTTCACTGTTGAAGGAGGGGTGACGGAAGATTCTATCCCTAGGGTTATAAAGGGATTTCCTAGGCATGGCAATGAATAATAACAGTCTTGGTTTGAATATTTTCATAATGACAGTTGCTTTCCCATTTTAACGTTGATGATAGATTATAGATTTGTGGTATTGGACCTCATGTTCTTTAACTAGTCATGCAGAAATCTCTGACGGGGGTTGTGTCCATTGATTCAAGACATTGAAATGTGTGAAGATATCAACGTACAAGTGTTCCGCAACATTTCACGACTGTGGCTTTTCGTAGCCTTGGCATTCAACCCACTTGGGTGACATAATCACTACAACCTAAGAACTTACTCCTTCCAATTAGGAAGATCAAACTCCACTTGACAATAAAAATAACCCATGGCGGGGTCACAACCATTATCAACCAATAGCTATTGTCACATAAGAGAGGAGGTGAGAATGGACACGAATATACCAATGGACACTCTCAAATCTTATGCTTGGAGGATTAGCAATGATAACATGTATTTGGTAATTTGATATACTAAACCCACTGATAATAGTGAGTTTGGCCAACTTTTTGTCCAAAGCATCTTGTAGATCTTTACATAGACACATGGGATGAGTTGAGAAGAATATTATAAGGTTTTATGTATACCACATTTTCTAGCAAGGATATTGTCAAGGGTATTGTTAAGGGTATTGGGAAACTCGATTTAAGTAGAAATTTGAAGTGACTTATTATCTGAAAAAAAGATAAAAATCATGAATCTAAGGTTTGAACATTGAAAGGGGAGAATGAACAAGAGAAGGGTCTTATTTGATGACAACCTTAGCATTGTTGGCCTTAATGAAGCAAAAGAAAAAAAAAAACATTTGGTGAGGTTTTGCATAATGATAATGAGATTCAAGCTTTACTGATCTTATCCAAGTGAAACTTTCTAACCATTAGGGAGTTCTATCAGATTCAAGAATGGGGAGAACCACACCTAGTGGTGTCTCAAGGGATGTAGCTGATGGAACACCTTGGATACAAACTTCCGAAGACATTTAGACAAAAAAAATCATAAGATATTGTTGTCAAGCCTTCAACTCTAAAAAAACAACTATAAAAGAAAATAAAATTGAAACCATACCTAAACAATATCACCCACATTTTAATTGCAATTGCAATAAATGTAGGGAAGAAAAAAATCTTGCAGAAATGTAGTATGACACAAACACACAGTAGAAAAAGGCAAGGCAACATTCTACTTCAATAATTACCTTCTCGCCAAACTAATTATACATCAAGCTTTTATTTTCATCAAAAACTTATTCTATTTTAGCACTGTATTCTAAGTAAATCCTAATAATTAAATAAGTAAATATATGTAACAGAAGACAGAGTTATGGCAGAGCATGCCAGATATCTTTATTTACAACATTTGCGTGTCTCAGTTTCATACTTGCTCTTGATTTATGAATAAAAGCATCCGAAGCAAATAAATAAGGAGTTGACATCTGACGTAAATACATGAGAAATTTCAATGCACTGCAAGTGTAATTAAAAAAAAAGAGAGAAATTATATCTGACACCTGCAATTGCTAAAAACATATTAATGGGTGAATTCCAAGTACACACCTGTCAAAAAGAGTTGTTGAAAATCAGAAATGGCAGATATTACTTTATAAGCTTTACTTTAATGGTGGACAGTTGTGTTGGGTCTAGTAAAAAGCTTCTAGTTTCTGCTGCACCCTCACACACTTTTCTATCAGATGATGTCTGGCAGGACAAACGATAGTACGATTACAAAGAACAAAACAATCTGCAGATTGGCTTCAATTTCAAGGAGTTTACACAAAATTAGGGAGTGATTGGACTATAATGAAATGTTAGGAGGTTTTTTCATTATTATAACGTAGTTGTTTTGTTTATGGGTATTAACTTGTGGGATCTTTAACGGTTCATTATCAGTTCCTAGTGGATCAAGCTATTTTGGTTTCAAAACAGATCTTTCGTACAACGTGTTAGCGATAGGTTAGTCAATCGTAGCCGTTTATTATAAAATCGACGGTGTAAAAAGCGTGACTAACATGCGTGTTAGTCAATCCATACTGTCGTTTTAGAGCCAAAATAGACGCATCCAATTCCTAGTCATATTTAATGATAATCATATTTAATGATTCATTATCAGGATGAAGAGCTGTAGAAGATAGTCAATTATCTATTTGTAATGGTGAAAATTTTGCATGTACACATAATTTTTTACCTTTTAGTCTTGCACCTATTCTCACGTAATATCTTGGGAAATGTAAAGTGAGTCAATTTTATTTCTTCTAGTTTTTATTTATTTTTATATAAATATATTATTACAAGTTGTTTTTACCTTTTTTATTGAATATATATTTTGACGTATTTATCTTGTCATGTATTTATTGTATTTATTTATATGTTTATTATATATGGTCATTATGTATATTGATCTCTTATCATTGGGGACAACAGAGGTGGTTTTAGTTCCACCTATTGCATGCGGCCACACAACCAAGTCTATTTTGCCAGCACTTTTTTGTCAATTTTGAATCATTGAATTTAGCTTCTGGATTTGACTGTGTATGTTTTTCTCTGTCCAAAAGCTCTCAAATTCAATATGCATGACAGTGGAAACCTATTGTCTTTAATTTTGAATCATTTTCATAGTCATGGACTTGATCTCATGGTTAGAATTTGACCCTTGTCTTTCTAAAATTTATTAAAGATTTGACCATTTAGTTCCTTTTAATTTTTAGTGGACTTTCAAGCCATCCTTATCTAAGTAACTCCTTATTGTTTCTTCAAAACTCTAACCCCTGATATTTCCTACTTTTTTGTTTGTTTAAGTTAACCACTACAGTTCCCCTACATGATTCCTTCACCAAATCCCTAATCTCCATTCCCAACATTATATGTTGCTCATCTTTAGAATTCCTCATTTGGACTTCCATCCTCTTCAATCCCCTTGTGATTTGAGATTTTTGGTCATCCTTGATCTTGAATCCTTAAATGCTTGGTAAGCGTATGAAGCATCTATCATCCTCGATACTCAAAGTTTAAAGCTTTAACACTTTTTTGTGCCAACTCACAAGTACCCCCTTGGACAACCTATAAATCCATTAATGTGAGTAGTAAGGCTTTTTAAATGTCAGAAGTGATTAAAAAGAACCTAGAAATCAGTTTTTCAAAATTCAAAAGTGTGCAAATTTAATGGGAAAAAAATTGGCGTGGAATATTACCCAAATTATTGTTATGAATAGGGTTTCATGACCTAATATTTTTGTAGATATCTCTAGCCTATACCAGTCTAGATCGAAAAGGTGCCATCAATGAAATGTGATTTGCATATCTATTTTTTTGTTCCTCCTTACTTTTCACGCCATTTTAACTTATTTTATAGCGGTTTTCATGCAATTGTAGTCACGAATACAATACGTTGATGGTTGTGTGTAGAAGAGGATTGTTTTTTTGTGCGTCAACACTATTTTTGGCATCTTGAGTTTTCCTTGTGTGAGATGTATAGTAGGAACCTGAACAATGGATCTATATATATTAGAAAGTTCAACATTCAAAGTGCTAGTCACCAAACTTGTTTAGGGCACTTATTTTATTTGCAACTCTCTCTAGAGTTTCAAACATTGATTGTCATAACTATAAATGAACATATAAGCTTTATAACAACATAAGATGGTTTTATTCTATATAATCTTTCTACATATGTCGAATTTCTTCATAATTATTTGTAGTGATTCAAGCGAGGATGCTAATTGTAGTTGGGCATTTTAATTTGCCCATTTTTCTAGCATTATGGTTTAGGATTCGGTGCATGTTGTACAACACTTAGTTATTACATATATTTTATAATAATCATTCTCTTAATGCATATGGATTATTGTAGTTCTAATTGTGGATTAATAAGCACATTCTTTATTAAAATGTAACTTTTGGTTTCCATGTGCAAACCTAGTTCTATTGATGTTGTGTTATTCCTCCTTTTCCTCTTTGTTGTTATGAATTTACTATTTAATAAACGAGGCATCAATCTTTATTCATTTGAGACCAAACATTTAGTTCTAAAAAATGTTTCTATTCTTGTTAGCTATAGCTTTAGATTATTTTTTTACATGTTGTTTACCTCGGTTCATTATTATAAATTAAGAAAATATTATGAGTGAACCAAAATTGTATATTATCAAAGAACATAAATATGCATGTTTGGACCGTATCATTGTATAAGAGATAAAAATGAAATAAATTTAAGGTATTAGAACTTTTGATATTTGTAGATACATGTATTGTGTGTACAATTGGCAATATAGAGGTCCTTTGCATTCAGTTACACTTGAAATAGTGGTTGGCTCTAAGGTATATGCTTTTCTTCCAAAAAATTCAATAATGTTAGTTTTATACTTCTATTTTTTGCCTTACATGGTGGTGCATGATCAACCATGGTTATCTAGTATGGATATGAACTTCCTATGAGCGTTCCTTCAATTTCATAATATGTTTTAGATCCTAAGAATTACTTATTAGATTCCCATAAGTATTCTAGTGATGCATACTCAAATATTCCTACATCTTATGAAAACCCATCCCTTATTTTACAAGTAGTAATGTATACAAAGATAAAGAACATTAATGAGATTGTTTCATAGAAATATTAATGTGAAAAGATAATCAAGACATTGAAAGAAAAAGGGTACCCTATTGTTACAAAAAAAAATGCTTCTCCATTCCACAAAATTCATTTAGATTACATTTAAATGCAACTTACCTCACTGAGTCAAATATGAGAGGCATACAATAAAATATTGGATATATGGGTTGGTGAAAAAGTTTGATGGGTTGAAATTCATGAGGTAGATACACATGTTGGAGTATTTATAAACTTCACAAAAAAATGTTTAGTTTTATGATAAAGACATGTGGATAAGATTCTTTGTTATGTCCTTTAATGAAAAGGAGACAATAATATGAGAATTTTATTAAGAACTCATTTTCTAGATGGAATGATCTTATGGCCATTTTGAAGAAGACTTTATATTGAATGTTGAACCTAAGTTATTCTTATTCAAGAATAGGAAAACATTAGGAAACAAGATGGAGAGTCAAGAGTGGACCTCAATGATAGATTTTTTATTGTCCTTTCCCAAATTCTAAAAGATTTTAGACCTAACACAACTACCTACATTAAGTTGTTCTTTGAATCTTATGAGGTTGATTTGAGTTCAATAAAGGAAGATTTCAAATTGATGAATATGCAGTAGGATTACGTATGTCTTGATTCTATGGAAAAGATGAGGATGGATTAACTATACAATTACTATTCCAAGTGTTGCTAGTGACAAAAAGGCTATTATGAAAACTGTAACATAAAACATAATGCCAAGTGTTGATTGTGTTCATATACAAGTAGAGGAATATGTTGATGGATAGTATGATAGTAGTGCAAATGAAAATAATACTATTTGCATAATTTGATTTTTGTGTTTAGTTTAGTTTGAGAACCAATTTAAATGTTTCTTGTTATGTTTGTGGAAGGGAATCATAGATTCTACGTTATCTTTAATCATTTAGTTTATCACCAATTCAAGATTCAGTTTTGGTAGTTAAAGGAGTTGTTGTTAGGTTGGGACAGTGGAAATAGAAAGAACAAAAAGGTAGCATGAAAAAGAATTGAACAGGAAGTGGAAAGGGGGTCATCAAGAAAACGGATGGTCAAACAGTGAAAGGTTGAATAAAAAGGAGAGAAGGCCAAGTGATAGATTTCAAATAAAAACTAAGAGGCTAAATGGAAAGGTGAAACCAGTTAGGCAAAAGATCAGATGTGCCAGTTGTGACCTGGCAATAAGTGGGCAGAAAGATAATTATAGAAGGATGTATCAACAAGAATGAAAGAAGAAAATTGAGCACATTCAAGGAAGAATGGATACATGTGATGTGAGAAGGAATTTACATGGTAAAAGGAAAGCAGACATAGAAGTGAGAGTGCGAGTAGAAGAAGGAAGAAAGGATGAATGCATTAGAAGTTTGAGTAGAAAGTGACTCGGTGAAATAGAGTAGTGGTAATTGAAGATAGGAAAAACCAGCAAGGTGGATTCAAGTGGTTAGTGCACAAACAAAAGACTAAAAGAGATTAAAACATGAAACATGCATAAAACCATATAAAAATATGAAAATAATGCTTATACCTTGCTATCTTTACCTCTCCCTCGAATTGAGCTTGATGAAGTGAAGGCGCCCCTTGATGATGCTCCACTTGATTTGCTCCTTGCTTGATTTTTCCTATCTTCATTTTGGCACGCCCGGTGGGACCGACGTCCTGAATTTAACAAAAATTTGAGTTTTTTGTGAAGGTTTTTTTGCAGGTTCATGTATCAACGCAAGCGCACGCGCTTCAGAGCGAGCACCTCTGAATCAGCGCGACTGCCTATTAATCGACGCGACCACCTTGACTTCGGTGCGACTGTAGGAAATTTCAAAAAAAATTGGGCGCCACTGTGCTTCAGCACGTCCGCCCAAAAAATTCTTCTATCTCCTCATTCATTCTTCCTCTTCTATCTTCTTCTATCTTCTCATTTCTATTTCTCTTTTGTTTCTGCTTCAGTGTGACCGCTCTGCGATTAGCGCGAGCATTATTGTGAAAATTTTTAATTTGAATTTTTAGGCGCTAACTGTAGTTGTTTTGATGCGAGTGCCCATGTATCAGCTCGAGCGCCTGATAATCAGCGTGCCTGCAATTTTTCCTTTTCTATTATCTACTCTATTTAATTTTAATAATCTGTCTGTTAGTGCAACTGCTCGCGCATTAGCGCGATTGTCTGCAAATCAGGGCGATCGCAAGATTAACTTATTCTATTTTTTCATCATATCTTCTTTATCTTCATTCTATTTTCCTCCAAACTTCACTAGATCCCCCGCAATTCCATTTTGCACATTTCCTTCCTTGGGGACCTTATCCCAAAATCCACTTTTTGAAGCCCGAAATCCCACATTCCTCTATTTTTAGAGTCTTCCATAACTCCTTCCACTTTTATCCATCACCTCCAAATTTGCCCATATTGTCTATCTCCAACTTTTCCTTCTTTGTCCCTCTTGGACAAATTTTTCCATTCCTTCACCTCTCCTCCAAAATCCCCATTTTATGCTTGCCTATCCCTTGGAAAGTGGCAAAAACCTAGTCAAACCCCATTTACCCATCAAATTTTCCTCCAAATCCACATTTGTCATTAGTAGAAAAGTTTTTATTCTTGTTTTTCTACTCATTCCCAAAAAATTAAAAAATATATATATTTTTTTTTCATTCTTTTGTCTTTTGTAGGACGTTTGTTTAAGACTTCATTTTCAAACTACTAATCAAGTTGTTTTGCAAGTTGCCTAAGAGACTCAACCAAACATTGTGTTTTTCTTAATCTAGGCACCTAGATTTTAATTAGGGGTAAAAGAACTCTTGCTTTTTGTGTTTGAAGAAAGTGTAGAGGTAGGAGAGTATGCTCTTGTCTACATAGACAATCAGAAATCCTGACCCTCGAACCTTTTCTTGTTTGATTGCATGCTTACCTTTAGTGGGCCTGCCCTCCCAACTTTCTCTTTGATAATGTAAGAGGGGAATGACCCAAGTGAGTACACCCGGACCTAGGGTTCCCAACTCACTATAATAAATAGGCCATTGACTACGAAAGGGTCAATGGTTGGGGCTATATGAGAGTTCATTCTCACATTGGGTGCTTAGTAGGATCCTAGAGATCTCAATCATGCTTCTATGACTACTAAGTTCTTGGTGCTTCGTTGGGCTATAGGCCTCAATTACGCTTGCACAACTATGACGGGTAGCTCCTAACGGGAAGCCTTACTAAACACCTTGTTCATGATGGCCAAAACCCTTCTAGTCATTGGTGTAGGAGGTCGGACCTCCGAAGCCACCCATATATTTATGGCCCTTAGTAGAGACACAAAGTTTTCCATGAGGAGTTTTCATGGGAGTTGATACTTGGCTTCCCCGGAGAAGTGAGTGTCATGGAGGGGAGACAATGGGGTCAAGCATCTAAGTGTCCGCTTTGCGTAAGCGTAGCTGGGAAACCAATTGGGATCCATTGACTATTGTCTTTTCTCACCATAGAATATGTTGTGAAGGAGCATGAGTGTCTTTTGAGTCTAACTTCTTTTGACCATTGTGTTTTCTTTACTTGACATCTCTTGCCAAGTCCATCCCCTACAACCAATCAATCACCCCTCTTTCCAAATTCCATCTTGCCATCATCAAATCTTTAATCCATTTCTATCTATCCAAGAAATTCTCCAATCCCCAATCCACTTTCATCCATTCAAGCAATCACCTTTCCTCAACTAATATTCATTCTTCCTCTAGTCCAATCAAATCTCCAAAATTCAAATCAATCAAATTCATCCATCTTCCTAATCCGGTTATCCAATTCAATCCAATCCAATCAAATCAAATCAAATCCAATCTAATTCAATTCAATCCAATCCAATCAAATCAAATCAAATCAAATCCAACCCAATTCAATCCAATTCAATCCAATCCAATCCAATCAAATCAAATCCAACCTAATCCAATCCAATTCAATCCAATCTAATCCAATTCAATCCAATTCAATCCAATCCATTCAATCAATCAACCAATCCAATCAAATCAAGTCCTAATCCAAGGACCAATCCAATCAAGTCCTAATCCAAGGATCAATCCAATCAAATCAATTCCAATCAAAATCAAAATCCAATCAAAATCTAATCAAATCTAATCCATCATCATTCCAAGCCAAGTCCTAATCCATCATCATTCCAAGCCAAGTCCTAATCCTCATCTTCATTTAACATGATCTTCATAATCTTTCCCCTCCAAAAACATATCCATCCAATTTCAATCTAATCCTTCACTATCAACATGACTACCCATAATTTCAAAGCTTGGTATGAGAAGATGCTCACGAAAATTCACGAACCTACCTACCAAGTTAATCCCATAATCTCCCACTCGCCTATCATACCTTGATCCATCCCTTCTCAACACATTGCACCCAATCCCAATCTATACCATATCTCTTATCCTTCCCCTACCTTCAACAAGGGAAACCCACCTTATTCCCCATCCATAAATTCATCTTATTCCCCATCCATATCTCCATCTTATTCCCCATCCATATCTCCATATTATCCCTCATCCACATACTCCTCTAATCCAATATGTATACCTCCATCTCCCCCCCCATCTACATCCCAATCCCCATCCTTCTACAATGCATTCATTACCTCTACTCCCCATACAAATCCTTTACTCCATAGTCCTCCAATC
This sequence comes from Cryptomeria japonica, assembly GCF_030272615.1. NCBI lineage: Eukaryota > Viridiplantae > Streptophyta > Pinopsida > Cupressales > Cupressaceae > Cryptomeria > Cryptomeria japonica. Next base: position 275,500,686 of record NC_081408.1, on the reverse strand, counting down.
ATTAATCCTAATTCCCCAATCCATTATTCTAATCCTCCATCCAATTCCAATCCCAATCCCAATCCCACATCTAATCCCAATTTTCCATCTAATCCCAATCCTCCAAAATCCATATTATCCGCATCCTCCAAATCCATCATCCATAATCTTATCCAAGACATGCTAGGAAAGGAGACAAAACCCTCACCTCAAAGCAAATTTTCCAAGTCTCCTCAAGTCCTCCATCCACCCCAATCACCTCCACCTCAAAAAAAATCCCAATCCCCCACACTTCATGATACTCCCATTTCCCCATCTACTCACATCAAATCTTCCATACCTTCCTCCATTACACGCCAAAAGCTTGTTCCAAAGCATGCTAGCATAGAATATTCTCCATCTCACGATGCATCTCCCTCCACTCCATCTAATGATCCCATCCCCTCCACTTCCTCTCATGATCATATGACTCCTCTATCTAACCCTCTCCCTCCATCACATGATCCTCCTCCATCTCATGATCCAATCACCCCTCCAACTCCATCTCATGATACCCTCCCTAGTCAAGATCAAAGTATCCCTTCATCTCCATGTCATGATCCCAATCCATATAAAGATCCTAATCTTCCTTACACATCTCATCCCCCTTAAAATGGACTCACATCTTGTTTCTGAAATAATAAGGGTCCTCAAGATAATGCTCAAGATGTTGGTACATCCTCTATTCCTCCTAAATTCCGCTATCCCTCATCTTCCGTATCCATTTTGGGACCCTATGTTCCAAAGTTAAACCCTTCATTCCTTCCATCCATTTTGGGCCCCTATGTTCCGATGCTCAATCCTCCATCCCTTCCATCCATATTGGGTCCTTACATCCCTCCATCCACCACTCCATCACCTCAAATAATCCCCAAGATATATCAACAAAGGCACACATCCTTGGATGCCTCCCAACACTCTCTTTCCACCATCCCATCCATAAAATCCATCAATCCCTCATCCTCATGCACCCATCCCATTGGTATTGGAAGCCATTTGGATGTCCAATCTAAAATCAATAAAGCTCAAAATCCACAAAAATCAAAGGATCAACATGTTCCCTCAAAATGACATGCTCAAAAGAAAAATATGATCCGAAAGAAAGAAAAATCAAAAAGGCCACAAAGGCCCCAAAAGAAAAAATCAAAAACTATGTGGATTCCCAAAGAAGCAATGCATCCCAAAGTAAAATCAAAATTGGCATCCAAACTTGTTAATCCAAAAGCTCCATCCATTCATAAGTCCTCAAATCCCCCATCTAACACTCCTCCGTCTTCAAAATCCATTTTGGGTCCTTATGTCCAAAAATCCACCATCCCAACTCCATCAACCCCTTCTTCTATTTTGGGTCCTCATTTCGCAAAATCCACACTCTATCCCCCATCTAATTCAAAACACTCTCCCCCACTACTCCACCACCCTCCAAGGTGTGTGCCAATGTTGATCTTCCACAAGTTCTTCAAAACCCCATCCATTATCCACCATCCATTATCCACCATCCATTATCCACCATCCATTTTTCACAATCCCATTCCGTTAGTCCAATCCTTTCAAAATTATTATCTTCCATCCCCTATCCATTTCATCTCCCCAATTATTGTTACCAACATCTATGAGCATACCTCCACTTCAAAGAAATACTAAGGGATACCATCTATGTAACTAGATGCTTGAGTCCCCCCTTCCTCCTTCACGCATCCACTATCTTCCATATCCACTCATCCATATCCTTCTCCATCCAAACTATTCAAAAAATTCAAAAAATAAAAAAATCAAGAAAAATAAAAAAAATAAAAAAATCAGAAAAAAGTAAGAAAAAAAATCATTTCATCCAATGGTGAAAACCACTTCTTGTGGCGCCTTGGGTAAGTATCATGATGAAAACTTGGCAAACAAGCATCATGTGTAATCCCCTCATCCCCTTACACTCTACACTTGGGGGCAAGCTTCATCCACATAATCCTCCCATCCATCTACATCATATCAAAGTCCATTCTCCTTTCCTATCTTTGATCTTGGCTATCCTATCCATATCCTCCATCTCATATCCCTCATCCTATCAAAATAAATTCTCCAGTCCTATCTTTCATCTGGATCATATAAGAGGCAAAATATTGTATATGCATGCATGCTTTGGAGCATTTAAACTTTAATCCTCTACCATCCATATCCATTACACATTATCCTTCCAACTCATACATCTTTACCGACCATCCTTGCATCCTTAATTCCACTACCTCTAGTGTGGGGCATTGCACTCCTTTGCAGAATATTCCTTGGGTCTCTATCAACCTACCCTCCATCCTTTATTCCTCCATATCTTATCCATATCCATCCACTCCATCCATCTATCCTATCTAAACAATAACTCCCTCCTTCCATTCATCCATCCTCTTACCAATCCTTGGTTCTCCCTTGTCATTGGTTCCATTCAATCAAATCCTATCCACCTCATCCAATCCAATTTATAATCCAATCCTATCTTATCCAATCATATTCTCCATCTCTTCCAATTCAATCATTAATCTCATCCCCAATCCGATCCTATTCAATCATCCATCCCCCTTTTTCATTCTATCATAGTAATAGCAGCAGGAAGGAGATAAACTAAACAAGTTGGGTCGGCATTTGAAAAATAAATAAGTATCTTTAAATTCTAATCTTCCATGTATGTATTAAAGGAATAAATGAAACACTTAGGTGCTCATTGTCTGAGGTTATGATTGCTCATTGTGATTTATAGTTTTATATAAACAAAGTTTAATTATGTTGTTTAGTTCCTGTCATTGCTTTGATAATAAGTTGTAAAGTGAGTAATCTAGATGGTATTCCAAGAGCAGGGGAATGTAGGAATGTTGGTGAGTGTGGGTTGGGTCATCGGTTTGGTATCAAAGCCTAAAAGGTCTAGGAAGAGGAAATTGAGAGCCTAAAAGGTTTGGGTAAGGAAGTAGTTATGTTCATGTGATTTTGGTTAAATCTATGTATGATAGTTTTTACATGGTAACAAGAAGAACGAATTTGCCAAAATATTGGACAAGAGAAAATGAGAGGAGCCCTAGGTGAAGTATCAAGAAGTCATGAAATAAAGATGCAACAAAAAACTCAGAAGGAAATAATCAAGAAGGAAGAGAATATGAAGACAAACAAGCATAAGCAAGATCTAGATAGAGAAATAGAAGAGTTGAGAAAATATTTAGAGAAGTATAAGCTCGCAATGAAGTAGTGGCTTGAGGAAAGAAGACAAGAACATGTTTGGTGTTGGCCAATGAAGGAGAAGTTGAAATGCTCTATAAAGTTTTTTGTTGAGAAAAGGAGAAGGCAAAATATGGATACCTTGAAAATAGAAGATAAGAGTATGAGGAAAACCCATGGAGGTTTGGACAACAAAGAGTTGCCAAGTGAGCAATGTGCGCTAGAAGAGGTGAAGAAAGTTCTCGTTGTGGAGAACATGATAAAAGACAAGAAAGAATGGAGAGAAAAAGAAGTGTAGAAAGAATCACTTTAAGAAGAATGAAAAGAGAAGAGGAAAGTGTCCATGAAGGAGGCACTTATGGAGACATCTTGGTCTCTTAATTTATTTACTAATGATATGTTTGACAATGTGAATGCAAGGATGAGGAAGGTCAAGAACAATGCCTTGAAGATGACAAGAGAAGGGGCAAGAAGAGCACCCAAAGATAGAAACAAAGATGAGAAAGAGAAGAAACAAGCTACAATAGTTTGCCAAGAAGACATAAGGAAATGGTTAGCAGCAAAGGTACATTTCAAAGTACCTAAAGATGAAAGTGAGAATGAAGTTGAAGTTTTCCAGTAGTATAAAGAAGATTTTGAAGATGCCCTAAATTTTTGTGATGCCATAAAGAGAGCTACGGAAGAAAGGATGAAAGTATACAAAAAGGAAGAGTTAGCAAGTAATGATGTTAAGAATGGAAATAAATCTAGACAATAGGTGATTGCACAAGCAAATAGAAGTAAAAATGTTGATTCTAGTTATATATGTATAATAAGAATAGAGGTATGCAAGATAGTAAGGGGAAGGATAAATTGGGAGATCATGGATATAAGGTGCCAAGTCGGCTTAAGAAACTGATTGTTAAGGGGAGTGTAAACAATAAGATTGTTCTGAGGGAGTTTATGAAAACAAATAAATACCAAGCATGAACGAAATGACATAATTTAAGAGGGGACATGATGATAGGGCTAGTTGGAAAGGAAGGAAGCAAAGAGATGATGTTTTAAGGTGGAAATCAAATCATGAATTATGGAGAACAAATGCAAAAATAAGACGACATCAGCCTAAAGTTATGGACAATAATGTGTGGATGGTTAAGTGTGGGACAAAAGAGAAAGAATGTGGTATTGCAAGACATGGTGATGGGAAATCAATTCAAGGGAATAGAAGATGTGTAGAAAAGGTCAATTTTGATGAACAAGGAAGCATGATGAAGTCATTAAGGGATGATAAGAGGACATCACAATAGGGTAGACAACAAGTGGAAACTTATGAAAAATAATTTAAGAAGAGGGAAGAATTAATGTCATGCCATGAAGGTGACATGACAATAGAAGATGGAATGGAAAATGATGGTAAGCAACATACAGGAGAATCTGAGGAGAAGGAAAGAGATATTATAAATGAAGATGAAGAAACAAAAGTATTGACTAATGAAATACCAAAGACGAATATTGAAATAATTGTAGGAATAGCTTGGGAGCAGTTTGAAGAGAATACATGCAAGGTAAAAGGTAAGCAAGTTGATTTTGGTGATTTAAATTATGAAGTATTTGAATCTTTGAATGGAAGAATCGACAAGAAAATTTTAAAAGAAGAAGATGAAAATGAGATGGAATTAAATAGTGATGATGAGATATTTGAACATGAGATGGAGTTTTGGAGGCTTGTAGATGAGAAAGATATTAGAAGGAGAAAATATAAAAAGAAGAAGGAAAAAAAAAAAAAGTAGATTGAAAACTTTAGCAAGGATAATTATGAGTATGGAATGGATTCAAAGAAGCAGTTAAATGAGAGTAATGAAAAGAAAAAGTGGGCAACCGAGACATGGTATAATGATGACATGAAAAGTGAAGAGAAAGAAGAAGGTGCAACAGAAAAAGGAGAAGCGGATGTAGGAGCAATAATGTTAAAGGAGGACACAAGAAAACAAATTCATAATAAAGAGGTTGTAGAGATAGAATGGATAGAGGAGCAACCAACACAAATAGTGAGGAAGATTTGTGGATAGAACAATAATGGATGGAAAAGCTTGGAGGAATGAATACAAGTGGAACAGTAAAGGATGTAAAGATGAAGAATGCAACTCATGATCAAGAGGTCCTTGTAGAGCTATAGAAAAAAGGTAAATTTCTTGGTCCTATATGAGGACATTGTTTTGCATTTGAGTAGTGAGAAGTTCGAAAAGAAAAATGAAGTAGTATATGTATATTCTAGAAAGGATGTTGTGAATTATGAAGTAAATGAGGAAGCCAAAGGTGATTTAATGTTGGAGATATTGGCTATTGAAGAGGAATGACTAGGTAATATGACTAATACAAGTGAGAAGATAATTATTTAAGTATAGGAACAACAAGTGAATTTATTTATACATTGTGAATATGATGCTCTTGAGACAGGTGGTGCACATTTATACAAGGATGTAAAATATTTTGATGAAGTTGAGTGATAGATGGATAAAGTAGACAAGAATTTGGATGAAGAAATTGTGGGAATCATTAATTCTTGTATCAATTTGTGTATGAATATGTGGGTAAGAAAACTTTGGCAAAGGAAGATGAAAAGAGAAGAGAAAAAAAATAAACAACAATGTTGGAAAGACATGGCACATGTTCCAAAATGATGCTGGAAGAAGCAAAAGAAAAAGTAAATAGAGGAATAATTTCCTATTCATGACCTCATGTGTGGGAGCACATGCTTTCTTTTGTCCCTTGGGGAGTCTGATGAAGGAGCATCGTATCATTTAGGTTTCATAGTTCAATTTTTGTGTTTGGTTTAGTTTTAGGTAGTTTGGTTGATAGTTTGTGTTTCTTATCATGTTTGTGGAAGGGAATCATATATGCCACTTTATCTTTAATCATTTAGTTTAACACCAATTCAAGATTCAGTTTTGGCGGCTAAGGGAGTTGTTGTTAGGTTGGGATGATGGAAATAGAAAGAACGTGAAGGTGGCATGAAAAAGAATTGAATGGGAAGTAGAAAGGGGGTTATCAAGAAAAGAGAATGGTCAAACAGTGAAAGATTGAATAAAAAGGAGAGAAGGTTGAATAGAAGACAAGGTTGAATGGAAAGGTGAAACCGATTGAGAAAAAGATCAAATGTGCCAGTTGTGACTTGGAAATAAGCAAGTAGGAACAAAATTATAGAAAGATGTATCGATAAGAATGAAAGAATAAAATCAGGAATTTTGAAGGAAGAATAGAGACAGGTGATGTGAGAAGGAATTAACATGGTAAAAGGAAAGTCGACAAAGTAGTGAGAGTGCGAGTAGAAGAAGGAATAAATAATTAATGCATTAGAAGTTTGAGTAGAAAGTGACTAGGTGAAATAGAGTAGTGACAGTAGCGGCAGGAATGAGATAGACCAAACAGGTTGGGTCAACATTATGAAGAATAAATCTCTTTTAATTGTCGTTTTTCATGTATGTGTTGAAGGAATAAATGAAAGATTCAGTTGTTCATTGTTTGAGATTATGATTGCTCATGGTGATTTCTGGTTTTAAACAAACGAAGTTTAATCATATCGTTTAGTTCCTGTCATATACATATGAATGTGAGTGTTAACGTTTTGAAACTGTCTTCTGAATTGTTGAGTACCTGTCACTATTTTGATAGTAAGTTGTAAAGTGTGTGCAATATATATGGTATTTGAAGAGCAGGAGAATGTATGGATGTTGGTGAGTGCTAAAACATATCCACATGCTACACAATCATATAAGAAATTACCGATCAAAACACATTTTCCAAAGATTAATTCACCGAACCGCAACCGTTAAAACTTAATCAACAACATATCCACATGCTACACAACCATATAAGAAATTACCAATCAAAACATACTCTCCAAAGGAAAAAACGCAAATACGAATCTCCACATGCTATGGTGAGACCCATAAAACATTAAACATGCTTCCACAAATCATATCCGGACCTAAGGATAGGTCAAGCATATAATCTCACAACCAACAACGAACAATACCACAACACTTGAAGAACACAAAGATGGTTTCAAACCTGAGAACCAATATATCCACGATACCAAAAATATGTCCAATGAAGATAACAATAATAGTCAACACCAACCATAGATTTCCGACCCAAAAAATTCTAGAACAATCAACACAACAACTACACCAACATCACATATGTTCCAGACCAAATTGGAACACAACAAGTTTGACATCAATGACAATCACAACAACACATCAACTCGTATTTCTAGCAAGTGTGTCATATTTTTTGTTACAATACATTTTAGAAGCATGTTATTTTTTATCAAATTTTATTAATGAGATAAATATGTATAATTATTTTAGCGATAGTCTAGATTATCAAACCTTTATCCTTTTTGTGTGTATGCACGATGCATCATGGAATAGGTCCAATACCTATTATTTATCATTTCCCTACTAAATTAAAGATGAAGGTGAGATCACTCACAACATACATGTAGATGGAAGGTTTTATTTCTTGCAATTAAGTGGAAAATACAACTATGGTTTGAGATATATCAACTCCTTTACTAGGAAATTCTTTAATAGAGAGAAGTATGTGCACTAGTTTAATCATGATTTCATCCCAAGGATATTGATGTAGAGTTATACATGAAATTGTATTTCTAAGTTTACTTGCAATCATATCTTCAAAATTACCATTCTACAAGTGGTTGTCCTAGAGGTATTTTATCTTTTTGTCAATCTAGATACCATATTTTATTTGTGTTGTGTTGAAATATTTTATATATTATTTTATTTATGAAATCATGATCATGTTTGACATGATAAAGTGTGATTCAATATTGGTTGTTATTTTTTATCAATTTTTGGTTTTATTAGGGATTGTTGGATTATAGTTGTGGTAGCATGTGGCACAGGTCCATAGATAAAGCCTATTGGAACTCAATTTTGTATATTGATTTTTTCTTGAGTCCCCTTCACTTTTATGTGTTTTGATCATACTTGGCTCCCATTTGTAACCAACTTGAGAAGTTTTAGGTGGCTATCACTTAGCCAAAATTCCCTATGTGTCACTTGCAATAATTCCTCGTATATCTATAATGTGTTGCAATTGTTGGGTTTCTAAATAACGTTTAATTGTTTGGGTTGTCAATTGAAATGTGTCTATACATGAATGTTAGAGTTTTATTGTTTCCCTATGAATAATATTTTCTGCTTCCCCCTACTTTCCTTTTTTCCTCTTGATTCGCTAGAATTTCCTACCCCATCATGCCACCTCACGTAAGTTTTCTTCACTTTACTCTATAAGAACTTCAAATTCCCCCATCTTCAAATAATTCTTCCTAATACTTCTTCCTATTGAACCCAACTCTTTCCTATGCTAAATTCATCTATTTTTTCAAATTTTGAACTTTCAACCATTCTAATCCTTAGTGGTATGATTCCTTTGCCATCTTTAATCCTTAATTTACAAACATTCTCTGCTATAGAATCCCTCATTTAGGCTTTCCTTCCTCTTCTACCCACTAGCAGTATAGTTTTTTTATTGTCCTTGATCTTGAACTCTAATAGTAAAATCTATCACATTTGATCTCCAAATTTTGAGGCTCCTATATTGTTTACATCAACTCCCACCTACACCACGGATAGTACAGAAAGACATTAATGCAACCAATAAGGATTTGTAACTATAAAAAAGTGATTGATAACAACCCATAATCATTTATATTCAAAAGGATGCATATTTAATTGAAAATAAAAGGCATGAGTTGCACCCCAATTTATTACCATGACTAGTGTTTTATGACCTAATGTCTACATGCCATCATTGAATGACATATTTAATAGATTTTATGGAATTTTTTTACCTATAAAACTATATATTTAGAGGTATCATTAGTTAAATGTAATTTACAAATATATTACTTGTTCTTCCTTGCTTCACATGCTATTTTTGACTTATTTTTTGGTGGATTCACATAATTTCATGATGTGTGGATTTTTGTGTGTAGGGGATGATCAATTTTTTGTTCCATCACTATTTTCATTATCTTGAGGTTTTCTTTTGCAAGTTGGATCCCTGAACAATGGATCTATGTATACCAAATATTTCAATATTCAAAGAGTTGATCATTGAACTTGTTAAGGGTTCAATTTTGTTTCTAAGTATCTTTAGGGTTTCAAGCATTGATAATTTTAACTATAATAAAAACATAAGCTCTATAATATTGCACAAACTTTTTATAAGTTATACATATCTTTTGTGTTGAATGCCTCCATTATTATTCACAATGATTCAAAAGAGTCCCTAATTACCATTAGGTATTTTGCTTTATCATATTTGTTGGAACAAATATATTTAGCGTTTGGTGCGTGTATGATGACTTATAATGTGGGTTGTTGTAGTTATAATCATAGATTAATAATCATGTTCTTCATTCAAATGTAATCTTTGGTTTTCATGTGCATACCTAATTCCATTGGTGTTGTTTTCAATTCCCCTTTGCCTCTTTGCTAGAGCATCACAATTTTACCTAATGAATTGGCATCAACATTTCTTGGTTCAAGATTGAAAATTTAAATATGATTATTATTTTTATATTAAAATAAGCATAACAAGGGTGTTTTCCCTATAACATCCATATCCTAAAGGCATCCAAAAACAACAGCAAAACTATGACAACCAACCAATAACTATAGTCATAGAAATTCGAAAGCAGTATACATAACTAACTAGAGAATAACCAGACTCTAGAATGTTAGCTAACATAAAACACACTATAATAACCTAATAATTTTATAAGAGAAGCCAAGCTCCAACAAGAAAAAATAACAAAAAAGAAGGCCCCTATGACACTCAGCATTACTAGACTTCTTTACGCCTTTCCCCCCTTCCAATAGGGCATTGTTCTAATCCTCAATCAAGAACATAAAAAGCTACTTGTGAATTCCACCCTCACCCACAACATCGATAAGCACCTTGTCTTGCATTAAACAAAGAAAAGTTGTTGAACTATGCATAACCTAGAGGTTGAATCTGCATATGTTGCCCATCTTCGTTTCCAACTCAAGGATTTTATCCTTCAACCTATGCAGTTCCTCCTCCATTTCCTTCAATTCTTTGTCAGGCCTCTAACATCCCACACAACTCTCACCCATGACATTAATCTTCACATCCTCCTCCATGGCAATCTTCGAAGATCCAATCTTTCATCCCCAATTAGGTTCCCCTATTCAACGCAGTTGTTATTATCCAAATTCTCCCCACCACCATCAGCATTCCCCTCATCCTCTCTTTTACCATACTCCTTGCCCTATTCTCCTTCCTCTTCTTCCAAGCCATAATCAACAAGCTTTAATATTTTACCCCTCCCAGAATCATGGGAGGCCAGTCTATTTGACCTTCTTCTACCTTCATTCCTAGTGCTCTCCCTTTCATCCTCTTCCCCCTTGCTAGACTCTTCTAAAATAGAAGTCTTCTTATGACTCATATTATTTCCTTTCTTCTTGCTTGTCGAGGGAATTTGGGTTTTGGGCACATCAATTTTGTAATTACCACTGAGGTGGAGGGAGTTCTAGGGGAAGCAAGGAAAGAAGCCTCAAGTTGGTGAATGTAGTTTTTGGTCCAAGTACTAAGTACACCAATTAACAAGGGGGAAGCACTCGAGGAAAGGGCATCCATAACCATGATATTCCTAGGTAGACATAGGGAAAAGTGAAATGAATACAGTTTGTAAATCAACCCATGGTGCAAGGCCATAGGCTTTTTGTCTTAGTTTTTAAGGTCTAGGGCTTCTTTGATAGAATGTTCCAAGGATTAAAATAGGTATAAGGGGAAAGAGATGTTGCATGGTTCATAAAATGATTTAGAAGTGATATATGGTAAAAATGGTAAACTTTATGATGACCTTCCAAAGTAAAGTATTTCATAATCATCAAGCATATCGTTTTCTAGTGGCCAGGCAACTCCTCGCTTTCATATCCACCTGGCAACTTCACAAGGGCTTCATTCCCATGAAAGAACTAGTTAAGAATTTCACTATTTTCCACATGACTAGCTCTCTTCCACTTCCTTCCTTCCGTGGAGAGGCCAGTCACAACTTGGGCAATCTCTTCCTCATTGACTTCAAACAAAATTCCTTCCACAGTGACTCTCCTATTAACCTAGGAGGTAGCAAATTGCATCAACAATTCTTCATCAAACCCTTGCACTAATTCAAGGTACCCATTAACCCCTCCTTTCATACAAATGTGTCATACAATCTCTATATTTTTTAGCTCATTCATCCAATACACACATAGTCTCCCCCATTTTGTGACTAGTATGAATTTTTCACATAAAAAATAGAGAAATGCTAGAGAAATTTGTGAATGTCTTCCTAGAAATATCGTAGTAAATGTGGAGGCAACTCTTGTGTAGTCCATCAAAATCATAAATGCACAAGTATCTTTTTGTAATCCTTCACGTGTTCCAGCAACACAACATGCAATAAGAAGTGATAGCAGAATTGAAATTCATTGGTTTTTTTCCCTAGGGATTAACGTATCATCACTAGTCCAACTCCCACACAACTTGCTACAATGATGCCAGAACATCATATTGTAGTAAAATAAAAGACACAAGACACAAAAGGTGGGCCTCACTCCATATTAGTGTATAAGGATTGCCAATTACAACATGACTATACCACCTCTACCTCGGAGTCCACCTTAGTTGATTCCACATCATCCAAAGCCTGCTCCTCTTCATATTTAAATTTTGCTACCATCTATATTAAATCTTGCAACCCCCAACCCAAATTGATAGGTGTTGCAAAATCCAATTCCCCAAGAGATGAAAGTTACCCATTATACTTTGTTGCCATTGACTCTCCATGCAGGAGTATCTAAACATTATTGGGGACGGCATCCTTCCTCCTCTAGCATCTTCATCCTTTAGTCTAGAGGCCTAGCGCCGCCAGGGCATCCACAACCATATTTCCCTCCCTATATACATGACCAATTTCAAAGTGATCTAACCCTAGCAGAAACTTGAAGATGTCTTTGATTATGCCTTCAATGGACCAGTTAGTCTTACTCAATCCTTTGATCGCATCAATTATGAGTTTGGAATCACCTTCAATGACTAAGGTCTTCAATCCAATTAAGAGAGAAACTCTGAGTCGCCAAAGTAAAGCCATCCCTTCTAATTGGTTATTAGTATAACCCTTCAAATTCCCAGAGTAAGTTACCACCAATTCCCCTATATGCATTCTTGAGACTCCACCCATAGCCACCTCCCCCATGGACTATCTTGCAACACCATCAAAATTCAACTTACACCACCCCAACTTAGGTGGATACCATCTAGTATTCCTCCTCAGCATCCTTTTTGAATTGTCAAATTTAGTATAAGAGGAAAACCTAGGCCCCAACTCTTAGCAATCTTTTCATAAAATAATGAGGGAGGAAAGGATGGACAAAGGTAAGAGATGACAAAGAGGTTTTCCAGGACCTGAGCTTGGAACAGGTTCCGAAAACCACCTCAATAGGATTTTCAAGATCACAAAAAATCCTATTGTTTCTCTTTTTCCAGATTCTCCAACCAAGATGAGGTGATATCAATCTCCAAAAATTTTTAATTAGGGGGTTGTGAGAGGGTCCACACCAATCCATTACAAATTGTTGGAGGTCCAATTAAAGGTTTAGATTAGATTTTTGCATGTTGTTTAGGATTCATTATTATAAAATAGGCAAATAGTTTGAGAAAACTAAAATTATAAATTGTTAGAGGGCCTGAATATTTATGCTTACACCTTGTTATTATGTAAGACATGACAAATGAAACAACATGAAGGGATTAAAACATTTATTTTGCAAGTACATGTATAGGGTATGATTAGCTATATAGAAGTCCTTTGTAGTTGGTGATTCTTGACCTAGTAACAAAAAATGGGTTTAAATGTATAGTTGGGTATGGCTACTATTTATTCTATTCATTCTTACATTTGATTTTTATATAAAATCTTGTCAAAGAAACTTCTAGGAACACCCACTTGGGTTTAAATTGAACTCAGAGAGTAAGAGATTTTACCCACTCTCAAAGCTAGCATTTTAACATCTTAACAATGTAAATTATTCTCTTTAGTCTTCTCTCAAAGACAAACCCATAGCCTTGAAGCTGGAGAAAATATGTAGGATTTGGGAGAGTAGTTTTGAGACCTAACTAAAGGAAAGAAAAGCATTAGGCATACTCATGAGAATACATCTCCCCCACTTTATGATCCATTATAAAACTAATCACATATGTTAAAATGTAAGTCTTATTCACCGTAGCACACCCTATATTGAGGTCACACTTGACATAATTGAGAAACTACCTAATATAATATATGAGACCATTTCTCATATATCATTATTACTTAACACATATATTTTCTCTCTTCTTTCTTGGCTTTAAATGTTTATGTGCCTAATTTCCAAATTACCGCATGTTCATGATGTAAGTAACCTTTAGTGACACATATTAGCACAAGTTACTTTGAACGTCATTCATCTAAATTTCTCCTTGTCTTTTCTATTATTCCTACTTTATCCTTTTTCTTATGTCTTATTTGTTACAATCGCATTCACCTATTATTGTACTTAGCCTATGTCATTTTGACCTTTTTTTATACATCTCGTATGTTCAACTTTTCATACCTATTGAACATTTTATCTCTAGTTTTTATGGTTCTAATGGTCTAGTTGTGAGAAAATTTGTTATCAAGATCATCATTAACTAGAGTTATTTTTTATTGATAAATTATTTTATCTCCTTCATGTTACTAGATCTATGAAATGAGAGGGGTGATGACCACTTGCCCCTTAAGTGTATTCTCTCCACTCATTTCCCAAATAATTCCTTTACCCTTGTATGACTATTTTTTCCCTTCTTCACCTCAATTAAGAAAACTATCCATGATGTCATCTTGTAGTGATATATCTTGATTTATTTGTTCTATTTTATCCTTTTATTTTTATTAATATTTCCTTCTTTACCTATTGATTCCAGTAATCTTGTTTCACCCAAATATATTTACTTTTCCTTTTTCATTTTATTGCTATTTAGTAGTATCTTTCATATCATTCATGAATCCTTTGTCCAATGATATGTTTACTTTGTGCATTTTATTCTCTTATAGTTTTTACTACAAACCAATTATCATATGCTTTCCTAGTTTCCTAAATCTTCTCATCTTAAAACTCTTCTTTCATGTTTTTCTATTTAAGATAGTAGTTATATCACAATTCTATGTTTTGCAATTTCTTCAAATGTTATCTATTATTGGGTGATAACTACAATTCCTAGGAAACATATTCTAACTCATTTTTTCTAATGTTCTTTATTTGAGTTACTTATTCTATTTTTACTTTAATTGCTTCCATCAACTCTTTTGGGAAATCATTTGTTATATCACTATTAAGTAAGGAACAAAAGATATCAAATCACACTCAAGAAAGAATTTCTTGTTTGATGTAATAGTCATAACATATACCTTTGATATATCAAAAGGTGTCCATTTTGTAAATACTTATTTATAGATTATCTTAGGATTCAATGCTTCCTACTTCTCTTCAACAACTTGACTTCTTTTAACTTTTGGTGGTGTAGTGGATGTTTCATGTTATTTGGTTTTTCTTATGTGTTCTTCCTCTTCTTTTCTTTTTTTCAGTCGATTTCTTGTAGATAATTGTAGTATATCTAGTGTCATCTTATTAGTTATCTCAAATTTAACCTCCTTTTGTTCTTCCTTAGATACCTACACAAATGTGCATTTACCTATTTTTGTTCTATTTTTGCCTTGTGATGGGTCAGTTTTCTAGTTTTTCTCTCTGTCACTTCTCAACCATTTGACAAGGATATTTTTTATGCCTTGATAGTGACAAGGTTTCTTATTTGAGTTTGACCATCTCTCATATGAAATTGCTCCTTAATCTAGAAAAATAAAATAATGAATAAAGTGCCATTACAAGTTATGAGCCAAAATTTGATTTATGAAACATTCAGAATGGTTAGACAAAACCCTCTAATCATGTTCCTTTTTACTTCTATTTGAAAATCCTCCTTTTCTTTAGCTACCTGATATGGAAGAACAAGCATTAAGCTGAACCTTTTCAGCTAAGACTCAAGGGCCAAGGGGTATCCATCCATTCCACCAAATTCATCTGGCTCAACAAGACTTGATCTCTAGTGGGCTCATTAAGAACTTTTCAACTTCACCAGTAGACCAAAGACCCAAAATCCATCTTTTAACTATACAATCTCAAATATGATACCATTCCACATAATACATCAATTTTAAATAATAGTAGGCACCCTTAGTCAATCAGATGACAAATGAGATCTGTTGAAAGTGGACGCTTTTTTTAACACGTTCAAGAGAACATAATTTTACTTGGATTTTATTCCCCTTCATAAACAATTCATTTGAATCAGTAGCCTCCATTAACGTGTGCAGATTTTGTCACAACACTCACCCATTAACATAATCAATAAATATCACAGGCGATAGAATATATCAATGTCGACAATAAACCAAAACACAAGTATCTAAATTTCTGATAAGATTCTCTTCACCCACTCAATTACCACCATCAATTTTTCAGTTTTTAATAACATGACGTACTTAAGCTGGCCTTGCCAGCTACTCATTTCATTACTTGTAAGAAAAACAATGTGTAAAGTACTGAGCATTGTCTGCTCTTCATTTCAGCATTGTTTACCAAAAGATAACAGTTGTTGGAAAGCTGGTTTTATGTAATTAAATAAGAAAAGTGGCCATGATAGTGGTGAATTATAATAGTTTTTTAAGTAAAACTTCTACTTTTAAGCTGCCAAGTTTTGTTAAGCTTGTAAAGCTTCTATTTGTTTTTATATGCCTATTCTCACTAACTTCAATCAGATTTCTGCCATTACCATAAGAAAGAACAGCGAATTATGGTTCAGATTTAAGACTCTCTAGAAGTGTTTAATTAGCAACCAGAATTCCATATAAACAAGTGTTCTTAGTGATGCATTTTCTTTTTGTGGGTCTGGGTGATATCTTGGGATTTGGAAGTTTTAAGGGCTTTGAATGAATGTTTGTTTGTTTGTGTTGTTTTCTTTTAAAGGAATTCTTTGGTGTCTCATGAACCTTAGCCATCTTTCAGGTATCCCCACATCAAATATTTGAAGATAGTTTTTTTATAAATAGAATCATATAATAAGGATGCATCAAGCTTTCACTTTAAAAAAAAAAAATTGGAATTTTTTATTCTTGTTTTGCATCTAACAAAATAGGGAAAAAAGAGAATGAGATGAGGAAGGGAGAAGATAGATAAATTACTTTCGAAGATATCGATAAATGATGATCGCAACCCTTTTAATTGAATAATGATTTCAAGTTGTTCAATATGCATATAACATACGTTATATGCATAATGTGGTATATTTTGGTATTTGTAATACAAATATAAATTATGTTTGAAATGAGATGGTGTAGGGAATTGAAATGCAACTTAAAATTGATTTAGATGTTTGAATGGATTGTAAAGTAAACAATATTTGATTGGACTTCAACATAATTAAATGAGTTGTATCAAAGCAGAAATGTGAAGAAGAAAATTGATAATAACTAGAAATAAAATTCAGAATATAGAAAATGAATGAATGTTTATATTGAGTAATGTAAAACTATGACAAGGAACAACAATCCCAAATTTACAACTACATCAATGATTAGAGACTTGACACCACTAATATCTAAGAATTTGAAGGCCTAAGATAGATCAGTCATGCTCACAATTTGGTTCAACTAGCACAATTAAGTCCTAAATGGTGTGATTTCATCTATAGCAAAGACTAATATTCAGTACTATAAAAGATGTTTACCTACGTGTTATCCATGTTATTAAAACAAGGTGCTTCTAAATAGCAGTATTGGGAGATTGATATGCAAGTGTTGATGACTAAAACTTAACACTAATATGACTCCCTATATTGATCCAACAATAATAGGAAAGATGTAAGTGGTGGTAATGAATGTCAATAAGTTATTTTTTCAATATATTGAGGTCTAATAAAAATAAATGTCTGGTTCCAACTAAGTCTAATGTTAGTCGTAACTAATAGAGGACTTTGCAAGTATGGCAATGACTATTGATTTGTTTAGTATTTATGTTTGATGCAAACTAATGATAGATATGACTCAATTCCTTTGAGAGGATATTCTCTTATGTGATGTCTTTAATGATTTATTCTTATGTGAAAATTTCTAGGATAGTCCTATTTATTAAACACAACCTTAGATACATAATTTAAATTTCTTAGCTTGTAAATTGATGAGTAATTAAGTTTAAATCCTATAATTTAAAATTCAAGTTTTCTAATAGCTTAATGATACATGTTTGTTAGGTGTGAATAAAACATATAAATATATAGAATTTTATATTTATTACTAATCATAAGAAAGTGTTCCTCTTTCCATGAATATTGAAGATAATCAAAGAAATAACATTCAATTTATTCATAAAGAGTAATCATAAATTTCCAATCCTGCATAAGTTATATTTATGTCAATCCCTAATGACTTGGATGATCCTTCAAATATGTCAATTTACTTGAAGTCAATATCTACTCTATATCATGGATGAGTAGGTCCATGCGAGAATTGAGAGACATGATCTTATCCTACATTTCCATAGTGAATGATGTTCTCTCCTTCTCTCACGTAAGGTTTGTATCATAATTGAGCCATCAAGATATAGATAGATTTTAAATCTCCTTAGTGTGTGAAAAACACTATAGAATCAGGTTGTCTGATGGGGACATGGCATGTCCCTAATGTGTGAGCTAAACATGTAAAAGATGTAGAATTTTATATTTATTATTATTATTATTATTATTATTAAGTATAGGGACATGTTTCTCTATTCATAAGTATGGAATATAATAAAGGAATTCTCGTTCAATTTTTTATAGTGTATCATAAAATTCAAATCTTACATAAGTAATAGATGAACTATATGTATAAAAATGGTTAGGTTGTTATGATGCTATTCAAATTGTTTAATATGCTATCAATGTGTTATGATCAACTGTATATTTTTGTAGCAAGAAACTTATAACCAAATCCAATTAGCTCACCACAATATTACAAAACTTTCAAACAAATACTATAAATATGATAAAATACAATTCTAAACGTAGAATAAGAAATCTACTACATAAATAAAGAATAAAACTATAAACAACTTTTTTTGTACATGCATGATTACATATTGACCTAAGATGCTCTTGCATTAGATACTATAGGTAAGGAGAAAAATAATTCTTTATGAAAAATCTACTAAAAATATACAATTAATTTATTTGTAATAACAAACTTTTTCTAATGTCAACCAAATGAATTCTATTATCGACAAAATACTCAAAATTTTTCTTACCTTTATTTCACTTAGTAACTCTTATGTAAAAACTCTTTGATCTATTCCCCTTTAGTTTTTTATATTCTTGTCTTCTAGTTTGGTCCGTTTGTAGTTGTTCCTTTATATCTCCACTTCTACTTTTTCCATCTATATGAAAGCTACAAAGATTTTCTAGATCAAAATGGTTGAGATATTTAGGCTCCACAATAAATCTAGATCAAAATGATGGAGATATCTAGGCTCCACAATAAATCATTCACATATGCATTAGTTGATATCTTCTTTAATTCTCCACATGGACCTACTACAAATCATAAATAAAAAAGAAGGTAAAACAAGAATAAATATAAATCAAATAATATACCTAACTCTTAGCCTACATCATTCTCCTTATATACTTGTCATTACATGAAATAGTGTAGACATAATGGAGAAAGTAGAAAATTTAGGAGTGCTTATTGCATTTCCACTAGCTTTTATATTGGAAAGACCAATGACTAGTGCCAATTGAAGCATGCACATAGTAACTTAAACTATTTAAGTCATACTATTGGAAAAAATTTAAAGGGTGAAGAGAATGTGAATCCACTCAACAATTGGATTTTTTAAAATGTTTTTTAATAATAATATTTTTTTAATAAATAATTAAATATATAAAAAATGAATTAATTAAAAAGTTGTATTGTTTAATTGGTTGAATATAATTGATAGTGGGGATAATATGTCTTTAAATTACATCATTTATCAAGGTTCAAATTCTTGGAGAAGTGATTGAACCAATTTTAATGCTTGAGTGACTTTGATAGATTCAATCTCCTTCCTCATGACTATTTAGTTGAAGAACAACTTTCATTTTAAGTCTATTTATAACCAAGTTCGACTTTTGGATAACTTTCATGGATTGGATCCCCCTACTTCTGACAACGACATTCATGCAACACCTAGGATTTATCTTTGATTATATTTATTAATTAATTATAAACCAAAAAAACCCATTTAATTAGTAAAGACAGTCAAAGGTGCATCCTGGATGTCGCATACACAATGGCACTCTCGACTGTCTAGCTAATAAATAACTTCTAATTTAGATGCATACTACTCAGTGACTTTGATGGACCGGGTCACCCTACTCATAATTGCTCAGTCTAATGATAACTTTTGATTTAGATGTATGCTGAACCAAATTCTACCATTGAATAACTTTAATGGACCCCATCTCTCGAACTCGTCATATCATAATAAATTTATTTAAAAAACTGAAAAATACTGTAATCCTACCTTTTTGCTTCTGATTTTGATTGTGTATCAACTTTTATTTTAAACTAAGAAATGCTGTTAATCTTTTTACCATCATATTATAATAAATCTATTTAAAAACTAAAAAAAATACTGTAATCCTGTTGATTCCAAAAACAAAAGGTTAAATCGGATGGCAAATCAATACTTTTTTCAAAGTGCGCCTCATTTTCTATGAGTACGGCCGGTACGTTGAAGGGAATGGAATCTTAGTTGGATTTTATTCTTCATTTGAGTACCTAGCCTTCGTCGGTTAACGCGTGCAGATTTTTTGTCACTTGAAACTTTTTAAGCCATTAAAATAATGGAAAATAATCTGGATCACGAGAGAATGTCAATAAACTATGCACTCTTAAAAGCCTTAAAAAAAGATCTAGTAAATTTTTAGATATTTTTTTCATGATATTCTTTCCACCGACTGCACTGCCACCGTCAATTATTTAGTTTCCATGCCACCATGCAAATCAAATAATAGCATTTTGCCACCTATTAATACTTCCAAAAGAATCTCAAGATAAATGGTGTTTCATGTACTGAGAACAGTTGTTGGAGGGGTAAATTATAATAGGTAAAGAAGCTTTACTCTTTTAAGCTGCCAAATTTTGTTTGCATTTTAAAGCTTGGAGTTTTATATGCCTATTTTCACTATGTTATAGCAGATTTCTGCCACTGACTAGCTGGTTTTAATCAACCATGGTGAGAAAGAGCTGAACAAATTGTTCATAGCTCTAACACTTTCTATAAATGTTTGATTTGATAACTATAATTTAAGTAAATTAGTGTTCTACAAGGATGTATTCTTGTTTGTGGGTATGGGTGATAGATTGTAGATTTGGACGTTGTGGCTTCATTTTAGCTTTAGAATTAAGTTTCTTGTATAAATTTTTAAAGAAGAATAATTGGATTAGATCGATTATGTGTTTGTGGATCAAAAGTATACAATTCAAGATTTGCTTTATTGACATTTACAATTCTCCATATGCCCAAGACCTTGCCCATTATATCACTTGGAAAACATGTTAAAACCAACATTATAATGTGTCTCTAACTTCGATAGAGGAGGAATCGCACCACAAATCACACTAGAATGAGTAGTATATTCATGTTGAGTTGCACAAAAAGGATGCATGGATGAAGAAGGATTAATCTTCTAATGAGAATGCATATCATTAATGGTCTCATTCATACTCAAATTGTTGTTCGCATAATTAGGAGATGAATTATTAAGGAACATTATGACATCTTCTTACACCAAAGGATCTAGTTTGGGAGAGGTGCATTGTTCTTAATTCATTAATGCTTCATATCCATGAGGGGGAGCATTGATATGAATTGTACATAGAGTTTCATGAATGAGGATGACATGAGCTTCTTGTGCCAAAATGTCTTTATGAGTATGACCAATTTGGGGAGAGGGAGAATCATCTACCTTGGTATTATTAAAATAAAAAACAAGAGACATCTGCTAATGGTTTGCGACAAAAAAATGAAGAGAACGTCTTTGGCAGTGCCATTATCTAACTAATGAACCAATGCATTTGAAAGAAAGATATTTTAATGAATTGAATTTTAAGTTTTTCTTTTCAAATTAAACTATATCTATTTTAATAAATTAGAAAATATGCAAGTGCAAGACACATCAAGTTCACCAAAATGAAATGGTAAGAAGTGATCCTAGACTAACATGTTCATTACCTAGAATTAATTCATTTTCACCAAAAATCATTAGAATAAGTGTGAATTTGTTTGACTTCAGTCTTCAAGGGAGATAAAAAAATAGTCTTGGATCTACTCCTAATCTATTTATGAGGAGGTTATTGTTGATTACAGATTTATTTGAATGTATGCAAGAAACTAGGCCAGTGATGACAATTATGAACAAGTTTACCAAAATATGGGAAATAAAAAAAAAAAGTATAGAAGAGAGTGTTGGATATGAAAGTGAAATGTCTAGAAGGATCACTTACACAAATTTGGTGCAAATTGGGTAGGATAGAGGTTTTCTACATTAGAATCTTGGAGTACTCTAATGTAAAAAGAAATTTTAGGAATGATCTCATAAGGTTTTTAGGCTATCAACAATAAAATCTCATCCAAAAATTGGTAGGAAAAGGGCATCAGGTGCTCAAGTCCTATGGTTTTTCTCTAAACTTCTAATGACAAACATTATCTGAGTTTAAACAAGCTATTTGTATCTTCTGAAAAATGTTGGTGTTCCCACCTCCATAACAACAATGATGAGTGATTAAGAGTGTATGCCCTTGAGGGAGAAAAGGTATGTTGGCCCAGTTTGTCATTGCGTCAAAAGACTGATCTATCAATGCTTGATACAAACTTGTAGAGATATGGATCGCACGGGAGGTGGTTAGTCCCTTGTCACGAATCCTGAGGGGAACGCTAACCATTTTGCCAACAATCTCCTCCTCAGCATTACCTGAGGGGATTCAAACCCATTGTTGGTTCCTAGAATGGGGTTTACACTACGAGCAGGCATAAACCAAGTTGATCCTTTAGATTTATTAGGGGAGAAGCCAACTCCAACTATCGAAATCTCCAAGGACTTGGACCAACATATGACAAGGATTTCTGCTAATCCTTCTACACTTCAGGCTCTACAAAACCTGAGAGGGTGATCCCTTAATGCACCTGCAATCTCTACACCACACTTTGTAAATGACATTAAAACAAAGCAGAAGATCTCATTCTTAGGAGTGCTCAACAAAGAAGGAGAATTCTATAGAGTGGTTGGCTCTCAGTGATCCTCGACCTACTTTGGAGCATGAGATGTTTTTGACAAGCAACAACATACACAAAAATGAAAAGATGTTCTAATATTTGTAGTTTACAAAGAGTTATCGATGAGTTATGAGTACAAAACTGTCATTGGAGACATCTACAAGCCATCACCAGTGTCTTATCCATTGGGCAATTTGAATTATAAAACGAAGGATGAAAATATAACAAAACCTTTAATTTAATAACTCAGGATCTAAGATAATACTGCCTTACAATATCTCTCATCTATATATTCCAACTCGAAATACTTATCTGAATCCATGCATAAGCCCCATCAATCTGCAATTCTGTTTAAGCATTTAATTAACCCCTTAGGTCAAAGAAAAAAATAGAAAATACATAGACCATAACAATGCAATGAATAAGAAAACCCTTGATTCTACTAATTGAAAAAATAACGCTAGAGAAATGGATTTGAAATATGTTTTCATTCATTTAACAAGCTATTTTTTATTACAAATCATCTTACATATAACTCCTTCAAGAACCTGCATAAAATATGACACAAGACCCATTTCATTTGCTCTATAAATGACTTTTACAGCCTACTCATTTCACCTAGACTCAATGTACATGACCAAGGATTTGGACCCAAGATATGTGACCAAATTTCTCGACCCTATCTCATGGCCTTGAATTCCCTTTTATAGACTCAAGGGAGCAAACAAGCTTCGGGCTAGAGGAGACACCTGTCACAAGCCTACAAGACCGCTTGTGATTCTTCACAATCTCCAAAAAATTGTCCATACCAACACTTCATGATGAGGTAGAGCCAAAATTCCTAACTGCATTTCGGTAGAAACAAAACCTTTTGAGTCATGCCACTATCACCCTTGATGCCTCCAGATGGACCGTGAGATGCATCATTTTGTTCTACAAAGCATTTCCCTCCAAGAAGAGGGTTTAGATCCCAACAAGAAGTAAAGTCGCCCCTCAAATAGAAGAGGATCTCAAGCCTTCATGCCAAGGATCAGAGAAAATGGGAAAAGAGACTTGCGGAGGAACATAAAGTGAAGAGAAGGTGTTGAATCTTCCATGTCGTTGCAAAGATGACTAGTTGTTGCCTCCTCCCCAACCTTGTTCTGCTCCCGTTCCTTCGTGAGGCCCTTCCTAGAACCCTCTTCCAACTAGTGGCAGAGGAGAGGCAAAGGATGTGTCATGCAGGGCTTGTTCTAATAAAAAATGGATTTCAAGCCTCCACTAACTATCCTCCCAACTTTCAAGACTCCACTGACTATAAGCATACTCACTCAAGAAGAATTTCCATCTGGTATCACAGAGCTCACTGTAACTCCTCGCACGATATTGCTCAAAAATCATTCTCATCATCTCAAAATCTTCCTAGAAGATAATATGATCTATATTCTTTCTACCAACCGAGAACACCACTTCGTTGTATCTATAATCAAAACTGTCTCACTTAGTGGTACTCATGCATGAAAAATCATCACTTCATTTCTTTCTACTCATCCTGCCAGCAAATGTACTTAAGAAATCATATCCTTCAGATCTAGGACACCGTCAGATTCAAACTGTCAATCCGTTGCCCTTTGACAAAGCTCATCTTATGTGAACGATTTTATTATGATCACATTATTTTCTTGACTGCACAATTTTTGTTTCAGAATTTGTTTTTTGGATATGGAGTCCTTGTCCTTTTGAAGTTTTCTTGGAGACAGTTTCTTGATTCTTACCCTTCTGTGATAATCCCTTACAGTACACAACCTATGATCTTGTTGATAGGTCCCTGATCACTTCATTGCATCATCTCGCGATGGCGCGGTCCTTAACTTCCTTGCGTCTTCCTTCGTAGGATTGCGAAGGTCGTCAGATATGTTCGCTTTTTACAAACCAACTACCACAATTACTTAACATTGACCACTATCCTTCGTGCACCTTCCTGCTTGGGTTAAAACATCGTTGTCCACTTGATGCATGTGCAAAATTATGGAACTTTTAGTTGTTCGATAATTAATCATAGACATTAGTCGGAATATTTTGGCCAGACCTAGGGAAAATAAAAACTCGCTAAAATATAAAGGGGGCCCAACCATAGGAAATAACGCCTAGGAAAAAGACCAAGTCCCATCGACGAGGAAAAAGACCCTCATCTTTAAGTGAAAAAAGGTAATGAAGAAACATAACAGGCTTTGGGTTTTTTAACAAAAGACTTACCTAGAAACACATAAACCCAAAACCCTAAACCTTGAGGGTAAGAACAGAGAGCGTCATTAATTCAAAAATGACTAAAAATTTGATAGGGACATCAAATTTTTGCATAGTCATTTTCAGGACTATCACCCGTGACCCAACGCTCTGATACCATTTGTTGGCTCAGTTTGTCATTGCGTCAAAAGACCAATCTATCAACACTCAATACAAACTTGTAGAGTATGGATCACACGGGAGGTGGTTAGTCCCTTGTCACAAATCCCGAGGGGAGCGCTAACCATTTTGCCAACAAGGTAATGTTGAAATAATAATGGTTACCTTAGACATGAAGCCCTAACTTGAATTCCACACAACATGTTGATGAGATCGTGTAAGTGTTACTATCCAACATAACTACAACAGTGATAAACAAAATTACATCAATTGAAGAATAACATCATGCTTGATAGTATCCTCAGACTTCTTAGGTCAACTGACTTATTTCTTGATCATTAGAGTGTTAAATTGCTTCTTAGGATGCTTAGAGTTGATTTCTAGAATTTCAAAATGAGAGAAGAAGTCACCTTTATATGCAACTTATACCTTTTCATTAATAATTACCCAAATAGAGGCCAATACAGGAATACAACCATTAAGGTTTCGATACCGACATCCAAATATTTGAATTTGTAGCCAAATTGGGAGGACACTAGCATTGGGTGTTGAAGTCTATCTCAATTAGGCTGCACAAGGGTCAATGCACTAAGGGATAAGACCAATGTTGCTAATCTAGATCCAGATTGAGCCCATCTATACTAGATCTTGAGAACCACCTAAAAAATTGATGCTAAACATAATGTGAATTGTAGAGGGCATACAATTTATGATTTTACACCCATAATTAATTAAATATCATATTATTTCTTTAATTATCATTTAGCCAATATTTTATTTTATTTTTAAATATGTTTCCTTATTCTTCTAAAGGTTGATTAATCTAATAAACACAAACTTATCTCCCCACTCTTTAATTATTATAAAGCTAATCAATCCATTCTAATCACTATTATTATTTTCTCAAATTAAAAGTTCCTACACTTTTCATCATGTAACAAGTGCCTCGAACCCTCTTCAATTCTCACACATGTGAGTATGCACAATTCCATCATCCTCCACCAATTTTTTTATTGATTACTCACATGAGCGTGAGATCCTCTTCACTATTTATATCCATCCTACACTTTCCTCTTCCAACCATATGTCAAGCTTACTTATTTCCTACCTCTTACATTTTTCATTTCTTCTCCACTTGTCAACCTCATGTTCTTCACAATGTGTGCTCACACATGTGTGTGTGCACCTTGCTCTCTTCTTCAAGCCATATGCCACCATCCCAAGCCTCCATCTTGTGACACTTTTTAACAGGCCAAAGATCCATTTTTACATGCAATCCTAGCCCTCTATCTCATAATCCATCTCAACTATCCATTTTGGCTAACCAAAAATCTATAAATTTAAGCCTTGTCCATCAAGCCTCATCTGTCAATTTGTACTAAGTTTATTCTTCTCATATATCATCAAGGAATATGTTTTATGCCAAGATTATGTTACATTTGAGAGTGATCCACATTAGAAGCTAAACAATCAAGAAGAGAAAATCAAGTGGATAAGAGTATATCCATTGTAACTCAATCCAAGGGATGAGAAGGTAAAAGGAAAGGTAAATTAATTTGTCACTTTATCTTATTATTTTGTGTCTTTTGCATTTTCCTCATCTTTATAGATGAATAAATGAAATTTCATGAATTATTAATGAATCATCATATTGTGTTGAATGATTCTCATAAAGTATAACATCATAATGCAATGAAGCATAACACAATGTAAAACGATGAGATGGTAGAGAAATATCATCATGAGGAATAACATCATCATGAATGGAAAATGGTATCTCACACCAAGAACCATCTCAAGGATCCTCACAAGATTCGACATAAAGAGAAAATAAACTAGATGATATGAAGGTGGGGATAGAATCACAAATCTCAATAATAGATCATGAGTAGCTAAGAAAGGTGCATCCTCATCACATAGAGCGTCATCTTTTAATGTATCAAATTAGTTTAGGTTGGAAGAAAGAGTTCAAAAACTAGAATAAGCCATAAAATAGGTAACTTCACCATAAATCATGCTACCATAAGGAGTACCTTATCTAAGAAGCAAAAAATATGTCCATGATAAAGATCTACAAATACAAAGTATAATCAAAGTGGAGAAAATCAAAGGACGAGGTTGAGTGATGAAATATGGATGAATTAATATAATTCTAAACCCCAAGAAAAATAGAACAATGAAGCACAAAGAAAGGGGATCCAAACCTTGAGGAAATTTTTAAATAAAACACAACAATTGATAATGTAAAATTTGAAAATAAAAAATAGAAAGTTCAAAAACCCTAACATAAATATCTATATGATTTTGAATATTAAATTCATAAAAATGAAAAGAAATAAAATTCCTAGATTTACATTAATCTTAACACAAATTAATTAAACAAGAATTAATATTATAGAAATATGAGTTATGATTCTAAATTATAAAAATAATATACTTATCTCATAGTCTCTACTATATAATGAAACTATATTAGGAATCCCAAATTGATTTATTCATAAAATAGAAAATTAGTATATGTTAGTCAAGGGCATCACATTTATTCTTTTTATTTTTCTTTCGAGTCATTTCCAAAAGTTTGGATATTCCTAGCACAATTATAGATGCCCGTGAAATTCTAGAAGACATTTTTTAATATAAGAAACTATTAACTAAAATCCAACTTTTTAACTTAATCTTTAAATTTGGTATAAACAAATAAAAGATAGATGGTATAAACAAATAAAAGATAGAACATTTAGAATAGTTTATATTTATTTTTTAAAATTTATTTTGATATTGTATTTTATAAAATTGATATTATAATTTAATGGTTAAAAAACATAATTTTCTTTTTTACAAAATTCAAATATTTAATATATTTTTATTATTTGTTTTTTTAATAAATGTTAAAAAGAAAGTATATATATATATAACAAGAATTCTCTCTTTAGTGCATAATATTTTTTTCTTTATTTAAAAAATATTCAGTATATATTATTTTAATTGGTATTAGTCTTTAAATAAATAACATGATAAAGGTAAAGTAAATATTATTTGTTTCGTTACACACACACACACATACATATATATAGACATATATGTGTATATACATGCTGGCGTGCACACACACACATAAAAGATTGTTTATGGTTTTCCATTACTGATGTTACTATTAATGTTGGGTATGGATTGTTAGTGCAAAGGGTCAACATCCTTGTTTTCACTACTTTTTAATATCAAAAACATGATAAAGGTAAAGTAAAATATTTTATGCTTCAATTTAGGGAAAAAATAGATATGTTCAAAATTCAAAATTTGATTTAAAAATATTTTGTCTATTTTTCACTAATTGAGTAAATAAAATTATTTTTACAAATTGTCTAACTTAAAATAAAAAATAGAAATTACATAATGTTTACATATTTTTATTGTGGATGTGTGTATATTTTTATAAATTAATATAAACTGACACGCCTATTCATTAAAATCATAAATAAATGATACAAAAAGACTAAAAGAATTCCTCAAATTAAATAAATATAAATATAAAAAAATAAATAATGATAATAATAAATAATTGAAAACTTATAATTTTAAATTAAAAGATAAAATTTTGAAGTGTATAATTAAATTAATTTGAACTCTTAAATAAATTTAATCAACTTAATAATTTTATTTATTTATAACAATTTAACCAATAAAAACTTCCAATTTAAATATATACACCCTCAGACTAATATATTCTACTCTATGAAAACAAAAATATCAACATCTATTTAATTCAATTGTTTCAACCAAAAAATCCGGTGAAAATTGATATATTTGGAAGTGTACATCGTATTCTACATAGAGCACACGTACAGTCGTTTAAAATTACGCATTCGGGAATAAACGCTTAAGACCAAAATACAAAAGATCCAAATTTGTGTTAATATTCTCTTCACCCACTGCACTACCACCGTCAATTGTGTAGTTTTCATAACATGACGTACATTTCATTTCATAACAAAAACAATGTGTTTAAGTACTGGGAATTTTGTCTTCTCTTCGTTTCACTATCAAATTCCCCAAAAAAATCCAACAGTTGTTGGAAAGCAAGTTTTATGGATTAAATAAGAAGAATGACTTGGAGGGATGATCTTTTTTTTTCCCCAAAAGTCTTAGAGATAATTTGTGGATGTCCTTTTTTTTGTTTTTTAAAGTTTTAGGAATGGTAAATGGTAAATGGGTATCCTTTTTCTATCTTATTTTTTTCTTTGGAAGTTTTAGGGTTGATTTGTGCATGTCTTCTTTTTTTTTGGAAGTTTTGAGGAGTGGTATGTAAATGTTCTTTTTTATGTTTTTTTCTTTGGAAGTTTTAAGGATGTCTTGTGGATATCCTCTACATGTACGCTTTTCATTTCAATTTATAGGGATGATTTGGATATGTCCTCTCTCCAATTTATTCTCTTTAAATGTTTTAGGAATATTTTGAAAATGTTTGTTTGCATTTATTTTTAAAAGAACCTTTTTTGTATTATTCTGACATTTAGAGTACTTTAGCCATTCTTGAAGTATCTATACATTGAATATACAAAAATAGGTGATTTAGAAAAATATTTAAAACAAATAAAATAAAATGACCTTTTAAGATGTACAATTCCTTCCACCTCAATAAAATGAAAAAAAAAGGTGAAAAAATAACATGCCCCTTGTTGTCTTGCACTTTTCAAAATAGATAAAAAAAGAAAGGGAAGAGGAAGTGTTTCCACCACACCAATTGAACATTGATGATTCCAAAATAGAAGAAATAAAAAAGGAAGTGTTCCAAACATATCAATTGTTTTATTAGGCATCTTTCAATGTAAATTATAATAGTATATTTATAATTAATTAGGGTATGAGATATTGTAGAGAATTGCAACGTGTCTTATAATTAATGTAGGTGTCTAATCAACTATAAAGAATCAATATTTAATTACATAGTAAATTAATTCAATGACTTGCATGAAGATAAAAATGTGGTGAAGAAAAATGATGATAAGTTAAAATAAATTTGAGAGTATAGAAACTGTAGACACCTAAAAATGTCTCATTGATCATGTACTAGTTATTCATCTAAATTGATTAAATAATTCTTTAATTCTTTAATTAAGTTAATTAATCTTATTCTTCTAATTTCATATTTCATCGTAATCTTACTAATTATTCTATTTCTTATTCTATCATCATTTAATCCTTTTAACCATTTTCTAATGTTAATTAAATATTTATTATTTAATTAATTCTGATTAATTCCCCAATTTAAATAATCTTTATTATTTAAATAAATTATATTTTCAATTTCTATCTCTAATCAATTAATCATTCAACCACTTTCTAAATATTAATTAAATATTTATTATTTAATTAAATTCGATTTCTAAAATAATTAAATAGTTTCTTTAAATTATTTAATTAGCTAATTAATTCTTCAATTCCAAATCCCCAAATTTTAATTTCATTTAATTTCTAATTTCTTCTAATTTCAATTACATGTGCATGATTTCAAAAATCAAACTGAAAATCAAAGTCAAGTTCTAAATATATTCAAATACTAAATTTAATTTAAACTAAATTCAATTATTTGAATAAATCTCATTCAAAGATTAAATTGAAAATCTAAGTTAAAATGCAAGCACACGCTAATTTAATTAATTAATTCAATCAATTAATTAAATCATTTATCTCTCTAATCTCTATTTTCATCTTCTAGTTAGCTTTGTCATCTTCTTAATTTCCTCCAATCATTCTTTTTCTTCCTCCAGTTAGCTTTTTCTCAATCAGTTGACTTAATTAATCTATTCAATCTATTCAGTTTCACCTCTAAATCAACAGTTCAACTATCAATTTTCATGTGAGTTCACCTGAGTTCCACCTCTTGATCAATCTGTTCCACCTTTCAATCAATCTTCTCCAAAAATCTATAAATTGAGCATTCAATCTCCATTTTCAACAATCACAAACTTTGAATCTTTGTGTCAATTGTAGGTTGCCAGCGCAATATTTGAGAGCCACCATATCATAGAGAGGAGAAGAACAATGGAAGCTATACACAGTCACGAAATATGGAGTTTTGATTGAATTACTTTATAATTCCTATTTTGATTTGATTGTGTTATTTCATTGTCTGTTTGTTTGAATTCTTTGATTAGATAGGGATTCGTGATTTCCCTTTGAATTCTAAGTGATGCTTTAGAGATTAATTCTTTTACATGCGACATAAACCTTAAATTTAAAATTAAGAACTAGATAAAGGTTTAGAGATTTGACACCACTAGGTTCGTGAATTTGAGTTTGTTGGATGTTTGCTAGTCCATCTCATGTAATTTTATATCTCGATTGGTGTAATTTCATCCATATTAGAGACTAATCTTTGGTACCTACAAAGGATGTTCACTTGGGAAATATCTATTTCAAGAAAATATTATGGTTCTAAAAGGCACTATTAGGAACTTTTTATGTAAACATTGAACAATAAAACCCCCTTAACTCTAAGTCAATTCCATATATTGACTCAACAGTAAATGAAAAGAGATAATTGATTTTAATTATTGTTAATGAGTTAATTGTTGTTTTATAAATCTGAGGTCTAATACAAGGAAATATATGATGTCATTTAATACTAATGCAAATTGTAACCAATAGAAAAAAATTATGTAATGACAATCAATGATGTTTATTATCAATATCTTATACCAATTGATGTTGGATATGATTTGATTCCTATGAGAGGAGTTTCTTATATGCAATCTCTCTAATGATTCTCTTTATATGAAAGTGTCATAGGATGATGCCATTTTAATTATACAACCTTAGGCACACAATTGGACTTTTTAGCATGCAAACTAATGGGCAATGACTATATCCTAAGGTTTTCAACCTTGGAAAGAGATAATATAAAAATTAAAATTAGGGATGTGATTTTTACTATGATGCAATTTAGGGGACAAGACCATTCCATGATGTATTCCATAGAAAGAGGTTCCACCAATGAACTATTCTAAGGAACATAACCACACCCACTATCTAATCTAAGAAGCACATGGTGCTAGGAACTATGTTAGAAGTGTTTTGAATTGAATGGTTTTCTACATTTATATTTACATATATGAATTGCATTCAATTCAATACTCTATTAAAAGTACTTGACCAAAACTATCATAAACCTCAACTAATACCATCACATCTCTTAGAAGAAACCTATATTAATTTGATCCTTGTCACCCTTACTTTGCTATATATCACACTTGCTATATAGCAAACCCACTCTACATAACAAACTTCCTAATATACTTTTTGGTATACAAAAGTATATTTGTACATAGGAGAAAGTGGTATGGGGAAATAGGGTAAGTGCACCAAGATGTGATGCCAAAAAGATGCAAAATTATCTTTTTGGTCCACATTAGAGCATTTGGCGAGTGCCAAATTTGGTGCTTGCCAAGTGGCTTAGGATGATTGAGCCTAAGACTTGGTGTTTTGAAACCATTTGGCAAGTGCCAAATTTGGCACTTGCCAAATGTTTAAATAAACATTAAGAATAAAAAAATAAAAAATGTTCATTTCATTTTCTACTTTGCTTCCCCGCGACCTACATTTTTGGTGCCCTTCAATCCATGCTTGCCAAAGTAATATGTCATTTTTTCACCTGTAAGTTGTGAGATCTTCATCAAAATTCTGCCAAGACGTTGAGGAAGTCAAAGAGGTAAGTATTTTTAATTTTTTAGTGTAAAGTTTTCATTAAAATGTAGATTGAATTAGGAATTTTTAATTAAAATTTGTTTTAATGTCCAAGAATATATATTCCACCCCCAAATATTGAAAATCCTGGACATCACCTTCTCATGAAGACCCTCTTAAACAAAAACCATAATAAACACCTCCATCAATTCCTAGACATCCCCCAAAAATACAAGAAAACACACTAGGGAAAATAGAAAACAATAAAAAATAGCATGAGGAATTAATTACAAGGCTGAGAGATCCTCCTACAACAAACCATCATAGGACATGCATTATTGAATCCTCACAATCTATGATCATGTCTCATGTAGGATTACTGAGGGGAAATTTTTTTTTTTTGTCCAATAAGAGGGAAGAACAAAAATAATATGCAAACAAATTATCCTATGAGCAAGTAAAGAAATTTTTTTTTAACAAATTTGGCGTGTGTGACCTCTTCATTGACCTACAAATGAATAAACCCTTAGCAAATAGACGCGGGAGGTTCCCTATCCATTGGTGAACACCACAAAGGGATAAAGAATAATTTTTTGGATATGCGGTGGATGGTTTCTATTAGCTTGTGTGTAATAATTATGAGGTGCCACATAACTTTTTAAGGAATCTCTATTGTGATTGTGTCCTCAATGATATTCCAAACTATTTTGACTTGTTAGATTTCCAGGGTAGAGATTGGGGCTCTTCACATGACAAAGTGGGGGCACAACATGACCTAAAGTTGGCACCGAGACCCTTGGGTAGACCTATGGTGGAGCATGTGACTATTACTTCTATTGTGAAGGACAATGTTGAGGTGGACACTATAGAATCCATTAACTCACTCACTTAGAACCTTACATAATATGTGGAACCTCTAGGATAGGGTGATGTGGGTGAGTCTTCCAGGCCTTGAGTTCCAACCATTTTTTTTATAATGTGGCATTGTCTGCACTTATGATCCTTAGAGTACTTGGGATGCAACTATGCATGATACATTAGCTATAGAGGGGATGGTCATGAAAAAATCTTTGTTGAATGAAATATTTTCAACATTGATACTCATGTAAATTCTAGTAAGTTCATTTAATTGTTCATTTAAGAATAGCTAAATTAGTGGAATGATTATGATGAAAATTTAGGGTCCGATGGTTCATTCTACTTGCAATGCTCCCTCAATTCCCTATTTCATGATGTCATCAAGTCCATAGGTAGATTAATTAGTAAAGAATAATAATTGTTATATGTTAATAGTTCGAGAACCTTATATGAATTGATTTCAAATAAATCACTTTGGATGTTGAATAGTTTGAGGTTGGAACTTCGACATCGACTTCTCACATTAGTGGTTGTTAATGAACTTTCACCTAGGTAACATTTATTCATTAATGGTGTTGTAGAATAATGGAACTAGGTAGTTTTGGTAATTGAACAACATTTGTTGTTTCATTTTTTGATGTTGACATCAGATATTCCTCCTAATATTTGTGCCACATTGGACCATGGTGTTGCTACAATATTAGTAAGTTTTTCTCCTTTGAAAGAGGTATGAGATAGATTAGTAAATATCACATTATATTTGTTCTTTAATTAATCTATTATTGAAAATTTTAAAGTTTGTATTTAGTTTAGTTGTTATCTTGATGCATGTTGTAGGGGCTTGTGATAATGGGTCGTGAATGTGCCCTTGTTATGGATGAACATCATGATTATTTGTATATTTGTCAAGTGATTATTCTATTCAATATGTCATTCTATAATTTAATTTCTATATATAAATTTTTTTATACTTTTTATTATATTAGATGGAGCTCTAGATAAATATAGAGAGGAAGACGAGTGAGCTCACTCGAAAGACACCAACATCATATCCATCTCCATCTAGATTATAGTAAAAGGTAGCTTGTGATCTATTTCCTTTCCCTAGTGTGAAATGAATAGATTGTGGCCTTTGTTGTATGCCTCTATGGCATTTTGGAACATATGTTTTGTATTGCAAATATGTGACATTTTATGTCTATATATATTTTTTCACAATCCTATATGCCTTTATTGTATATACTTTAGACTTCTATTGACATCTAACATTGTATGGATTTATCCGACCTTTTGGTTAATGTTATTTTTTTACCATTGTTATATATATTTGCACTATAGATGATTAATTGAATAAATGAATAATTACACAAATTTCACTGTTAGTAACCATAAATTTTTACAAATATCCTAGGCCTATTTAAGGGGGTAGGCTCCTTTATTTTATACAATATTGGTAGCACAAGAATGTGAGTTTTTGAAGTACTTGTCAAATATATTATGGATGAATATGAGATCACAAGCATTTGTTACCATAATGAAACTAAACATTATTAAAACTCAACCATAAAAGATATATTGTTGGGTCTAATTTGCTATATCACATTGTGATCCTAACTTACCACAACATACTTTAGGTATATCATGCTCTATATTAGCTATATATCGAGATTCTATTGTGACATATTTACATTTTAGAGTGACATACTCTACACCAAGCCTTCATTTACATATCCTTACATTAGGTGGCATAATGCACTCTCCCACCCAAGGAACTCATCTTTTAATATTCTTAGAATTTATACCTACATAAAATATATAATTCATTCCCCTTACATGGGTAAGTGCACCAAGATGGTGTGCAAAAATGGGGGTATAAGTGGACACTTTTTTTTTTTTTGAAATCAAGTAAACCTGAACTTGGAGGAGAAAGTTGAGAGTCATTCACTCAAGATATGAAGATGTTCAAAGAACAAAGATTGTAGTACTGAAAATCTAGTTTCCAAACTACTATTATTTTTTGAAATTGGATAAGATTAAGGGGGTCAAATATTTCGCACACAAAAAACAGACCCTGATTTTTCTAAAAAAACATAACATAGTGTCTAACGTGCACATTAAAAAAGTCATAGTTAGATCTAGTATTTTGAAAAATCCTTTGGCAGAAAGATAGTTAAGAGTGAACACTATAAGTTGAGTATTTTTTTTTAATTTTTTGTTGAGTATTTTTTTTTTAATGATTTTTCCAATCGAGCATATCCTGAAAATCAGGTACATGTTCGTGCGTGAAGCATAACTTGCACCAAAACAATCGAAAAATGCAAAAAAATAAAATTAAATTGTAAACAATCAAGTGCACTACAATAATATATATATATATTTAAATTTAGATAAGTAGATCAAAAGTTTTAAAAAAAATGGTACACGTATGTCTTTGGGAACTATTGAGACACTGGTAAAAGAAATTTATTAATAATATGTTATTGTTGTTCATATTTTAAAAACATTATATGGTTAGAAAGCTCATAAGATGGGTGAAAATATGGTGGTAATTTTAGAAATACCCACTTGATGAAGTGTAAACCTCATGATGACAAAGTCGAGAAACCAAGTTCATAAAACAAAACATGTCAAAAAGGAGGGAAATGGAGGGAAATCAAACTTCCAAACTACAACTTTGTCATCCAAGCCCATTCACAAGCCTAAATAGACAAGAGAGCGTACGAGGTTTATTTTGAATAAGAAGTGTGTACGGGGTTCCTTTTGAATAAGAACCGTGTACAGGGTTTGTTTTGAATAAGCACCGCGTACGCAGTTCTAAGGAGAAAATACCGCGTACATGGTTTTGCCTATGATACTCTGACATAAAGAAATTAATGTGTAAGTTTAAAATGTGTGTGTGTGCATACATATATGTATATATGTAGATATTGTATGTATATATGTATATATAATATGTGTATATATATATACACACACATATATGTATGTATGTAATATGTATGTATATGTATATAATATGTGTATGATGTATGTATACATATATGTATGTTTATAAAATATATATATATATATATATATATATAATTTGTATTTATGCGTATTATCTTTTGATATTTTGTGTATTATATGTATATGTGTATGTACATGTACATGTATATTGATATATATTGTCTTTTGATATCTTATTGTACATTGTATTCCTCTCTCTCTCTCTCTCTCTCTCTCAGGACCCCACATAACACCTAATGACATCATGTAAGGTCTCTTAGTACACATATGACCCCTTAAGACCATATGATGTCCTAAGGGGTCATATGATGTTCTAACACATGTGCGGCCCCATTATGACCCTACATGACCCCCAATGATGCCATATGACCCCTTCGTACCATGTATGATATCTTAAGGGGTCATATGGTGTTGTAACACATGCATGGCTCAATTAGGACCCCACGTGACCCCTAACAACATCATGTGACATCTCCTCCTCTCTCCCCATCTCCCTCCCTCCCTATTTTATTCCTCTTTCTCTCTCCCCCATATCACTCCCTCCCTTTCCCATCCTCTCTCTCTCTCTCTCTCTCTCTCTCTCTCTCTCTCTCTCTCTCTCTCTCTCTCTCTCTCTCTCTCTCTCTCTCTTAGGACCCCACATAACACCACATGACCCTTTAGGAGCATATGATGTCCTAAGGGGTTATATAGTGTCCTAAGGTGGCAAGATGAACAATTATTACAATATAAAAAGCAGTGTCAATACTGCTTACAAATTTCAACACCTAAGGAGTCATATCATGTCCTAAGGGGTCATAGGACACCATATGGTGTCATAAGGGGTCATATGGTGTCTTTGTTGGCATTACACACTCAAATGAGAATGGTTGATGTTGTCATTGATGGCAACCAACTGGTAATAGGGTTCTACAGAATTCTATTGATCTTACCGACATCTACACAAAGTTCATTCACACCGGCATCCAGTTTACACCGGTAATGAATCATACCAACACTTAGGACAACATACGATAAAGTTTTATTTATGTGAATTATATTGTAATGTAATTAATTATTTGTAGCCGACATGATGTATTGTAAAGACTCATATATGTATGAGATCTTATAGGCCATTTTGTATGTAATCTAGATGGTATGTAATTAGGTAATGCAAGAGGATTATGAGAGTGAATATCTGTATATGAATTTTGATGTAATATTTTGATGAGCGAATAAGAGTAGAGCAGAGAGAATAAAGGTTTATGGTAGAGGTATTTGAAAAAGCTTAAACTGGTACTAAATCCAGCATTGTCGATGCTATTTTGAGCAGTACATTGTCATTGGATTTAATCATCCAATTTTGTAGTCAGTGTGACTCCTTTTGGTGATTGAGCAATGAGGTCTAGGTTGTTGGCCTTCCTGCATGTGCAAGCCCCTAGTGTATCAATAATATTTATTCATATTGGCCAGTGAGTAAATATTGTGGGCCACAAATCCCACCAAGGTTTTTCCCCTATCGGGTTTCCTTGCCAAAATATCTTGTGTTATGGTGTGCATTGATGTTGTCTCTCTTATTTCTCTTTATTTCTTTATTGTTTATTTATCGGTACATTAATTTGGGTTGTAAAGTTGCAAACAAGTTTAAATATTTCATTCACCATTTAGAGACCAATTCACCCCCCCATCTCAGTGTCTTTGGGACTGATCAAGTATCTTAAAATTGGTATCAGAGCTTAGTCCTCTATTTGCAAAAGCCTATCAGCTTGAGGAAGATTCTGAAACCAGTATCAATGGAAATATTGAGACAATAGTTGGAAGGAGCTCTTGAAGATTTTGATGCAGAAAAATTGAAGAATATCAAACTGGAAGATGAACTTAGAACTGCTCAGGAATTTATCAAGCACTTCAAGATAACCTGGTTATAGAAAATAATAAGAGAAAATAATTACATGTGCAATTGAAAAATCAAGATGATGAAGAAAAAGAAACTCTTAGAGATATTGTAGACAAATTAAGATAAGAGAACAACAACATGAAGAATGAGATGCAAGATTTAACCATGAGACTATGCAAAGATATTGAAGATAGGAAGAGGAATGAAGAAGATCTAGCCAAAAGACTTAATGAAAGATCAGATGAATCTCAAAGGCTTAGTTATGAAAATGATATGCTTAAAACTGATTTGATTCACATGCAACATGATAGAGAGGAACTTTTCAGACAAGTTAGCACTTTGGAAAATGAGTTGGTCACTACAAATGATTACAAAGACAAATTCAAGAAAAGTTCAGATAATCTTGATGATATGCTGAAAAGTTAGAAACCTGATGGAGAAACAATTGGACTTGGATTTGAACATGAAGAAAGCTTCGGGACTGCAAACAATCATGATCACAACAGCAAACCGTTAAGGCAACCTAATTATTATAAATTTAATGGAAAATGTTTTAATTGCAACAAATTTGGTCATAGAGAAAATCAATGCAGATTTAGGAATAATCAGAATATAAACTTACCCACCGGTCAATGTTCTAAATGCAATAAAAATGGTCATAACTTAGACAATTGCAGAATGAATGTGAAATGCTATGTTTGTGGTAGATTTGGACATTTATCTAATCAATGTAGAACTCAAACTAGGCAAGGTTATGGAAAGGCTATTCAGAGAAACAATGTAACTTGTTATGCATGTAACAAGA
The DNA here is from genome assembly GCF_030272615.1 of Cryptomeria japonica. Classification (NCBI taxonomy): domain Eukaryota; kingdom Viridiplantae; phylum Streptophyta; class Pinopsida; order Cupressales; family Cupressaceae; genus Cryptomeria; species Cryptomeria japonica. The sequence goes on along the minus strand of NC_081408.1, from coordinate 275,461,406 downwards.
TTGGGCATATTGCAAAATTTTGTAGAAGAAAGAATTCACTGGCAAACAACAAAGGATCCAATAATAAAGGAAAAGAAAAGGTGACTAAAATCAAGAAAGAATTCTCTAAACAATGGATTAGAAAGAGAGATCAGATTAGTGATGAATCTATCTCTGCACCGACAAAACAGGGTAGTCCTACACCGGCAGGAGGTACTTCATCTAATTAAGGAATAATCCTTAGGGGTAAGGCAACAAATTCAAAATCATGAATTTTACCCTCGGTTGATGGTAAGAAGTCATATTTCTTCTTTATCGGCAGACATGTTAAGTTTTCACTTAACCTGAAGCATTTAATGTGGTTGTTGGTGAACTTTTTGGTTATAAAGACATTGTAACCTCTCATTTCAAATCACAAAGCATTCAAATTTATGAAGAGCGCGAAGAGAGCGAAAGAATTCAAGAGGCAAAGCAACTAAGACATTTTCAGGGCATTTTAGAGGATCTCACTTGCAGAAAAGGTATTTATTTTAGTATCATGTCTACTTCATCTTTTGTTCTCGAATTCATTTCAAACCCTACTGTGGTAGAGAATGTTAAGCGTCCTAGACCCGTTTTTAAGATCATTCCTGAGATTGCTAAGCAAGATGATTCTATTGGTGCATTTTCTAAAGTTTTGAAGGGAGTTGCTTTTGCTAAAGATCCGAGAATATATATTCATTGCAACATAGAGAATTTAGGGTCTGGTGATTTGAAAAACATATACCAGAACGTTATAGCTAACAAACAAGGTTTAATCAAGTTAGAGCATAAGATTGTTAAGGATTTAGGATTTGTTGATATCTTGAACATTCTTGAATTTTCGGATGAGATAGTTCAACTTGTACTTAGCAGGGTTCATGGCGAATTTATGTGGTTAGATTCTATTTTCAAAATTACTAAGGAGGCAATCAAGGCAGTTACTAGTTTACCTTCTACCGGCATTAGGCCTGACAAGAAGATGAAGATCCCAAACAAGGTGGTTGTGAACCTAACCGGCGCCACATTTGATAGAAAATCTCTTAGGGTTAGCGATATCACTGATGAGAATGTGAAATATGTGAGTATGGTGATTGGATATAGAGTTGCTCATACAAATAAGTTAAATTCTATTTCTAGTTTGTGTATATATAGTGCATCAAATTGGAAGAAGATCAAGGGTGATAAGAAAGGAACCTTCAGATTTGGTAACTTACTTGTATGCTTAATCCTTTATTTCACAAAGGAGATCCCCAACATTGGTCCCAAGGACTTTGCTTATGACATCCCTGTTGGAAGAAAGAATATGGAAGCAATTATCGGCATAGGTGATGATGGTTTCAAACTAATAAAAGATTATTTTAAGAACTTTCAAACTAAGATGAAGGCAAAGGAAAGGATTCCTCAAAGTATTGTGGAAAAATATGACAAATAGATATGTTTTGTAATAAATAGAGATGAGACATGGATGTAGGTTTTTACTCGAACCATTTGGATAATAGAGATGGGCTATGAAGTAGATTTGAACATTCTTGAGTCTTATGCAAAGATACTTCTTGATGCACCAAGGGAATCGACTGAGAAGATATTTGGCACATCTGAAACAATTGAGAGTGATGTATCTATGATGAAGCAGAGGAAGAAATGAGTTAAATTCATGAGAGATGCTTCTAAAGTAGTTAAAGAGGTAACATAAGGTCTAATGAATATCAGTGGTATTGTTGCTGAAGTAAAAAGAAAATCAAAGCAAACATTTATAGCTCATGTTTCCCCAATTGTTACTTCTTCTGAGATAGAAAGTGATAAAGAAAAAATTTAAAAGAGTTGAAAGGAAGAAAAGGAAACCTTCATTGACACCTACTACTTCTCCAAAAAGGACAAGAACACTAAGGAAGAAACGACAAGCTAGGAGAGAGCCCGACATTCAGAAAAAGAAACTTACACCAAAGAAACCGATACCTAAGGTATCAGATATTCTATTCCCAGAAGAACTTATAAATGAAATTACCCAGGATGGAAATCTTAGCAATGTCAACAAATGTTATCATACTTTCAAGGATTTTGATAAGGAAACAATTGAGGAAAGTATCATTCTACATCTTGATATTTACAAGAAAGTTTTAATTGAGGTTGTTGATGATTTTCCTAATGATCTTTATCTGAGACTTGAGGCAAAAAGAATGTCTATAATGGAAGTGGATAAGAAATTAAAGGTTGAAGCATTGTTGGCAGTTCACCCTGTCAATTCCCGATAGGAGATTGATGAATTGATTGCAGAAGCTAACCTGTCACTTTTTGCTAGTGGTCACTGGTAGGTTAACATAATGGCTGGCAGAGTCAAAGAAATTTCTGATGAAACGACTAACAAATGGGATATATTATTTGTAGAAAAAGAGAAGAAGGAAGAGAAGGATAGACATAAAATAGACAAATATTTCACCAAAGTATATCATAAAAGTGATAAGGGAAAGAACAAAGTTGGTGGTATTCCTAACTTGACTATCAAGGATAACCTACCCCCACGGGCTGATGACACTCCACTGGTAGTGACAGAGAAACAAGTTGAGGAACAAGCAAAGGAACAAGTTAAAGAAAAAGTTGAGGCACAAGTTGAACATGAGGAAGAGAAAGTAGAGGAACTGAACACTAAGAATATTGATCTAGAGTCAAACATTCTATTTACCATGAATGTGGACACTTAGGATATCAATGTAATTATAGATAAATCTTCTGAGTATGTTGAAGTAAAAAAACTGAAGCTACAAATATTGAGATCTCTGAGTCACCGGTCAACACTGTTGACTCTTAGAATATTGAGGAAACAACTGAAGTTAAGATAACATCTACCATCCCAGATGCTACTCAGATTAATATTGAGAAACCGATAGACGCACAAGAAGAAGCAGAGGTGAAAGCACAAACTGAACCTATAAATGTTGACAATCAACAGAAGGTAGAGAAACCAGCAGAGAAAGAACCTGAACAGAGCATAGCTGAACTGGCAGTCAACAAGATAAAAAATAAGGATGACAGTAAGGTTGAAAACACAATTGACACACAAAGTGAGCAAAAGGAAGCAAAAAGGGATAAAGAAGAGGCCAATGATGGAAATAAGGAAGAAGTGGTTAAGGCAATTGGACAAGTATGTGAAGAAAAGAAAGTTATTGTAGAGCCTAGCCCTTCCACCATGGACTTCAAACCTACAAATGTGACAGGTGTTTTATTAGATTCTATCAAGAAGATCACTGAATGCAATTCCTTAGCATTTAAGGCTATTGATGACACCTTACCTATTTTACAACAGATAGCACCGACATGTAAGGTAGATAATGTTGTAGGCTATATTGGTAAGTTAGACACATTGTCTAAATTCATTTCATCTAATATTCAGTTGATTGATAAGATTAACGAGGAGATAATTAGAGAAAGGATAAATAAGGAGACGATAGAATTATTTAATAAATCTATTGAGGACTGTACAGGAAAGTTAGATTCCTTAATACCGACACTAAATTCAACAATTTTGATGTTTAAGGAACTGTATAGAGATGTTTGCAAGCCACACCATTTGATTGTTGATATTGATGATCAGATTAAATGGACATAGAAGGAAATTGATGATATAGAAGACAACCTGATAGGCTCTTTTGAACTCACTTCAGTTTTAGATCAAGAAATGGCAGGATATGAGGAGAAAATAGAAAAACTTGAAAAGGAGAAAGCTCGATTAAGGTTAAAATCCCGTGAATTAAATAACAAACTTGGTCCAAGATTGGAAAATCTGTTGACACACTGGAATAGACTATCTAAGGCTACTATTCCAAGAGGAAGATCACTAGAGGAACAAATGCATCGTCTAATCGACATGATCTGACAGACAGAGGATATGATTTCTGATAGTTCTAAATTTTTGCAAGGACTTAATATGATTAAAGCAGATATCTTTCAGATTGTACATAAGAGGTTATAGGCAATGAGGTAGAATTTTGAATTTTTGATTCTTTTTTATAACCTTTGTCATTGATGTCAAAGGGGGAGTGATAGAGAGAAAAAATATACTAAAGGAGATCATTTGCTCAAGGGGAGCACTTTTGGTTTTCGGCAATTTTGGTTTTTGGTTTTTATCATGAGTGTTGCCATCAATGCCAAAGGGGGAGATTGTTGGCATTACACACTCAAATGAGAATGGTTGATGTTGTCATTGATGGCAACCAACTGGTAACAGGGCTCTATAGGATTCTATTGATCTTACCGGCAATAGACTTCGCATACCGGCACCGACAGCTACACAAAGTTCATTCACACCGGCATCTAGTTTACACTGGCAATGAATCATATCAGCACTCAGGCCGACATAAGATAAAGTTTTGTTTATACGAATTATATTGTAATGTAATTTCTTGGAATTTTTTATGATTATGTTGTGATTATCATTGATGGACACACACTTGCTATGAGATCACTTTGTGAATGTATGAATTATGCTCAATCGGTAATTGTTCCAAACCGGTATCATGTTGTAGTCTTTAGACTATTGATGTTATGCAGAAAGTGTTTACCGATCTCAAGTGGTATAAAGACCCAAGCAGCATAGAGAGATCAAGCGGTTTAAGGATCTCAAGTGGAGCTGAGCAAAGGAGCTAGAAGCGGCAGTTATCTTTTTCCCAGTCTTCAATTTTTGTCAACCGAAAATCTATTTGAACTGGTATTACTCTGAGTTACCCACCGGTAACCGGAAAAGTTGTATAAACCGGTAATACTCTATGATGAGTTACCAATAGGTATATTTTTGTGATGAGTTACCATCCACCGACACTTTGACAGTGATTTTGTGTCGTGTTACCAAATCTATCTAGATACAATGAACCTAGGAACTTGCAATGTAATCCTATTGGACCGACATGAAATCAGATTCCTTTTAAGGACATCATGTCTAGGGTTTTGAATGTGTATGTATGAGTGTAGCTGTTAGGTTTTGGTGGTTGTCGAAGCTCTTGTATGTGCGATCTTAACTAAGAAGATCAAGTCTACGTACTGCAACAGAGTGTGGATTTACTAAAGACTGAAGTAATGCTGAAGAGCATTAGCTATGAGCTACAATAGATCTAATCAAGAAGACTGTGCCATTTGCTAGATCATTCACTTATTGATTACTCACATCTTTGACAAGTCAGAAACCCTTAACTGAGTAGGCCCAAAAAAGCCTTTGTAAATCCTCTAACAAGGTGGTTCACATCTGTGGATCTGAAATCCTCTCACAAGGTAGTCTTTAATCAGACTTATCTCCTAACAAGATCTGTTCTGGTAAAGAACATTGTATGACCTTAACTGGTCTGGTTACTATTCTGTAGATAGTTACTTGTGAGTTTCATCTCACCGTGGTTTTTCCCATTTGGGTTTCCACGTCAAAATCTCTTGTGTTATGGTGATTGTGCTTCTATGGGTGAATGCCTTATTTGCTATTTGGTTTGCATGTGTGTTAACTGGTTTGTTTGTTAAACTATTTTATCGGTTTACTGCTAGACTGTTAAAGTGTTTAAGTACAATATTTTTTGGTATACTAATTCACCCCCCCCTCTTAGTTTTCATCAATTGGTATCATAGCCAACCTTTCTATAAGTATAACCACTTGGAAAGAGATATGGGGGAATACACTGTGAGGGAACTTACTCATCGGCTCACTCAGACTGAGCAAGCTTATGATGAACTTAAGGTCAAATATAAGGCCTCTCAGGCAAAAAGAAGAGAGCATGCTGAAAAACTGATGGAGCTAATTGAAAATAGTTCTTCTGATGAAGCGGACATGGAAGCCCTAGTCCAAGAAGTTGAAAAATTGAATGAGTCCAATGCCAACCTAAGAAGGGAACTTGAAGGACTAACTATTAGAATGTGTCAAGAGCTTGAGAATCGGAGGAAAGCTGAAGATCTGGTAAAAGACAAAGATCATGAGATCTCCAAGCTGAAGCAAGAAATCAGTGCACTTACTGCTCATCTTCTTGAAAATAAAATGGAAAAGGAAGGAATCCAAAGTGAACTACACATGGCTGTTTCTGAGAATGCAACCTTGAAGGAATCTAATGCTGCTATTACCAAAGAACTTACTGAGTCAAAGGAAATACTTGCCAAATTCAATAAGAGCACTGTCGAGCTAGAACAGAAGCTTGAATCAGCTAAACCGGTAAAGAATACCAATGGACTTGGTTTCTTGATTATGAGGAAGGTGAGACCTCTAGAACAAAAGATGGAGCATCAAAGAAACAACCGACATCAAAGGATAAAGGTAAGCAAAAGTTCAAACTTGTTTGCTTTAATTGTCTCAAGGAAGGACACACTTCTAATGTATGTAGAAGTAAGGCTTACAATAATTTTCCTTATTTTCTAAATGATAAGCCTAGACCCAATAGATTCAATGGTAATTGTTAAGCATGCAACAAGTTTGGGCATAAAGCATTTGAATGCAGGTCTGTCATGCACAATACTGGAAGGTATCCTCAAAGGAGTCAAGGAGTTTTTCCTGAATCCTCTGAGAACCGGAACCCAAACCGGTTTAATACCTATAGTCATCAGTCAGGTAGCAGTGGCTATCAAGCGACAACCGGATGGAGAGCAATATGTGTGATTTGTCATGGTCATGGTCACACTACTGCAACATGCAGAAGGAAGAGTGGAAACATGAATAATGGACCTTGGAAAGAACTTGGAATGGTTTGCTATCATTGCAACAAACTGGGTCATACAGGAAGATTCTGCAGAACAAGAAAGAGTATATCAGATGATATCAGTCACTCCAAAAGGAAAGATTGACATTGAAATTGTTCAAGCAGATATGAAGAAAACCTGGAAGAGGAAGCCAGAAGAAGTGATTCAAGTAGAACCAGTTTCTGCACCTAGTATGGAAGTCATTGAACCGACAAACTAAGCATCAGAAAAGCTTAGGGGGAGCAAACGGTGAAATATCTTGAACCCTTGGTTTACACTGGTAAAAGACCTCAACCGATATGTGATACCTGTCAGTTGGTAGAAGACCAGAAATGGTAAAAGGAAAATTAGGGTTTACGCCTTAATAGTGGAGCATTTATTGTGGTAGGTGAAGAACTTGTTTAAAAGAATTTTTCAAAGTCATTTTTCACTTATCAGTTCATGAGCGAAGAAGTTTTCAAGCACAAAGCAAAGAAAAGTGATTTGGATTGCGATTCAAAGAATTTATCAAAATCTTGAAGAAGAATCAGAAGCAAATATCTGTTGGTGAAGTATAGAACACAAAGCGGTATTTCTGCAACCAAATGAGTGTGTAGCAAAGTTTAAATTGCGAGCCCTAAATTTTGACTTACGAAGGTATTTTTCAAAATTCTCTATTTATCATGGCTTCCACATCACATGCTAGTTCTAGTGCACCTGTTGATTCTGTAGACTTCATTCAATGGAAGGCAAAATACAATGCCCTATCTTAGATACCCGCTGGTGTTATAGTGGAGGAAGGTATTTCTGATTACATTGACTATAAGATTGAAGATCTAGGATCTTTGATGATCCATTCTCAGTTGAGCTTGTTCTGTGGGAAGGACAAAAAGATTAAATCGGAATTCAGCATTCTGGAAAAGAAGAAACTTCACAATGCTGTCTATTTCCTTGAAGAATTTTCAGATGATCATATCTACATTATTCTTTGCAAAGTACACGGTGATAAAATGTACTTAGAGCGGACACATGATATTACACCAGAAGCAATTCATACCATCACCGGTTTCTGCAATGTCGGTGAAGTGCCAACCCTAAGGAAGATTAGCAAGACATAAATGACTAAGCTCACCAGTTCAGTGAGCAATTCACGAGGAATGATTGTCAATTCCATTGATCTGGTCAAATATGCATGTATGGTGATAGGATATCAGATGTTCCATGCCAGTAGAATGAACTCTATCTTTGCTGCAACGGTAAATGCCACCTACAGGATGATCAAGGAAGATGCATCGTTTGATCTATGCACTTGTATGCAAAGACAACTTCTGTTGAACCTCAAGTCGATCAAACAGGACAATGCCTTGAGATTTAAGTTTGGACAACTATTCGTTGGGTTGTTCTTCTACTTCCAAGGCTATTTTCCAGGAGTAGGTGATATTTAGTGGTCTGTTGATCAACTGGTGACAAAGCAAATCAAGGAAAGCCTACAAGCAGTAGGAATCGGTTATTTGGATGTGTTGAACAAATACTTTGATGAGTTCAGATGCAAAATGAACCAAAGGGTAATAATATCCAGTGATATTGTCAAGGAGTATGAGGAGGACATCTGCTTCACCATCGGAGTTGATGAGTGCATAATGGAGGCGGTTGAGCCTAGACAGGAAGAAGTGGAACCGATAGGATATGAGGTAATGTATGACATGCTAGATGGGTATGCCTCTACCCTAATCGCCTCGCCCCTTGATCCAAAGGCAAAGAGAACTGACACCTATTTGGAAAGGGTTACACTAGTTGAAGAACCCTCAGTAAAGAAGGGAAAGGCAGTGCCTTCATCATCGGCATCGGTTACCACAACAAGTCCCAAAGTGACCAAGCGGTCACTAGCAAAGAAGAAATCGGAAGCGGCACCCGCCAAAGTCTTTGAGAGGAAGCGGAAGACAAAAAGCAATACACCAGACTCAGAGGACACTGTCTCCAAAGAAAAGCCTAAGAAGACTAGGCAAACGAGGAAAGAGACAAAGAATGAACCGACAACATCGGCACCGATAAATATTGATATTTCCTCTTACAAACCTTTGACACATTGTCAAAGAACAATTAAGAATATTAGAAGAAAAGTGCTTGATGATTTGAAAGAGTGCTTTGATGATTTTAATGATGATGAAAAGGAAGAAGTTGAACAGGAAGTCATTAATTATTTATGTATTAATGACCAGTGGCCTTCAGAAATTAAGTCCGAGACACCTGATTCTTTATATAATTCTTTAGATAACAAATGGTGCATTGCCATAGAGAAAGAACAGGAAATAAGAGAGGAATTATTTGCACAATAATTCATTGATGTGCCTAAAACAGAGCTGTATGAAGTGGTGGAGAGATATAAGGGCCTCTTCTTCATGAGAAGAAGAAGACTCTTGTTGTTGGAAGGAAAAGTTTCAGAAGTGGTCAAAGATACCCACTCCCTTGCTCAATTAGCTTTAAGATTGCATCAAGTGGCTGAAGCCAACAAAAAGGCTGAGTAAGAACCGGAAATCACTCAACCAGATGAAGTATATGACAGTGAAGGAGAACCGGTCACTACATAATTGGACCTGATTGATGTTGATGCCTTGAATGGTGAAAATGTTGCTCTGAATGCACCAACAGAAAGATAAGGTCAAGAGAAACAGGAGGAAGACAAGAGAAAATAGGCAGAGAAAGAGAAGGAGAAATAGGAGGAAGACAAGAGAAAATAGGCAGAGAAAGAGAAGAAGAAATAGGAGGAAGAAAATAGAAAACAAACAGAAATGGAAAAGAAGAAAAAGGAAGAAGAGAAGAAAAAAGCGGAAGAGGAGAGAAAAGAGAAAGAAAAGAGAAAAGAAGAGGAGAATAAGAAACAAGAAGAAGAGAAGAAGAAGAAGGAAGTAGAACAGGAAAAGGAGAAGAAAAAGGAAGAGGAGAATAAAAAGGAAGAGGAGAAGAGAAAGGAGCAAGAGAAGAAGAAGCAGGAAGAGGAGAAGAAGAAGAATGATGAAGAAGAAGAGAAGCGAAAAGAAGAGGAGAAAAAGAAGGCAGAAGAGGACAAGAAAAGAGATAAAGAGAAAGAAGGAGCGGCACAGAGCACTTAGATGGAGACCCCAAAGGCAACCAGTAGTCAAGCCAAACCAGCTGACATTACCAGTCCCATTGACCTCCAGTCTGCAAATGAATTAGAGTTGTTGTAGAGCATTAAGGTTTCCCAAGAACACCTGGAAGTAATAAGGAGGAAGAAAGAGCAAGATGTGATCCAAGTTGCGGTGGACACTCTTACCGGTTTGATACCCGGTACCAACCTCCCCAGTACCGATTCCTCTCTTGCACAATTAAAGATCCTATGCATAGTTGTAGAAGACCACGTGCAAAGACTGGAAGAGGTTGCAGAAGCAAATGCCAAGAAGGAGCATCAAAAGGCTCTAGACACTTCCTTGGTGAAAAAGTTAACAGAGCTCCGGTCTGATCTACAGAAATCATAGAAGGACATTAGAGATGCAATGGATGAGGGCAAATTATTGCTAAGTAAGATTTGTCAACCTCATCTATTCTGTGATGATGTGCTTGCTCATAAAGCCAAACTGCAATCTGATATGCAGTCATTTATAAACACCTTCAAGACACCATATGATTCCTTCTCCACATATGGACAAACCGCTCATCGGTTTCAACTCCAGTCTGGAAGAATAGAGGTAGAGATAAGCAACTAGACATGTAATTTGTAGGAACTTCAACTCGTCCTACTGCCAAGACTGCAAATTCTTCAAAAATGCTATCTAAATCTAGATGCCCTAATGGTCACTCAAGAGATGAGTACCTTGGATGCCATGGAAGAGCAGGTCTATCAGATGCAAATGGAGAATGAGGTTGCTACCTCATTGCTTGAATCATGGTCTTTATCCATGAAAACATTTATGCAGGACTTTAAATCAGTTTTTGACAAGTTTCACTCTGTATTGTCATAAACTCTTTAAATCAGTTTTTAATGCTAATGGAACAAGGGTTTTTCAACTGTACTTTATCATTGTTGGCAAAGGGGGAGTAGTATTCTGTTTTTAAAATTTTGATGGGGAGTAGTATTCTGTATTTTGATGCATGTTATGTATACTTTCATGTTTATCTTTGTAAGGAAGTGGTATACATTGTATTTTCTACAAAAGGGATAGTGTATATGCTTAGGGGGAGTAATTTTGATTATGGCATAATTTTGTTGTAAAACACTTAGATTTCAATTTTTTTTTCCTAAGTGTTGCCATCAATGCCAAAGGGGGAGATTGTTGGAATTTTTGATGATTATGTTGTGATTGTCATTGATGGACACACACTTGCTATGAGATCACTTTGTGAATGTATAAATTATGCTCAACCGATAATTGTTCCAAACCGCTATCATGTTGTAGTCTTTAGACTATTGATGTTATGCAGAAAGTGTTTACCGATCTCAAGTAGTATAAAGACCCAAGCAACATAGAGAGATCAAGCGGTTTAAGGATCTCAAGCAGAGCGGAGCAAAGGAGCCATAAGCGGCAGTTATCTTTTTCCCAGTCTTCAATTTTTGTCAACCGGAAATCTGTTTGAACCGGTATTACTTTGAGTTACCAGCCGGTAACTGAAAAAGTTGTATAAACCGATAATACTCTATGATGAATTAGCAACCAGTATATTTTTGTGATGAGTTACCATCCACTGACACTTTGACAGTGATTTTGTGTTGTGTTACCAAATGTGTCTAGATACAATGAACCTAGGAACTTGCAATGTAATCCTATTGGACCGACATGAAATCAGATTCCTTTTAAGGACATCATGTCTAGGGTTTTGAATGTGTATGTATGAGTGTAGATGTTAGGTTTTGGTGGTTGTCGAAGCTCTTGTATGTGCGATCTTAACTGAGAAGATCAAGTCTACGTACTGCAATAGAGTGTGGATTTACTAAAGACTGAAGTAATGCTGAAGAGCATTAGCTATGAGCTACAATAGATCTAATCAAGCAGACTGTGCCATTTGCTAGATCATTCACTTGTTGATTACTCACATCTTTGACGAGTCAGAAACCCTTAACCAGGTAGGCCCAGAAAAGCCTTTGTAAATCCTCTAAAAAGGTGGTTCACATATGTGGATCTAAAATCCTCTCACAAGGTAGTCTTTAATCGGACTTATCTCCTAACAGAGATTGAGATTCCTAACAAGATTTGTTCTGGTAAAGAACATTGTATGACCTTAACCGGTCTAACCTTAACCAGTCTGGTTACTATTTTGCAGATAGTTACGTGTGAGTTTCATCTCACCATGGTTTTTCCCATTTGGGTTTCCATGTCAAAATCTCTTGTGTTATGGTGATTGTGCTTCTATGGGTGAATGCCTTATTTTCTATTTGGTTTGCATGTGTGTTAACTAGTTTGTTTGTTAAACTGTTTTACCGATTTACTGCTAGACTGTTAAAGTGTTTAAGTACAATATTTTTTGGTATACTAATTCAGCCCCCCTCTTAGTATTCATCATAATTAATTATTTGTAGCCGACATGATGTATTGTAAAGATTCATATATGTATGAGATCTTATAGGTCATTTTGTCTGTAATCTATATGGTATGTAATTAGGTAATGGAAGAGGATTATGAGAGCAAATATATGTATATGCATTTTGATGTAATATTTTGATGAGCGAATAAGAGATGAGCATAGCGAAGTAAGGTTTATGGCAGAGGTATTTGAGAAAGCTTAAACCAGTACTGAATCTAGCATTGTAGATGTTATTTTGAGCAGTACATTGTCATTGGATTTAATCATCCAATTTTGTAGTCAGTGTGACTCCTTTCTGTGATTGAGCAGTGAGCTCTAGGTTGTTGGCCTTCTTGCATGTGTAGGCCCCTAGTGTATCAGTACTATTTATTCATATTGGCCAGTGAGTAAATATTGTGGGTCACAAATCCCACCGAGGTTTTTCCCCTACCGGGATTCCTCGCCAAAATATCTTGTGTTATGGTGTGCATTGTTGTTGTCTCTATTATTTCTCTTTATTGCTTTATTGTTTATTTACCAGTACATTAATTCGGGTTGTAAAGTTGCAAACAATTTTAAATATTTCATTCACTGGTTAGATGTTGATTCACCCCCCTCTTAGTGTCTTTGGGATTGATCAAGTATCTAATAGTCTTAAGGGGTCGTAGGACATAATATGACCCCTAAGGACACATTATAACCCATAACAACACCTAAGGGGTCATAGGACACTATATGACCCCTTAGAACACAATATGACCTCTAACAGAACCTAAAGGATCATATGGTATCCCAAGGGTTCATACGACACAATATGACCCATAATGACACCTAAGGGGTCATATGGTGTCCTAAGAGGTCACGGGATACCATATGACCCCTAAGAACAACATACATCCCATAATGACACCTTATGGTGTCCTAAGGGGTCATAGGACACAATATGACCCCTAACGACACCTTAGGTGGCATATGGTGTCCTAAGGGGTCACAAGATACCATATGACCCCTAAAGACACCATATGACCCATAACGACACCATATGGTGTCCTAAGGGGTCATAGGACACAATATGACCCCTAACAACACCATATAACCTGAATGCAGTGCTCTAAGGGGTCATATGGTTTCCTAAGGGGTCTGTCTCTCTCTCTTAGGACCCCACATAACACCACATGACCCTTTAGGAGCATTTGATGTCCTAAGGGGTCAAGATGGGAAGATGGCATTACGGTGTCGTAAAGTAGAAAGATGAACCATTATTACAATATAAAAAGTAGTATCAATACTGTTTACAAGAATAAAAAACCATCATGCTCCCCCTCTCTCCCTTCCTCCATACCCCATCCCTCTCTCTCTATTCTTCTCTCCCTCCCCACTCTTTCTCTCTCTCTACCCCCTTTATCTCCGTTACTTTCCCATCTCTCTCTCTCTCTCTCTCTCTCTCTCTCTCTCCCCCCTTAGGACCCCACATAACACCTAATGACATCATGTGACCCCTTAGCACACCACATGACCCATTAGGAGCATATGATGTCCTAAGGGGTTATATGGTGTCTTAAGGTGGCAAGATGAACCATTGTTACAATATAAAAAGAAGTACCAATACTACTTACAAAAATAATAAACCAGCATGCCCCCCCTCTTTCCCTTCCTCCATACCCCATCCATACACAAATTCAACTTGGTAAACAACTTCTTTATCTAAAAATTGGTTGCAAGCCTTGCAAGTTGTTTATAATTGGAAAAACTTTCATTATCACCCAGTTTTCTTGTGTAGAGAAAATTTAGAAACACTTTCAAGATTTCTCCTCCTACCTCCTCCACTATCATTTCTACTCTTCTGTTCTCCATGAAAGCTGCAACTTGAAACACAATACTTTCTCCTCCTACCTCTATCATCACTATATTTTGTTTACCTATCTATACCACGTATGCAGTTCTTGGACATACTTTTAGTTTCCCAATAGCCTTAACAACCTCAAAAGAAGTTTTTGAGGTCATTGAAGGCTTCACTGCAACTGTTACTACACTTCTATGATAGTTTTATATGTAGAAGTGAAATTTTTATTTTGCATGATTTCAAATGATTGAATTGTTGTTTTTATTAGTTTGGTCAATTTTATTGTGATTATTTAATAGTTTTAATTTTAAAAAATAATGATAATGCTCAATTTTATGGTTATTTGATTGTTTAAGAACTTTTATTTACATATATATGTAATATGATTCTATTTAGGACAAGCGATATTAATGATGGGAAAGAACAAGAAAGGAATGGTGGAACACCAAGAGGTTGAAAAGGAAAGACAAAGGTAGTGTATGACGAAATTACGTGACATAAGAACAATGGGACAATCCCAAGAAGGTACATCATCCTCAAAATCTCAATTCGATTTACCAAACAAACATAATGCAATTGAAGAAGAGATCACAATGAATAATCAAATAAATGATGATGATGCACCAACAACATTTGATTTATCGTATGAACCTAATGTAGTTGAAGAAGAGACCACATTGAATATTCAATTAAATGATAAATATACACAGGCTCTATTCGATGCGATGAATGTACCTAATGCACGGAATGCACCGATGTTAACACCTCCTAGAATCATTCGTAGGAAACCAAAGTATTTAATTGACATCGATGAGAATATTTTGAAGCCAATGCATGATAAAATGAATGAATGAACTTGTAGGAGAATGGTTAAAATAATATGGCAAAACTATTTTGAAAACTTAAATCAAACTGCAAGATGTCAATTAATTGTTGAAATGATTAAAAATTTGAATTTTGGAGAGAGAATGAAAATTCTAGGCCTATCATCATCCAAAAGTAATAGCGAAAGAACTATTGTGAGAAATCTATTTGATGCATATCAAGCTATTGGTTCAAAATCATGTACTAAATATTCTAGTGTTACTTGACGTGTTATTACATCAATAATAATGAGCAAGAAAATTGAAAAAAGATCATTTGATAAGAAAAACAAGTAAGTCATTAAACATAAGTAGAACAAAATTACATAAAGCATTAGATAGGAGGGATAAAATAGAGGATCCTAACAATAATTCTTATTGGGCATTCTCGGGTAGACTACCACGCAAAGACAAGATTTTTGTTGATGCACTAAGAATATTAATTGAAACTATTTGGCACGAAAACACAAGGGTTTCGCTAACCAAAGATATGTTGTTAGAAGGCGAATTGGATCTAGAAATTGTGAGCCACATGCCAAACACTATTTGGATATGACTCAAATGAAAGTTTATGAAAGATTCCTTCAAAATTTTCCTCAAATAAGAATTAGTCAAAGATTTTTTGAAATGGAAAAACCTTTTTATGTTAAGATTAATCATGTATGCACCACGTGTTGTTGTAGGATGCATATTGAATTTTCTATGCACTATGATATTTATCGTCATATATGTTGTACTTTGCACACCAACGATGTTTTGCAGGAATGCAATATACAACCACCTCCTAAGTCACCAAGAGAATTTATTTCAAGTGTGTTATGTAAAAGAGATGATGGTTGCATTTATTATAAGATGATGTGTTTGAAAGGTTCTTGTGCTACATGTGGTGCTTTGCAACATTTGCCAAGATGTCTACATTTGGATAGCACACATGAAATTGGAAAGTGTAGTCACATAAATCTGTCCATTTTAATTAAATGAATATTTCGTATTTATTTGATTAAAAATCCACTAGCCATCAGTTAATTAAATTAATATTTAATTAATTCATCTCCAAACATTCTTCTATTAATTAAATAAATTATTCAATTTATTTTAATTAATTCATTAAACCAAATTCACAATCAATTAAATAAATAAAATCTATTTATTTAATTAAATCCCCCTTTTCCTCTTTTAAATAAATTAAATAAAACATTTATTTAAATCATTATCCCCACCCCACTTGCATTTTCCTACAAATGCAACTTGCACACATTTTGAAATAAATGAATTTTTATTTTAATAAAATCCTATTTTCCCTCACCCACCAAATCCACTTGCAAAATCTAATCCCCTTCTAGATTCTTCTAACCCCTTCCTAATTAGCCTAATTCATCCCCTAATTATTGTCACATTCCTAAGCAAAATGGAGTCACTTCTCAAATGGCCCAAAGTCTTGGATAACCATTGAAGGTTTTCAACCTTCAACCACCAAAAACCCCAAAGTCTTTGAAAACCATTAAAGGCTTCCAACTTTCAACCACTTAATCTCCAAAGTCTCCAATAACCATTAATGGTTAATTCAACTCTCCCACATGGTTAAAACATTTGTTTTGACTCAACCTCTACCCAACCCAAGGGTCTCATCAAGCCTTCAATGCTTTGACCATGATTATCTCTTAATCATTTGCACAAAGGTTTATCCTTGGATTAACTCCTAATCCAGTGGGTAATCTTAATTTAGGCTTGAATCTTAGCCTTTAGATAACCATGAGGTCTTCTCAGGCCTTTAATGCCTCCAACCTCTTCTCTCAACCCAATTCTGTGTTGACACTTGTCACTATTTCATTGGTGCCAATTGTGCACATGGATCCCCAACTTTCAAGCTTGACCCTTGATTAAACCTTTCAATCCTGGCCATCCATTGCTCCATTTTTCCTATAAATAGAGCCCATTCCTTCATAATCCAGATCCTGAAAACTTGTAAGCATTTAGACTATAGCCATTTTAGAGAGCATTTAGCATAGCATAACTAAATCTTTTCTTTTGGTTAAAATACATCATTTTAGCATAAAAATTAGCTTTTCATTTCATATGTGGAGCTATACTACAATCTCAATCCTCCATAAGCATCCATAGTGCAAAAAGCTGCTGAGAGCTACACTATTTTGGAACTTGGAGAGGAGAGGAACAAGGGAGAAGGAACTAGGAGTATGTTAGGAGGTATTTGGAGATGCCTCATCATGTTTGCTTTGATAGTTAAATATGCTTGCATGCTTATAGTCTCTCTTTTGGTATGCCTTTTTAGATTAGTTTTCGATTGACCAACACTAATGGTTTGTGTGTTTTTGTGTTGATTGATCTTGGACTAATCTTGTGCCATTTAGGAGGGCATCAGAAAGAAACTAGTATCTTTTGGAAAGTACAAGATAGTGACATATGAGGTTAAAGATGGAAAATAATTGAAGAGCTGTGAATAAGTGAAAAATGATATATGTGTAGCTGATTTTATGAGAACATTTAAAGAGAAACTAGTTTATGAGTACATAATGCATACACATAGAGCTTGGTGGTTAGATGAACAATTCAAGTTATGCAAGGACACATTTCCTCTTGGTACCATTGTCTCTATAGTTGATTTTGCTGAAAATTATACACTACAACCTCAAAATGAAGTGCAATCTTTGTATTACCATTCTACACAAGTTTCTATTTTGTACACATAACATTCATGCATGCAAATGATAGCACAAAGGAGGATAGAAAGGTTGTAAGAGAGTATCACTAATACATAAGTGATGATCATACACATTCATCGAAGTTTGTGCAAGGATGATTTAAATTTTTCTATGATAATTTAAGGGAAAGGAACATATGATAAAAGCAACACATAATATGGTCAGATAATTGCACCTCACAATTAAAAAATGCAAGGATGTTCTATTGGTTGAGTAGGATGCATGTGACAAGCGGTGTACAACATTTTTGGAATTTCATTGAGGCTGGACATGGAAAGGAGAGTACAATGGTGTAGGAGCATGTGTAAAAAGAGCCCTATCTAGAGAAGAATTGAAGTATGAAAATGGTGATGAGTTGACAGATGCAACAACAATTGTGTGATGGTGTAACTCTACAATGGGAATAGGTAATGCAGGTACGTCAATGGTTCATAGATATTTTTGGTTGATCACAGAATCTGACATTGAAAACTATCAAGATTGTTGTACAGTTGCAGGATCCAGTGACATGCAGTCATTTTGAAGTTCAAATGAAAGTTCACCGGTAATTTATACTAGACAGATCGTATGTTTTTTTCTCTTCATGTATGTATTTTTAATGAGAAGAATGTGAATCAAAAGAGTGGGTTGACAAATGGTCTTGTAGACCACTGGTTCCCATTGATACCTATCAAATTCCTAGAGCATTGCATTTGAACCAGATGGAAGCATCAGTTGATTTCGATCATGTATCCGACCTAGTGGAACTAGGTGATTTTTTGGGTAAATTTTATTATACGATTTTTTTTTTGGCTCATTTTATTACATCAAACATTATTTTTGGTATTAATTATCATTCTATAATATGCAGGTCATGTGTACATAGTTGTTGCAGAAGAGAACAATGAAGAAGGAACAAATTACTTTTTGTGTTGTTGTATTGAGCTTAGAGAAAATTGACAACCACAATCATTGATGGGGAGGGTATTGAGTATCCAGTATATTAGGTCTCGGGGACAACTGAGAGGGGGGGGGGGGCTGAATTAGTTGTCAAATAAATTCAAACCAAAACAACTTAACCAACTTTAATGCTTAATACCGGTAAATTAGTCTTTTATGCTGGTAGATAGTTTTATCAATTAAATACAGTACCGGTAAAGATTAATGCATGAAATAGAAACACAATAACATCCACAACACATAACACCAATATTTGTACATGGAAACCCTATGAGGGGAAAAACCACGGTGGGAAACCTTACCCACAACCAAATGATACTACTGTAGATAGTATGTGTATACAAATGGGGTCTGCACATGCAGAAAGGCCAAGTGCCTAGAGCTCACTGCTCAAACACAAATAGGAGACACACTGACTACAATTAGATGGTTAAATCCAATAAGGATGTACTGCTCAAATTAGCATCTTTCTATGCTGGATTCAGTACCGGTGTAGTTCTGATTGTCTTCACAAAAACCCTCCTTCAACCTTCAAATGATGTCTGGTTGTATAGCTCTGCTTATTCTCGCATATACCTTCACACAATTCCTTTTTTTTGCATTCCACATTTGACCTTACAAATAAGATCTTACATTTATACCATAACCTGAGACCAATTTTAGTAGGTCGGCTCTAAAGGATATTACAATAAAATCATTTTACAAATAAAACAATGTCTGATGCAATAATCGATTCAACATGTCGGCTCAATGCAATTACAACATTAATAAATCCTCTCCATAGTGTGTCGTGTTGATCAAGAATAGATAAGCCTGTCGGTGCTTATTCTGGACCTATTTGCCAGTAACATCAAATATGCAAATACGAATGTGCCAATGATCAAATCTTCAAGACAAAGTGTCCAAACGATGTCTTCAACATAACCAAGTGTTTTTCATATCATTCCAAGTGTTGGTGAACATTATATCCTGCCGGTGTACCAGATATCAATGACTGTGCATAAGTCACTTGCTTGCCAGTGAACATTTCCAATTCTTCAAAGTGCCAGAGTTGATAAGTGTTAGTAGGTGTTGACATCAATGACAAAACCATACCAAAATACCAACAATCTCCCCCTTTGGCATTGATGGCAATACAAGATGGAAAACCCATCAAAGCGCCAAAACAGAATTGCCAAATACCAAAAACCAATCAATCTCCCAAAAAAAGAGATCATAACCAGAAATCAAAATACAGATACAGAGAGTAATTAGTCTCTCCCAACATAGCAATCTCCCCAAATGAATAATCTCTCCCCAAGAGATAATGTGTTTTTTCATATCAATCTCTCCCCCTTTGACATCAAATGCCAAAGCAATATAAAAACCATTTTTCAGATACAAAATGCCAACCGATTTAGTATACTAACTACTCCCCCTAAGAAGTAGCTCTCCTCATCAAAGCTGGAATAAAAGATTTCTTTGTTAATTCTACCGGTTGATGACAAACATCAACTGTCTAAGTCTCTACCGATGGGGGTATAACCCCAAGCTGGTCTCTGAGATATTCAAAGGTCTCCTTAGGCAGAGGTTTAGTGAAAATATTTGCAATCTGTCTTTTGTATTCACATAAACTAGTTTTATTTCTTTTGCTTCAACATTCTGCCTTAGAAAATTTAGTTTGATAGAGACATGTTTGGTTTTAGAATGTAATACCGAGTTCTTATATATCAATTGCAGTAGTGTTGTCACAATAGATAGTTATAGGTTCCTTGCATTTTACCTTTATGTCCTTCAACATCTGCTTAAGCCATAATACCTATGTACAGTTAGTTGCTATTGCAACATATTCTGATTCAGCTGTTGATAAAGATGTACAACTTTGTTTCTTACTTAACCAAGAGATTAATCTGTTTCCAAGAAAAAATGCTCCGCCGATGGTGCTTTTTATATCATCCACATCTCCTACCCAATTTGCATCTGTGTATGCACATAATTCAAAGTTTTCATCTCTAGGATACCATAATCCAAGATTTGTAGTGCCTTGTAAGTACCAGAAAATCCTTTTTACTGCTGATTCATGATTTTCTCTAGGATTACTCTAAAATCTTGAAACAATACATACTACATTCATAATATTAGGTCTTGTTTGTGTTAAATACAATAGGCCTCTTATCATAGATTTGTACCTAGTCGGATTAACAGGTGTAGATTCATCCCTTAGTGATAATTTGTCATTTGTAGTCATAGGTGTGCTTACCGGTTTAGAGTTCTCCATCCCGACTTTCTTTAGTAACTCCTTCAAGTACTTGGATTGACTTAAGAATATACCTTTATCAGTCTATGAAATCTGCAATCCTAAAAAGAATTTTATTTCTCCAATCATAGACATTTCAAATTCTTGCCGCATTTCAATAGAAAAGTCTTTACATAATCCATCTTCTCCTCCAAAGACTATATCATCAACAAAAAATTCTATAACCAAGATGTCATCATTAGTCACTTTGTAGTATAAGTTGCTATCAGCATTACCTTTAGAAAAACCAATCTTCAAAAGATACTTATCCAATCTTGCATACCAAGCTCTTGGAGCTTGTTTCAACCCATACAAAGCTTTCCTTAACTTGCAAACCATATCTTTGTTTCCTGTCAAAGAAAATCCATCAGGTTGTTCAATGCAAACTTCTTCTTCAAGATCTCCATTCAAAAATGCACATTTAATATCCATTTGATATACTTTGTAGTTCTTGTGTGCTTCAAAAGCCAAGAATAATCTAACTACCTTAATTCTAGCTACCGGTGCAAAGGTTTCATTATAATCAATTCCTTCTTTCTGAGAATATCCCTTACACACTAGTCTTGCTTTATTTCTGATTACCTTACCATCTTCATTAAGTTTGTTTCTAAATACCCATTTTGTTCCAATCACATTTTTGTCTTTAGGCCGGGGAACTAATGTCCATGTGTTATTTTTCTCAATTTGTTCTAGTTCCTCTTCCATACCTTTAATCCAGTGTTTATCTTCACATGCCTCATTAATTGATGATGGTTCAATTTGAGAAATAGACATACCTCTTCATTTTCCATTCTTCCTCTTGTCATAACTCCTTTATACTTATGCCCAATTATCTGATCTTGAGAGTGATTCAGTCTTACATACCGAGGTGTCTTTGTTTGTTGTTGTTCCTCAGTTACTGTGGAATTTTCAGATGATACCGGTGTAACTGGATCTTCATTCTATACTGGTGGGTTCAATGTAGGTTCATTTGTTAGAATCTCTATTGCCGGTTCAGAGTCTATATACCTTGAAGTTCCTCTGAGTTGTTCATCAATCTTTACATTTGTACTCTCAACAATTTTCTGTAATCTTTTGTTAAAACATCTATATGCCTTGCTCTTAGATGAATAACCAAGAAATATTCCTTCATCACTTCTAGGATCAAATTTGCCAATATACTCATCTCTTCCAATATAGCATTTGCTTCCAAATATTCTGAAATATTTAAGAGTAGGAGTAATACCAAACCATAGTTCATGAGGGGTCTTATTGATTTCTCCTTTGATGTGAACTTTGTTGAATGTGTAGATTGTTGTGCTTACTGCCTCTCTCCAATATACATGTGGTAGATTTGCTTCAGATAACATACTTTTGGCTGCATCCAAGATAGTTCTATTTTTCCTTTCAACAACTGCATTCTGCTATGGTGTCTGAGGTGCTGATAACTGTCTTCTGATTCCATTCACTTCGCAGAATGCATTAAATTCCTTAGATGTAAATTCTCATCCTTGATCTGATCTCAGACATTTGATTTTCTTACCGGTTTCATTCTCTACCATTGCTTTGAATAGTTTGAACTTCCCAAATGCTTCTGATTTTTCTCTGAGAAAAGTAATCCAACAGATTCTAGAGTAGTCATCAATGATTAGCATGAAATATCTATCACCTTGTAAACTTTTAGCTCTAGCTGGACCACATAAATCAGTATGAATTAGGTCAAGAGCATTATTGGATTTTTCTGGAATACTTTTAAAAGATGCTCTAACTTGTTTTCCAAATTGACATTCCTTACATACTGGATTGTGAGGTTTGACAATCTTAGGTAAATCTCTAACTGCCTTAGTAGTACTGATTTTTACCATGCAATCAAAATTTACATGACAAAGTCTCTTATGCCATAGTCAACTTTCATCAATATGTGCAATCAAGCATGTCTTTTCACTGTTATTCAAATGAAAGATATTACCTCTAGTTTTATTATCGGTTGCAATTTCCAAACCAGTTCTGTTCATAATTTTGCATTTTCCATTCTTGAATTGTAACTGAAATCCTTTCTCAACTAATTGACCAACACTCAAAAGATTATGCTTTAAACCTTCCACATAGTAAACATTGTTAGTATTATGCTTACCATCAAGAGATATTGTACCTTTACCTTTGATCAAGCAAGCTTTATCATCTCCAAATCTTACTAGACTTCCATTATATTCCTGAAAGTTCAAGAATTTACTTTTATCACCAGTCATATGATGTGAGCATCCTGAATCAATGATCCATTCATCATTAACTTCAACTTTAGTTGCCAAGGCCTATTCTACCGGTTGAATAGTAGGTGTCGGTTGATCTTCTGTTATAGAAACAAAAACCCATACATTGTCTGTCGGATCTTCATCAGAATCATCAGTCACTCCTTCATCAGCAAGATAGCAAGATTTATCTTTATTCTTCTTAAATCTGTATCTCTGATCTTCAGGGTTAGGCTTGTATGTTCTCCTAGCTTCTTCTCTTAGTCTATCATGTCTATCAGGGCGTCTTGAAGCCATATGACCAATCTTATTATAGTTAAAGCATTTAAAGGGTACTTTACCTTCATACTTACTTCCAACTGGACCTTTAGGCATTTTCCTTGCAAATAGTGCTTCAAGTTCTTCAATTTCTTAATTTTCTCTCCTTCTTTCTTCAAGTTCTCTTGCATAAAAGGATTTCCAATCAGACTTGTCAAATGATGGTGCAGATGATGTTGATGCTTTAAAACCTAAATCTATCTTTATAGTAGCAACATGACCAAATTCCTCAATTTCAAAAGCTGAAAGTTTTCCAATCAATGTATCCCTAGTTACTGATGTATTAGGCATTGTTCTCAACTCATTTATAGCAGTAACCTTCATTTTATATATCGGTGGCAATCCTCTTAAAACTTTTGAAACAATTTCATCTTCACTTAAGGTTCCTCCACAACATTTAATACCCAAAACAATTTGATTAACTCTTTCCTTAAAAGTAGAAATCCTTTCATCTTCTTCCATTTTCAGATTTTCATACCTTACCGGAAGCTTTCAAGTTTTGAAATTTTGACAGTGGAATCTCCTTCATTCAGTGTTTCCAAATGATCCCAAATAGTTTTAGCAGTAGACCTATCTAATAATCCCATGATTTGTTGATATGATAATACGCTCAAAAGTGCTTCTCTAGCTTTGCAATCATTTTCCTCAACCTTTCCTAAGGTAGGTGGATTAGGATGACCAGGAGTAGGAGTAGTATAGCCATTCTTTGTAACTTCCTAGATGTCCTTTCCAATGCAATTTACATTTGTCTCCATTCTGACCTTCCATATACCATAGTTGGTTCCATCAAGTTTAGGATTGTCCTTCCTGAAATAGTTAGTAGACATTGGATCTCCTCAAGTTGTTAAACTTCTGCAAAAGAGGACTACGCTTTGATACCAATTGTTAGGTCCCAGGGACAACTGAGAGTGGGGGGGGTGAATTAGTTGTCAAATAAATTCAAACCAAAACAACTTAACCAACTTTAATGCTTAATACCGGTAAACCAGTCTTTTATGCTGGTAGACAGTTTTATTAGTTAAATACAGTATCGGTAAAGATTAATGCATGAAATAGAAACATAATAAAATCCACAACACATAAAACCAATATTTGTACGTGGAAACCCTTTAAGGGGAAAAACCACGGTGGGAAACCTTACCCACAATCAGATGATACTACTGCAAATAGTATGTGTATACAAATGGGGTCTGCACATGCAAAAAGGCCAAGTGCCTAGAGCTCACTGCTCAAACACAAATAGGAATCACACTGACTACAATTGGATGGTTAAATCCAATAAGGATGTACTGCTCAAATTAGCATCTCCGTCAACCTTCAAATGATGTCTGCATGTATAGCTCTGCTTATTCTAGGCATATACCTTCACACAATTCCTTTTTCTTTGCATTCCACATTCGACCTTACAAATAAGATCTTACATTTATACCATAACCTAAGATTAATTTTAGTAGGTCGGCTCTAAAGGATATTACAATAAAATCAGTTTACAAATAAAACAATGTCCGATGCAATAACTAATTCAACATGTCAGCTCAATGCAATTACAACATTAATAAATCCTCTCCATAGTGTGTTGTGCTGATCTAGAATAGATAAGCCTGCCGATGCTTATTCTGGACGTATTTGTTGGTAACAACAAATATGCAAATATGAATGTGCCAATGAACAAATATCCAAGACAAAGTGTCCAAATGATGTCTTCGACATAACCAGGTGTTTTTCATATCATTCCAAGTGTCAGTGAACATTATATCCTACTGATGTATCAGATACCGATGATTGTGCATAAGTCACTTGCTTTGCCGGTGAACATTTCCAATTCTTCAAAGTGCCAAAGTTGATAAGTGTTAGTAGGTGTTGACATCAATGACAAAACCATACCAAAATACCAACACAGTAGGGTCTATTGTCATGACATGCACATGGCTTAGGAGATACCCTATCAAGAATTTTGATGTTTGGTTGTTTGAGGACTTTGAAACACACTGACATATTCTTCATTTCTTTAGCCTTATTGTTGCAACTAATATTCATTTGATTAAGTATCATGGTAGACCTCATAACAAGATTTTATGGAAAGTTTGCGAATCTGACCATGAGGCAATACTTGACACAATACGGGTTAGAGCCAATCCAGAAGGCTCACTTGATTGATTTTATGGTTCAGGGTAGAATCATTTTGAGAATTTTGTATATATTGTCGGCGAATTGTTCTATATTCATTTTTTGTATATATAAATGCCCATGAGTTGATTTGTACATATTTAGGGGCACAATTTTATATATTTAAATGGCCATGAGCTGATTTGTACATATTTAGATGCCAAATTTTGTATATTTAAATGATGATGAGCTGATTCCCACATATTTAAATGCCAAATTTTATATAAAATCCCATGAGATGATTTGTAAAACATTATTTGAATATATGTGACTATGTTTTGAATATAATAAGGGGTTTGAGTTTATGTGATGTGATAAGGTCAATCATGACCATTCTTGATTATACTTCAAGTTGCTTCAACCCACCAATGACACACTCCTACTCCACAAACCCCATCCAATCATGGAAAATGTTTTCAATAGGTCACAACAACATAGATTCACTCAAGACCAAACATTTCAACCCCAAACACTATACCAACTGACCATAACCAACCTTCAATTGCTTTGTATAATCACGTGCCCAACAAGAAGATAATGGGTCTTCATCCAAAAAACCTTTCGTCCAAGCTGATACCATTGCAGCCTTTTGTCCAAGCTTCATCCAAAAAATCTCCACCATCTTTAGATCCTTGGGTCTGAAACTCTCACCAATTTGGTTTCACTATCATTTGGGGTAGGATATTGTGGTATAGTACATTTGAATAATAATGATGGGAAAGATATTGGGCTGGCCGAGTTGGTTTTGGAATTGAGATAAGCCAGGTTTGGAAGTGGGAGTTTTGGCTTTTCTTGTGGTGGGTTTGCAATTAGAGATCTTGGGAAGGAATACTTTTAGAGGTGTATGGGCCACGACTTTGGCATTATCCCTAAAAATTGTGAATTCACATCAGTTGCTGACACCATTTTCTTTTGGCTATGTCCAACCAAGTTACAATAAATTATATATTAATATCACTATACTTGACCCTTTGTATCTTTTTTGCCTTGACAAAATGCTGCTGCAGTTGCCCTGGGCTAGAATAGGCCAAAAAAATTTTCTCCTATTGGGGATTTAGGGAGGAGAGAAAAAATTAGGCATATGGATTGTTTGAAGTAGGCCAGAAGAGAAAAAAGGCCTCTTTTTGCCTCAGATGAGAGAAAACACCCTTTGAAGAGATAGAGTGAGAATGGAGGAGAGATAGCAATTTTTCACTTGCCTTCCTTCTCCCTCTTTCTCTCTATTCCATTTTCCCCTCATATTAGAATAATATGTTAGGAATGGGCTTGTAGAGGGCGCCATGATTGCAATAGGATTAGAAATGATTGATAAGAATTTTGGGATGACCAGGAAAATAACTGAGATAGGTCATTATAGACAAGCCTCACATGACCCTATAGGTTCAAACAAATTTGATCATATGCATCCTAGATTGAGAGAAACAATCCATCAAAGTTTGATAAGTTTTTGGACTCAGGGCACTTGAGAGATCGCATTGGTAGGGTATGGCTCTCGACATTTTGATGCATTGGGAGACACAACAAGAGAATTCCTAGCATAAACCTTCCCACACAAATGTGGTCATGATGTTGGTTTGTGCCCACGATGAACGAAATAAAATCTAGCCTATCTTGCAAATTTGCATTGCATGTGACTGATGGTGTTTACAGTAGGTGAAAAAATACTACCATTTGAAAATGGCTCTGTCATTAGAAACCAAGATAGTTCATTGTAGACGAGCCTCATGTGACCCTGTAGGTTCAAACAGATTGATCATATATGTCCTGGATTGCGAGAAACTGCCCATCAAAGTTTGATAATTTTTTGGACTTAGGGCACTTGAGAGATTGCACCGGTAGGGTATGGCTCTCGACATTCTGATGCATTAGGAGGAACAACAGGAGCATGCCTAGCGTAAATCTACCCATGTGGATGTGATCGTGATGTTGGTTTGTGACCATGACTAATGGAATTAAATCTAGCCCATCTTGCAACTTTGCATTGCATACAATTGACGGTTTTTACAGTAGGTGAAAAAATGCTACCATTTGAAAATGGCTCCAAGTTATCAGAAACTGAGATAGGTCATTGTAGAAGAGTCTCACGTGACCCTATAGTTTCAAATGGATTGATCATATGCATCCTAGAATTAAAGAAACTATAAGTCAAAGATTGATAATTTTTTGGACTCAGGGCACTTGAGAGATCGCCTCGGTAGGGTATGGCTCTCGACATTATGATGCATTGGGAGGCACAATAGGAGCATTCCTAGCATAAACCTTCCCACCTGGATGTGCTCGTGATGTTGGTTTTTTCCCACGAAAAATGGAATCAAATCTAGCCTATCTTGCAACTTTGCATTGCATGCCACTTACGATTTTTACAACAAGTGAAAAATGCTAGCATTTGAAATTGGCTCTGAGTCATCAGAAACCGAGATAGTTCATTGTAGATGATCTTCATGTGAGACTATATGCTCAAATGGATCGATCATATGCATCCTGGATTGCGACAAATTGTCTGTCAAATTTTGATATTTTTTTGGACTCAGGGCACTTGAGAGATCGCACTAGTAGGGTATGGCTCTCAACGTTCTGATGCATTGGGAAGCACAACAAGAGCATGCATAGTGTAAACCTGCCCACCCAGATGCACTCATGATGTTGGTTTATTCCCACAACGGAACTTTGACAATATTGACAACTTTGACAAGATTGGCAACTTTGACAACTTTGACAACAACTAAGCAACTTTGACAACAACTAAGCAACTTTTACATCTTTTATCCAAATGACCCCAAACTTTCACAAATGACTTCAAATGATCATTAATGGTCCCTAGTCACCTTATTTAGATTAAAAAAATGGAAAACAAGACAAAAACTAAAATTTGACCATTGCGAGCACGAGGGTGCTCTTGCACCACTGACATTGACAAATATAAACAAAATGAATAAAAAGAAGCTCGTAATCATTACCATAGATCAAATCTGACCATTACCATTGAATTTCATTTTGATTGAGACAAGGAGTTTTGTAGGGTTCATTCAATATTTTAGAAAGCTTATCAAATCATATTCCACAATTGTAATGCTCTATATCATAGATTTTTGTTGTTTATATTCATATTGTTGATTACATAGGAAAATATGTATTTAACTTTATAAAAGGGCAGCCACCAAATACACCGAATAGTTTGAGCAAAAATAAACCGTATCAATTATAAATAATTATTTATATATATCAAAATGCACAATAATCAACACAATGAACAAAAGTTGTATGTATCGAATATGCCTATCAATATCAACAAAATGCACAATAATGAACACAATACACATTTATTGGATCGAATATCAACATTAATATATATCAAAAAAGGCATATATGCGAAGTCAATACAAGTTTTACAAAAAATGTGGCATATTCTGTGTCAAATTGATATACAATAAAAATGTAGAATATATCTACATGGATTGGTCATTCAATGACCACAACTAACACTATATGATCCTATATTTGCGGTGGATCATCAAAATCAAGCCTCTTTGATGTAGTACATGACTTTGTAGATGGCTGCACAACCACAATTCAAAAGCCAAGTTATAATCCTTTTGTAGAAAATAGTTTACAATTATCAACATAACTATGCATTTAACCATAATTTCTTTGCAATTGAAATTTAGATTAACTCATCTCTTGATCTAGGATCTATTGTCTTCTTTGTCTTCTCCTTGTTAGTCTTAGGAGTTTTCTTGAGCACAAACTTCAAAGGATCCAAGTTATGGCCGAACCACGAAGGGGCCTATCATATATCAAATACAATTAATACAATGTACTAACATATATAAATCAAAAACACAAAAAATCTACAATATAGAGAACAAAAGTCTACCAGAGCCTTAGATGCTTCTCCAGTAGACTGAGGAGTGCTCACAATTGATGGAGCAGTTGTGGATATTACCTATACAAAAAATGATTAAAGGTTAAATATAATTAATATAATGACAAGTATTGTAGGTTAAATACAGTTAATGCAATATATAAAACAAAAGTGTACCGGAGCCTGAGATGCTTCTCTAGTACACAAAGGAGGGCTCACCATTGATGAAGCAACTATGGATATTTCCTGTATGAAAAATGATAAGATTATCATTTATCACAAGCTCACATGTACACTTACATATAATCATCAAATCAAGAAAATAAAGTAGAGATACATACCTCTTCCCTCTCTCGATCCTCGGGTGTATCAGGTGCATTCAACAATTCTACAAATCCCAATGGTCGTTGTATATAAAACAAACAAAAAACACTAATTAATCTACAAATTCCAACTAAGACAATTTCAACCTTTTCAAACAACTGTACAATTAAAAATGTGTTCAATTACCTTCTTTCCACGTTTAGGCATCGTCGAGGATTTCTTTCACTAAGGGCAAGGCTTAGACACGGAGGGGGTACCCTAAAACAAACAAAATTAATGCAAGAGATATTAGTAGATAATGTTAAACATAATTTAACATATCTAAAATT
Organism: Cryptomeria japonica; assembly: GCF_030272615.1. Classification (NCBI taxonomy): domain Eukaryota; kingdom Viridiplantae; phylum Streptophyta; class Pinopsida; order Cupressales; family Cupressaceae; genus Cryptomeria; species Cryptomeria japonica. The sequence continues at coordinate 275,431,350 of NC_081408.1, read as the reverse complement.
AAATGGCTTGCATATTCCATCAAAAGAATACATAAAATAAGGTGTACAAAATATGATACTGTAGACACCTAAAATTGTCATGTCTAATTAAATAAATATTTTATTTATTTAATTATCTAAGCCTAATTCTTCTATTAATTAAATAAATTTTTATTTATTTAATTAATTCATTTATCCTCTTCTAGCCTTATTTCTCATTTAAATAAATACATTTATTTATTTAAATTATCCCTTTCCTAAATTAAATAAATATTTTATTTATTTAATTGTCCTACTTCTTCTATTAATTAAATAAATCTTTATTTATTTAATTAATTCATTAGCCTTTTCTACACATGACACATGTCATTCATCTCTTAATTCATACACTACCTACCCCTTTCATTATTTTGGTATTTCTTTTACCTACCCTCTAATCCTAGCCGACCTCTCTTTTTACACCTCTCAATCTTAACCCTCCATTTCTCATTGTGTCTTCTATTTAAGGAGATGCTTTCTTCATTGTCAAAACCTAATGACTAATGACTAATGACTAATGACTGATTTTGGAGTACTTGGCTACACTACAATTCCACTTACAACCACATTCCGTTCTTTGTTGAGCTCTTGTGCATATAAAAATCTGAGAGCAAATATATCAAGCAAGATCAATGGAGATAGGAAGAATGGAGATCAAAACCCTATTGGACATGTGATGGTATAATCTTTGTGATTTTGAGTTATTTTGCATTGTCTTAGGTTATCTTCATATGTTATGGTGGATCTTTGTTCATTGTTAGGCTAGGGTTTTGTGGTTGAATTCATTTTAGCCTTTCAATATTGTTGTTATTGTTATCCATTTTCACCATATACAGATACCGCATAGCTTTGTAGGCCAAAATAGATCATTGAGAGTGTGACATCATAAATGTGGGACATTTGGTCCCCTGTCAATGCCTACAAAACAAAAAATTGTCAAGAATTAAAGAGAGTCAGTATATCTTATAATTTTTTTTGAATTCAAAGTACTATTGTATTTTAACATGTTACAAAATTTATACCTCAGGCATCGAAGTTGCAACTGCAATAATTGTGGGAGGAATATCAAATGATGTATTAATGCCCCCGTTGTATCTTGAAATGCATATTGTTTGTATCAATTTAAATCAATCTATAAATAGAAATTCATTTACAATTAGAAATTTTAAGTGACTAATAAATAAAATGTTATGAATTCAAATCAACACACCCATGTCTGCGGCTGACTAGCAAACAACATGTCCATCAATTCATTCATCGGTGCCACATCCTCAGTTATGTGGGTCTAACATCTGCTCCCACAAATCATGCATAGATGAGACATGGAACCATCTACACTAGCCTCAACATCCATCCCTGTGCATATGCCTAAGAAAGTGGAACACACATGCTCAATGGGCTGACCAGTGCCAACTGCCTCAACTAATGGATCATCATTCGGGCCAAGAGGGTGTGCTAACTACGTCCCATGGTGGATGATTGCATCAGTCAATGTTGTGGCTACCTGAAGAGTCTATAGCTCCATTGACTCTTTTAGGGCTACTGGGACCATCACATGCACCTTGGGTTTGGGTGCTAGGGAGTGACGACTCTAGAGGTCCATTACCCTATGGGCTCCAGGTCTATCTTGGGTAGAGCTGACACCTCTACCATGGAAATCTCTCATATCAAAATAATTAGGCCGCTAATTAAGGACAAACTCACAATATATTTTCCTCAAAAAGTATAATGGAACCTCAAAATTATTACAAGGTGGTTCGTCAAAGACCATCCACCACCTATTCCAAAAAAGATTCTTCATTTGCACATTGGTATACCAATGCATGGGAAACCTCTTTGCATTAAGAGGTAAGGACTCACAAGTTCTAGGATCAACAAAAAGAGCATATATTTGTTCTTTACTTATGTTTTTTCTTTTAACTACATCATATGATAACCTATCAACATAATAAGTGCAACATCTATCCCTATAGTTTCCCCATTTTGTAATCTGACTTGAAACTGTAGTGGCACTAGTAACCAATGTTTCTAGACTAGTGGCAAGGGCTAAATTATGCTCAAGCTCAGATGTTTTCAATCTATTAATCAGTCTAGTTATTTTAGCAGTGTTTTTCCCTAACTGATTAAGCGAATTCTCTTGTGTTGTTGTTGTACGGTCTAAAGGAGGAGCTAGAGGTCTATCCTAAGGGTTTTGAGGTGCGTGTTGTTTTGGTTCTGGATTTTTAGAATCTGATATTGGTAACAAAAAATAAAAAACTAATCAAAATCTACGAATTTAAATTGAAAACGTAAATAAAATTTATCTAATGTGCAAAAAACACAAAAAAAATGTGTAATTGACCTCTTTCCATGGCATCTGGGTGTAAAAAATATGTAGCCCATGCATGGTTTGGAACAAGAAAACCCATAAAACTCACTCTCGGCCGCGAAAGAAAAGAATACAACCGACTATAAAAAAAATTATTGACAGGGACTGTGTACGTAGTCCTTTAAGAACTAAAATCGCGTACGGGGTCCTATTTCGTAAAGGAACACGTACACATTCTTATTTCCTAAACGATCGCGTATGCAGTCTTATTTGCTAAAGGATCGTGTATGCAGTTTTGTCCCATTAGGCTCAGGCACAACGAACCTAACCGCGTACAGGGTTTTTTAAAATTTTAAAACCCCGAATGCGGTTGCTGTTTTTTTAGCTTTTTTGGGTGTGTGTCCACTTTTTTGCACACCATATTGGTGCACACACTCACATATTTTTTAGCACTTTTATACCTTTATATTGGGGACATCATGCTTTCACCTTCTTAATAGCGCAATCTTACATTAAACCTTAACATCCTTGTACATTGGGGTCACTTTGTCTTTCCTCCATACATTTTACTTTTCTACTAGTATCCACTATGGATCTATATCACCTACCTACACAATGTTGTATCTTTAGAAACTATATATTTATAAGCCACTATAGTAACTATATCCTTACACTTGTGTTATATATGTTCTCACATACTTATCTTCATGTTTATCTGATGTTATATTCTTTGGTCATTTCCTTAGCATGATGATGATTTCTACATGTATGCATAAATAATACATAGAGATTAGTTCATTAAATTCTAGGATTGTCATAATTTCATTAGGAATTTATTAGCTTCATTTTTAGGATTGGCATTGATGGTATGATGAAAGAATAAGTATCCAGTAGATTACTAAGAGGGGGGGGGTGTGGGTGTGAATCAATAAACTAAAAAAATAATACAAACTTCCCAATCTCAAATTCAAACTCACAAAGTAAACTTTTACTATCAAGATCAATACTCATAAGAATACTCAACATCAATCGGTTAACTGTTATAACAATTTAACAGTAAACAACTTCAATCTTGTAAACATAAAAATTCTTAATCATATAGCAACATAAGTTAATCAAATCAACAAATAAGATCATAACCACAAAAACATTCACCACTTAGCACAAATGCTTATATGTGGAAAATCCAAATAGGTAAAAACTACGGTGAGATGAGACTCACAAGATAGCTATCCGAACTCTTCTGAAGTTCGCCTTGTTAGGAGCCAAGCCTGTAAAAGCTTTTACAATAAGTCATGTTAAGAATTGATCCTGTTAGGAATCACCTGGTTAATGGATTTACAAAATGCCTTGATGAAAAGAAAAATACCCTGTTAGGAGTAACCTCGGTAGAGGATTTGAGAAGTAACCAAGCTTGTTAGAGCTTACTCAGTTAGGAGATTTCACTTCTGCTGTAATTGTTAGAAAACAACAAGTTTTCTTGATCTGTCTGAGTAGCACTACATTTGCTTGATCAGATCCTTTTAAGCTTCAATCTGCCTTTACTCAAACTGTAGATCCATTCTCGGGTTAGAAAACCACACAATCAACTAATTTCAACCAACACTTTGCCAACAACTTTACAAACAACTTCATCGACCTTAAATACAAATCAATTAGGTCGATAACAAAACAAAAACCTAATTCTCTCATAAAGATTACAAACAAATCAGTTCAAGTGTGACTGTTGGATTTACATAGAAATCTATACACATTCTTCAAGAAAATTCCAACCGCTCCATGATCACCGCTTCATCGGACTTGTAACTCATCATGCGCTATGCATTAGATGCAATCCACTTTGCTCATTCCCTAGACAATCAAACAAATGAAAAAACACACCAAAACAATCTGAACTAATCTTCATTCAATGATCACATGTGTCACCATCATTACCGCTCATCATTAGATCTTAAACCAACAAACTTGATTGGTTAGGGTTTAACAAAACAACTAGTAAGGTTTACCAGTTACATTGCATAGAAAGGGTTTAACCTTATACATCGGTTTACCAGTTCAACTCACAAACTTACATACCAATTAACAACATCTTCCTCAAAGCTCTTCCTACCGGTTACAAGACAATATCAATAAGAACAATATCAGCAATATCATAAATACCATTACCGATTCAATTGACATAAATGACAACATAACATATCATTAATGCAATCTTCATGCAATGCCAACAATCTCCCCCTTTGGCATTCATGACAATACAAATATCAACGCCTCTAATTGTTGTTGTGATTGGTGAATAGGAATCCTGGTTTACATTACCAAGTATTCACCATGCTCTATCGGTCTTCAGCCTATCGCTGATTTCCCTTTGTCAGTCAGATAACTCTTCTCCTAAACACACAATTCTTCTCCCCCTTTGCCATCATTGCCAAATTGAAAGGAAAACATGTAATATCAAAATTTCACTGTGCATCAACAACATATTGCAACTTGATGCTCCCCCTGTGGAATACATCCACTTCTTCATCGATCCATGTAAAATTTTACAAGTGATTCAGGGACTAATGCAATCAACATCATCCTCAACTAACTTCATGAAGAGGGACAACCCCCAATTGACTTCTAAGATACTCAAAAGTGGTCTTAGGCAGAGGTTTGGTAAAGATATCTGCAAGCTGCTCCTTGGTAGAAACATGCTCTAAGATTACATCTTTACTTTGAACTTTTTCCCTCAAAAAGTGATACTTCAATTCAGTGTGCTTGGTTGGAGCGTGCAAAATAGGATTCTTAGAAATATTAATGGCACTTGTATTATCACATTAAATCTTTATAGGTTTTGAGATCTTCATCTTAAAACCTTCCAAAATGTGCCTCATCTAAATAGCCTATGTGCAATTCATATAAGCTGCAACATACTCATCTTCAATAGTAGATTGTGAAGTACAACTGTGCTTCTTACTATTCCATGAAACTAGCCTTCCTCCTAGAAAGAATGCTCCACCGATAGTACTTTTCCGGTCATCAATATTTCTTGCCAAATCAACATCTGTGTATTCCTTCAAATCAAAGTTTCCTCCATATGGATACTATAATTCATAGTCAACAGTACCTTTCAGATACCTAAAAATTCTCTTGGTTGCAATCAGGTGTGCTTCCTTTGGATTCTTCTGAAATCTTGCAACTATACCAACTGCATGGGTAATATCTGGTCTGCTACAACATAGTGTAATTTGCCAATCATTGACCTGTATTCTTTTTCATCAACAAACTTAGATTCATCTTCCTTGGATAACTTACAACCTGTAACCATTGGTGTGCCAACTAGTTTATAGTAACTCATGCCAAAAGACTTCAAAACCTCTTTCACATACTTAGATTGAGTAATGAAAATACCATTCTTCATTTGTTGTATCTGCAAGCCTATGAAATTTTTTATTTCCCCTACTAAAGACATTTCAAACTCATTTTTCATTTCATCTGCAAAACTGTTGCTCATGACATCATTACCTCCAAAAATAATATCATCAACAAATACTTCACTAACCAATATTTCATCTGCTTCAGACTTGAGATAAATATTACTATCATCACTGGTTCTTCCAAAGCCTATCTTCATCAGATGTGTATGAAGTCGTTCATACCATGCTCTGGGTGCCTACTTCAATCTATACAAAGCTTTATGCAATCTACATAGCATGTCTTTCTCATCAGTCAATGCATAACCATCTGGCTGCTCTATGTATACCTCTTTTTCCAATATCCCATTCAAAAATGCAGACTTAACATCCATTTGGTATACCTTGAACTTCTTATGGGCTGCAAACACAAGTAAAGTTCTGACACCTTCCAATCTTGCTAGTGGTGCAAACGTTTCTCCATAATCTTCACCTTCTTCTTGAGCATAACCTTTGCAAACTAATCTTTCCTTGTTGTGAACTACAACACCATCTTCATTTAACTTGTTTTTCTGAATACCCATTTAGTACCTATAACATTCTTGTTTACCGGTTGGGGTACCAGGGTCCAAGTGTTGTTCTTCTCAATTTGATCCAATTCCTCCTCCATAGCTTTAACCCAATAATCATCACCAAATGCCTCCTTAGCACTTCTAGGTTCAATGATGGAGATCATGCAAGAGTTCTCTCTTATTTTCCTTCTAGTTAGTACTTCGCCATCCTTATTCCCAATAATCTTCTTAGGACTGTGGTTTAGTCTCACATACTTAGGAATAACATGATCATTCCCTTCAGGTTCAACTTCTTCATTATCATCTTCTTCTGAATTTATTTGTTTTGGTTGAACAAGTCCATCAAGATTTTCTTTACCGGTTTCTGATTTAATAGTTTCAAGTTCCAAAACCAAAATGCAAGGATCTTCATCCTTTTTCTCTGAACTGGTTCCTTTTGAGACTTCAGGACATTCATCTACATGAACATCAATACTCTCAACAATTCTCTGTGTCCAGTTGTTGAAGCATTTATAGGCCTTACTCTTGGTGGAATAGCCAAGAAATATGCCTTCATCACTCTTAGCTTCAAACTTGCTAATATAGTCACCTCTTTTAATAAAACACTTGCAACGAAATATCTTAAAATAGATAACATTAGGTGATCTTCCATACCAATATTCATAAGGGGTCTTGTCCTTACCCCTTTTCATCAGAACTTGGTTTATTGTGTAGACAACTATACTTACAACTTCTTTCAAAAATGTTTTCGCTACACTTCCTTGTATCAACATTGTCCTAGTAGCTTCAACCACTGACCGGTTGTTCCTCTCTGCTATACCATTCTGTTGTGGTTTCTTTGGTGCAGAAAGTTGCCACTTGATACCATTCTCATCACAGTACTTAGTGAATTCCTCATAAGTAAATTCACTTCCTTGATCCGTTCTCAAAATTTTTATCTTTTTACCACTCTCTTTCTTAGCTAAGGCCCTGAATACTTGGAACTTACCAAAAGCTTCATTCTTATCCTTCAAGAATGTGACCCACATCATCCTTGAACAATCATGAGTGAAGATCGTTAAATATCTATCACCTTGAATGCTTCTTAGTCTTATTGGTCCACATAGATCTGTATGAACCAAATCTAACAAGTGCTCTACTGAGAAGGACTTGCTCTTGAAAGTCGAAGAAGTCATCTTTCTTAACTGACATTCTTTACAAAGAGCATTAATCAGTTTGTCTAGCTGAGGCAGACCTCTTACTGTCTTGGACTTGCTCACTTTAACAATGTTATCAAAGTTTATATGACAAAATCTCCTATGCCAAAGCAAACTATCATTTATCTTTGCAATCAAATAGTTGCTAACTTTAGGATTAAGATGAAATAGATTACCTCTAGTTTGTTTCTCGGTTGCAATCAATTCACCTTTGTTGTCAAAGATTTTGCACATACCATTTCTAAACTCAAGTGGGTATCCTCTGTCATTAAGTTGTGCCACACTCAGAAGATTGTGCTTTAGGCCTTCAATCCAATTAACATCTACATATTTAGCATCAGATAGGGAATTGATAATAGCCTCCAATGCTTGATGATTTTCTTGTTGTTCTTTCTTCTGATCATCAGTCAGAGTTCCAATACGTTGATGGGGTTCACCTAGTTTGCTAACACTTCACCTAGTTGATGTTGCTCAATTCCACCAACTCCCTAGGCCTAATTGCACTCTAGACCTCTAAGTCCTTCTCAATCTCTTCTAGGTCTTTCTTCTTAACCATTCCAAGGTGCTTTCTTCAAGTGTTTAACCTAGGAACCCTACCAATTCACAATGCTTCCCATGTGCTCATCATGGCTGACTTGGCTTCAACTTGTCAAATTGACCTCCTAATGTTATGAGTTGATTCAGAGGTGTGGAGGTTCCTTCTAACATGTTTTAAATACCTTTTGGGTCCATTTTAGGTTTTCAATCATCAGCTTTCTTACCGATTTCACCATTTTGCCTAGAAAAGGGGTACAAGGAATTAGCCCTGTTAGACCTCCTAAAACCGGTTTTCTAGGACTTGAGAGTAAATGGTCCAAAAGACCCCTCAACAAGTTTGGATTTTCTTTAATGAATCATCTAACCTCAAGTGAATTTTATGGTTTTGGCTCCTTACTCCACTGTACAATGTCCTAACCCCAAAATGAGGGTTTTGAAGCATTTCTAGGCCTTCTAACCGACAATGACTGGTCAGTTTCGTGTTTGGGAAAAAAAATGAATTTTTCAAGGCTTCCCCTTGCATTGGAAAATTTTTACTAACTTAATCGACCCCTCCAAAACTTAGATGGTGTTTTGGCATTCACCCCTGCACTTTGCACTTCAATTTCACCCTGTCTCCTCTAGTTGGGTTGCTCCTAGACTTGCCTAGAACAAGGTGACAATCATATAAAAATTAATCTCCAACACTTTTCCCTACATATGTACACTTTACAAGTGGTATCCCTCCATGTCCCAATAGGCCATGATGGTAGCACGTGTGGAATTCATGGGGCAACCATTTTACATAAAACTGCTATATACAAGCCAAAACTGGTTGTTTGTAAACCAAAACAATAAAAAACTAATACAAACTATCTAAAAAGCTCGAAATAGAACTAAAAAATCTGTAACACACTAAAGAAACTCAATCCATTGCTGGATCAATCGATTCAATCCATTTGCATTTACAAAATTGAACAAAACAAGCTAAAATGCTACCAACTAGTCTAAAAATGAGTAGTTTCATATTGTTGATCTTACAAAACAATAGCTACAACCTTGGTAACCATGCAAGAGAGGGTTCTTATAGTATTCCTCACATGTGGAGACATCCTAGGCCATTGGACAATCCCTAACTCCATCGCTAACCAATTTAAGACAAAAGTTGTCATGACAACTTTTTGCAACTTTTCACTTTTTGGCCTTCTCAACCTATGAGGCCTATTCTAATTCATCACACATGACTTTTAAAACATTTATAAGACTAATTTAACCCTCCCTAAAACCTATACCAAGTTTTGACACTTTTGACCAACAAGGAGGTCAACTACATACTCAAACCACTATTTATGCACAAAATGCAAACCTAGGAAGAAACTAACTCTACTAGGCCTACATTTCACTCATCACACTCACTCTTGGACCCTCCTCAAGTCCTTATTCACTACCTAACTTGGATAGGGTTAGTACAAGACAAAATTGAGAAAACAACTAGCCTAATTCCTAGGTGCTGTTGCACCATTCTCCCAAACAAAAGAAAATCATGTCACCTCCTTGGGAATAAAATTGTGATCAATGCCTAGATTTTTAAACTCTATCTCAAGCACCCATGTAGCTTTAGCATCATCCATACCCTACCATTTGATTAGGTGCTCCCAATAGGTTTGATGCCTTGTCTTCTTGGCGATCCTTGAACTCAACACCTTCTCGGCCATTGGAATTGGTTTAGCTGGTAGTTGAAGGTTGTTCACATAATCTGATACCTCTGAGTGATTGCAATTTGAACCTTTAATTGGTCCCTTGTATGAAACTAAGTCTACTATGTTGAAAACCGGTGACAATCCTATGTCACTAGGTAGGTCCACCTTGTATGCATTTTATCCATACTTGGCTAGAATGGCACATGGACCTAGCCTTCTCATTTGAAACTTGTTAGGAACTCCTTGCTGTAGCCTTTCTTTGTTTAGGTGCACCATGACAACATCTCCCACTTGAAATTGAAGGTTCCTCCTTCTTTCATCAACTTTTTGTTTGAGTTTGCTTGTATTTACCATAAAAGCTTGCTTGACTGATTCATGTACCTCCTTCATTGATTGAGCAAAGTCTTCTGCATATCCAATTCTTGCTACTGCACTACCTAAGTCTCTCAACTCTAAAATACCTCTTGGGTGCACACCATAGACCACTTTAAAAGGGCTCTTGCCGGTAGTCCTATTCATGGTGCCATTATATGCATATTCAACTTGTGAGAGCACTTGGTCCCATGTCTAACCATACTCTTTAGTAAGGCTCCTTAATAAGTTTCCCAAGCTTCTATTCACCACTTCGGTCTGCCCATCTATTTGAGGATGGTAGGCTGATCCAAAAGAGAGGTTGGTGCCAAGATTTTGCCAAAATGTCTTCCAAAAATGACTCATTAACTTTGAGTCCCTATCTTAAACAATTCTTATGGGTAAACCATGTATCCTTACTACCTCTTTGAAGAACAAATGAGCTATTTGGCATGCATCATGAGTAGTCTTACAAGGCACAAAGTGAGCCATTTTGCTAAATCTATCTACAATGACATAAATGTTGTCAAATCCCTGCTTTGTCCTTGGTAAGCCTACTACAAAGTCCATTCTAATACACTCCCAAGGTCTATTTGGTATGAGAAGAGGTTGGTATAAACTGGCATTTGACGAAGTACCCTTGGCGTTTTGGAAAACTATGCAAGTCTCCACATAATTTTTCACATCTTGATTCATCCTTGGAAAATAGTAATACCTTTGAACCAACTCTTGAGTCTTATTGACTCCAAAATGTCCACTAAGGCTTCCATTATACTTCTCTTGAATGAGGTTTTCTCTCATTGAGACTCTAGGCACACAAAGCTGCCCACCTCTAAACAATAGTCCATTTTGAAAAGTAAAATCAGAATGCTCACTATGGAAGCGATTTTGATACTCCTTACACACCTTGTAGGCATTTGAGAAGTCCTCATCCTCCGGGTACAAGTCTCTAAAACTGTCAACACCTATGCTACTCAATTGGATTTCTTGGACTGTCAAAATTCTCCTGCTTAACGCATCAGCAACTTAGTTTAACTGCCCTTTCTTGTGCTTAATGGTGAATGTGTAGGATTGCATGTACTCCACCCATTTCATGTTTTTATGACATTTTTTCTTGTGAGTTTAGAAAACTCAATGCTTGGTTCTCCATATAGACTACAAATTCCTTAGGAAGGAGATATTGTATCCACTTCCTCAAAGCCTGCACTAAAGCATTTAAGTCAAGATCATAAGAGGAGTATTTCCTTTTAGCATCACTTATCTTCTCACTATGGAAGGCTACTGGTCTTTCTTCTTGGATTAGGACAACACCTACTACAACATTGCTTGTATCACATTCTACTATGAATAGTTTCTCAAAACTAGGCAACACTAGCATTGGTTGAGTAGCTATCTTCTCCTTCAAGGTTTCAAAACCTTTGTTTTCTTGTTAACCCCACTAAAAATTTGCCTTCATGCCACCTCTAATGGTGTCTAACATTGGTGCACATATTGCACTGAATTGCCTAATGAAATTCCTGTAGTACTGATCTAGTCCATGGAAGCTTCTCACCACTGTTGCTGACATAGGAGTAGGCCAATTTACTATGGCTTCAACCTTGCTGGGATCCATCTTGAGGTTTCCTTGAGACAACACAAACCCAAGGTAAAACAACTCCTTCCTAAGAAAATCACATTTATCCAAGTTCATGATTAACTTTTCATCATACAATCTTTGTAGTACATCTTGCAAATGAGAAAATATGATCTGCCCTATCCTTCCTGAAAATGAGAATATCATCTACATATACAACCACAAATTTACCTATGAAGTCTTCATCACCTCATTCATGAGTCTCATGAAGCTTATTGGAGCATTGGATAAACCAAATGGCATTACAAGCCATTCATAAAGACCCTCTATAGTCTTAAATGTAGTTTTCCATTCATCACCCTCCTTAATCCTAATTTGGTGATATCTACTTTTAAGGTCAATCTTGGTAAAGTACTTGGCTTCCCCTAAACAATCCATTAGGTCTTCTATTCTAGGAATTGGAAACCTATATCTGATGGTGATCCTATTTATAGCTCTACAATTAGCACACAATCTCCAAGTACCACCTTTCTTTGGGGCTAACACGGTAGGGACAACACAAGGGCTAATGCTTTTCCTTATTAGGCCTTGGTCTAAGAGCTCTTGAATTTTCTTGGCAATCTCAACATTTTGTTGGGGAGTCATTTTATAAGATGCCTTGTTAGTAAAGGATGCTCCAGGAATGAATTCTTTTTGATGGCTTATGGTTCTTTTAGGAGGTAAGGTGGCTGGCTATCAATCACTTACTATGCCTTTGAATTTCTTCAACAAATCTTGCACCTCTATTGGCAAATTTGGCTGCTCTTTATTGTCTTCATCTTTGGGATTCATTACTAGTGCAAACCCTATACCTTCACCTTCCTCAACTATCTTCAAGAACTATTTTTCACTCACCAAAAGAACATTAGGACCTGCTGCCCTCTTTTCACCTTCTTCAAGGATAGACTGAATCTTGAATGTGACGCCATTTTTCTTGGATGAGTATGGATTCTTGGCTCCATCATGAATAGCTTGTCTATCAAATTTCCATGGTCTTCCCAATAGAATATGGCATGTATCCATGGGTAGGACATCACATAACACCTTGTCCTTATACCTCCCAATGGTAAAATCCACCAATGCTTGCTCATTAACTAGGACATATTGGCCTTTGTTCAACCAAGTGACTCTATATGGATTATTGTAACGTATCCTTTGCAATTTGAGTTTACTCACTGCCTCTTCTGACACAATGTTGTCTGTAGACCGTGAATCAATGATCACCTCACAAACTTTGTCCATAATCTTGCATTTGATTCTAAATATGGACCTTCTTTGGCTTGGCTCTTCTCTGGCCAGTTCTTTGATCAAAGTTCTCCTTATCATCAAGTTGTCACCTACCTCTGATTCTAAGGTAACCTCTGAAGTCTTGCTGCTTGAAGACTCTTCTTGAAGATAATTCACTCTTCTTTGATTACCATGTGATGATGTTCCCTTCTCTGGACACCTATATGCTGGATGACCAAGTTGGTTGCAATGGTAACACTTCATTGTTGCAAAGTATGAGGAACCTCTACCTTGGCCACTAGATCTTCCTCTAAAACCACTATTTGATCCCCTTCCTCTATTGAATCCTCCTCTATTAGTTTTACTCTCTTGTTGCTCAGTGAGTTTAGACTCACCTTGTGTTCTTTGTTCTGAACTTCTTCCTTCAAAGCCTCCCCTATGGCCTCTATTATCTTTTCCTCTACCCCTGCCCCTATTGTTGCTTGAGTCAAGTGGTCTTTTTAGTTTTTCCTCCACCTTAAGGGCAAGTTTATAGGTTTGATGGACTATTTTTGGGCTCATTAGACTGATTTATTCTTGGATGTTCCACTGTAGACCATTTAGGTACCTAGCAACCTTGAGACTCTCTTCTTCCACTACATTTGATCTAAGGCTAAGTTTGTGAAACTCCTACGTATAACTACTGACATCAAGGTCCTTTTGTATTGATTTTTGCCTCTTCCTATGAATTTTCACTTCATAGTCATTAGGGAGATAGACTTCTTTAATTTTGACTAACATCCCTTTCCAAGAAGAGATGGGTGCTTTACCCATTTTCTTCCTCTCATCTTGCACAAATTTACACCATGTGAGAGCATCTCCTCTCATCCTTGACTTGGATAACTTGACTCTCTGGGCTTCTGTTATGCCTTCCCATTCAAAATGGTTCTCCATGCCTTCTATCCATTCTAGAACCACTTCTAGCTCCATCTTACTAGTGAACAATGGCAATCCTTCCAGTGATTTACCACTCAAGGCCTTCAATGCCTTCAGGAAAGGTTCTTGTTCTAGGATTGGATCAGGTTTAGGTACTTTGTCTATCTCTGACACTTATTTACCCTTCCTTTCTTCTCCTTCAACCTTCACCATGCTATTGTCTCCTATAGATTCTACTGAGGACATCTACTCACCTAGCCCAAATCTTATAGGCTATGATACTAATTTGATGGGGCTCACCTAGTTTGCTAACACTTCACCTAGTTGATGTTGCTCAATTCCACCAAATATCCTAACCTAATTGCACTCCAGACCTCCAAGTCCTTCTCAATCTCTTATAGGGCTTGCTTCTTAACCATTCCAAGGTGTTTGCTTCAAGTTTTTTAGCTAGGAACCCTCCCAATTCACAATGCATCCCATGTGCTCATCATGGTTGTCTTGGATTCAACTTGTCAAATTGACCTCCTATTGTTAGGAGTTGATTCAGAGGTGTGGAGGTGGATTCTAACATGTTTTGAATACCTTTTGGGTCCGTTGAGGTTTGCAATCATTAGCTTTCTTACCGATTTCACCATTTTGCCTAGAAAAGGGCTACAAGGAATTAGCCCTATTAGGCCTCCTAAAACTAGTTTTCTAGGGCTTGAGAGTAAATGGTACAAAAGACCCCTCAACAAGTTTGGATTTTCTTCAATGACTCATCTAACCTCAAGTGAATTTTGTTGTTTTGGCTCCTTACTTTACCGTACAATGTCCTAACCTAAAAATGAGGGTTTTGAAGGGTTTCTAGGCCTCCTAGCCGGCAGTGACTGGTCAGTTTGGTGTTTGCGAAACAATTGGATTTTTCAAGGATCCCCCTTGCACTGGAAAATTTTTACTAACTTTGTGGACCCCTCCAAAAGCTTAGATGTTGGTTTGGCATTCACCCCTACACTTTGCACTTCAATTTCACCTTGTCTCCTCTAGTCGGGTTGCTCCTGGACTCGCCTAAAACAAGGTGACAATCATATCAAATATCATCTCTAGCACTTGTCTCTACATATGTACACTATACAAGTGGTTTTCCTCCATGTCCAAATAGGCCGTGATGGTAGCATGTGTAGAATTCATGGGGCAACCATTTTACATAAAATTGTTATATACAAGCCAAAATTGGTTGTTTGCAAACCAAAATAAGAAAACACTAATAAAAACTATCTACAAAGCTTGAAATGGAACTAAAAACTCTGAAACACAATAAAGAGACTCAATAAATTACCAGATCAATGGATTCTATCCATTTGCATTTACAAAAATAAACAAAACAAGCCAAAATGCTGCCAACTAGTCTGAAAAATTAGTAGTTTCAGATTGTTGATCTTACAAAACAATAGCTCCAACCTTGGTAATCATGTAAGAGAGGGTTCTTATAGTATTCCCCAGATGTGGATTCATTCTAGGGCATTGGACAATCCCTAACTCCATCGCTAACCAATTTAGGACAAAAGTTGTCATGACAACTTTTTGCAACTTTGCACTTTTTCACTTTTTGGCCTTCTAAACCTATGAGGCCTATTATAAGTCATCACACATGAATTTTAAAACATTTCTAAGACTAATTTAACCCTCCCTAATGCCTATACCAATTTTTGACACTTTTCACCAACAAGAAGGTCAACTACCCACTCAAACCACTATTTATGCACAAAATGCAAACCTAGGAAGAAACTAGCTCTACTAGGCCTACATTTCACTCATCACACTCACTCTTGGACCCTCTTGTAGTACTTATTCACTACCTAACTTGACTATGGTCAGTACAAGCCAAAATTGAGAAAACTACTAGCCTTAGTCCTGGGTGTTCCTGCACCATTCTCTCAAACAAAAGAAAATCATGTCACCTCCTTGGGAATCAGATTCTGATCAATGCCTAGCTTCTTAAACTGTGTCTCAAAAACCCATGTAGCTTCAACATCATCCATACCCTGCCGTTTTATTAGGTGCTCCAAATAGGTTTTATGCCTTATCTTCTTGGTGATCCTTGAACTCAACACCTTCTCAGCCTTTGGAATTGGTTTGGCTGGTAGTTGAAGGTCGTTCACATCATCTGATACCTCTGAGTGACTTCAATCTAAACCTTGAATTTGTCCCTTGTATGCAACTAAGTCTGCTATGTTGAAAATCAGTGACAATCCTATGTCACTAGATAGGTCCACCTTGTATGCATTTTCTCCATACTTGGCTAGAATGGCACATGGACCTAGCCTTCTCATTTGCAACTTGTTAGGCACTCCTTGTTGTAGCTTTGCTTTTTTTAGGTGCACTATGACAAGATCTCCCACTTGAAATTGGAGGTTCTTCCTTCTTTCATCAATGTTTTGTTTGAGTTTGGTTGTGTTCTCCATCAAAGCTTGCTTGATTGATTCATGTACCTCCTTCATTGATTGAGCAAAGTCTTCTGCATATCCACTTCTTGTTGCTACACTACCTAAGTCTATCAACTCTAAAATACCTCTTGGATGCACACCACAAACCACTTCAAAGGGGCTCTTGTTGCTAGTCCTATTCATCGTATCATTGTATGCATATTCAGCTTGTGAGAGTACTTGGTCCGATGTCTAACCATACTCTTTAGTAAGGCTCCTTAATAAGTTTCCCAAGCTTCTATTCACCACTTCAGTCTACCCATCTGTTTGAGGATGGTAGGCTGATCCAAAAGAGAGGTTGGTTTCAAGCTTTTGCCAAAATGTCTTCCAAAAATGACTCATGAACTTTGAGTCCATATCTGAAACAATGCTCATGGGTAAACCATGTATCCTTACTACCTCTTTCAAGAACAAATGAGCTATTTGGCATGCATCATGAGTAGTCTTACAAGGCACAAAGTGAGCCATTTTGCTAAATCTATCCACAATGACATAAATGTTGTCAAATCCCTACATTGTCCTTGGTAAAACTACTACAAAGTGCATACTAATGCACTCCCAAGGTCTATTTGGTATGGGAAGAGGTTGGTATAAACCGGCATTTGAAGAAGTACCCTTGGCCTTTTGGAAAACTATGCAAGTCTCCACATAATTTTTCACATCTTGATTCATCCTTGGCCAATAGTAATACCTCTGAACCAACCCTTGAGTCTTATTGACTCCAAAATCTCAACTAAGGCTGCCATTATGCTTCTCTTGAATAAGGTTTTCTCTCATTGAGCCTCTAGGCACACAAAGCTGCCCTCCTCTAAACAATAGTCCATTTTGAAAAGTAAAATCAGAATGCTCACTATGGAAGTGGTTTTGATACTCCTTACACACCTTGTAGGCATTTGAGAAGTCCTCATCCTCTGGGTACAAGTATCTAAAACTGTCAACACCTATGCTCCTCAATTGGATTTCTTGGACTGTCAAAATTCTCCTGCTTAATGCATCAACAACCTAGTTTAACCGCCCTTTCTTGTGCTTAATGGTGAATGTGTAGGCTTGCATTTACTCCACCCATTTCATGTGTTTATGACTTAGTTTCTCTTGTGAGTTTAGAAAACTCAATGCTTGGTTGTCCGTATAGACTACAAATTCCTTAGGAAGGAGATAGTGTCTCCACTTCCTCAGAGCTTGCACTAAAGCATATAACACAAGATCATAACAGGAGTATTTCCTCATGGCATCACTTAGCTTCTCACTATGGAAGGCTACTGGTCTTTCTTCTTGTCTTAGGACAACACCTACTACAACATTGCTTGCATTACATTCTACTATGAATAGTTTCTCAAAACTAGGCAACACTAGCACTGGTTGAGTAGCTATCTTCTCCTTCAAGGTTTCAAAATCTTTGATTGCTTGTTCACCCCACTAAAAATTTTCCTTTATTCCACCTCTAATGGTTTCTAACATTGGTGCACATATTTTATTGAATCACCTAATGAACTTACTATAGTACTGAGCTAGTCCATGGAACCTTCTCAGCTCTGTTGCTGACTTAGGAGTAGGCCAATTTACTATGGCTTCAACCTTGTTGGGATCCATCTTGAGGTTTCCTTGAGACAACAAAAACCCAAGGTAAACCAACTCCTGCTTAACAAATTCACACTTATCTAAGTTAATGGTTATCTTTTCATCATACAATCTTTGTAGTACATTTTGCAAATGATTAAAATGATCTACCCTATCCTTACTGAAAATCAGAATATCATCTAGATATACCACCACAAATTTACCTATGAAGTCCTTCATCACCTCATTTATGAGTCTCATGAAGGTGCTTGGATCATTGGATAAGACAAATGGCATTACAAGCCATTCATAAAGACCCTTTGTAATCTTAAATGCAGTTTTCCATTCATCACCCTCCTTAATCCTAATTTGGTGATATCTACTTTTAAGGTCAATCTTGGCATAGTACGTGGCTTCCCCTAAATAGTCCATTAGGTCTTCTATTCTAGGAATTGGAAATTTGTATCTGATGGTGATCCTATTTATAGCTCTAGAATCAGTACTTAATCTCCAAGTACCACCTTTCTTTGGGGATAACATGGTAGGGACAACACAAGGGCTAATGCTTTTCCTTATTAGGCCTTGGTCTAAGAGCTCCTGGATTTGCTTGGCAATCTCAACATTTTGTTGGGGAGTCATTTTATAAGATGCCTTGTTAGGTAAGGATGCTCTGGGAATGAAGTCTTTTTGATGGCTTATGGTTCTTTTAGGAGGTAAGGTGGCTGGCTGTCAATCACTTACTATGCCTTTGAATTTCTTGAAAAAATCTTGCACCTTTATTGGCAAATCTGGCTGCTCTTTCTTGTCTTCCTCTTTGGGATTCATTACTAGTGCAAACCCTATACCTTCACCTTCCTCAAGTTTCTTCAAGAACTATTTTTCACTCACCAAAAGAACATTAGGACCTGCTGCCCTCTTTTCACCTTCTTCAAGGATAGACTGAATCTTGAATGTGACTCCATGTTTCTTGAATGAGTATGGATTCTTGGCTCCATCATGAATAGCTTGTCTATCAAATTGCCATGGTCTTCCCAATAGAAGATGACATGCATCCATGGGTAGGACAAGACATAACACCTTGTTCTTATACCTCCCAATGGTAAAATCCACCCATGCTTGCTCATTAACTAGGACATGTTGGCCTTTGTTCAACCAAATGACTCTATATGGGTTGTTTTGAGGTATTATTTGCAATTTGAGTTTACTCACTGCCTCTTCTAACATAATGTTGTCTGTAGAGCCTGAATCAATGATCACCTCACAAACTTTGTCCATAATCTTGCATTTGATCCTAAATAAGGACCTTCTTTGGCTTGGATCTTCTCTGACCAGTTCTTTGATCAAAGTTATCCTTATCATCAAGTTGTCACCTACCTCTGATTCTAAGCCAACCTTTGAAGTCTTGTTGCTTGAAGACTCTTCTTGAAGATAATTCACTCTTCTTTCATTACCATGTGATGATTTTCCCTTCTCTGGACACCTATATGTTGGATGACCAAGTTGGTTGCAATGGTAACACTTCATTGTTGCAAAGTATGAGGAACCTTTACCTTGGCCACTAGATCTTCCTCTAAAACCATTGTTTGATCCCCTTCCTCTATTGAATCCTCCTCTATTAGTTGCACTCTATTGCTGCTCAGTGAGTTTAGACTCACCTTGTGTTCTTTGGTCATAACTTATTCCTCCACCTTAAGGGCAAGTTGATAGGCTTGATGGACTGCTTTTGGGCTCATTAGACTGATTTGTTCTTGGATATTCCATTATAGACCATTGAGGTACCTATCAACCTTGAGACTCTCTTCTTCTACTGCATGAGATCTAAGGCTAAGTTTGTGAATCTCCTCCATATAACTCCTAACATCAAGGTCCTTTTGTCTTAATTTTTGCCTCTTCCTATGAATTTGCACTTCATAATCATTAGGGAGATAGACTTCTTTGATTTTGACTAACATCCCTTTACAAGAAGAGATGGGTGCTTTACCCATTTTCTTCCTCTGATCTTGCACAAATTTCCACCATGTGAGAGAATCTCCTCTCATTCTTGACTTGGCTACCTTGACTCTCTGGGCTTTAGTTATGCCTTCACATTCAAAATGGTTCTCCATGCCTTCTATCCATTCTAGGACCACTTCTGCCTCCATCTTACCAGTGAACAATGGCAATCCTTCTAGTGATTTACCACTCAAGGCCTTCAATGCCTTCAGGAAAGGTTCTTGTTCTAGGATGGGATCAGGTTCAGGTACTTTGTCTATCTTTGACACTTCTTTACCCTTCCTTTCTGCTCCTTCAACCTTTACCAATACTTCATCTACCTTGGTTTCAACCTCACCAAGCTTACTCTCCAATTCAAGCAACTTCTCCTTCAGGAGTCTATTTTCTTCCTCCTAATCATCCACTTTCTTTGCCAACTTTGCATTGGTCACCATGTTGTTGTCTCGTACAGATTCCACTAAGGACATCTACTCACCTAGCCCAAATCTTATAGGCTCTGATATGAATTTGATTGGGTTCACCTAGTTGATGTTGCTCAATTCCACCAACTCTCTAGGCCTAATTGAACTCTAGACCTCCAATCCCTTCTCAATCAATTCTAGGTCTTTCTTCTTAACCATTCCAAGGTGTTTTCTTCAAGTGTTTTAGCTAGGAACCCTACCAATTCACAATGCTTCCCATGTGCTCACCATGGTTGTCTTGGCTTCAACTTGTCAAATTGACCTCCTACTATTATGAGTTGATGTAGAGGTATGGAGGTAGCCTCTAACATGTTTTGAATAACTTTTAGGTCCATTTGAGGTTTGCAATCATTAGCTTTCTTACCGATTTCACCATTTTGCCTAGAAAAGGGCTATAAGGAATTAGCCCTATTAGGCATCCTAAAATCAGTTTTCTAGGGCTTGAGAGTAAATGGTCCAAAAGACCCCTCAACAAGTTTGGATTTTATTCAATGAATCATCTAACCTCAAGTAAATTTTGTGGTTTTGGCTCCTTACTCCACAATACAATGTCCTAACCCCAAAATGAGGGGTTTGAAGGGTTTCTAGGCCTTCTAACCGGCAGTGACTGGTCAGTTTGGTGTTTGGGAAACAAATGAATTTTTAAAGGCTTCCCTTGCATTAGAAACTATGTACTAACTTCATGAAGCTTAGATGGTGGTTTGGCATTCACCTCTACACTTTGCACTTCAATTTCACCCCGTCTCCTCTAGCCGGGTTGCTCCTGGACTTGCCTAGAACAAGGTGACAGTCATATCAAATTTCATCTCCAGCAGCTGTCCCTACATATGTACACTATACAAGTGGTTTCCCTCCATGTACCAATAGGCCGTGATGGTATCACGTGTGGAATTCATGGGGTAACCATTTTACATAAAACTTCTATATACAAGCCAAAATTGGTTGTTTTCAAACCAAAACAAGAAAACACTAATACAAACTATCTATAAAGCTTGAAATGGAACGAAAAGTTTTGTAACACACCAAAGAAACTAAATCCATTTGCATTTACATAAATGAACAAAGCAAGCCAAAATGTTGCCAACTAGTCTGAAAAATGAGTAGTTTCAAATTGTTGATCTCACAAAATAATAGCTCCAACCTTGGTAACCATGCAAGAGAGGGTATATATAGTATTCCCCATGCGTGGAGTCATCATATGGTGTTGGAAAATTCCTAACTCCATCGCTACCCAATTTAGGACAAAAGTTGTCATGACAACTTTTTGCAACTTTGCACTTTTTCACTTTTTGGCCTTCTGAACCTATGAGGCCTATTCTAAGTCATCACACATGACTTTTAAAACATTTCTAAGACTAATTTAACCCTCCCTAATGCCTATACCAAGTTTTGACACTTTTGACCAACAAGAAGGTCAACTACCTACTCGAACCACTATTTATGCACAAAATGCAAACCTAGGAATAAACTAACTCTACTAGGCCTACACTTCACTCATCACACTCTCTTGGACGCTTATAGAGTCCTTATTCACTGCCTAACTTGGCTAGGGTTAGTACAAGCCAAAATTGAGAAAATTACTAGCCTAAGTCCTAGGTGCTCCTGCACCATAGGTGTAACATACAGAGTTTCTACATGATCCCAATATTGACTTCTCAGACTCTTAATGTAAATCTTCATTCTGTCGCTCCATATCCTATAGTTATCTTTGTTGAACTTTGGACCTTCCTTCTTCATCATGATCTACAAGATCTTTTCCTTAAGTTTTTTGGCTTTTAGGTAAAAGACGACTTGAGAGGCTTTGATACCAATTGATGGTATGATGAAAGAATAAGTATCCAGTATATTACTGAGAATGGGGGGGGGGGGTGAATCAGTAAACTAAAAAACTAATACAAACTTCCCAATCTCAAATTCAAACTCACAAATTAAACTTTCACTATCAATATCAATACTCATAAGAATACTCAACATCAACCGGTTAATTGTTATAACAACTTAATAGTAAACAAATTCAATCTTGTAAACATAAAAAATGCTTAACCATATATCAACATACTTCATCTCTCAATGCTTCTAGTTATCATGCCTTATCATAAGTTAATCAAATCAACAAATAAGATCATAACCACAAAAACATTCACCACTTGACACAAATGTTTATATGTGGAAAACCCAAATAGGTAAAAACAACTGTGAGATGAGACTCACAATATAGCTATTTGAACTCTTCTGAAGTTCGCCTTGTTAGGAGACAAGCCTGTTAAAGATTTTACAATAAGTCATGTTAAGAATTGATCCTATTAGGAATCAACCGGTTAAGGGATTTACAAAATGCCTTGATGAAAAGCAAAATACCCTATTAGGAGTAACCTCCATAGAGGATTTGAGAACTAACCAAGCTTGTTAGAGATTACCCGGTTAGGGGATTTCACTTCTGATGTAATTGTTAGAAAACAATAGGTTTTCTTGATCTGTCTGAATAGCACTACATTTTCTTGATCAGATCCTTTTAAGCTTCAATCTGCCTTTACTCAAACTGCAGATCCATTCTCCCATTAGGCAACCACACACTCAATTGATTTCAGCCAACACTTTGCCAACAACTTTACAAACAACTTCATCGACTTTAAATACAAATCAATTAGGTCGGTAACACAACAAAAACCTAATTCTCTTATCAAGATTACAAATAAATTGGTTCAAGTACGACCATTGGATTTACATAACAATCTATACACATTCTTCAAGAAAATTCTAGCCGCTCCATGATCACCGCTTCATCGGACTTGTAACTTATTATGCACTATGCATTAGATGCAATCCACTTTGCTCATTCCCTAGAGAATCAAACAAATGAACAAACAGGCCAAAACAATTTGAACTAATCCTCATTCAATGATTACACGTGTCGCCATCATTACTGCTCATCATTAGATCTTAAACCAACAAACTTGATCGGTTAGGGTTTAACGAAAACAACTGGCAGGGTTTACCGGTTACATTGCATAGAAAGGGTTTAACCTTATACACCGGTTTACGGTTTACCGGTTCAACTCACAAACTTACATACCGGTTAACACCATCTTCCTCAAAGCTCTTCCTACCGGTTACAAGACAATATCAATAACAACAATATCAGCAATATCATAAATACCATTACCAGTTCAATTGAAATCAATGACAACATAACATATTATTAATGCAATCTTCATGCAAATTCCAATAGGCATAACCTTCTTAGGAGATTTATAGGTTCATCAAGATTGTATGTTACACTCTTAGGCTAGTGATAGGTTCATTGCAATAGTCATAACTTCATTAGGATATCCATGGGATATTTAGGACAAGCATATGTTTGTTAGGAATGCCATAGTTTCATTATGACTATCATAACCTTGTTAAGATAGGCTTTAACTTCTTTAGGACTTTCATAATTATCTTAGGATAGTCATAGCTTCACTAGGACTATCATAACTTCATTAGGTTTATGCTAATGAATGCACATCAATCATAGCTTCATTAGGTTTGTCATAACAAAATATGTTTTTCATCATTTGAGTACTATTCTTATCATTCATAAAGAGTTTGTGACCATCCTACATTCATTAGAAATATCCTAATGAAGTTACATAGATTCATTAGGATATTCGTAATGAATGGAGAATGGTCACAAACTCTTTATGAATGATAGCAATAATACTCAAATGATGAAAAATATGTTTTGTTCTATTTTTATAATACGACCCTAGAGGGTGGAAGAAGATTAGTTAAGAAAAGTGGGTTTTCATTTTTGCTCAGATGGAACATATCTTTTGTGACTACCATAGAAAATTTAAGAAGGTGGTATCTTGAGAAAGATATTCTTTGGAGTAGAATTGCATTGGTTTGTACATGAGTACCTAATCAGGCCTTGTTGCCAATACCCATTCATGCTTGTATTTTTCAATCATCTTGAGCTTTTTAGCTGCTCCCCAAGTCCACTTTAAGAGGGGTGTTGGAGTAATTACGACAATTATCTAATTATTTAATTACTCGGGTCCTTTAATTACTTTATTCACTTAAGATAAACTTAGATTCTTTTTCCTTGTATTTTATTTATCTAATAATATCTTAAGTTGTTTCATTCATTATGATTGTGACACTTGGCACTAGCTAATTTCATCTCGAGCTTTAGGATTTTGCATCTAGGGTTTCATTCATTCTTTTATAAGGGTTCATTCATCCATTGTAAAAAATATTTGTGTGTAATTAATATAGAATTATCAGGTTGTTTTGAGAAAATTATTCTTGCTTAATATTTATTTATGAAAGGTGGCGTGCTTGCATATGATTCTTGGCTTGTGAGGTTGAATCATCAAATTCTACAAAAATATGACCCATAAAGGAGCATTTAAAGTTTAGGTATCAAATACAAAATTGTATTAGAGAGTGCTTAGGTTGGGGGTGAAGAAGATGCTAACATCAATAGTTAAAAAAGTCAAAATCACTAGAATGTACTCTATTTGGATTAAGTATTGTAAAACCACCCTTAATATCACTATAAAATTACTCCAATTAGATGTGAGGCTACTATTTTAAAATTTTAAACTACTTGTGGTAGGAAACTACTTAGAAGATTAAAAAAAATATTTTGCATATGTAGGAGTAGAGCATCGGTGATGACACAACTAAGAATGCCCATCCAATCCAACCGAGCTTCCTATGGTAGAGCAACTAGTAATAGCAACTATGTAAGAGGTAAGGCTATGCCAAACTCATTGCTACAATACCCTACAAGTACTATGTAGTCATAAGCGTATGCAATATTAATTTATTTTCACAAACATATGATCCATATGGCTAAGAGAAAACTTGAGTAGACATAAATGCTCCAATTTTAATTATTTTACTTTCAATCAATATGTTTAGGCCTTTGAAATGTGATGGAAGTATCAATTTTACCTAAAATGATACAAAGGATTAGGTACCCACTAGATCTAGCTTGCACTTCCCAAATTTAAACTCTTATTGATTTCAATTTTAATGTCCAAAATGAACACATTAAAAGGAAAATTTAATTTTCTTGGATGATATGAACTTAATGGTGAGCTTATATACACTTAAAAAATCACCCAAATCTTCCTACAAAAGAAAGCTACAAATAAATAACTTCAAAATCTAGTATTACTAGTATATATTTTTTCTAATTCTCTAGATCATCATTTGACACAAGAGAAGAGCATACTAAACTTTCTTTGAGAGAAACCATTGATCCCTAATATTCAAAATCAACTAACTTAATAACATCATCTTTAAAATCCATAATTGTTATGAGTTGATAAAAAAATAAGGAAAATGAATAAAGAATTATATATTGAATATTTTGGAAACAAGTGATTAAGAGTAACTTGCAAATATGTAGGCCTTTGGGATGCATGCATTAAGGAGATAAAATATACAAGAGGCATGAGTTAATTCTCAATCGCCCTCAATAAGAGGTGAGTGAACTCATTTTAATTAAGATAGAGGTTGCACTTAACTACCATCAAGAATGAATTGATAAGCTAGTGGTGCCACTTGTGTAGCTCAAGTCAAGGTGAACACGTGTCATTATTATC
This sequence comes from Cryptomeria japonica, assembly GCF_030272615.1. NCBI lineage: Eukaryota > Viridiplantae > Streptophyta > Pinopsida > Cupressales > Cupressaceae > Cryptomeria > Cryptomeria japonica. Next base: position 275,405,468 of record NC_081408.1, on the reverse strand, counting down.
TACTTAGCTATGAGTAATTAAATATCTTGATTATGTTGGGTAAAGTTATTAAATAGATGTAATTCACACTTATGATAAAACATATCCAAGGCGGATAAAAAATTACACCAAAAGAGGGAGATTAAAGGTTGCATAAAATTTAGAAAATACTTGGAATTATTATTTCAATCAAAATAATTTTTAATGACAAGTCAAGGAAACTAGTTCAAAGAAGTAAAGTCACATATATGTTTTTTTAATTTTCAAACCCCTTTTTAAGGAAACTCTAAAAATAGCAAATACTTGGAATTATTCTTTATCAAAGCAAACTATGAAATCAATTTGTAAAGATCTTTATTCCCTTTATTAGATGACATCCACGAAGAAGAAAAATAAATGCATGGCAAGAAAGATTTTATTTTTCACTTAGGTTTTTTCTATCAAAAAAGGAAATATCATAATCAAATTATTTTTTCTTTCCACCTAGAATATTCTAGCCAATAAAAAATTGCTACCCAACCAAATATTATTTTCTTAAGCATATTAAGTTACTGCTTCCATATCTTAGTAAGAGATGACCCAAAACCAAAAAGAATGCTAAGATACTAAGTTATTTCATTGTGTTTGATCTATTATGAGTCTTTTGCAACAACTTATGGATGGAACCAATTTGACTTTCCAAGAACTCAATTTTAAGATGTCTTGATTAATGTTGTAACACAAGAAATTATAAATCCGAATTTCCTTAAGGTATTCAAATCTTTTTCTCAATTGGGTGAAATACGAGGTTATCATCAACAAATTGTGAATTAATTACAATAATATTATGTGGAACAAATAAACTAAATATTAGTTACAATTGATTATATCTTTGTAATAAATGACCCAAAACATCAATAGTGAAAGCATAAAAAAGAGTGAAAGAGGACAACCTTACCTAATAGATTACTATAATTGGAAATTTTTAGATATTGTGTTGTAACTAGTAAGTAGGAAATGGCATCTTTGCGATAATTTGAACATGAGCATTAATTTGAGGTCCAAACACTAATCATTGCATCATTGTGAGAATTAAATTCTAATGTATTTTATCATAATCTTTGTCAAAACCTAGCTTGACCAAAAATATATTTTGGCTTGATTGTTGACCCCATTCACTAGTTTCTAGTGCTAGAACTAGATTATCAACAATATATATTCTACCAAGAAAATACACATGATACCTTAAATCACTTATTTAATTCGAATAGCTAATTCCTTAGCAATAATCTTACACAAAAATGCTTAATAGTATAATAGGCCATTGGCTAGAAATGGTCTTAAAAGCCAATGTTTCCCCTCATCTTTTTAGAGCATCTTGTTCTACAATCTACCTCTTATCTTTTTCCTCATCTTAAATAAGATTCATTGAATGTGATCCAAAAGCTTAATTATAGTTTTTCACGAAAAATATTATTTTACATCTATAATAGAACACAAAAGCATAATGTTTTTGATAGAAAGAATGTCTTCATTTCTTTCCTTAAGAAGAAGTTTAATTAAGTCTTTATTGATGCATAGACCTAAATATCCTTCTTCTTTTTTTTCAAAAAAATCAACATATAGAGTTTGGTAAAACTACATAGACATCTCATTAATGCTTGAAATTTTGTATGCATGGCTTCTATCTATCTAAAAGAAAGAAGTTAATCCCAAAATTGGTTGTACCCAAGATTAATCTTTTTTAGCAATACAATCTTAAACTATATCTTCAAAGGTTTCTTGTTATCTCTCCATTTTTTCTTTTCGAAGATTTTCCCATAAAAATCTAAAAATAGTAAAGCTATCTCAAGGGATCCATCGGCAATGATTTCTCCTTTTCATGATTGTAGTTTAAGTAATTTAAAAAGAATTTTGAGCCTCTATTTTTGTTATGAACTCTATAGAGACTATCTCTCATTAGAATACCTTGTCTTCTATAAATGTAAAGTATACACAATTGAATTTCAATAGAAGCAATAGAAGCTTCATCATAACATTGTTAAGATAAAAACAAGTTATTTCTTACCATGGCCCAATTTTCTTTGAAGAGTTTTTTTTCTATATTTAAGTTGTTGAGTTGTTCTTCTACCAAAGAAGCAAAGGAATTCAATTCATTGAAAGAGGGTAGCCCAACACCACATATTCTATGAAGCTTGGGGATGTAGTTTCAAATTCTCGCTAGAATAATAACACAATCAAGATTTTTAAATGTGATGTATTAGATTTGCAAGAAAGTTAAAACGATAAATTATTAGAATAAGAAAGAAAAATAGAATGAAAGATTAAAAAACGATAATTTCAATCCAAAAGTTATAAGAGATATTTAATCCATTTTAACTATATAATTAATTCATGTGAACCAATTATGTATATAATATCTAACATGTAGAAAACCAACTACACCCCAATAATTATTGGGACAATATTTCAAACAGATGATAGTTAAGTTTAATCTTTCCACATATTATAAAGTGGCAATAATAACCACTCTATAACAAACCACTAATTTCTTTTAGGAGACGTGTAAGAATGAGAGTATTTGGTCCAACAAAAGATGGGACATTAATAATTATAGACAAGGCCAAATATTTTGCCCCCATTTTTAATGGGAGTAGATTACTTTCCTCCTACGACGATTTAAATATATATAAAAAAAACCGTTCAACGTAAATGGTATAATATTATTACGTAAGCTTTTCTCGGGATATATGGACAATGCCTCCTTTAACCGTATGATATTCCATGTTATTTTCGTTATATACAAAAAAAACTGGATTCTAATAATAAATTAATAATAATTATTTAGTATTAATAAATTAGTTTTTAAAGGAGAATTATTATATTGGTTTAATTTGTAAAACTTGATTAATTTGTTGATTGTTTGATTAATGATATCAAAATATTTAGAAAAGTGTGTATTCGCTGTTTCTTAAAGGAGATTTCCTTTTTGAAGAGACTTACAATTCATTGATATAAATCTATCGATTCAATGTAATATAATTCTTATGTTTTAATATCTAATTTATAATTTTAATATTTTATTATTGGTATGGTATTTTATGGGAAGGATTATCTCTTTTTGTATTAGATATTTTTCTAGGTTTTTCTATTGTAGCTTCAAAAAATACAATAAAAAATTACTATTTGTCTTTTCAATATTTCTATAATTATCTATTATTTTCTCTTATATTGTCCTTTTGGTGATCTTGGTGGCTAAAATAGTGGTTCTAGCAGTAATGGCATCAATTTTTCCTCATTTTTGTAGTAAATTTTTTGGGATAGATATCATATACTAGAAGTTGCAAAATAAGTGTCATTGGTGGAGTAATGACAGAGCGAAGACAAAAATGCAAATCCTTCCACAATTTGCCATAAGAAGGTTGCAGAGATCCTAATTGAAGAGGCATCATCTACACTAGTAGTATTGTGTAAGGGACACATCCCAATAAATATATGTATAAGAATAAGGTATAATGTAATAGTAGACATAGGAGGAAAAGGAAGAATATGATGAACAAGATGAATGATATGTGCAATGATACGTATATAGAATGTATGTATAAGGAGATGGAGGATGTATTAAAAGGTTGAATCCTTACACATATATACGTGAATGGAAAATCATCACACACACACACACATTAGGAGTTCTACATATAATATGTGATTTGTTTATGAATAACCTATTTTTTATATTCTATTAAATTAGTTTTGTATAGTCTGGATCAACTCCTTACACCCTTTGTATGACTAAGTCTAGGGGTATACATACACCATATATAAATTACTTAGGCCTCAAAACTCTACTCTATGTTCCCAATTTTCTTGCTAACTTTAGTTTCATTGTCAAGACCCTAGTTATGTTATATGAAGGAGTCTAAGGGAAAATTCAAAATTTAAATTTTAAAATAGATAGAAGGATTAGAAGAAGGGATGATTTTTTATTATAAATTGTAGCATTATCTCCTTGGTGTGTGCCTTGTGAGGGGGGGCTAGGCACCAAGGCAACAGACAATTGAAAGGAGGGGATCTCTGAAAGGAATTATTGAAAGGGTGTGAGCCATACTAAGACTACCATGGAAAAATTCAAAGGATTAATGTAATCCCTGTATACACCTAAAATGGTTTGAAGATAATTAATTAAATAAGCAATTATTTAATTAATCTCCCTCCCCAATTTAATTAAATTCACGAAGCAATTTGATTAAATTTCCCCTTTCATCTACTTATTAATAAATCTAAGGATTTATTTAATAGGTTCATAATCCCCTTTAATTAATTAATTCCCCCATCAAAATCATTTCTTCTAAATCCCTAATTAATTAAAACAAATCAAATTCATGAGTTGTTGAGATTAATTAGCCTTTTCCCATTATTTGAATTTTTAAATTCAAATTCTCCTAACTTCTACCATTCCTAAACCTAACCCATTCTACCTACCCACATGTCCCCTTTCATCCAACATCTTCTAGAACCTTTGTGACACTTATCACTAAGTGTTCCCTTTCATCTAACCTCTTCTAGAAGCCTCTTGACACTTGTCACCATAGAGATGATAGATGTTCCCTTTAATCCAACCCCTTTGCCATCCTCCTCCAATTTAACCATTGATATCTTTAGATCAATCTTGACCTTTGATTCTTGCCACCTCACCCCTAGCCTTGGAAATATTATAAATAGACCTCATTTTGAGCAATATGGATCCCATCTCATTCTCATCTTATGCATTGTTACTATAGACATCTAGCTTCTAGTTTATCATTCTTAGCAATGTTATCATGTTCAATTTTAGCTTAATTGCATCTTAATCTTAGTTCATTTTCTAGATCAATCATGAAATCATATAGCTTAATCATGTTATTCTTGCTAGATCATGCATTTTCATCATTCAAATCCTCCATCTAAGTGTAGTCAAGTCACTGGAGTATGCATAATCAGATCTGAGAGCATTTTTCATACTCACATTTACTAGGAGGCAATAAGTCGATTAGCTATGGTTTTGTCTTTCTTTGATTTAAATCTTCTAACCATGCTTGTAATGATTTATTGAGTGCATTGTGGTTGCAGGTATAGGTACACTTCATAGAGCACAACATTTTGGCACCCACCGTGGGGCCGGAATCATCACTTTTGGCCTCTTAATCTTCAGCAAACTTCATCTTTGTCCGACTCTGGTTCAGATATTCGTACGAGTTGCCTTTTCAGATTGTACGAACTTCCTTTCAGCCTAAGACGACACCTAATCCTGACTCGTACTAGGTATAATTATGTGTCGTACAAGCTTCTATGTTGCAAATTCTTTATTCATACTAGGTCTAAAGTTGTGTCATACGAGCCTCTTCTTTTTACATGAAAACTTTTGCTTTGTCATACAGACTTATATCTTGTGTCGTTCTAAGCTGCATATCCTGTCGTATGAAACTCTGCATTTGTCAATCCAGAGCTGTGTCCTGCATGCCTGTCTGAGATTTGTCATTTCGGCATGATCAATTTGCAGTAAGCATAAACACCTGTTATCTGCCAGTTTGTGCTTAGATTGTTCGCTCGGTTTTCTTGGTCAAGTTATCACCTATCATAATCAGACTTTAGAAAATATACACCTCAAGATTTTCAAGTGCTCAACCCCAACAAGTTCAAAATCTAAACATCTCAAAGTGCATTATCACCCTCTTTGATAAACTGATCACTCAAACATAGTTTCTCATCAGGATCAATCATCCTTTATCACGAAACTGAAACGTTTGGTCAGGATAACCTTGTCCCACATCGTAGGATATATCATTCCTACTGGACTTGGTTCTTATCAAATCATCATCATTGCACTCCTAAACTGAAGATCAAAAAACTTGCAAACCTTTAAACACCTGAACCATCTTTTAGTGTCATATCAACTCTATCGTATCTACATTGATAGTTGATCACTTATCAAAACAACTTTTAGACAATCAAACCCCTGAAACGGAAACAGAAACAGAAACATTTAAAATAGCTGAAAATCATATCAACATGACATACCAAAGCAAAATACACATGAAAAACCAACATATCAGAGAAATCAAACAAGTTCAAAATCAAAATCCAACTATGTTAAAACCTCACAAGGATTTAAATACATCTCAAAAGAAAGGTGGCTCTTTTATGCACCTCTTAAAGAGATCCCTAAAGGATTTGGCTAAAGAAGATCAAAATCATGCACCCATGTCTAGCAATGGCTCATCCCCCCATAAGAAAATTGACTCTCCAAAGGCATCTATTCCCACACCTCTTGAAAGCTTGAAAGAACCTTTCATAGCATCCTTGCCAAATAATGCATCCAAAGCTAAATTTCCCCAAGCAATATCCAGGATTACCATCAAACCTATTTCAGAGGATCCTATTCAAATCTCATCTCCTTCATATCAAAGAATTAATTCATTATAGCATCCCCATAACGCTTCCTTGCAAATTGAAGTCCTAATTCATAGAACACGTGTTAAACATGTCCTAATAGATGGGGGAGTTGGCTTGAACATTTGCTCTATGAATCTTGTCCATGATCTAGGATATTCAGAAGATGCAGTTGATCTCCAGAAAAAGATAAAAATCAAAGCACATAATGAAGAAGAGCATTCATCTAAAGGAAGGTGATATTACCCATCACAGTGGGACCTTTGCAGAAGGACATCACATGCCAAGTTCTAGACATGGACCTACCATACAATATACTCTTGGGGAGATCATGGATTCAGGACATACAGGCTATTCCATCAACATGTCATCAGTGCTTAAAGTTTCCCTACAATGGGAAGGAAATCACAATATCAGTAGACCCAAATCCATTGCAGTGTTGTAATAATCTGAAATCAGCTCAAGAGGTCATTGTTTCACATAACAAAGAGGTAACACCTTCAAGCACACAATCCAAGGAATAATCATTTGAATCAATTATGTCAAACATGGAAAAACAAATGCAACTAAGAAATCAAGAGAATGAAGAATATTTTCTATCAAGGAAAAACAAAGAAGAGCAACTTCAAATTGAGAGGGATGAAGAAGCAGATATGGTAGTCGATGTAGTTCACACATATGCTGAACAAACGTTAGGAACTTGCCTACTTGAATCAGAATCACATTCAGTTGACATGGACTTAACCTAGGACAATCAAGATTTTCTTATATGAGGTCATTCTTACGAGAGTACCATTCTAGACATGGAAATACATAATGAAAGATCTGACATCTCTATCATGACCCCTAATATCTTTGAAACTATTCAACTTGAAGATCCTTTATCCTTAAGCTATCTTGAACCTATGGACTGGGAAAATGAAGGACATACTGACATTGATACCTTACCTAATGACCATGCCATATCCTTATATCTTGATGAAATCAAACCCACAACAACTTTCACCAGGGATTCCGCTAATGTATCTTTGAGTCAAGTGGGTGCCAAATCTCCTAGTCGCAAAAGTGAAAATAAAGAAAACAATATCAAGTCTAATGCTGAAAACCATTCATTGGCAACATTAGATCGAAAAAAAGTAAAAATAAAAGACGCTTCTAATGGTGAAAACCTCCTCGAGGCACCAGAAGAGGGGAGATTTGACACTTTACCTGAATATTATCAAGAAAAGTCATCAATCTTGATCAAACTAGCAGAGGCAGTTGTCATTGACACAACTGATCTACATCCAGCAATCTCTCTATCAGAACTAGCAAGACAAAAATACTTGAAACCATTCAAAAGATGGCAAGCCAATTTTACCTATTCATATACAGACATTCCAGGGTTTGATCCATATCTTACAATACATCACCCGAATATCAGTCCAGGAGCAATCATCAATAATGGAACACAACATGGATCAGGAGCAGGATTTCTATTTATCACACCACAAGGGCATACAATCCCGAAAGCATACAAATTAAGATTTCTCTGCACAAACAATATAGCAGAGTATGAAGCATTAGTAACAGGTATCAAAATGGCTGTAGAATGAAATATTAAACAACTTCAGGTCTTTGGAGACTCTCAGCTCGTCATTAGGCAAATCAATGATGACTATCAAACAAAGGATGAAAAGCTCATGCCTTCCAAAAAGAAAGTGGATGATTTCAAGAAGTACTTTGTAGAAATAACATTTGAACAGATTCCAAGAAATGACAACAAAGCAGCAGACGCCATGGCTACACTTGCTTCTCTATTGCAGACACAGGAAAATCAACAACGTTATGAATTCCTGGTCGAAGAGTTGTTTCATCCCGCCTTTAATTGTCCTGATACCCAAACCATCTGTCAACTTATTGGACATGATTCATCCCACTATGGCCAAACTTACACATACCTGAAAGATAACATCTTACCTCCCGACTTATCAAATAATCAAAAGAGAAACTTTATTCGCCAATCCTCCCATTTTACTCTCGTCGCAGATACCCATTCAAAGGAGGTCTAGACGACACTCTCTTAAGATGTCTCGAACAAGAAGAATCTGAGAAGGCCTTACATGAAGTCCATAACAACATTTGTGGCACTCATTCATGTGGTCTTACCCTTTCGAAAAAACTCATACGCTTGGGCTATTATTGGCCAACTATGGAACAAGATTCTTTTAAAATAGCAAGAACATGCAAACAATGTCAAATCCATGGGAATTTGATTCATGCACCAACACAAGAACTTCATGCTTTAGCAACATCTTGGCCTTTTTATCAATGGGGTCTTGATCTAGTAGGAAAGATAAATCCTTATTCATCTAATGGTCACAAATTCATCCTTGTCGCTACAAAATATTTTACAAAATGGATTGAGGCGGTACCTCTCATCAACATCACAACAAAACAAATTGCTGCATTTATCTTGAATTATATCATCTGTCGCTATGGAATACCAATGACCATTATCACTGATAATGGGCGACCATTCAAAAATCAAGATGTACAAGAGCTATGCGAGAAGTTCAAAATCCAACATAGATTCTCCAAACCATATTATCCACAAGGAAATGGACAGGAAGAAGCATCTAACAAAACTATTATGAAAATCCTCAAAAAGATAGTGAACGATGCTAGGAAAGATTAGCATATTCAACTAAACCCTTCTCTTTGGGCCTACCACACCAGTATCCACACACCAACAGGTGCCACACCTTTCTCTCTTGTATATGGATCAAAAGCCATATTGCCAATTGAAGTAGAGATACCCTGTCTACATGTATCACTAAAAGGACTCATCCTAGATGAAGAAAAACAAGTATCTAGATTGCAAGAGTTAGAATTGATCCATGAACGAAGAAAAAATGCCTTTGATCATCTAAAGGTATATCAACAAAGAATGTGCAGGAGCTATAATCATAAGGTCAAACCACAAATCTTTCAAGTGGGAGAACTAGTGCTAAAGGAAAATCCACACAACCAGGCAGATCGAGAGAAGAAAGGAAAATTTGAACCAAACTGGTTAGGTCCATTTGTGGTCATAATAATATTTGGGTTAGGAGCATATCAGCTATCAACACAAGATGAAGCTCAACTTGAAGAATCCATCAATAGCATGCACCTAAAGAAATTCTATGTCTGAAAAATAAAAAAAATAAAAAAAGTGAAAAAAAATAATAAATAAATAAATATCAAATATCAGAAAAAGTGCAATAAAAATAGATGGTGAAAATCTGGCAATCAGGTGCTATCTGTCAGCTATCTCTTCTACCTATTAGTTCATGCATTCTTTTTGCTTGCATTCATCTTCCATCAGCGCTATTCATATGCATCATAAGCCTTTGTACATACGCAGACATCACATCTGCTTTCTCACCATGGTTTGAATCATTGGATATATCATAACAACTTTGTTTCTAGGCTTGGGGCAAAATCTTGCATATAGATGGGGGCAAACTCTTGATCATTTTGAGCTTAATCAAATAGGTAGAACTAACAGTTAGACAACTCTTATCAAGTGAAAACTGAGACACATCCAACATTGAACAGGAGATCAAACTATCAACTATCAAGCTATCACAAGGTCAATCTAAGCACATCACACACTTTTCAGTAGATAATATCTTTTGGATAATGATTTTAACATGATTGTTCAACTTTTCTATAAATTGCTTTTCGCTATCATGATTTTTGAGCGACTCTGGGATGTCTTTGACTAGAGGAACAAGGAAGGAACATGATATTTTTCTTGTCTGCTGTCTGAAAATTAATCATTAATATGTGCAAATTTGTCTCAGGACATGATCATTAGAATATCATTGAAGACATTTCAGATTTGCGTATTGAAATGATTAATACTGCCTGCTTTACGCAAGCAACACTTAGGTCATCTCGGATCAATTATACCTCGATGCTTGTGCTAACTTTCTATATCAAAATCTAGGAAAATATTGGTCAGGTCATCATGGTTTAATTATACCATCAATGTTTGCACTCACTTCCCACATTTCAAAAATCTCAATGATGAAAAAAATACAAAAGAATCCAGTGATCGGTCCGATCGTAGCATTGCATTTCATTTGCATTTTAGCTTGCATTTCATTCTTGTATGGGACCCTACAAGCTCCTTTTATCCAAGGTTAAATCCATCGCAGGAATCATCAAAGCATCATCACAAGTGTATACGCAATCAGAATAATGACTCATATCTCTTCAGACATTGTCGACCCAATGAAAATCTTATGCTATCTCCCTCAACAGAATCAACAATCAGCATATCCAAATATTTCTACAACTTGATATCAACAAACTATCAGTTATTTATCTTATCAACCTTATCAAATCAAATCAATTAGTCAAACCTAATCGATTATGATCATGTCTTATACAGGATGAATCCTTCCTGAAACCAGATGATCTAATTCTGATTCATGTCTTATACAGGATGTATCCTTCCTGAAACCAGACATTCTGAGCATGTCTTATATAGGATGAATCCTTCCTGAAACCAGACGCTTTGATCATCGTTGTCTTATATAGGATGAATCCTTCCTGAAACTGGACTGAATCTCGATCTTATCAATCTAATCAATCAATATTTTTCAATCTTATCAATCTAAGCAATCAAGCTAATCTAAGAACTCGCATTTCCATCAACCACAATTGTAGAAATCAAATCAAATCTATCAGGATATTAATCTCGCAAAAACTCCAAAGATCAATTATCTCAATTGATCTCCCGAGGGGGCATCATCATATCAGAATTTAGCAATCAAGAGCTGGGGCATCCTATCAAATCAATATCAGCATCAAAATGAGATTATTCTTTGAATCAACGCATCATCACACCTCACTTGAAAGAGGAGCAAAATGTATACACCTAAAATGGCCTGAAGATAATTAATTAAATAAGCAATTATTTAATTAATCTCCCTCCCCAATTTAATTAAATTTACTAAGCAATTTGATTAAATTTCCCCTTTCATCTACTTATTAATAAATCTAAGGATTTATTTAATAGGTTCATAATCCCCTTTAATTAATTAATTCCCCCCATCAAAATCATTTCTTCTAAATCCCTAATTAATTAAAACAAATCAAATTCATGAGTTGTTGAGATTAATTAGCCTTTTCCCATTATTTGAATTTTTAAATTCAAATTCTCCTAACTTCTACCACTCCTAAACCTAACCCATTCTACCTACCCACATGTACCCTTTCATCCAACATCTTCTAGAACCTTTGTGACACTTGTCACTAAGTGTTCCCTTTCATCTAACCTCTTCTAGAAGCCTCTTGACACTTGTCACCATAGAGATGACAGATGTTCCCTTTAATCCAACCCCTTTGCCATCCTCCTCCAATTTAACCATTGATATCTTCAGATCAATCTTGACCGTTGATTCTTGCCACCTCACCCCTAGCCTTGGAAATCTTATAAATAGACCACATTTTGAGCAATATGGATCCCATCTCATTCTCATCTTATGCATTATTACTATAGGCATCTAGCTTCTAGTTTATCATTCTTAGAAATGTTATCATGTTCAATTTTAGCTTAATTACATCTTAATCTTAGTTCATTTTCTAGATCAATCATGAAATCATATAGCTTAATCATGCTATTCTTGCTAGATCATGCATTTTCATCATTCAAATCCTTCATCTAAGTGTAGTCAAGTCACTGGAGTATGCATAATCAGATTTGAGAGCATTTACTAGGAGGCAATAAGTCGATTAGCTATGGTTTTGTCTTTCTTTGATTTAAATCTTCTAACCATGCTTGTAATGATTTATTGAGTGCATTGTGGTTGCAGGTATAGGTACACTACATAGAGCATGACAATCCCAAAGCAAACACACCCATGGCCAAAGGAGATAAGAAACAACTAATAGAGATTAGATAACAAACCGACTTGATAATGAAAGTTAACATGACAATTGTAAATGATAAGGAGAGAATATATAAACATGTAAATGAGAGGGAATAGAGATACCACAAAATATTTGGAATACAAAGAAGATGAAGAATGAGTGTATCAATAAGGGTGCTATTGAGTGCACCAATGTGGGTGTTTCCAAAAAAGAGAAGTTAAAGAAACTAGAAAAGAAGAGTGGAAGACTCTAAAAAACTTAAATTCACATTGGGAAAGAGAAGGAATTTTCTTAGCAAATTTGGAGAAAAGCATTGATGATTAAGGAAAATATAAAAGGTTGTTGGAAAGAGACTACCATAGCATGGAGGCTCCATTCCTACCACAACTCTCCAAAATTCTACTAATTAGGCTAGATCTATCAAACATAGGAATTAAATTAGATGATATATTTATTGAATTATTCAAAACTCCGAAGAAAATTATGTCCATTCCAAATGAATATCTAAAAGAACTAGTTAATAAAAGAAATAAATTATTGAGGTAGAAGAAAGTGGTGATATGGAGATAATATCCATTCCAAAGGTAGCCAGTGCAAACGGTAAGCCTTTTCATGACCCACCAACTGAGGGAAAAGGTATGGTTAGTGCTCCTACTTTGGGGATTAAACAAAAGGTTCTTAAAAAGAGCATTCCAGAGAAGACACCTAAGTTGGTGTGATGGATGAAAATGGGATCGAGTAAACTAGGACCTAATACCACTCTCATTCATACATTGGAATACAAAAGAGCATAAGGAAGTGATTTACTTTGACTAACTCTTGTGAAAGAGAGTCAAGGAATACTTTTAGGGTTTCTATTCCTTTGCTAATATGAAAGGAAATGAGCCAAATGCAAAGTAATGACAAGATAAGATAATGAAATGTATGAAAGCAACTATGTTAACAACAATAATCGAAAGATACAAATTATAGATCTAACAAAGGAATTCTGATGTGAACTTGCTACTAAAATTTGAGCCTAATTGAGAAGGACTAGGGCACTAAGAGCTCTGGTCCTTGTCATTGTATTGAGATGAGAATCAAAAATCTATAAATTAAAGTCTTGAGAGCCTAAACTGCCAAAACTTGTCACCAAATGCAAAGGACTAGAGCGTTGGGCACTCTAGTTCTAGAGGTTTGGGTCCTACTTCTGAATTTGGATACGTGCTTGTTGATTCTAACTTCTCAAAAGTTCACAGCTCCGTGAAAAACTTGTCAATGTACCTACAAGCTGGAAAATGGTGTATGGGTGGCTACATAGGGTTTTGCCCAAGTCAAACCCCCTGTTTTGGCGATTTCCACCTCCACAAATAGCTAATAGAGAATTGAAAAGTGTGTGTGCCCTAGAATCTCATGTGTTTGTAAGATTTTTATGAGCTAAAATGCAATCTAGAATTCTACCCTATGTTTGAAGTAAAAACCCTACGCGAAAATAATGTAAATGCTTTAAATCACATACATAATATGGATCTAAAAAAATAATGTAAATCTGAAAATGAATTATATGTAGATCTAAAAACTCACATAGAGATATAAAAATAACATGAAACCATACCAAACCCTGAGGGAGAGATACAAGCCAATCAACAGTCGGTGATCTCTTTATTATTCTTCAATATTTCCAAAGCTTCCATGGATGTTGAAAAAAGGTTGATGGAGACTTGATGAATGATGAATTTGTTGATTGAAGACTTCACATAAAACCTACACTTTCACTTCATAAGAGGTTCCTTCAATTTCTAGTGAATGGATCCTTCAAATGAGGAAACAAAATGTTATATATATGAAACCCTAACTTTAATTTTGATCATAGGCCGACCTAGAATAAAATTTTTTTGCACAAAGCAAGATTTAAACATTATAATACTGCCAAAACATGATCCCTAAATTCGGGAAGAAAAAGTCGGGACCAAAGTGATTCACACCGGGATGCAAGGTATCATGCTTACAAAGTCAAATCTAGCTCGTTGCATCAATCCAAGGTGTTGAGATATGCGGAAATGAGCCTTGAAGGTCAAAATAGGACTTTATTAATATTTAATTTAATTAATTAATTAAAGATAATGAAATAAAAAGGGGCACACTTAGGGTTAAGGGCCCAATTTTATAATGTATGGAATGATCAGAGATGATTTTAGATTTAATTAAATTCTTAAAGGAATTTTAAAATGCAAAATGCAACACTTTAAGGCAGGTACTAACCTAAGCATGAAATTGGACAACCCTAATTAAGGATGTACAATTTACAATGCTATAGTTGGGTAGAAAGAAAAACCAAGAAAAAGTGAAGTTAATTGGGGAGGCTTTGGTTGAATTTGGTTTGGTGAAAATCATAGATTGTCATTTTAACCTATCTTAGAAATGATTATTCTCTCATGGAATGTAAGGGGTATGAATAGCATCCCTCGACAAAAAAGCTATCCAAGAGTTAATTCAAATTCATTCTCCTGATATAATTTTCATCTAGGAGACTAAGATGTTAGTGGAATGTATGCTAAGTTCATCTTAGATCTAAGATTTGGGCTAGAGGACAGTGTCAGTGTATTGGGGCAGCGAGTAACTCTGGTGGAATGGTGTGCCTTTGGGACCCACATAAGATTGTGCCAGTGTGGTGGATGTCAAGTAGAACTTCCCCGACCTTGGTTGCTACTAGTTTGGATACTGGTGAGAGAAATCTAATCACTAATGTGTATGTTGTGTTTGACGTAGCAAGAAAACTATTTCTTTGGTCGCATATTAGATTGGTTAGATCTCTTGCTCCTTTTCTCCCTTGGGTCTTGGAAGGATACTTTAATGTTGTTCTAAGTATGGAGGAAAAGAGGGGTGGGATGATTAGGATTGAACAGTCCTCAAAGATCTTGAGAGACAACATTGATTCTTTGAACTTGATGGATATACAACCATCTAATGGTTTGTATACTTGGAATAATAGAAGAGTGGGCAATGAAGCTATTTCTAAGAGGCTTGACAAGTTTCTTGTCTCCAGTTATTGGGTGGTTCATAGCTGGACTACTATCTCAAAGCAACTATATTGGAGAGGCTTGAACCATTGGCCAATCAAACTCTCTGCTATGTTTTTCAGTACTTCCAAAATCCCTCCGTTTAAGTTCTAATTAATGTGGCTATGATATTCTTCCTTACATGGTTTGATTGTTGAGTGGTGGTCTAAGGGGAAAATTTCTTTTGGGATGGCTATGTTCTCGTTTACTAATCAACTTCAATTTATCAAGTATATGTTGAAGTGTTGGAACAAGTAATGATTTAGTAATGTTTTTCAGCCAAGGTGGCTGCCCTGTCTCATTTGAATGAGATCACCTATCAAATTCAAGATCTGGGACTCGCGGAGGATTTATTCAATCGTGAAGCTAAAGCTATTAAGGATCTTGAGTAGTGGGAATCGAGAGAGGAAGTTTTCTAGAAATAAAAGTCTCAAGTAGATTGGCTTTAGGAGGAAGATAGAAACACATCTTTCTTCCATAACTCTATGCGGGATAGGAGGCAATGAAATCTTATAACTTGTCTCAAAGCTTTGAACGAGAGTCAATTATCTTCTTCTAGGTTGATTTCAAATGAATCCACGTATCACTATTCAACTCTCTTCATAGAGGACTCTCCTATAGTTGAGGAGGAAGAAAACCTTATTTTAGATTGCATTTCTTCTTTGGTCTCAAATGAGATGAATGGACTACTAATTAAACCAACCACTATGGAGGAATTAGAGAGGATTGTGTTCCAGATGAAGTAGGGGAAAGCCTCTAGTCCAGATGGCTTTCCTATAGAGTTTTTCCAGGAATTTTGGGACACGGTTAAGATGGATCTCTTGGAAGTGGTTTTGGGATCTCAAAGAAATAAAGGGATGTTGAAGGCTATGAATGTGACTTTCCTTGCTCTTATCCCCCAAAAGTGTAGTGATGATTCTTTGGATATTTTTAGGCCTATTGATTTGTGCAACGTGGTTTATAAAATCATTACTAAGTTGATTGTTAAGAAACTTAAACCTTGTCTTTGTTTTCTCATTTTGGAAAAAAAGGGGTTTTGTTTCTGGTATACAGATTCTAGACGGGGTTGGTCGTGGAAATCGAGGCTATTCATTCCATGGAAACATCAAAAGAGAAGGTTATGTTTATCAAGCTAGATATGGCCAAGGCATATGATCGGGTCAAGTAGTCCTTTTTGTCCATAATTATTGAATCTTTTGGATTTTGCCAAGATTGATTAAGTGGGTAATGAGTTGTGTCACTTATTCTTCTTTCTTAATGCTCGTTAATGGAGAACCATCAAAGCTGTTTGGTGCTACTCGGGGCCTCTAACAAGGTGATCCTTTACCCCCATACCTCTGTATTCTAATGGCTAAAGGTTTGGGGATATTTATTAAATCTCAAGTGAGCGCTGGTTTAATTGAGGGATGGAA
Source organism: Cryptomeria japonica (assembly GCF_030272615.1). Classification (NCBI taxonomy): domain Eukaryota; kingdom Viridiplantae; phylum Streptophyta; class Pinopsida; order Cupressales; family Cupressaceae; genus Cryptomeria; species Cryptomeria japonica. The sequence continues at coordinate 275,388,727 of NC_081408.1, read as the reverse complement.
TTGGGGTAATCAAATCCCTCCTCACTCATACTTGCAATTTGTGGATGACACTGCTTTTATGGGCCTTGCTAGAGTTAAGGAAGTTGTTAATTTCAGAAAGGCTCTGGACACTTGTATGGTGGCTTCAAGGCAATAGATTAATAAGGACAATTCCTTAATATTCTTCTTTAATACTCCTAATCCTATCTAAGACATGATTGCGAGGATACTCAGATTTCAGATTGGCTCTCTTCCTTTTATTTACCTTGGTATTCCTATTGTCGTTGGATCACTTTCAAAACATTTTTAGCAAGATATCTTGGATAGGTTTCACAAGAGAGTCTCTCACTAGAATCGTAGATGGATTTTTGTTGTTGGGTGTGTTACTCTCCTCAAGTTTATGATTTACGCCATCCCTTTGTACAAGTTCTTTGTGCAGGCTGATCCTTCTAGTTTCATTCAAGAATTTGATGCTCCTTCTAGATTCATTTAGGAATTTGATGCTCTCTCTCATTGTAAAGATTGACCCTCTCAAATACCTACTCTCAAAGGCTTCTCTCACTAGATGCACTACTAAGTGGGTTATGCTACTAAGTGAATTTGACATTGAGTGTGTAGATCATAAAGCAGTCAAAGGATAGGTCATCACTGATCAACTAGCTAATGCTCCTCTACAAGGAGAACATCTCTTAATAGCATAATTTCTAGATGACTCCATCATGAACATCACACACCCTACTAAGTGGCAACTCTACTTTGATGGATTTTACACGTAGCATGGATCGAGGGAAGGCATTTTGTTGGTCACCTCTCAAGGATATTGCATACCCAAGTCCTAAAAAATATCCCTTTCATGCACAAACAAAATTGTGGAATATGAATCTCTCATTTGTTGGAATTAAGGAACACTGAGAGGGGGGGTGAATTAGTGTTCTACCAGTTGTCTACCCCAACATTAATAACAATAATATCTCTAATTGAAATCTCAATCCGAAGTTTGGATATTCATATGGTAGAGTTTACTATTCTCATGGTTGGTGTTCATTTAGTTGTCAATCCAGGAACCTAAAACTTGAAATGGGTCTGCAAGATATATACACTAAGCTCCTTGAATGATTATTCTCAATTATTGGAAGAAAGGTAGGAATAAAAATCATAAAGACTAAATGAAAGATTTTTCAAAATTCTGCTGAAATGAATTAATGGAAATAACAGGAATAACATCATTTTGCCTTGGCTGTAGGAACAGTCAAAGGATCTGTTTCCAGTGGCTGTAGGAACATCCCAATCATGAACTTCTACTGCAACTAAGCAAAAACTAACTTCAATAATCATAAACACGGGATCACTCACCAAGTGGGCCCCCTTGGATGAGTAATATCAAACTCTCAGTAAAGAACTCTTAACAGATCAAAATAACATGTTTTTATTCATTTCTTCCTGAAAGATAATTACATATCCAAAAGATGAAAATCTAGAATACGTGACAAAAACTGCTCAATCCTTTTCCATTCTGTCTAACACTCAAAAAAGAAGGGAGAGCTTATTAAATAGAAAAGACAAACTACAATGGATAACTACAATTGTTCCCAGAAGAAAAGGCGGATCACTACCAGATGAAGGGGATAACAGAGAGCTTGGCTGCAAGAACTGTGGATCTATAACCGAACCACAGTCCTTGCATGCCAAAGAGATATTTTACAGATTAAACATGCACTAGAGTTAAACTCCCATGGTGAAGTACAACTACTCCGATTATGCCATAGATCTTGCTTGCTTGAATCTCCTTCAATTTGACCTCCAACTCTCTGGCGTGATTATCCAGTCCTTAGGCACAGAAGAGAATTCTTTGTTGTAGCATCAATTATTACCTGCACTAAAACATAAACAATATACAAGGACACACATATGTATTTTACTTTAACTAATACACTCATTAACTCACATATGAAATCATCCTAAATAATCCGCATATCACAGAGACAAACCATTTGGCTGGAGGAATAAATTGGCATGGTTGGAGGAAAAAATTGGCAAGGTTCAAACATGATTTCTTAAGTTCGGTTTTTAAAACATGGATTACATATAGTCAATGCACAATATTTTACTATCATAATGCAACCCAAAAGATACCAAAAAACCTAAAAGTCCTGATAAAAACATGTCAATACACCGACTTATCATGCCCCGAACTCTAAGGGTTTGCTGCTCCTATAGAAAAAGGAAAATTTCTAACTTTTGTTGAGACTCTGAAATCACCCACAGTGTTCTGTCTGGTTCCCTTGGAAGGAAAACTCCAGTAAAATCCCTTCATTTTCTCCAACCTGGACCATCTAACTGTTTCTTCAACATTCACATCATAATTCTGTTCTGTTGGTTGGCATGCCAAAAGTGGCCACATTAGGATAGGAGGCTAAAAGATTAATGGTAACCAATTATTGGATTTCTCCCTTCCTAGCTGTATATATTTGGAGGCTCTCTGTATAGCTGCATGAAAATTCTGTAATGAATAGGGTTCTCCCAGTTTTAGATGATCTGGTAGATGATTCCAGTGTTGAGTTAGTCCCTCTAGTGCTGTTGTCCTGTGGGTTTGGACTAATTGCTCAAACGCTTGATATACTTCCTCTCTCATTGGAAGTACTATCTTTCTAACATCATCTCTTATTAACAACTTTTGCCAGTCATAATACAGAACTCTGGGTTCTTCTGCTTCCCTCCTCAATGGCAATGGATAGTCAAGTTCCAGTTTTTCAAACTCCCTGGCTTGTGGTCCTATAATCATTTCATTTTGTATCCATGATATTAGAGCTCTAAGATGAATATCCCCAATGTATAACAAGGGATTTCATTCTCTGTCTTGGGGCACAACATAATTATGTAAATATAATTCACATAACAGGTTCTTTATAGAATGTGGGGAGGTTTGAAAAGCATGATAGAATTCCTCAGGTGTTTCCAAGGATGGGCTAAGGTCCCTTACTATGCGGTTTAATCTGAAATTCAGATACCGTTTTTTCAAGTGCACTACATAAATTCTTGGGGGATCTCTACACTGCATTATCTCAGGAACCATACTATAGATTTCTTCTACCTTAGTCTCCAATTCTTTAATTCTATTGTCTTTCTTCTTAGTCTCTTTTTGCTGCTTATTAATTATTCCTTGCAACCTATCCTTCTCTATTTCCCATTGCCTAAAGAATGTTAAAGCAATTGACAAGCTAGTTAGGGATGAAGGAGTTTTTATGGGTCCTACCTTAGACCGTGGAATTTCTTCAATAACTTCCTCATTCTAGATTGGCATATTTCCCATGTTTTCTTTAGTTTGTTGTGCAACATTATCAATTATCTCCTCAGATTGCAATGCCACTAAAGCCAGATTTGCAAGCTTATCAATTACAATTTCTTCCTGAATTGCTTCTTGGATTTCTTCACCTACAGGATTTTCCTGAATTTCATCTTCTGTAGGGTTTTCTTGCATTTCCTTATCTGTAGCATCTTCTTCTTCTGAAGTGTCTACTGCAATGACCTCTGTTGGCTTACTCACTGGTTGAGTTTTTTGTGTCCTTCTTCTTGTTCTCCTAACATACACTTTTGAAACAGACGTAGGAGTTCTTGTTTTTGTCCAATGCCTCTTGGCTGCAGGAGGAATATGCACTTCTTGCGGCCAAACAACAAATTCTTCACCTGACTCCTCCTTTTCTAATTCTTTTCCTTCCCTCTACAAAACAGGTGAACCTCCTTGAAGAGAGGTAGAGGGTTGTCCTTCAGTTAGCCCTGCTTCAATATTTTCTTCTAAAATTATTGCAGCTCCTTCAGCAACTAACAAACCCTCATCTTCACTGGAAAGATCTTCTGCAGCTATCCCTTCTTGAACCAGAGGATTATCTTCAACAGGGGCTTCATCTACCCTAAATTGCAGAATATCTTCAAACACACCCCATTCCATCTATGAAACATCTCTCAGGGACCATTGTACCATAAACTTCACCAGTCCATGATGGCTAACAGAGCGATTGCCATATTTTTTAGTCTCCTTAGCACTTATAGAAATGAGATGATACAAGAAATTTGGGACATTAACTCGCCGGTTATGATGCAGATGACTAAGTAGCTTGAAGTGAGGTGAGTGGAGATTTGAATACCATCCTTCATAGGTGATATATTTCATGATATATAGAGCTACCTGAGGCTAGTGTGTTGGCAAAGAAACCCTTCTAGTTCCTTGCCTATCTACCATTAAGGGTGTGTCTGTAGGAATTGTGAACTCTGCCCTGGCACTCCTTGCATCCTTCGATTCTGGAAAGAGTTCTCCTTCCTACAGCAACCCTGTGACCTTTGCAATTCTCTGCTCTGTAGCAATTACCCTCAACCCCTTAACTGTAGCTTCTCCTTTGTCAAAAGAATGCATAAATTTCGCAGCTATTTCGTCATTGAAATCCCTAATCTTCAAGAAATACTCTAGCCAACCGTGGTTTTGGAAATAGTGCACATAGATAACATCCTGCAGCAACCCTTCATGTACAGTCGGTTCATGGCGAATCAGATCACCTCCCATCTTTTACTCTGATACTTCCACAGCTTCACCAAAATGTTTGAAAGATTCCCAAAAGCTAAAATCTACATATCTAAAATTAGGTGGCAGAACTTATTATTCACTCGCGTGAAATAATAATCATCATAAGTAATGTCAGTTAGGAAATCAGTTCGGGATAATAGATCTTACTAGGAAAAAGGACCATAAAGTACCCCCCCCCCCCCAACTTAAGCTAGCACATGTCCACACAGGCTGATAAGATGTCGGGTTCGAAGTGGATTAAAATAGGATTAAAGTCATAATGAACTAATAAATGCAAAATTAAAATAAAGTACAATATACATGTACCTGCAATTGGGCGAAAGTGATGGCAAAATGAAATGAAGTGATAGATAAGAAAGTGGGATGGAATGTAGTGGATGGAACTTATGTACAGAGAACAATATTTCTCATGGAAATATCTGATTATGATATGGTAATTAAGTTCACTGCAAAAGCTGCAAGAACATCACCTTTATTAACATGCCCAAGTGCAACAGGAAGCTCATGAATTGTTACCGAATCATTATCAGTTACTACAGGAATATCACCAATTGCTGAAGGAATATCACCAGTTGCTGCAGGAATATCACCAGTTGCTGCAGGAACTTGTGTTTCTTTTTGAGGATCAAACTACTGTAGAAACTCTTCTCTAGTAGTCAACTTGTGATAAAGGCGTAGTCAGTGTCCATTCACTAAAAGTTTGAATCTAACAGCATCTATGGTGGACAACCGAACTGCTCCATTATGAAAAACTTCTTCTATCTCATAAGGACCCAACCACCTTGTTTGGAGTTTTCCTTGAGCATCCTTATATTTGGAATCATACAAGAGTGCCCAATCACCAACTTTGAATTTCTTTTCTCTGATATACTTATCATGCCATCTGGCTCTTTGGTTTTGAATCAACTCTGTCTATTGAACAACTATTTTTCTCCATTCATCTAAAGCATTTAACTATTGAATGCGATCCTTTTGTGCTTCAGATAATGTCATATTCAGTTGTAGGGCTATTCTCAAGGTTTTATGCTCAAATTCAATAGGCATCATTGTTGTTTTTCCATAGACCATTTCAAAAGGTGTGAATCCAATTGGTGTTTTCCAGGTTGTTCTATATGCCCAAATTGCCTCTAAAAGCCGATTAGACCAATCTTTCTTGTGGATAGACACTATTTTTGTAAGAATACCCTCAAGTTCTCTGTTGGTAACCTCTACTTGACCATTAGAGTGTGGATGGTATGGAGTAGATTTCCGGTGTCTTATATTATATTCATTGACCAAAGCTTTTATCATTGTTGATGTAAATTGAGGTCCCTGATCTGAGACAATTTCCTTGGGTACTCCATACCTTGTAAAGATTTCCTCATATAGAAACTCAACTACCTTATTATCTCTTGCATGTTGCATAGCTTTAGCTTCTACCCATTTTGTCACATAGTTTGTACATACCAAGATATAAGATTTACCATTAGAAGGTGGATCAATGGGGCCAACAAAATCTAATCCCCATTTATCAAATGGTGTTACAGATATTTGAGGATATAGAAGCATTTCATCAGATTTTGTAGGTCTGCCCATTCGCTAACACCTATCACACTTCCTTGTGTACTGAGCTACATCCTTGTATAGTGTAGGCCAATAATAACTAGTATTGAGTATTTTCAATGCTATCCTTTTGGTAGCAAAATGACCTCCACATGGTTCATCATGACATGCATGCAAGATGTCATATGTTTCATCTTCTCTGACACATCTTTGCATAACTTGATCAGGTCCAGTATAGAATAGACAATCAACAATCCATGAAAAATTAAAACTTTTTTCAACTAACAACCTTCTTTCCTTAGGAGAAAAAGAAATTGGCATCTTAGCTGCAGCTAAATAGTTGGCAATATCAGCATACCAAGGTCTATGAGCCTGTATGAGAAACAAATGCTCATCTGGAAAAGTGTCATCTATCATTGTAGAGTCTTCCTACAATTGAAGTCGTGAAAGATAATCTGTAACAACATTAGACTTCCCTAGCTTATCAACAATTGTGATATCAAATTCCTGCATCAACAATAACCAGTGAGCTAGTCTACCGGTGATTGATGGCTTATTCATAAGATATCTAATTGTAGTATGATCTGTATGCACAAATATTGGATACCCTATAATATAGTGTCTAAACTTGTTAAGGGCATATATAACAGCTAGCATTTCTTTTTCAGTAATTGTATAATTCGATTCAGGTCCTTGCAAATTCTTACTGATATAATATATGACATTTTCCAACTTGTCAACTTTCTATCCTAACACTGCTCCTATAGCATAATCAGATGCATCAGTATGGATTTGAAATGGTAGAGACCAATTAGGTCCTTTGAGAACTGGTGCCTGAGTCAAAGCATGCTTAAGCTTTAAAAAAGCTTCATTGCATGCTGAGGTCCATTTAAATTATGCATCTTTAGTAAATAGTGTATATATGGGACTTGCAATTTTGCTGAAATCTTTAATGAACCTTCTGTAGTATCCAGCATGGCCAAGAAAACTTCTCACATCTTTATATTTCACATGGTCATTAATTTGTTGAATAACCTCAATTTTTGCTTGATCCACTTGTATACCTTGTATAGATATATGATGACCAAGGACTATTCCTTCTTCCATCATTATAAAACACTTTTCATTGTTTAGAGACAAGTTGTAGTCTTCACATCGCTGCAAAACTTTCTTCAAATTATTCAATGCCTGATCAAATTCAGAACCATAGGTTGTAAAGTCATCCATGTAAATCTCTATTGTGTCTTGATAAATACCAGAAAAAATACTGATGACTACCCTTTGAAAAGTGGCTGGAGCATTACACAACCCAAAAGGAAGAACAAAATATGCATAAGTGCCCCATGGACAAGTAAATGTTGTTTTCTCCTTGTCCTCAAGGGCTATTTGTATTTGACTATAGCCACTGAATCCATCCAAAAATGAAAAATATTTCTTACCAGCAAGAGAATCCAATACTTGATCTACAAAGGGAAGTGGAAAATGATCCTTCCTTGTGGCTAAGTTCAAGGCTCTATAATCAATGCATACTCTCCATTTGCCTCCTTTTTTAGGAACTATCACCAAAGGTGATACCCATTGACTGTCAGAAATGAGATAAATAAATCCAGCCTTCAACAATTTCTGCAATTCTTCTTTAACTATCTCTTTCAGGGTAGGATTGACTCTTTTTTGAGGTTGTCTAAGGGGACAACACTCATCCTTTATATAAATGTGATGTGTACAAACTACTGGATCAATTCCATTCATATCCTTGTAATCCCATGCAAAGGCATTTTTATGAAGTTTTAGCAAGTCTACCAAGCTATCTTTCTGAATATCTGCTATATTGTTGTTGATGTTCAAATATTTATTCAATGCAACCTCTATCTTGACAGTAAGATCAATCTAATTTATATCAAAAACATGAGAATATGACAACTCCTGTGGCAACAAAATGTGCAAAATATCAGTAGCTGTAGGAAAGTCCAATCCTGCAATATTCGGAACTAGTTCCTGCAATTCTCTGTCTTCTATTAATTTATTTGTTAGAACCTTATAAAGGATTGATTCCTCATCATATAACTGCATGAGTGGTACTCGATTAATCATCATAAGATGACTAATAGAGTCTATCTCTTCAGATTCCTCTCCCAAAATAGGCCAAACAGCCTGCTGCTGCTCAAGCTGAGGTTGTGCAGGGGAATATAAAGCCAATGTTTTTGTGGAACTACCATCTGAGATAGTCATGTCTCCTGATCTACACCCAATATATGCATCTACTGTGGCAAGCCATGGTCTTCCCAAAATGTCTGGATATCCCCCCAATGTTGCTTTTGGGGATAAAATCATAAAGTCTGCAGGGTATTCCTAGGAATCTAGTATGACCACTATATCTTCAATTATACCATCAGGTCTTACTGCAGAGCAATCAACAAGTTGAAGAACTGTAGGTGTAGCCCTTAAACTATCTATCTCAAGATGTTTCATTACTTCCCTTGTCATTACATTTATGGTTGCTCCTAGATCAATTAAAACATTCTTTATTTGACTGCCAGTAATGACTATAGTCACAACAGGACTGCCTGGATCAGAATATTTTGGAATAACAACTTTTCCCAACATAATATCAGCTAATTGACCCATAACATGAACTGTTTGTGGATCCTTTTTCTTTCTGCCAGGTTTCTTTAGGCATGCCTCTCTCAATGCCTTACCATATATTGGAACATCCTTTATTGCTTGCAGCAATGGAATTTTAACATAAATGTGCTTCAGTTGGTCAAGAATATCAAAGCTTTGTTGTTGTTTAGTTGAAACTTCTTTGTCGGACAATCTTTGAGGAAATGGTGGTAATATTTGATTCTGAGGTATTACATCATTAGGATCAGAGGTTGGCTGCTCTTCTGATACTTCAGTAATAACTGGATGAGAGGGATTGGGCAGGGTTGTTCCAGATCAGAGGTGAATATCTTCTAGTGATAAAGAATAGGCTAGGTATTGGTTAGCATCAGCTGAATAAGCTTGTTGTTGTTGTTGAAATTTAATATTTGGATTAGGCAACTGTAGTCATATAAATCTGTCCACTCAATTAAATGAATATTTAATATTTATTTGATTATTTAACCATCAATTAATAATTAATTAAATTAATATATTTAATTAATTCATCTTAACCCTCTTCTCCTATTAATTAAATAAGTTATTCAATTTATTTGATTTAATTCACTTAACAAATTCAGACCATTAATTAAATAAATAAATCATATTTATTTAATTAAATATTCTCTCACATTTAAATAAATTAATATTTATTTAAATCCCCCAAAATCCCACCTCTCACATTTAAATAAATTAACATTTATTTAAATCACCTTTATCCTCTACCCACTTGCATTTTCCTACAAATGCAAGTTGCACAATTATTTTAAATAAATTAACATTTATTTAAATCACCTTTATCCTCTACCCACTTGCATTTTCCTACAAATGCAAGTTGCACAATTCATTTAAATAAGTTAACACTTATTTAAATCACCTTTATCCTCCACCCACTTGTATTTTCCTACAAATGCAAGTTGCACAACTATTTTAAATAAATTATTTATTTAAATCACCTTTATCCTCCACCCACTTACATTTTCATACAAATGCAAGTTGCACAACTATTTTAAATAAATTATTTATTTAAAACCCTATTTATCCTCACCCACTTGAAACCTTTAATGGTTTCCCTTAAAGCCTTCAAACTTAATGGCTTCCTTCTAGAGTCTTCTTAAGCCTTTAATGGTTTCCCTTAAAAGTCTTCAAGCATTTAATGCTTTATCTTCCTTTTTCTCATTTAAATAAATTAATATTTATTTAAATATTTATCCAAATGCAACTTACACCATTTAATTGAAATAAATGATTTTGTTTTAATTGAAAATACCAAAATTCCTCCCACTTGTATTTTCCTACAAAATCCACTTGCATGCCTAAACCCCTTTTAGATTCTTCTAAACCTTTCCTAATTAACCTAATCCATCCCCTAAATATTGTCACATTCCTAACCAAATTGGAGTCACTTCTCAAAGACTCCAAAGTCTTTGAAAACAATTAATGATTTGTGTGTTCAACAAATTAACCTCTAAAGTCTTCCAAACCACTTATGGCTCTTACATGACCATTAATGGTTAATTCCACTTGCACCCATGGTTAAGGACTTTGACCTCTAACTTAAACCTCATGTAACCCATGTGCCTCTTCAAAGCATTTATTTCTTTGACTAGGGTAACCATCATGTCCCCTCAAGCATTTAATGCTCCTTATCTCTCCTCTCAAGCCTCCTCATGGTGACTGTAGACACTCAAAATTGTCATGTCTAATTAAATAAATATTTTATTTATTTAATTATCTTAAGCTTAATTCTTCTATTAATTAAATAAATCTTTATTTATTTAATTAATTCATTTATTCTCTTCTAGCCTTATTTCTCATTTAAATAAATACATTTATTTATTTAAATTATCCTTTTCCTAAATTAAATAAATATTTTATTTATTTAATTATCTCACTTCTTCTATTAATGAAATAAATATTTATTTATTTAATTAATTCATTAACCTTTTCTACCCATGACACATGTCATTCATCTCTTAATTCCTACACTACCTACCCCTTTCATTATTTTATTATTTTCTTTACCTACCCTCTAATCATAGCCGACCTCCTTTTACACCTCTCAATCTTATCCCTCCATTTCATATTGTGTCTTCTATATAAGGAGATGCTTTCTTCATTATCAAACCCTAATCATTCAGGCTAATCATTCACTAGACTACACTACGATCCTACTTGCAACCACATTTCGTTCTTTATTGAGCTCTTGTGCACATAAAATCTGAGAGCAAATATATATCAAGCAAGATCAATGGAGATAGGAAGAATGGAGATCAAAACCCTATTGGACATGTGATGGTATAATCTTTGTGATTTCATTTGATTTGCATTGTCTTAGGTAATCTTCATATGTTATGGTGGATCTTTGTTGTTGTTAGGCTAGGGTTTTGTGGTTGAATTCATTTAGCCTTTCAATATTGTTGTTATTGTTGTCCATTTTTACCATATACATTTTGGCATGCCCGGTGGGACTCTTGTCCCCTTTTGCATTTAACATCTTGTTGTAGATTTTGTATTTTGAAGTTGCAGATCTGACGTTTTTGACAATATTCTCAACATTTCTGCGTCTGCGCACTTTCGGATTGCGTTTTTGATTTTCTGGCGCGTCTGCGACATCTAGAATAGCGTCTGTGTTATTGGCAATATTTTATTTTGCAGGTTCCAGGAAAGTGCATCTGTGTTTTAAAGGCGCGTCTGTGATGTTTTTAACCACGTCTGTGCCTAGGAAGCACGTCTGAGTTCTTTAGTCGTATCTGTGAATCACAGAACCGCGTCTGTGTCACAAAGGCGCATCTGTGTAGAGGGTAACCGCGTCTGTGTTCACCAGTTTTGAATTTTGGATTTTTCATTGATTCAGTTTTTTGGATTTTGCATTTAGGGTTTCAGATCTGGTTTATATTGAGCTAACATGTTCTAATCTAGCTAACAAAATTGGTGCAGCTTGCTTGGGAAGCTAAATCATTTGGTTGAAGGCCCCTATTTCACAAAGTCTTTTGGGTTTAAAATTTACCTAACTTGTGTGCTTGCAGGAAGGGTTGATTATTTCAAACAATCCAAACTACTAACAAATCTTTGTTGCAGGACCTTGGCAAGGGTTTTTGGATTTTTATTGTGTGCCTTGTTTTCATAGACTAGCAAACACTTCAATTGGTGCACTAAAATTGAATCATTGTCTTTTGTGTCTTGAGCAATAGGCTCTTTTTGTTTAATCTTTAGAGGGCCTGTCTTCCCGTGTGGTCATTAGGACTACTAGTGAAAAGAGAATGACCCAAGTGGTAGCAAAAGAAAAGCCATCTTCTTCCAAACCACTATAAATAAATGTATTCATGGTGAAAACTATGAATAACGTGTGCTGATTAGTTCATACCGACACTATGTCTCCCCATAAACCCGTTTGATCAAATTTATTTGATCAGTTGTAGGGCGTAACCCCTACCGACTGGGAGCCTTCTGTATTTACAAAGCTGAAAGTGCCGCATGTATGGCCACACGAGTGGATGCCCTTACTAGCACCTTTTTATTTTAGAAGCCCAAATCCTTCTAGTTGTTGGGGCAGGAGGTCGGACCTCTGTAGCGGCCCACACACATACGGTTCTTAGTAGAGATACAAAGTTCACCACGGGGAGTTTTCGTGGGGACTGATGCTTGGCTAACCCGAGAAGTGAGTGCCGAGGGTGGAGCCAGTGAGGTCAAGCATCTAAGTATCTGCTCTGAATAGCGTAGCCTCGGGGGTAAAACCCCATGTGGGATCAACAACTATTGTCTTGGCCAGCCATAAGAATTGTCCTTGACTTATGTTAAACATTCAAAACATTCAAGACCAAACAACAAAACATTGTCTCTTTTGTGTCTTCAAGTGTATGAAAAATTTTTACATCAAATAACACACTTTTCTTGGAGTCATTTTGAGTCTAGACACTTGCAAAAATTGAGTCCTCATCAACATTGTGTCCTCTTGTCACAAACAGTCAAGCAGTCAGATTTGGTCACAATAAAACAACTTCACAGATTGGAAAAATTGCACAAAATTTGCAGAAACGCATCTATGTCGGGCATAATAGCGTCTGTGTTGTCTAGACGCGTCTGTGAAGGGCAAAATCGCGTCTGTGTTCCAACAGTAAAACATTACACTTTGTAAAAAAAATCAAGAATGCGTCTGTATTAAACAGAGAAGCGTCTGTGTCGGGAAACCGCGTCTGTGAAGTATACAGGCGCGTCTGTGTCCAGAATTGAAAAATTGTTACAGTCCAGCAAACAAACACAATCAGTTTCGAAATTCTTGAGCTTCCTAGGTCATTTCTCCAGGGTTTCATTTAGCAGTCAACCTGTCCTTGGGTCTCACAAAGTCCATCATTGCTTTACATCTCTCATTACATTCACAATTGCCTAAACTTGAGTCAAAAGGTCACTTGCTAGTCTTCATCATACTTTGTCAACACACTACATACAACAACACTTTGCTAAGTGGTCCCTCATTAAGGTTTCTTACCTTTGGGTCTCATTTGGTCTTACTTAGAGTTAAGGTCAACTTACCTCATCAAGAGAAACTATCCTCTCTTTGGAAGCCACACCTACTCTACTACATACATACTTGGTCTTATACTTTGGACACTGCAAGTACACTTCAGATTCATTTACATTCCATCCAACTCTTGGTCTTCCATACTCTTTCCATTTTCCATCTAGTCTCTCACATCTTGGTCAATACCTAGTTCATGGTTGAAACCCGTCTTCAAAAATCTAGGAGAGAAACTAAAGAGGCTCAAGAGTCCGCAAACATGAGTTCTTATGAGTATGACAATGATATCTTTTTCAATTCTGATCATACTACATTACCTGACATAGATGCCTATAGAAACATTCCAAATGTTGAGAACATAGACACCATAAACAACAATGCTACACAAAATGACAATGTGGACAACTTTTTAGTACATTCAGCAGATGTGAAAGAATCCATTATGAACCCCCATTTCAATCAATTGGTTGAGGAAATAATGAGGAGGGATAGACAATATTTCTTACAAATGATGGCACAAAGTGGAGCCAAGATACCTCATGACTTTGACATGTCTCAAATAATGGAACATAGACCTTTATAACAACCTCACTCCAATATGGATCAAAGGAGACCTAATAGTGGAGGAAATAGAGGACCACACATGGTACCTAAATCACCATCAGCTTTGCTTTAAAAACCAGAGCTCCCACATACACATGGTCAAGCATATGATACTCACCTTCGTAGACCATTATGGAATTCTTATGCAGACAGATATGCTCAATCACATACTAATGCTAAGGAACAACCACCAAAGCAATTGGATATTCAAAGGCATGCTCAAAATTTTGACACAAGGAAACCTCATGTCAAATTTGGGGGCAACACAATAGAACATGACATGCCTATAGAATATGGTATACATGCACAAAATAGATATGGTGTTCCTCAACATGAATCTATACCAAGTGGTTCATATGCACAACATCACTATAGACCTCCTCCATATGAACATGTGTATGATCAATATCATCCATATATGCAACATGCTCCTCCTCCAATTGGTGCCTCAAACATAGGATATGGTCCAAGAAGTCGATCTCCACCTAAAAGCAGTTTGGAACAACAAATCAAGGACTTACAAAAGAAAATGGAGGACATAAATACACCGAAGCCAACATACACAATGAGAGACATATGTCCTTATCCATTTGACAAGAGCATTCCAATGCCTCCATTTCCTACACATTTTGTGACGCCTAAATTTGATAAGTATAGAGGAAAAGGGGATCCTAAGGCACACATAAGACAGTTCTTCACAGCTTGCATTGAGGTAGCAGCAGAAGAGACATATTTGATGAGATTATTCCCACAAAGCTTAGGTGATCAAGCTATGGAATGGTTCTCCCAACTTCCACCTGGTATTAAGTCATGGGGTGACTTAGTAGAGGCATTTATTCAACACTTCTCCTACAACAGAGAGACAGACATATCAGTCACTACTTTATGCAACACCAAGCAAAAAGAGGGAGAGTTTTTTGCATTATTTTTACAAAGATGGAGAAATCTAGCCAGCAGATGCTCTTGTGAAATTCCCCAAAAACAAATGGTAGAGATGTTCACACAAAATGTTAACAAAGACATTGGCTATGATCTAAGAAAAGCTTGTTTGTCCACCTTCAAGGACGTTATTGAAAAAGGCTTAGCGATGAAAAAGGTCCTAATTAAACAAGGAGTCATTAAGATATTCAAGGAAAACAAAGATGACTTTAAAGGAAAAGACAAGCCAAGATTTTGGAATAAAAACAAGAACACAGTCAATGATGGTGTTGTTGATGCCAACACAGTGCGAGCCAAATTCATTTTTTCTGGATCAAGTTCTACAAACAATCAAGTGAATACTCAAACAACTTCCAGATCACGAAGGAAGTACACTCCATTGGGAGAACCACTTGAGTCAGTCTTCAAGAAGCTAGTGGCAAACAAGGTAATCATAGTTCTAGATTTTCCTCCATATGAACCAAAGGTTAAACCAAATTGGTGGAACGATGATGCGTATTGTGAATTTCATAAGAGCAAGGGTCATAAGATAGGAAATTGTTATCGACTGAAGAACATCATACAAGATCTCATTGATAGAGGTGACATCGAGATTGAGGGACATTCGTCTAATCAAGAACATGAGATGTTTAAGGAACCATTCCCAAAACATGACAAGGGAAAAGCTAAAGCCATAGATGACCAAACCAACTATACCAGAGCATCCTATAACTATGATTTAACCATCAATCACATCTCGATGGACAATTATGTCTCTACTATTATCATCAAGGACAAAGCGTCTGAGAATTCTACCTAGAGACCCAAGATTGTCCTAAAAGGTGTTGGATCGTCTTCTGAACCTACCTCTGAATGTCATGTTACAACCCGCCGAAGTAAATTCACTTTGCAAGGTGCTCCAACTTAAAACACCATTTCTTCATCAACCAAACCTGAGTATGACCTTGTAGAACAGTTAGGGAAGACACCCACATTCATTTCAATCCTTGAGCTATTACGCATATCTCCCGCACATAAAGCCATTCTTGACAAAATCTTGAGAGACACTGCTGTTCCTACTGATCTGAATGTGGACCAATTTCAAACCATGGTGGGATACCTTTCCATTCCACACTCCCTTACATTCATAGAAGCCGACGATGCCTCCGTAAGTCAGCCACATAATGCACCATTACACATTGAAACCTTCATACACAAACATCGCATAAAAAGAGTCTTGATAGATGAAGGAGCAGGTCTAAACATTTGCACATTAAGCACTATTACACAATTGGGATATTCGGATAAAGTTGTGAACTCCACAAATCAAATCACCATTAAGGCATATGATGATGAAGAGCGTTCATCCAAGGGCACAGTCACCTTACCTCTCAGAGTTGGGCCAGTTACAAAGGATGTGGTTTGTCAAGTCCTGGATTTAAATCTCACTTATAACATATTGCTAGGACGTCCTTGGATTCATGAAATGAGGGCAGTCCCATCCACATATCACCAATGCATTAAGTTTCCTCATAATGGAGTCGAAGTAACAGTTAATGGTGATCCTAATCCATTCATATACTGCAATAACCTGAAATCAAAGACTGAGACCATCATTCCCAGTAATCGTGAGGCTGTTCCTTCGTTGGCATATATTGATCCCGAGTCATTAAAACCTTCGACATCAAAACAAGGTGAGCTTAAAGGCAAGTTTCAGGACAAAGGCATGGTTGAATATACTTTCAATCAGACCATGTACTTACGACAAGTCATGAGTTCCCCAAAAGAATATGGAAGACCACATCCTAACAAGCAAGTATCCATCATGATGCTCAAATGGGACCCTACTACCTTTCAACAATGGGGTGAACTAGAAGAAGAATATTTATACAAAATGCTTTTCAGAGACAATGAAGAGGAAACACAAGATCACATCAACCTACCATGTGAGAAATATGGCAAAGGCTTCAAAATTCTACAAAAATTCGGGTATGATGGAAAAAGCCCTCTGGGGTTACGAAAGGAAGGCATCATGGAACCTTTAAAACCTGAATTGACCTTCAAAAAGGAACGCTCGAAAGGACTTGGTTTCTCAACTTCCAAGGTCCACACCCAAAGGACAGAAGAAGCTTTATGAATCAAAGTTGCCAAAATTCAACAAGAGGATCACTATTCCACAGATTCTAACGAGTGGGAATGGGGTTCAGACAAGTCTTCCAGTGACTACGAGCTCAACGAGATATTCAGAGAACCAGATGAACCTACAGAAGAAGAGAAATTTTATAACAAGTTCAGAGTTGGTCAAGAAACAACCCTTAATGATTCTACACAGTCCTTGTCTCAAGGTTCTAGGTTGAAATCACATAGGATGAGAACACCTGTCCCGGAATGCGCTACTAGTGATGATAATTTGGATTCGCTCATGATCGAGACTGATGAGGAGAGTGCCATCGATGACCTTGATAATTACCTTGACATACCCGAATATAACCACATCTTCACTCTTAGCTCCCCTAACTTCGAAGACATTAACAACCTTCCCCTTGTTCACCACCAACTCATTGACTGGGATTATGAAGGACCTACACAGTTTGATACATTTGAAAACGATGAAGCTTTTATAGACTATCTGGGCATACGAGATGATCTTCCCCCTGGAGACCATAAAGTGGGATACACTATAGAACTCAATAGCGTGGCATATTTTGGCGAGGGTGTCGGACCCTCCAGTCGCAAAAATGTGAAAATAAGAACAAATCAAGGGTCTTATGGCGAAAGCCACACTATGGCGCTGTCTGACCCTAAAAAAGTAAAAAGAAAGGACGTATATGAGGGCGAAAACCTCTCTGAGGCACCCGAAGATGGAAGGATCGACATTCTCCTAGCATCATATGAGGAAATGTCATCCATGTTGGTAGAGGAGACTATCAAAACAAACATTGGTACAGAAGAGGTTTCACACAACATATTCTTAGCTCAATCATTGATAGAGTCCGAAAGGTCAAAATTCATAAGTTTCTTCAAAGAATGACAAATCAACTTTGCTTGGTCATATGCTGATATGCCTGGATTGGATCTGGATTTGGTAATGCATCATCTGACAGTTAAACCGGGGGCAAAACCAGTGAAACAGAAATTAAGAAAAATGCATCCACAAGTGGCATTACTAGTCAAAGCAGAACTTGAGAAGTTATTGGATGTCGGATTCATACGCCCAATCAATTATCCTGAATAGATCTCCAACTTGGTACCTGTTAGCAAACCAGATCGCAACATCAGAATATGTATAGATTTCAGAGACATCAACAAAGCTTGTCCAAAGGATGACTTCCCATTACCAAATATTGACTTGATCGTTGACCTCACAGCAGGTCATGAAATGTTATCAAATAAGGATCGCACCCGAAGATCAACACAAAACATCATTTACTTGTCCGTGGGGAACTTTCTGCTGGAATGTCATGCCCTTCGGGCTAAAGAATGCAGGTGCTACATATCAAAGAGCCATGACTACTATC
Source organism: Cryptomeria japonica (assembly GCF_030272615.1). Taxonomy (NCBI): domain Eukaryota; kingdom Viridiplantae; phylum Streptophyta; class Pinopsida; order Cupressales; family Cupressaceae; genus Cryptomeria; species Cryptomeria japonica. The sequence continues at coordinate 275,370,432 of NC_081408.1, read as the reverse complement.
TTTCATGATCTCATGCACGTAACCGTGGAAGATTATGTTGATGACCTCTTGGGCAAATCAATAGACAAAAATACACATTTGGACATACTTTCAGTCGTCTTTGATCTATTGGAAAAATACAAAGTAAGATTAAACCCCAAAAAATGTGTCTTTGGAGTAACCTCCGGGAAGCTCCTAGGATTCGTTGTATCCAAAAGGGGAATTGAAGCTAATCCAGCAAAAGTCAAGGCCATCTTGGAAATGCAACCACCAAGAAATATTAGTCAACTTCGATTTTCACAAGGCAGACTCCAGTCCATCCGAATATTTATAGCACAACTGGCAGATAAGTGTAATCCGTTTCAGCACCTGCTACATAAAAACATCAAATTCAAATGGGATGATAACTGTCAACAAGCTTTCCAAATGCTCAAAGATTATCTTCTAAATTCGCCAGTTCTAATGCCACCAGTTCCAGATCAACCTTTGTTACTATACATATCAGCTACTCCAACAACACTGGGGGCACTCTTAGCACAACAAAGCACTGAAGGCAAGGAAAAAGCAGTATACTATATCAGTCGCACATTGGTGGGATACGAGCTCAATTACACACCAATTGAGCATGCATGTCTCGCTATGGTCTTTGCTTCACAGAAATTACAACATTACATACTCACTCATAAGACTAAGTTAGTTGCAAGGATAGACCCATTGAAATACCTTCTCAATAAAGCAACACTTACTAGGTGACTAGCCAAATGGGTGATGATCCTAAGTGAATTTGACATCGAGTATGTGGACAGAAAAACAATAAAAGGACAAGCCATCGCAGATCAATTAGTAGATGCTCCCATGATAGATGATGTTCCTCTAAGTTCAGGATTTCCAGATGAATCCATTTTGACAATGTCACATGCAAAACCATGGCAACTATACTTTGATGGCTCATACACATAGCATGGGGCAGGAGCCGGCATCCTTTTCATAACTCCTCAAGGAGATTTTATACCAAAATCATACCGCTTATCATTTCCTTGCACTAACAATATAGCGGAATATGAGGCATTAACAATAGGATTACGAATTGCAGTTCAATGGAAAATCCAAGAGCTTCGTATATTTGGGGACTCTCAACTTGTCATCCGACAAGCAACTGATGATTACCAAACAAAAGATGAAAAATTAATGCCTTATAAACAAATGGTGGATGATATGAAGCAACACTTCACAAAGATAGACTTTGAGCAGATACCAAGAGAGCGGAATCGCGCCACAGATGCCATGGCTACAATTGCTTCCCTGATTGATCTACCTCCAAATGAGACCCGCTATGAGTTCTTGGTGGATAACCTTTTGGTCCCTTCATATGAGATCATGCCTACCGAGACAATATGTGTTGTCGGTCCTGAATCCCAGTTATATGGTTCCATTTTCACATACCTTCATGACAATACTTTACCTCCTGATCTATCAAAGAACCAATGTTGCACTTTCATTCGCCAATCCTCTCGATATGTCATTTTGGCTGATATCCTATACCGGCAAAGTCTAGATGGCACTCTTCTTAGATGTTTAGAAAGCGACGAAGCTCAGATTGCGTTACGAGAAGTGCATGAAGGGATATGTGGTCCGCATGCTAGTGGTCCTACCTTGGCCAAGAAACTCATCAGGACAGGATATTACTGGCCCAATATGGAAAAAGACTCATACCAGTTTGTCAAGAAATGTAAGCAATGCCAAATTCATGGAGACCTCATACATGCGCCTGCACAAGAACTTCAACCACTTGCGTCTCCTTGGCCCTTTTGTGAGTGGGGACTCGATCTCATAGGCAAGATTCACCCTCCTTCTTCCAATGGTCATAAATTCATTATCACTGCCACAGAGTATTTTACAAAATGGATTGAAGCCATGCCTCTCACACAAGTTACTGGAAAACAGATTGCTACATTCATCCTTAACTATATCATTTGCCGATATGGTATTCCTATTTCCATTATCACTGATAACGGGCATCCCTTCAAAAATCAGGATGTTCGTGAACTTTGTGACCGCTTCCATATCTCTCATCGTTTCTCCACACCATATTACCCCCAAGGTAATGGCCAAGCTGAGGCGTCTAACAAAACAATCCTTAAAATCCTAAAGAAGACAGTCAATGATGCTGGTCGTAATTGGCATATCCAACTCAATCCTGCACTTTGGGCCTACCGCACAAGTGTCCGCACACCTACAGGATCTACACCCTATTCACTTGTCTATGGTGCTGAAGCTATCTTGCCTATTGAGGTCGAGCTACCCTCTTTACGGGTTTCTTTAAAAAACATCATCAGTGATGAAGACTATAGGGTCTCTCGCTTACAAGAACTGGAACTACTGGATGAACGAAGACAAACTGCTTTTAATCATCTCAAGGCTTATCAACAACGAATGAGTCGCAACTACAATCACAAGGTCAAGCCTCGCACATTTGAGGTAGGTGACTTGGTTCTCAGAGAAAATCCCAAAAATCAACAAGACAAAGAGAAGAAGGGCAAGTTTGAACCAAACTGGCTTGGTCCTTACATTATTACAGCAGCATATGGATCTGGTGCATATCAGCTCTCCACTACAGAAGGTGAACCTTTGGAGGATCCTATCAACAACATGCACCTTCGCAGGTTCTACACATAGCTCTTCAGAGTATCCTAATTCAAAAAAATACAAAAAAATCAAAAAAATTAAAAAATACAAAAAAAATTGTTACTTGGTGAAAACCTGGCAAACAGGTGCCTCGTGACACAAAAAACATCGAAAAATCGAAAAAAGTAAAGAGAAATAATTTCGTCCAATGGTGAAAACCACTTCGGTGGCACCCTGGGCAAGTACCATGGTGAAAACTGGGTCACCAGCGCCATGCGTAGAGACATTGCTCCTCCCTCCTTCAGGATTCACTTTCATCCTTTCACTTTGCACACACTCACAACCTATTCATTCATAATAAACTTACCCATTCCCATCATGACTTGTTATTGATCTACCCAAGATTGGTTAGCCATTCATAATAAACCATCCCTTTTCACCCCTTTCCATCCCTTTTCACCCCTTTCCATCCATAATAAATCAGATCCTATCTATGGCTAAGGCAAATCCTACGTCTAGTGATGGGTGTGGAACTAAGAGAATCACATGTTTCGAGGAGTACAGTTTCTTCCAACTTCCTTCAGTCTATTCGCGCACAATCCGCAATAAAGCAACATTTGCATCAAAGATCCGCAATAAAGTTCTGTCTTCTTCATAATAAGGTATTAGTTTCATGGATTCAGTTAGTTCTAGATGAAACACAGTAGCAACAATGGGCTTCAACAAATCAAATCTTTCAATAGACTCAGACAACATTATGGTTCAGTGCTATCTATCCTTTCTGTGAAAGTAAACATTGTGACCAAAATCAAGTAAGACTTATACAAGTGACAAGAGACACTAAACTTGAGGACTATAGTGGATGTTGGTGTCGAGTCTTGGTTTTCTTTTGATTTTATCTTTTGGTGACATGTCTTTTAGCTTTTCTGGGATGTCTCTGACTAGAGATTTTATCTCCAAGATGTCTTTGACTAGAAAGGTGAGGATGGGGTATCGTCACCTATTTGTATTTGCTGTCTGTGGATTGTCTCTTAGTAATGCTATGACTTGTCCAAGGATATGAGGACACTGTGAGTCTAGTGTGAACTGGGGCATTCCTTGTTTGTGACTGTCTTATCTCCATGCAAACAGGTACAATGACTTTCTGGGTTGAACATATGCCTTGATTGTCATAACCTACTTGCCATAATAAAGCTCAATGATGATAATGTACAAGAAGCTCTTTCACTTTCATATCTTCTGTCTTTCATCCCCCTTTCTTGATTGACTTTCATCGTCCTTCTCGAGTCCGCGTAGCCTGCTATCACATGACTGAGTATAATGACACACCAAAAATATTTGCATGTCATATAGTTACACCTGCATTACCACATATAAGCATTTCATACTTACAGATAGATATTACAAATGCATCACATCCTGCACACAACAACTGTTAGCACAATTTACATTTGCATTATCATATTCAGTTACATACATTCACATTTGCATCATGCATACATATGTAAAACATAAAAGAACAAAAATATGGCATTTCCTCATATACACATTTGCATCCATAGCATAAAACATACATCACATAAGAACATCTCATCACATAGGTACACATGCATATAGCTGCCGCAAAAAATGAATCATCTCATATATATAATCAAAAGTGTCATGATATAATGAAGTCAAAAATCATATGGCTACAAAACCACCTGCAGGTGTCTACAATACAAAAATGGTACAAAACTGATACAAAGGGAGCCCTCTACGGCTATGATGAACTCCCTCCCTCGGAGCTGCCTGGCCTCGATGGAATCTGAGCCCCTGAAGGACCCGCCCCAGGATCATCCTGCCTATCCCCTCTATCTGGTGGTGGCCGAGGGCCCATTACCCCACCACTCAATGCCTATCTCCTCAGGCTCCCTCCTGTAGCTGTCGTTGTACGCAACGATCTATGGAAGCTCCTCGCTTGCTGATCTACTGGCACTGCACCATAGTAGAGGTCCCTCCAGTAGGCTATCTCCTCTCCTGCCCACAGGACATAAGCATACCCTACCCCTGTATCCTCCGCGGCCTGTCTCCCTGCCCTCAGTGTTGTCTCAGCCTCTGTGTAGCGCTGGATAGCCTGATTCCGCTCTTGCTCAGTATCCCTGAGCTGATCCCTCTCCCTCTCCAGCTCCTGGATCTCATCTGCCTAGCCCTGGCAGATCTCCCTCAAATCTAGCAGCTCAACCTCCACTGGGTCAGCCCCCTCTACCTCTTCCTGTGGCTCCTCCTCTGCGGGTGCTTGCCCCTGTGCCTGCCCCTATGCTTGTACTGGTACCTATCTCTGTCCTTGTCCCTGCATCTGTACCTACCTCGGACCCTGTGTTGCTGGCACCTATAAAGGCAATCCACCGTGACCCCTCACCACTCGAGCCTGCCTCTCCTCTCCACCCTCCCTCTGAGGTGCAACTTGCCTCTCTCCAACTACTCCCCTCCTCCTCCGTCGGCCTCTGCCCCCATCACCTCCACCATCTCCCTCCAGTGCCTCTCCTGGATCTGTCAACCGTGGGAACAGATGCTCTGCCCAATAAGCTGTATACTCGGCATCCATGCCGACATCCTTGATCTCTGGCCACATGTCCCAAGGTAGAGGCATCATCTCTACAAGCTGAGTCACTACGTGATCATACGACAACAATGACCCAAACTGCGCCTGATCTCTAACTGTGCGGGCATACATGCTTGAGCCCCGAGGCATCCTCTGAATCCGGCCAAACTATCGGCCAACTCTGTCCACTAGCTATCTCTCTAATACATAGGACGTCCGCCCAATCAGGTACCTACTCCGGAAGATGTAAGGCAGCTCAACTGCGTCATCCTCCCACTCCTCACAGCCCAGATATGGTCTCCATATGACCACATCAATGTCGTCAATCATTCGCCGCCAGTGCTCCAACCTGCCAATCCGTGGCTGTGATGTGATCATATCATACAAATGTACAAAGTTGCGTCCATGACCTCTGCCCCTGAAGTGTATCGGTCGGGTAACCAGTAGATGCTTGTAGGCCCATACCTGCAGCAGTGTCACTCCACAGCCTAATCCCATTGATCCATGATAAACAAACTGATGAAGCTCGTAATACAAATGGGCCAACACACATGGTCCCTAGGCATATCTGGTGTGTTGCGTCACCAGTGTCTCCACTGCTCCTCCCCAGCCCACAGCCAAACCCCGTGTCGCCCTATCTAGACACAGGAACCCACTGATAGCTCCTCCAATCACTGCCGACAATGCCAATCCGATGGCTGTCATGGTGTCCCATGCCACGTGTCCTGCCCTCATCTCCTGTCCAGGGTCCTGGAATACCCGTCTCAAGGCCTCTCTGTCTCCATCACGATCGTATGGGATTAGCTCCCCATCAATCGGTACCCACAATATCCTGTATACACCCTCTAGGGTTACTATCATCTCACCCATCGACAAATGGAATGTGCACGTCTTAGAGTGCCATCTCTCCAGCGCAGTCAGCAAACCCATGTTTGCCCGAAACTCAAGCACATACAGCACATGTCTCAATCCCATCTCCTCGATGACAGCTCTATCCTCAAACGACAACTCAGGTCGCAACCTTTACGTCGACGGGAATCTCTCCCGTGACTCCAGCATCGGCAAATACTCCTGTAGTCAAGCAAATCAATCATGTCAGTCATCGTGACATTCACTATTGATCACAAAATGCTACTTTTTATCTAAGTGCATATGGCTATCTACCCTAGTGACACTCACTGTTCATCACAAAGTGTTGCTTCTACCCTAGTGACACTCACTGTTCATCACAAAGTGTTGCTATTTATCCTAGTGGTACTCCCTGTTCATCACAAAGTACTATGTGTGTGACACTCACTGTTCATCACAAAGTGTTGCTCACATTTGCACTCACTGTTCATCACAAAGTGCTGCTCATACTCTAGTACTCCCTGTTCATCACAAAGTACTCTATCTTGGTACTCACTGTTCATCACAAAGTGCCTTGATCTATCCTAGTCTTCCTAGAGGACCTGCTTGAGTGTATCCTCTCAGCAGCTTATCCAATCGACAGCGTATGTTCATCACAGAACTGTCGATTTGACCTAGAAGATGCAAATTCATACTTTTCAAATGCAAACGCGCTTACATGACATAAACGCGCTCCAAGACTGCACAGACGCGCCTGAAAAACACAGATGCGCCTGATTGACACAGACGTGCCTATGCTTTGCACAGACGCGCCTGAGCGACACAGATGTGCCTTCTTGGCACAAACGCGCCTGAACATCACAAACGCGGCCGCAATTGACACAAACACGAGTCCAGACATAGACGCACCTGGCACAAACACAGACGCGCCTAGTGAACACAGATGCGCCTGGCACCAACGCAGACGCGCCTAAATGTTTTTTGACACTTTTTGGACCCTAGTCTAAGCGCATTTATTACCCTATTCGACATGTATTAATGAAAATAATAAATGCATCGAAGTACGAGGAGGTTTGGTGGTACTTATCGGCTCTCCTGCCTCTGCTGGCCTCTGAAATCGGCGAACGCGGTCGAATCTGTGAGTGAAAGCCATCGCTGTTGACTGCTCCTGCTCTATTTTCGCTCTGCAATATGGTCTCATGGATGTGTAGATGACAATGAGGATTTATTTTCCCCCGTGGTCTATCTTATAGCCTACCCTAGCCCTCGCCTTCGTTTCCCAAGTCAGTCTTCTTTGTTCCGTGACTTTGTCACTTTATCTAGTCAGTCCATTCTAGCCTTTCTTTCTTATCAAGCGATTGTCTGCAATCTTTTCAGACATTTTCATCCAATCTCTCAAGGGGGCATATCATTCCCATCCTGGGGCAACTCTGTATCAGTTCATCTTATCTTCTTTGAAACAACGCGACAAGCCGCATTGTCTCAAAGATGGGCAAAATGTAGACACTCAAAATTGTCATGTCTAATTAAATAAATATTTTATTTATTTAATTATCTTAAGCTTAATTTTTCTATTAATTAAATAAATCTTTATTTATTTAATTAATTCATTTATCCTCTTCTAGCCTTATTTCTCATTTAAATAAATATATTTATTTATTTAAATTATCCTTTTCCTAAATTAAATAAATATTTTATTTATTTAATTATCTCACTTCTTCTATTAATTAAATAAATATTTATTTATTTAATTAATTCATTAACCTTTTCTACCCATGACACATGTCATTCATCTCTTAATTCCTACACTACCTACCCCTTTCATTATTTTATTATTTTCTTTACCTACCCTCTAATCATAGCCGACCTCCTTTTACACCTCTCAATCTTATCCCTCCATTTCATTTGGGACTTGGAGAGGGGAGAAACAAGGGAGAAGCATCAAAAGGGATCATGGAAGCATCTTAGGGAGGCTCTTCTCCTTTCTTTTATTTTGTTAAACTTTTTTCATGCTTTTTGAAATCTCTTTTGATATGTTTGGAATGGTTTTTAGCTCTTTGTTTTGTTTTTATGGTTGAAACTAACTTATTAACATTGAACTTTGTTGTTGTCCCCATTTCCATGACATCATTTGGTGAACCCGATGTGAATAGTGCTAATCATATTCAACCATCTTGAATCTCCATATGGCATCCATGGATAGTGCTAAAAGCTAAGAGCTACACTCATTTCGGACTTGGAGAGGGGAGAAACAAGGGAGAAGCATCAAAAGGCATCATGGAAGCATCTTAGGGAGGCTCTTCTCCTTTCTTTTATTTTGTTAAACTTCTTTCATGCTTTTTGAAATCTCTTTTGATATGTTTGGAATGGTTTTTAGTTATTTGTTTTATTTTTATGGTTGAAACTAACTTATTAACATTGAACTTTGTTGTTGCCTTGTCCCCATTTCCATGACATCAGCAACGATTGAGTAGGTAGCTATGTTGGCTTTGGAGGTGGTGCTATAGCTACAAGAGGTGGCATTAAAGCAGGAGGTTGTGGCTGCTGATTAGGAGGCTGATATCCAGAAGATTGGGATGACCATGATGGGTTTCCCCTCCATTGAGAGTTAGGTTGCCAATTCCCTTGAAACTGGTTCCCTGCACCCTGAGGTGGATACTAGTTTCCTTGTGGCTGCTGCCACTGGGGCATTTGATTAGCAAATTGTTGTCCTTGGCCTTGTGATCCATACCAATGTGGATAATTACCAAAATTTTGAGAATACTATGGTTGCCATTGGTTATTTGGTGCATAAGAACTACCACTATAACCAGAAAAGGAAAGTGGATCAGGTGGCATACCTTGTCTCGGAAAATTTGATCTTCTCTGGGCAACATAGAAGACTTGTTCATCGTCCCCTTGAGTTGGTTTGAAATCAGGTACTTCAACATTTGCAACCATCTTACATCTACAATCTTTCTTCCGCTGCTTACAATGAGGACGTAATTCTGCAAGGAATGCATCAGCTTCCTCATGCTTCTTCTCAGCTGCCAATGTATCTAACTGAGTAGCCATATTATTTATAATGCCCTCTTTGAAATCTTTTAACAAATGACTAAGTTCAAACCTAGAAACTCCATTTCCAGATGATGATGATGGTGCTCCTGGCTTAAATCTCCTATTCTTCTTAGAAGTGGATCTGGAATATTTCTTGCAAATTTGTTCTATTTCAGCCCAAGTAGATTGTGTAATGTCACCCCCCCACATGAGATCTAAGGAATCAGTGCATTCATCATTGATACCCCTCAAGAATATCAATTTGAGGGAATCTTCGTTCAAGGTACTATTCTTGGACTTCTTGACACTAAAAAAAAACCTTTCTAGATAATCCTTAAGGCTCTCATCTGTAGTTTGTGTCATCCTAAAGATGTCATTCCCATGCCGATCAGTGCCTCTACAGTAATCTTTATATTTTGCAAGAAACAATCATTTCATCTTATCCCATGTATTGATTGTGCTACTACCCAAACTCATAAACCATCTCAAGGATGACTCCTTCAAAGTGGCTGAAAAAAATTTGAGTCTATAGGCATCTGTAGTATAGTCAAAACTCCTACAGAGAACATCAAACTCAAATAAAAATGTATCAGGGTCCTCTGTGACCAACCCATAGAACTTAGGTAGTGAAGATGCTGGAATGTTCTTGAGGTTAGCATTATCATGCTGGTTGGAGATGGGAAACTCAAATGTTGGACCGGGTGGTGGTGGTGGATTATTTCCACCAGGGGATGGGTTCCCTTGCATTGGACATGTGGGGGTTATTACAATAGGCAACTCTTCTTCTTGCGGGCCAAAGAGGAGCTGAAGACTATCTCCTGTAAATTCAGACTCAGGGTGATTCAAATTTTGTGGGACTTGATACAACTCAGAAAAAGGGTTTATATCTGAAGAACGATCTTCTGCTTGGGTAGTATGAGTGGGTAAAAATATACCTCTGACATCTCTTCTTTGAGTATACATGCAAATTCATGAAATCCAAACATTAACTAAAAACTAAAACAATCATAAAAGGCTCTTAGCTTGACACCATCCCCGGCAGCGGCACCAAAAATGTCTACCCCAACATTAATAACAATAATATTTCTAATTGAAATCTCAATCCGAAGTTTGGATATTCATATGGTAGAGTTCACTATTCTCATGGTTGGTGTTCATTTAGTTGTCAATCCAGGAACGTAAAACTTGAAATGGGTCTGCAAGATATATGCACTAAGCTCCTTGAATGATTATTCTCAATTACTGGAAGAAAGGTAGGAATAAAAATCATAAAGACTAAATGAAAGCTTTTTCAAAATTCTGCTGAAATGAATTAATGGAAATAACAGGAATAACACCGTCTTGCCTTGGCTGCAGGAACAGTCAAAGGATCTGTTTCCAGTGGCTGCAGGAACATCCCAGTCATTAACTTCTACTGTAACTAAGCAAAAACTAGCTTCAATAATCATAAACACATGATCACTCACGAAGTGGGCCCCCTTGGATGAGTGATATCAAACTCTCAGTAAAGAACTCTTAACAGACCAGAATAACATGTTTTTATTCATTTCTTCCTGAAAGATAATTACATATCCAAAAGATGAAAATCTAGAATACGCGACAAAAACTGCTCAATCCTTTTCCATTCTGTCTAACACTCAGAAAAGAAGGGAGAGCTTATTAAATAGATAAGACAAACTACAATGGATAACTACAATTACGCCTAGAAGAAAAGGTGGATCACTACCAGATGAAGGGGATAACAGAGAGCTTGGCTATAGGAACTGTGGATCTGTAACCGAACCACAGTCCTTGCACGCCAAAGAGATATTTTACAGATTAAACATGCACTGGAGTTAAACTGCCATGGTGAAGTACAACTACTCTGATTATGCCAGAGATCGCGCTCGCTTGAATCTCCTTCAATTTGACGTCCAGCTCTCTGGTGTGATTATCCAGTCCTTAGGCGCAGAAGAGAATTCTTCACTGCAGCATCAATTCTTACCTACACTAAAATAGAAACAATATACAAGGACACGCATATGTATTTTACTTTAACTAATACATTCATTAACTCACATATGAAATGATCCTAAATAATCCGCATATCACAAAGACAAACCATTTGGTTGCAGGAATAAATTGGCATGGCTGCAGGAAGAAATTGGCAAGGTTCAAACATGATTTCTTAAGTTCAATTTTTAAAACATGGATTACATATAGTCAATGCACAATATTTTACTATCATAATGCAACCCAAAAGATACCAAAAAACCTAAAAGTCCTGATAAAAACATGTTAATACACCGACTTATCACCGGTAAGTAAATTGTTTCACTTATTCTCAGACCACTTGAAGCAAATGCAAGAAATTAAAATGCAGGAACACAAGATAATCAATCACAAAATCATAACACCAGGATTTTTATGTGGAAACTTAGATAGGGAAAAACCACGGTGGGATTGGAACCCACAATATTCATATAATATGATCAGGAGTACATAAATATTATAAAAGGGGAATGCACTTGCATTCAAGCACACTTCCTAGAACCAAAGGTTCAATTACAATATGGAAGTCTCACTGACTTACATATCATTTACAATGATAACTACAATGATTGAATTCCAAAATAGCATCAAACAATCCCTAGATGAGTTCTGGTTAAGTGCAAAAAGTTTGACTATAACCGCTCTACAACTTTTCCCTGTTCTTCTTCTCAGTCAGCTACCACATCAAGAGTGCGCACGTGAAATTGTACCAAATAGGTTTCTTGATCACTACTCTCTCATATCACACCTCAAAGGGATCTTCTACATCGGTCATATATATCTGCAATCACAAAATGAAACATTCATCAAGTCGGTCATCCATATTATGCAATGTAATGTGTAACCAAGTGTCGGCTTAGACTAGATATCTAAAATATATGCGGATCAACCAAATGATGTTAAAATGATTTCTACATGTCAGGCCTATCATCCCATGCACGAATCTGTTGTCATTATGGATGAATTGATTATGTGTTGCATTGATGTTTTTTCATTGATGTCAACACTAGCTGTTATGATTGGTTACTGACAGACAGGTTTTGGTTACCGGTAGATGATCTAGTGTTACCAACAAAAGAGACTATCTGTTTGACAATTCTGACAGGTCTGGATCAGTGAAGTATGTTTGATCTCATGTGCTATATTCTCCATGAGCATGTTTTGGTCAGTTGGTATTGGTTTGGTAATTGGATACTATCATACACTCTGGTAAACCCTTACCGACATTGGTTTAAGGCTTTACCGGTAGAGCTTTCATTGAGGAATCGTGACAGGATGCATAATTGGTGTTGGTGCAACTTCTTCATGGATTTTAGGGTGCTGAAGATGTTCTTTGATCATGCTTCAATTGCTTTAAGACATTGCTTTGGTGTGGTGGACCCATAATAGGTCCGAAACCTATCTAGGTTATAGACCGGTATCATGCTAACGTGTACTCTACATGTTACCAGGATGCTTCGAGAGGATTCATGGAATTGTTATTATTGTTTTGGTCTTAAGTGGACATGGCATATCATTGTAATATGGAATTGTGTAATGATCTTATTGTAATATCTTTTAGGTGGCCGACCTAATTAGTTTAGGCCATAGGGTTTGTATAAATAAGAGTTAGAAACTCTTTGTAGAGTATCATGGTTATGAAGAAGGTCATGGTCAAGGAATGTAATGAGCGAATATTTTAATATCATTCAGGCATAGGAGTTGGTCGATCAATGGTGATTGAATTAGATTCGGAAGAGGATTTAGTCCTCCGGCATTGAGCTTAACTGGGACTGTAATCATGCATGGCAGATGTTATTTCTGGCAGTTCACTCTATTGGATTGTTGTCCATTTATCTTGAGATGGTTGTAGCCTCTTTGTAGTCAGTGAGACTCTTTTGTAATGAGAAGTACACTCTAGGCAGTGTGCCTTCCTGCAAGTGCAGGCCCCTCATTGTATCACATACTTTCTGTAGAAGTATCATTTGACTATGGGTAGGCTTCCCATTGTGTTTTTTCCATTTCCAGGTTTTCCATGTACAAATCATGGTGTTATGTGGTATGGTTTCTTTGCATTGATTATCTGGTTAATTGTTAAGTTGTATTGTTTATCGGTATCTAATCCTACTGACATTTGTATGTGCTTTATCGGTACTTGATTTGTTTAAGGTTGTATTGTGAATTAAAAGTTATAATCTGTTAACAACTGATTCATCCCCCCTGTCAGTTGTTCACCGGTTATCCTAATAGAATCTAACCACAACAATCACCACAAAGATTCTAGACCAAAAGTCCTCTGTTATCCAGAGATACCGGTGACAGATTACTAGACCACTCCCTCTGTCGGTTACCAAAATCCATAACTACTGGATAGGATTTCCATGAAGAGTTGCCATCAATGACAACCCTAGTCCACTACCCATGCATTGGTATCCACCGGATGAGTGTCAATTGCCAACAATCTCCCCCTTTGGCATTGATGGAAACACTCATGAAAAATGACTAAGTGTTGAGTCAACCTGTATACCTGATCAAAATTTCTAAGGCTCCCCCTTAGACCAAAAACTCAAAAATTTGTATCATTCTCTATACATTTTTCACTCTAATCTCCCCCTTTGACAACAATGCCAAAGTAGGGGTGTTGGTCAAAAGCTTATATACAAGGGTATATACCGGATATTCTATACATACTTGAAGATATCTTCATAAAGAGTCTTCAAAAATCCTAAGTGGGTATCCTACCCATTCTTCAAGTTGTTCAAAACTGTGATGAAAGAACGAAAAACGTAAGCATATATCTCCACATCTTTCAATTCTATCGGAATTGGTTGTTCCATTGACTTCATGCAATCTACTTTTTTGCTCAGCATGGTGTCCATCCAGGGGAAATAAGGTTCTGGAGTTCACCAACCCGTCTTAGTATTCTGTTCTTTTCTGTATTTAGGATGAGATTTGATCAATTAGAGCCATCACTTGTCCTTTTGTACTTCTAGTAAGGGCTACATTGGAGTCAAACAACTAACATATACTATTAAGCTTGCCCTAACAAACACTGATTTACTTGTCTATATCTGATGTGAATTTGGGAAATATGAGGCATGACTTATATATCTTCCCTCCTTAACTCAATGCTTTATAGATTGTTTGTAGTCCTTTATTTAATCTGACCCTATCATCTTCAACCATCTTTTGGAAAGTCTGCATACACACCTCCTTGAATCTTTCCAATACTCACTTGGTGGTTGCCTTTTCCAATGATTCAAAATTGGTACTGATATTGATCAATTGTAACAACCTAGTAGAGGGGTTAGAGTTTGTATCCAATTGCAGTTCTAGTACCATCTTTTGCAAAACACTTACAGACATCTCAATCAAATTTTTGTCCTCACTCTCTTACTTAACCAAGTCTTGACTAGCTTGAGCCTGAACAACTAAAGCAACCATTAGCCTATTAGCCGGAGACATCTATCTAATATCAAGAGGTCCATCAAAATTGATGGAGATTTGTGGAAAAGTCCTTTTTCCTTCATCCTTTGGCATGTCAATTTCCATGATTACCGGGACATCATCAATTTTTTGCTTTTCCTTATTCACCTCTTTGCCCTTATCCTATACCTTGTCCTTCTCAGATTCCTCTTTTTCTGTATCTTTCCTTGGTCTAATTATTTCTCAGTGTGTGCTTCTGCTTCATCCTTTTCTTCAACCTTTGCACCAGTGTCACCACTTGGTGTAGTATCATCTTTCGGTGTCTCTTTGGTCTCTTCAACTTCCCTTTCCACCATCTCCGGGTTATCCTTGTCAACATAAGGATTTTGAATGTCTTCTGCATCAAGGGTTATATTGGAATGATCTTCCGGATTTACCTCTATCTGAGTTTCATCCTTTTGATTACTTGGAGCACCCACCTGAGGGGAAGTATCTTCCTTGTGAGAGACATCATCATACTTGGGGTTGATTGGAAATTGATTGTTCTTTAAGAACATTTTCCATATTTCTGCAGTCTCTTTGGTAACGTGTTGGTCCAGAATGATTTATGATGATTGCGGTATTTTTGGTGATTTACTTTTGTGATCTCAATGATATGGAAGACCTTTAGGAAGCATGTGGTTATAATCTTCTGGTCTGGTACTATGTTTTATTCATGATTCAAGCCATCTTTGAGCTACACATTACATCTCTTGAAGATGACTTGAAGGAGATTGCTTTTGTGTTATGACCGGATATATAAGATCGATTTGGCGATTGATTTTCGGTGTGTCAGAGATGTGGTGATCCATTTTGGTGGGACTGAGTGCAATTTCACATGCACATTTTTCCTTTAGACCTACCAACAGCTGTCTGAGACAGAAATAGAGTATTCAGCCAAGCAGAGATAGTCAAATATTCAGAGCTTAACCGGAACTCATTTTTGCATAGTTAGATGTTGATTAAGAGTTAATTTCACTGTATTTACTCATTGTAATCATATTGTAAGTTAGTGAGACTTCCCTGAGGTTTGTATCCCTTTGGGAAACTTTATTTGAGTAGTGAGCTCTAAGCAGTGAGCCTGAATGCAAGTGCATTCCCCATCTATGTAATATTTATGTACTCCTAGCCATAGTTTATGAATATTGTGGGTTCCAACACCATAGTGGATTTTCCCTTTGTGGGTTTCCACGTAAAAAAATCGATATTGTGGATTTTTGTATTCTTAGTTGCATGTTTATGTTCTTTTCTACTATACATTGCTAACCAGTAGATAAAGAATAAGTTTGTGATTTTAACTTCCAGGTAATCAATTATTCACCCCCACTCTCAGTGATCTTTGATTCTAAAAATTGATATCAGAGCTTAGTGCCTCCAAGGAAGCTTAACTGCTTGAGGAAGATCTGGGAGATTGATTCAATGGATTTTGATTTTTAGAGACAACTCAATGGGGCACTTGAGGATCTTGATGTTGCCAGAAGTGAGGTCTATACCTTGAAGAAGAATCTGAATGTTGTTGATGAATTCATTAGTGAGTTGAAGGATCAAGCAAGTATCTGCAGAGAAAATATCAAGGAATAATGGTCAAGAACTTGAAAGATAGGTTGTTACCTTGAGGGATGAACTTGCTACTCCCAATTAATACAAAGACAAATTCAAAGCTAGTTCAACAAAGCTTGATGAGATGCTGGAAAGTCAGAGACATGGAAAGGATATGTGAGGCCTAGGATTTGAGAAAGGACAATCCTTTGGATCTAAAGAATCCTCCGATAAGACTGCCTAATGCTCATAAATTCAATGGTAGATGTTTTACTTGCAATAAATTTGGTCATAGGGAAAGTCAGTGCAGAAGTAGCATGAATAATGGAATAATGAACAATAACAATATGATGAACAACATGAATAATGTTTCTACCTTTACCAGTCAATGTTTCATATGCAATAATTTTGGACACAAGTCAAATGTGTTTAGAGTAGTAATGAATAACTTTCAGAACAAAATATGTTATGCTTCTAGAATGTTTGACATATTTCTAAATAGTGTGGATTAAGATAGAATCAAATGAACTTCATACCTATGAAGAATAATGTTGTTTTCCAAGCATACAACAAAATCGGTCATATTGCAAAGTACTACAGAAGCAAGAACAATTCTCTGGTAGACAAGAAAAAATCAGATGAGAAGGGAAAAACAAAGGTAGAAGAGATCAAGGAGAAGAGTGAGAAGATGCGAGTGAGAAAGGATGCATCCAAAGCTGACAATGGGTCTGCACCTGAATCAGGTGCAGGATCTTCAATCGGTAACTAGGGCTTTATGTCTTAGCAGGAGCTTTTCTTGCAGATTCTAAGAACCCCCTCTTCGATGAACTGCAATTGATTCTGAAAGGTTGCAAAAGGAGTGAATCATATGTGTAGATGATATCTGGAAATTTCTGAAGGATCTTGTGCTTCGGTATGGAATTTCATGAAGATTATGATAACCGGTTGCTACATTTATTACAGTGAAAAATTAATTTTTTGAAGGATACAAGTGCATTTGAAGTCTTCATTCAGCACAATGAGATCAAGAGAGTAAGAGAAGAGTGCCAGAAAGCAACTTGGCGTACTTCACATCAATTTCAATGACTTCTAAGAGAATTCTAGTACCCGATTGTGAAGCGATGTACTTATCAGTTCAGATTTCTAGTTTTTTTGCAAACCCTAGAATTCAAAATGGCTTCAGTTTCTAGCATTGTTACTCCTTTGGTGGTTGAGATCAAGGATAGGGCTCGTCCAATCTTCAAGAAATACCCATTCAAATAGGTCGAGGACGATCCGACAGGTGCGTTCTCATTCGTGCCCTACGACGTACTGCACAATGAGGACATCAGGGCTTACATTCACTATGACCTTGAGGAGCCTGGAAATGCTGACATGTTGGACCTCTACAACAAGCATTTGGCCAATGGTTTAGGGAATCTCAAACCCCAATATAAGGTGTCACATGATAAGGGTTTCTCGCAATTCGTTCATTTCCAATTGTTTGACGAGGCTAAATGGATCCGCTACATCCCGAGCTGCGTGCATGACAAAATCATATGGTTAGATAGACCCCACAAGACTACCAAGTAGGCAATCCATGCTGTAACAGCTTTGGCTCAAACCAGTGAGGTGCCTAGCCTAAGGAAGGTATCAAATCACACCATCATTGCTACCACTAGATCAAATTTTTATAGCAGAGCCATGACCATAAATGATATTCTGGAGAATGATGTAAACTTTGCTTCTATGGTGGTCGGATATAAGGTCTAGCAGTCCAGCCGATACAACTCTATCTCCGGTACTGCCATATGCTCTGCATATCAGATGCTTAAAGAGGACAAGAGGTATGATTTGAGCACATCACTTTTGAATGAATTATTGAGCAATCTTAAGAAGATAAACTAGGACAAAAAGAATACTTTTAAATATGGAACACTCCTTATTTGCTTGGCACTCTAATTCTTTCAAGAGATACCCAGTATCAATGGCAAGGTCGAATGGGCCTATGACAGATCGGTGGCCATGTAGATCAAGGAAGGTCTATGGGGATTGGTGATGCTACTATGAGGATATGTGCCCTTTGGGGATACTTCAAAACCTTCCAAACCTCAATGAAGAATAGGGAAAGGATTCCTAAGGAGGTGGTAGAGAAGTATGAGCAAACCATCTGCTTCACGGTGGAAAAGGATCAATGCCTGATGGAAGAAGTGGAGCCCTGAATTGTTTGGATCATGCCTATGGGGTATGAAGTTGACTCTGTTACACTTTAAGCTTATGTACAACATCTCCTGAGTCAACTGGTGGATCCCAAGGAGGGGAGATTTGGGACATTTAAGGTGAGAGATCTTAGTTTGCACCAACAGTTTACTACCACTACCGCAAAGATAAAGGTAACAAAGATGGGAGAAGAAGTAGCTGCTCAGATGGGCTTCACCAAGGAGGAGGTGAAGAATGCTAGAGAGAAACATGCTCAAAAGGAGGCAACTAAGTCTACTCCCGCTCAGGTGGCACAACCTGCTAAGACCACCCCATCTGGAAAAAGTGTACTGAAATAAAAAGAAAAACCTAAAAGAACTTATGTTGTTGTATCTTCAGTGGCCTCAGAAATGGAATCTGAGGAAGAGGTAGGAAGAGAAAATAAAAAGGGTGAATTTGGTAGGATGGTGAGAAAGCCTCAATCCAGTGGAGCTCAACCCACCAAAAAGGCCAAGTCAAATCCTGCTCCCTCTAGAAGACCTCAAAGAAGAAGATAGGTCAAAAGTCACTTGGACAAGGATCTAGAATATGGTAATATAGAAGGTAAGTATACAATAATTCCTCCACTGTTAGCAAACCAGTTGATTGATGAGATATTAGTGGATGGAAATTTGAAGAATCTTCAACCAAATTTTGACAATTTTGATGATAGTGATCAAAGAAAAGTAGAGGAAGCGGTAGTATTGTATTTACATAATTTTAGTAAGACATTGATTGAGTTAGAGAAGTCCATTCCAAAGGACCTATATAGTATTATAGATTCTAGAAGGATGAATGCCAATAAAATGAATAGAGAGATGAAGGAAAGAGAACCTGTAAATAGATGTACATGTATAACACATGATGAAGTTAACAGATTAATTGAAGAAGCTAATAAAAAGGAATTCAAAAGCAAAAACTGAATAAACAAGTTGATGATTGGTAATGTTGAGGAGGTCAGAAAAGAAACAAAGGAAATTTGGAAGAAGATCATTCAGAATGACCCTCTGTATATAGATGCCTTTAAATCATCTC
This sequence comes from Cryptomeria japonica, assembly GCF_030272615.1. Classification (NCBI taxonomy): domain Eukaryota; kingdom Viridiplantae; phylum Streptophyta; class Pinopsida; order Cupressales; family Cupressaceae; genus Cryptomeria; species Cryptomeria japonica. The sequence goes on along the minus strand of NC_081408.1, from coordinate 275,351,093 downwards.
TATCGGAAGACAAGCAAGGTGGTTCTAGAAGTCAGAAGGTTGAAACTCAGTCTGAGGATCAACCAGAAGAACAAGGTAGCACCACAATTAATGCTAAGACCGGTGGCAATCCTCTGGTGACTGACAACACTACAGCCCCTAAGATTCAACAAAAGGATGTAGAGTCAGCTAAGATGGACAAAGGAAAAAGGCAGAGCCGATCCGGCAATTGCCACTCCTTTAGTGACAGGGATTTCACCCTAGATCAATCTTGATGGGTCAGTCGATCTTGGAAAGTTATCTCCTATACAAATCTTATGCTTTCTGCCATGGTCCAAGCTCAAGCCAACCAAGACCTGGTGAAATCTGAAATTGAAGACAAAAAGTTAATTTTGATGTCCATTGATGTCTTCCAGAAGGTGGCTACAAATGTACAACTAGATTCAAATAATAGCCCCTCCGGTAAATTAATTCAATTGATTAACAATGTAAATAGCAATTTTGATTTGTTAGAGAAATTAGCTACTCAAAAGGTTTAGATAGATTTAAGGAAGTTAGAAAGCAAACATTCTTGAAGATGATTGAGGATGATAGGGTGACATTGAATGAAAGACTGCAGACCATTTCTGACACATTGTCAGAAGCCGGTAAACTGTACAAGTCTTGTCACATTTTGCCCAAATTCATTATTGATATTGATAAGAAAATTAATGACTACTAGGACAAGCTCACAAGTATCTCACAATCATTTGATCCTAACGTAACTCTAACCAAGAGCATTGAAGGACAGATCATAGATTTGGATGATCACATCTCCACTTTTCAAGTTGATAAGGAGAAAATTTTGAGGAGAGTAGGTGAACTCCGAAATCTGATTGTTGTCCGGATAGATATTATGTTGAGAAATAAAGCAGATTCTATAAAGGAAATGGCACAGCCTGTCCCATCAGACTTAAGAGAGCTAGAAATGTATGTCACTCTATTCAATGCATTTATCACAATTTTGGATAACCTGAAGAATGGGTGGGATACCCATCTGGGATTTTTGAAGACCGTTTATGCTGACCTATTCATATATTTGTAAAATATTCATTTGTATATAAGTTTTGCGCAGCATCCCATCTTTGGCATTGTTGTCAAAGGGGGAAAGATTAGGTGAAAAATATATAGAGAGTGTACAGTACAGTGGTGAAGACTCTTGGATTGTTGATCTAAGGGAGAGCCTTAGAATTCTTTTATTCTTTCCTTTAGTGAACAGGTTTCTTTCACAGGTTTCAACACTTAGCCATTTTTCATAAGTGTTGCCATCAATGCCAAAGGGGGAGATTGTTGTCAATTGAAACCCATCTAGTGAATTTAGGTGACTTCCAGTGGTTGATTATTTGTTTAGGTCTGTCATTTATGGCAACTCTTTGTGGTGGATCGATCCGACAGTTGTATCCGGAAGTTGGTGTTAATCGGTAGCCAGTTAACCGGTAAAATAGGGTATCTTGGTAACGTGTTGGTCTGGAATGATTTGCAGTGATTACGGTGTTTTTGTGATTACTTTTGTGATTTTGGTGATAGGGAAGACCTTTAGGAAGCATGTGGTTATAATATTTTGGTATGGTACTATGTTTTGTTCATGATTGAAGTCGACTTTGTGCTACATGTTACATCTCTTGAAGCCGACTTGAAGGAGATTGTTTTTGTGTTATGCTCGGATATATAAGATCAATTTGGTGATTTATTTTCGGTGTGTTAGAGATGTGGTGATCCTTTTTTTGTGGGATTGAGCGCAATTTCACATGCACATTTTGCCTTCAGACCAACTAGTAGCTAACTAAGATAGAAATAGAATGTTCGGCCGAGCAGAGACAGTCAAAGATTTAGAGCTTAGTTGGAACTCATTTTTGCATAGTCATATGTTGATTAAGAGTTAATTTCATTGTATTTACTCATTGTAATCATATTGTAAGTCAGCGAGACTTCCCTGAGGGTTATAGCCCTCCGGGAAATTTTATTTGAGCAGTGAACTCTAGGTAGTGAGCTTGAATGCAAGTGCATTCCCCATCTATGTAATATTTATGTACTCCTAGCCATAGTATATGAATATTGTGGGTTTCAGCCCCACTGTGGGTTTTCACTTTCCAAGTTTCCACGTAAAAATTCCGGTGTTGTGGATTTGTGTATTCTTAGTTGCATGTTTATGTTCTTTTCTGCTATACATTGCTAATCGATGGATAAAGAATAAGTTTGTGGTTTTAACTTCTGTTAGATCACTGATTCACCCCCCCCCCCCCCCACCCTCCCCCTCAGTGATATTTGATTCTAACAATCTGATTCACCCCCTCCCCCTCTCAGTTTTTCTTCATTGTTATTCACAAAATGTTTTCATCCTTTGCATCATATTGTCTCTTGTCTTGAGGTCGACTCACATGTTTCATCATTCTTCGAGTTTTGAGACCTTGTGGCCGACGTGAATCTTTTCCAAAATTGAAGGAGCTTATATAATATCATTTTTTATCACTCTTAGGGATATAGAGATATATAGAACATTATTAGAATTAAAGTATTTAGATAGGTCCCTTCTACTAGTTCATGGAACAACGATCAAGCCAATGCACCATGTGTAAACTTGTAATACCTTGTGGCAAGCTTGTGAACCCATTGTTATTCTAGATACTAATACATATTATGTAATTGATGTTGCTGATGATGAATATGATAATTTCCTTGTTGAAGAACAATCTCATTGTGTGGTTTCTGTTGCGTTGACTCTATGTTGCACCGTTGGACAGTCCTATTTCGGACCCTCCATTCAAGACTGTACCAAAGTTGCATCTTGTTTTCCATGTCTCATATCTGAAGAGGGTCATTAGCCATATGTTACGACCCCACATCTTAACTAGTTTAAGCATTATAATAGTCATAGTTTAGTTATTTAGTTAATATTTTATTATTTGGCTTTATCCTAAATTATTTGTATATTGTAAATCACTCTTTGTGAGGAGCATCTATTGATATAGTAAAGAAAAAATAATATCATAATATATTTTGTAATACATCTATTCTATTAAGGTGGTTGCCCTCTCAAAGTAGTTACAATTTTTTATATCAAAATAATAATATTTGTCTTTTTTTTAGCATTGTGTTTTTTTTGCATGTTATTATTTTATTTGATGTTATTTTGTATGTGAACACCCTAACAATATGTATAGATGGAAGTGACTCAACTTAGTTACTATATCTTGATAACCCTAACAAAATGACACCTTTTATTTCTACATTTTGTATGGTTCATGAGGGCCAATTCTATGATAAATCATGTGGATATTTTTCTCTTTGAAAGATTTCTATAGAAATGCACACAATAGTAAGTGATAGTAATTATTTTTCGATTTATGTTCATGTGGGAAAAATATTTGCAACTAAAAATTACTTGTGTGCGCGTGTGTAAGTTTTGAGATTTATCTTGACAAAGAACAACACAGTTACATTCCATAGCCTATTATTTTAAGAAATTAAACCCTTTTGAAATATTCCAGTTTATCTTACTTTAGCATGTGTAATTCAAACTAAGGTGGGGGATAATGTAGAGTATAAAATGACATGCATCATACTTTTCCCCTCTAATTTTATACTCGCTTTAGCCATTGCAATTTAGCATAATTTGATTTGGATTATTTATGCAAAAAAGTTGATAGAATTTGTAATCACCAATCCATTTACCTATTTTGACTCCCATTCATTTGTACTTCATACCCACCATCCACCTTTACTTTCCAAATGTGAGATCTATTTTGGTCAAGATCAATAGTGCAGTCTCATTCTCTAAATTCAAATTTATTTCCCTCTAACTTTGAGCTAGACTAATTAAAAAATAAGACTGGTGTTTGTTGGATTTTATACTCAATTAGTCAAAAGGGGCTCCAAATTGTCATACTTTAACACATGACCTAGGTCATTATATAAAACACATTATCATAGAAATGGACATGAGAAATCATAGCTTGCATCAACATTCAAAAGGATAACTCTTTTAATATCCATCTTTTTATAATTATGAAAAGTAAAACCATAGATCTTGACTAAGGTACAAGGAAGTATAACACTTCAACCCTAGCATAACAAGTCGTTGAAGGTGTTCCTCAACACCACAATATTCCAAATCGACTAATAGGCAAATGTGAACTCTCTTAGGTACACAAAACATATCACATTAAAAGATATCATCATAGAAAACTACCACAATTGCATCAATCATATTCAAAAGCTCAAAATAGCTAGATCAATTCATCATAATCATCTACATTCATTTCTAACCTATAATTTTGTATCATAATCAATATCCGTCAACACATCAATCAACTCATCACACTAAATTAATGTTCCATCTTATCCTATCCTCTTCATACCTTACCTCACAAATAATACCTTAAAATTATAAATTCTTTTTTACAACTCATATAAAATACTTAAATATCCTTTTTTTTCTCTAAAGATTAGATAACAAATTAAGTTGTTAGAAATGTGATGGTGTATGTCCTCTATAGGAACCTTAGTCTTATAACATGAAAGGACTTCTCACCAAACCATATAATCATTAATTAGGTAAAAAATTTGATTCTTGTACATTATGATGAAACATAACTCTTGTAAATCTTAAATAAATCTTAAATAAGAAATTTGTCGGCAAAGTTAGGAGATCCTAAAAAGTGTAAGCAATATCAATTCATATAGTTATACTACAAAATCACTTCATTTATACACAAAAGAGTTTCCAACACATGACGTTTTTACCCATCATACCTTTTTCTTGACTGTCGGTCATATCAAAGCTTTTTATTTAGAGATCAATGATTGAAAAGGAAAGAAAATGATAAATGTATATTACTAGAATCAAATTAAAATCAACCACACGGTGTTCTTCGTTTATTTATCAGCACTATATCTACGAATTTCTATTACAAGCTATTCTTATTTTATTTTCTAGCAGTTTATTTATATTTATAGAATTTCTATTACAAGCTATTCTTATTTTATTTTCTAGCAGTTTATTTATATTTATAGAATTGCCATTCTCAAGTTATTTTTAGATTTGATTCTAGCGGAGTTAAACATTAATTTGTTTGGTGAATTTGGTGTCAATATAGAAGAGAAGAGTGTCATGTAAATTATCTCTCCATCTTGATTATAGTCATAGGTACCACCTCGAATTGCTAATTAATAATAAGGATTAGAACGAATCTCATTAGGTGTTGTGATTCTATTTGGTTTTATGTGTATACCACAACAATTGAAGGTGTCAAATAGAGTATAAAGGGGTTGTATTAAGACATGCAATACACAAATTTTTAATCTAAAGAAGATATTTTAAAAATTGTTTAAATAATATATTTTGAGAAAAAAGGAAGAGAAGAGCATCATGAAATGTGTTGAATGCGGTCATAGCCTAGAGACATAAACTAATATCTTAATTCCCAAATCACTATCATTCATTAGAGGAAAACACCAAAAATATCCAGCTTCGGTTCCAAAGGAGAGCAAGATGTTGTGTATGATTATATCCTCTTTTTTATTTGATTTGATGTGATTGTGGAATGACTAGGTGAAATGATGCAAAATTAATAAGATTCAACATGAAAAAAATGGATATAGAACTAGAAATTGTTACAAGCTAGGGTTGTCGTTGCACCCAAAGATTGACCTGTCAATGCCCGATACAACCACTAGACTTATAGAATCCATAGGAAGTTGTTAAACCATGTTGTGAATCCCCACGAGGGATGCTGATCCATTGCCAACAATCCCCCTCCCAGCATCACTCACCACGCCTTGCGTGATTCTAATCTGTGACCAAGCTCGGATACCACTTGTTACAAGCTAGGGTTGTCATTGCACCAAAATATTGACCTGTCAATGCCCAATATAACCACCAGACTTATAGAATCCACAGGAGGCTATTAAACTATGTTGTGAATCGCCGCGAGGGCCGCTAGCCCACTGCCAACAATTCAATCTCCTCAACTTGGTGTATGAGGTAGTGTTCTTGTGCATTGAAAAATGTTGAAGGTAGACACTTTTGCATTTCACACATTAGATGAGGAATTTTTCTCTTCCAATAATTTATATCTTCTTTATGGATTTCTTTAGATGGCAACCATCTACAAGTCATTCAAGGCGATAAAATATTAATGAGATTTAACAAAAACATACAATATATTACATAACAAGTAAAACAAATGGCAAATATAAGATCTATATTGTTAGAAGTGATAAAAAATGGTTTTTTATTGTGCCTTGCCTATTATTCTCAATCCCTAGGTTTTAGGTTTTAAAAGGGTTTTTGTCTTGTTGTATTTTCCCTTTGTTCCTCCTGGGCTATGTTATATTTTCCAGTTGACTTGCATTTGCCAATGACCTTGTTTTAAGTCATGATCGGGAGGCCTTTTTATTGTTGGATTACCGACCCCGCACGTTAGGAATCGCCGCTTGAAGTCATTGCTCTTAATTTTTAATTATATCCCTAAGTGCTTCAAAAATCCCCATGATATAAAATTCTAAAATCCCCTAGGAAGGTCCCTGTGCACAATCACTTCACCCATAAAAGGGCTCCATGTGCTCAAAATATTCACTTAAGTGTCTACCTTAGTGTCACTGTTGTGCAGGATAAGCATGTCAAAGGGAAATATGAAGAAAGTTTATCCCGCGAGCATTTTAGCAAAAAGTCTTAGCCCCGTGGGATAAGGGAATAACACAACTCAAAGAGGAAGTGTTATCCTACGATACATCAGAGGTAATGGTAGAGCACCATAGGATAAGAAGTCTAAAGCAAATATAAAGAAAAGCTTATCCCGCAAATGCTTCATAACAACAAAAGGATCATGCGGGACAAGGAGCATTCACAGGAGCGACAGGAAGAAAAGCTTTTCCCGCAGTAGTTTTTAGTATGCACTATCACCATGCGGGATAAGGGAAGATGAGGAGTACTGAGAAAGGCTTATCCAGCAGTGTCTTAGGAATACCAAGATGAGGTTGCGAGATAAAAAATAACTCAAAGCTACAATGGAAATGTTATCCTGCAAGGTTTCCAAGCTGTGAAAGTGGTAATGCGGGATAAGAGAGTGGAAAAGGTAACAAGTATAAGGGCTTGACCCATTGTTTTCTTCATTTACAAAGATTGGTCCCACGGGATAAGGAGTAACAAAGGATTCTGAAGAGGCCTTATCCTACAAGGAGTTTCACCCATTCAAAAGGGGTCATGGCATAAGAATTTCAAGCCAAAGACGAGGAGGAGAGCTAGAGATAGGCTTATCTTTCGGTGTCTTAGGAATATCAAGATGGGGTTGTGGGATAATAAATAACTCAAAATTACAATGGAAATGTTATCCCGTAAGGTTTCCAAGCTGTCAAAGTGGTAATGCAAGATAAGAGATAGTGGAAAAGGTAACCAGTATAAGGGTTTGACCCAGTGTGTTCTTCATTTGTAAAGATTCAAGAGGCCTTATCCCGCAAGGAGTTTCACCCATTCAAAAGGGGTCGCGGGATAAGAATTGCAAACCAAAGACGAGGATTTCTTATCCCACACATTCCTGCGGGGATGAGAGATAGGTTGTGGGCTAAGAAACTATTAGTCTGTAGGCTTATCCTATGAGGGGTATATACATGAAGAAAAGCATTCTCAGGAAGCAGACAAATAGAGGGCTATGAGCAATGCGGGATAAGAGGATTCCTAAAAATATATATTTAGAGCTTTATCCGCAAAGGAAAACAAGGAGGACTATTGCGCTATGGGATAAGAAGTGATAGAAGCCAATGAGGTAAAAATAGCGGAAGCTTGTCCCACGATGATGAAAAAGATGCTCCTAGGTGCCACGAGATAAGAAAGAAAAGCAAACACAAAGAAACTTTATCCCATGGGGATAATTAAAGTTGTGAAAGACAATGCGGGATAAGAGAGCAAGGTAAATACAAAGGAGGGCTTATCCCATAGAGATAGTAAAGGCCATGGGATGGCATGAATACCACCAAATGATAAAGATTTTGAAAAGTCAAGGGTGGTCAAAAGAGCTTCATAAAATGCCAAGTCACCATTCAGAGGACGTCAAATGACAATCTTGGTCATTCATTTCTTAATCAACGGATGAAATTCAAATTTAGTGCCAATGACTAACTCTATCCAGCACAGATGAATTAATGAAACACCATAAAAGAGGAATTCATTGGTATTCTTCCTTACCTTATAATCAAAAGAAAATTTAGAGCATTTCTCGAGCGAGAAGAAGAGCGAGTTTCAATGAACCAGTGCGCCCTCCAGCAATTCAGCTAAGCAAAATCCAGTAAGTTGATTATCTAACCATCCTTGTGCATTGTTAGGCTATTGTGTGTGCCCTAGAGCTTGTAAGTTTGTATCTTCTTTTAAATTTTCTAGGTCTTCTTTACTTTAAGCAACAAAATGACTTCTCCCATTGAGAAATTTGCTAGTCCTACTGCAAAGGAAACCCGTGTTGCTGAATCCAACTCATCAATTCCTATCACTGAAGCTACACCAAATGATATGATTCCTCCTCTGCAAAAGATAGAAAGTACTCACGTTGTAGAGCTAAACCCTAGAGCTTCCCCACAAGCATCTGAGGAGGCTGAAGCTAGCTCCCCTCTAAAGGAAAAGGCCACAAAAAGGAAAAGAAGAGCAATTCGAAAGACTATCAATGTTGTCTTAGATAGTCAGTCTTTAGATGAGCCCACTCCCACTCCTAGAGATAGAAAACCAACCCAAAAGAGGAGAAGAAATGCCTAGTTATAGAACCTACCACTGAAACTCCTCCGCCTACAAAAAGTGCCCCTGTTGTAGCCAACCATCCTGCTAAGGAAACCCCAATTCCTTAAAGGCAAAATCCTCATTAAAAAAAAACCCTCAGGAGCAAGTTAAGGAAACTGCTTCTGCAAGGAAGCCAACCCCTAAAATTGCAAGGAAACCTAAGCAACCATCAAAGGGAGAATCATCTTCCCAGACAAAGAAAACAACAATGCCTACTACCCCTCTTGCTCCTGCAATGACTTTAGAGGAATTACAACATGAAGCTGAACAAAAATGAGAGGAGGCTACATAGAAGCCAACCAGACAAACAAGGAGTCTGCACTAGGACCTCTTGGAATTATTTGAAGGCTCTACTATGCATGATAATCTCATAATTTCCTTCAATGATAAGGAGACAGGGTACAGAGATGCTTTCACAAAGGAAAGAGACCGGGACATTTTTTATTATTTTTATGGCAACAGAGACAAACCTGTCCCAATATCCAACCCTTGGACATTGAATATGGGGAAGTTGGTGGTACCAAATATTTTTGTTGAGTTTATGTTGATAAGGAATTTGGCTGAAGCTTATGATGCCCTAAGCCTAACTGTAAGGACTGTATAAGGCTATGTCCTATTGGAAATCTCACACAGGGCCATTGTTGAGTGTTTTGGTTTGGATGGGTCTTCCCTCAAGGGCATCAATAGGGACAGTCTGAAAAGGGACTATCAATATAAAAAAGAGAGGTATAGAAAGCACCTTGTTCCTCCATTCATGAGGAAACTTTTCAAGAATTTATAGAATTATTTCCTACCATTTGAAAGGTAGCCTTTCAAATTGGAATGCTTTGAACCCTACTTTGTCAAAACCTACTATGCATTGGGGCAGATTCTTGGAGTAGATTGTGGGATTACTCAAGTGCCCATTGATTTCATGATGATTTCTATCAACATCCAACACCCTTAAATAGATGAGTTGTATGATTTTGCAACTATCATTCATGACAAGCTTCATAAGGGATTAATAGGAGCAAAAAATAAAGATGAGAATCTAGAGTTTAGACATTACTCTTTATTGTGTCATTTGATTCTTTATCAGAACAAAGCTTACTGGGGTCCACAATTGAATATAAGGACAATTGACCCATACACAGGTGGACTCAAGTATGGGATATGGGGTCTAAGTATGATGATTACTGTGTTTTCTTTGGCCATTTTGTCGTAAATATTTTGTCAAGGCTTGGAACTGGCTTGCCACAACTGCCCAAGGACATCATCAAAATTGAGAGTAAAACATTGTAGGGCTAATGGATTGGTATATCGAGAAGGTGCATTCACCCATAATTTTGGGGACTTCTTTTTCTATGGAAATTGCACTATCATTAGGGTCTATGGGTGTGAGCAAGCACCCCATGTGTTGCCGCTTTTTGTTTCTCCAAGGCTAGCATATCTTGAATTCATCTAGAAGATGATGCGGATGGAGAAAGATCAGATTAAAACTGATAAGAAAGGGAACTTCCTCCCTAGGGTGACTATTTTTGATGAATTCGTGGTAGGGTGTGATACTTTAGAGAAGGTACAGGGTTTCCTGGTAAAAAACTATAGATCAAAGGTTTCCCAACCCAAGCACGTTGACCCCGAAGGATATATAAATGATCTTAGAATATACAAGCTAAAGGAGAAAGGTTTTTTTCATTCTTTTGATGAAAGAGAAGACCCAATCATAAATTCCTTCCCTATTGAGTTGGATCAAAGAAGGAAAAAATGGGAGCTTATGAAGAAGCTTGAGAGGGAAAGGAAGTGGGACGATCCTAATTTTGAGGGATTTTGCAAAGATTTTCAGAATGATTTTGGTAGGATGTCCTTCATGATTAGAAAGGCAGATGACATAATAAAAATCGAAATGGAGAGAAGGGATGCCACAGATTAAGGGGTTGAATTTGAAGAAAGGCCAATTGACCCATCCCCTACAGTATACAAGGTGAAGGGAAATATAGTAACAATTAAGAACTACCTCCTGGAACCTCTCGACATGATGCACAAAGAGAAAAGAAAGTTGTTGTTGAGCAAGGAAGAAAGATTGAGAAGGGGAAAGCATAAGTGTCCAATTTTGTAGACATTCAAGAAGATTTTGATACAAATGTGCCACCACCTTCACCCCCTCAGGAATCATTTCATGAAGATGAAGTTGCTAAAGTCCTCAATGATTCAGATAGCGTCATCATCCCAAGCACAATCCCTATAGAAGAAACAAATGATGAAAGAAATTATCGCTTTAAAGAACTTTATGGCAGATGACAATTTATGAACTCTCCTGAGTTCAAATATTTTTGGCTTAGGGAAAAATTAAAGAACTTATCTGATGAGGAGATTAGGAATTTTTGTAGGAATAGCTTCAGATGAACCCTTGAAGAAGACATGGAGATGATTCAAAATAGCGACATGCTTCTTGTTCCCGGCTGGGATTTTGAGAAACTTTTCTTGTTAGATAAAATCATGTGGCAGAAGGACCCCAATTTTGCCAAAGATTTTGGAGAGCATGGGTCAAGGGTAAGCATAATCCTAAAGGATTTTTCTCTATGGTCTAAAGCCCCAAATTTTTCAGAAACCTATAGTTTTGCATGGTGGACAACAAAAAACTAGTGATGTAGTAGTTAGGACACTAGAAGATACCACTGCATCTAAGACTGTGGCAATCACATCACATGAAGTCTAATTTGATCAGCTAGTAGTTGAAGATCTTGCACAAAAGCAAGTAAGACTAAAGGACATATGTGTGGCCTTAAAATGCAAGCCACAATAATTTATTCATTGAAAATGCTGCATTAAAGGCAAATAAAGAAGATGATTGAAGACTCTTCAGGAGGAATTAGACCTGAAGAATTGGAAAGGATGAACAAAGAATTGCAAAGGGTCAGAAATGAGGCTGAAAATAATTATTTTGAAATCAAGAAAACTTCAATTTGGCAGATTTCAAATAAGATTATTAATAAGTTGAGTGAGGTACATATTTCATATTCTTTGACATCTCAGCTTCTTAGTTAGATAGATGAAATTATTTCATTCTTTCAACCCATTAGGATTACTTGGCTGCCAAAGAGTCAAATTTTAAAGGAAGTCATGTTGGTGGTCAAGAATGCAGACTCTCCACCCCAAAGTGTTGGGATAACATGGAATAATTGTAATTTGTTGATTAAGGAATTGCCCAACATAGAGAATGAGAAGAAAACATTGATGGGGATGACTAATTCTTTCCAAGGGCTGAAAAAGTGGGATATCCCCACAATTTTGATAGGTGAAGGACAAATCAAAAGACTAGAAGAGTGGAAGCAAGGCTTCCAAGATGCCATAAATGCAGTTTTGACTTCTCTGATATTGATCCAACCCAAGGTGATACATATTATGATATTATTGATAAAATTGTGGAGGTGGATTTGATGTATCACAGGTTTACTTTGGGAGCCGCAATTGTGCCAGCCCACAAGACAAAAGAAGCAATGACTAAGATGAAAGGCTTAAGGGATTTTTCTTGGCCAGTTGATGAAATAGAAGCATTGCACAGAAAGTACAATTCTTTGGAAGAAGAGCAGCTTGAAGAGGAAGACTACTCTTAGTCATTCCATTTTTTCCACTCCAAAAAGTTTTGTGCAGGTTGTCTATTTTGGGAGAATGATTAGAATTCCCAACTAGCAAGGACCAGTCGCCAAGAAGCCTACCACTGAATGCCAGATTGCACTTTTGACCCTGTCAGGAGCTGATATGAAGTACAAATGTGAGGACACCTTTTGCAGGTCTGCAGCACAAACTCCCAGGATGATGCCTTCACAACCACTTTCATTAAATGCATCAATGAAGATTGCACACAGAGAACCGAGGACATAGGCTTTAGGTCAAATTTGAAATGCAGTTAGATTTTCAAATGTGTCTTCTTTGACCTGAGGCTTGTTTGTCCCCTTGTGTTATAAAAGGGAATTCAAGGCCAAGAAGAAGGATTCAGAAATTTTGATTAGTATGTACTAGGAAAACTGTAGAGAAATATAGTGACAGTTAGTCTTTTGCAAGCTTGATGAGAAAAATAGTTTATCATGATTGTATCATTCAGATTTTAAAAATCAATATAGAATACATTCATTTTCTTGCTCCAATCTCTGGTGTTTTATTTTATAAGCTGAAGTGTTAATGATATTTTAGCTTGTCTCCTCTAATGGAGAATGTGTGTTATTTGGTAGGTTTCATTTCCAGTAAATGAATTAAATTCTATCCTAAACACTGCAATATGTATATGAGAAATTGTGAGGAAGGAGTGGATGCGTTCTCATTTTGAACATGTTAAGCAAGTCTTAGATGTTTAGTATTGAATTCTAATGGTGATCATATGATACTTTTTGTCATTAGGCTTGTTATTTGACTTTGTTTTCCCTTGATCAGGCACTTGTTGCACTTTTCTAGTTTTAAGGATCATTTTCACATTCTTATTTCACCTTTTATAAGTTTCTAGTTCTTCTACATTAGGAGTAAAATAGATTAGAGCCACTTTCAATGCAAGCAAAGTGACACAAGCTAAAGTTCAAGTCAGAATTTGTAGTTTATCATACTTTCCTTGGTATATTTTTATTGAAAGCATATGTTGTACATTGCAATGTTTTCTCATATAAAGCTAAAATTTTGTATAGCATTGCAATAGGGATACCCACCTAGGTCCTGCAGAGCCTGAGGAGTAGAAGATTGCATCTTTTATGTTGAATCTTGTTCATTGGCCAAGTCCAATCCTAGGTCTTTTTACGAGTTAGTAGCTATTTCTCTAGGATCTAGGATTTGTAGATTTGGGAACCAACATATACAATGAATTGAACAAATATCGCTACTTACCTCATGTATTTTCCAAGATCATATATAACCTGCTTGACATTGTTGTCACAGTTGTCTGGGAGAGATAGAGGTAGAACGTACTGCAACAATTATAAAATGATCTTTTCATTATTTTTCCAAAAGTAGTAAATATAATACACAGAAAAGTACATGAAATATACAAACATATATATAATATACCAGAATAATTACCTTAATTAAGATAAGGCAATCACGTGTTTTCATCCCTAACCTAAATTCACCTTCCTTTGTTATGATATTGTTTATGTTCATAGAAAATCCTATGGGAAGTCGAATTTTTCATATGACTTCTTTTATAGCATTTCTTTGTTGCACCGTTAATAACCAAGGAAGGGCACTTATATTAATTTGGTCTCCATCGCTATTTAATTGAATGACATTTTTCATTGCATGATTGGCTTCTTGAATGTCACTACAAATTTTGACAATTTTTTTCTTTTTCATGCCTTCCATCCAACATTCCATAACAATTCTGTTAAATTCTTTCCGATATGCATTGTATCAAATAAATGGTCAATTTATAGCTGCTCATAGTAGGGAAACCTACTAAATTATCTAGGATAAATTTTTAGTCCCTGTGGAAATTGGCCATTAATGCCTTGACGACCTTCATGAAACAATAAAGTTAAACAAATTAACAGCGATAATCATTGTCAATTACAACATGAGTTAGCGAAACACAATATAAAAATATAAATTCCAAACATATCATATATGATAGATAAACAATTTGATCCAATGTATAGCCTTGATGATTAATTATATTATGTTCCAACTTCCATAGGCGAGGTGTCATTCTTCGTGGTTTTGATGTAGTCTCTTCTTTCCCATTGGAAAGATGTTTTTCAGTACTTTGATACTTATGATTTTTGTGGAGGAAGTTCATATACTAATCAAACACCTGCTTTGATAAACTTGTTGAATGATGAGATTTCATCTTTGGACCACAAACCGGACATGCAAATTTTCCCTTTGTTTGAAGACTTGCAAGATCATATATAATTGGATTAAATATGTCAATTTTTATAATTATATATAATGAATAGATTATTTAAAAAAGATGCATGATATCTACCTCATAAAATTAAATATCATTTAAGTGAAGTCGAACATTATAAAATACAACAAAATGTGGTAGCCCTGGGGCATCATGAATTATCCATACTAGCATTGCATGGAATTGAAATTGTCTTTGTCGTATTGGTCTAGAGAGGCCATACATCGTGACGCTATTCCATAATTTTAGTAACCTGTCAATAAGAGGCTTGATATATACATTCATATCTTTAACTTGTTACTTACCTAGTTGAATGAACATACACATTACATATACATAATTATTATAACCATTTTACTGCAATATATATAAATTAATGTACATGACTATTAAATGAAAAAGATATAAGTCATTATGCAACAAATAAGATAAATGAGATGCTACTATGTTAAAGAAAATAGATGTAAAAAAATACTTGGAACAATCATTGTCAACATTATGTGATGCAGAGCCCTCCTTGTGACCTGCCAAACACCTCAAAATGTATGACACTGACCCCTCAAAACAAGAATTGGGTCCTATCAAGGCAAGGCTCTACAACATTAGTTCAATCTTCTCACTATCTTCAAGACTCATGCCTACTCAATCAGGGGTATCTTGCTACAAATCATTTTCATACTGGTTTTGGGTTATACAAGACTTCCCAAGGTCAGACAAAGCACCGGTTGTAAGGATTCCTGCCCATTCCTTAAGAAACTCACCCAATTAGGCCTAGTTGCTTGTAGCCCTATTTAGCGGGTAAAGAGACCTTAGGTTCAAAATTTCCCAAACACCTTGGAAAAAAAATTATGGATTCAAATACCCTTGTTTAAGTTACACAAATCCCCAAAAGGAAGGGTCAGGGTCTGGAAAACAAAGGTCTTTTCTGGCAGGATGTTGACTGTCCTAAAGGGCTAATTAAGCCTCTTTTGTGAAGCAACTATACTCAAATGAATTAACCGGCCAATTATAATTCCATGGGAATATATGGAACCATAAACCATAAGGTATTCCAAGGTTACACACCTGGAATCATCGCCATTTGCACACAAGGGTAACTTTATTGTTTAAGGTCTAGGTAGCCACATACAAATGTCTACCTAGGTTCACTCCAAACACACCTTTCCCTTGGTCCTCTTGAAAAATAATCTTTGAAACCTAGAATAAACTAACCATACTTTCCTTTCACCAAATCCCATGGGTCTCAGATTGATAAAGTGCAAGATATGGCCATGGAGGAGGAAAAACCCAAGGTAAACCCTGGTTTTTTGGGCAACTACAGTAAAACTTGGATATCAGGAGAAAAAAACACAACTAAGACTTAAAATCAAAGCCAAAACAAAGTTAACTCTCCTCTCCAACCAATTCACTTCATTGGGAATGGTTCCCAATCCGTACAGTATCATACCATGGACCAAAACTCCAGAATTGCAGGAAAAACTCAGAATTATATTAGTTTGTTGGCATCAAAACTCTTCTCTGTACAATCACTCCTTGGTAATTGGATCCACAAGGTGTATATACTACTCCACAACTTCTCTCAACTAAAAACCAAGAGGTTAGAGCCATTGGAGGAGTTTCAAATAACAAAATGCAAAAAGTGGATAAAAGTTGTCAAAATGTCATCTTTTGCCTCCTAATGCCTTGGGTCAAGTTTAACCCCTCCTAAAACATATTAAAACAGTAAAACCAACACATTTGATCCCCTATTGTCCAAAATTCCTAATTGGCTCATAGAAATGCCAAAATAGGAGTTTGTCTCACAAGATGGGGTTCATTATTACAAACACACAATACATGATTGAAAACCTATACAAAACATTCTAAAGATATATTTAATGCCTTATCCTCCCTTCTCATCGTCTGACTTATCATCTTGAAGGGTTTGATGGGGTGCTCCTACACCATACTCCCCGAAAGAAGAAATCTCAAGTCCACTTGAGATGAGAGTCTACAGGTCTGCACCATGATCCTTGATTCGCTACTCTGTCATCCAGACTGCTTCAAAATCAGGTTGTCCTTTCCAAGCCACCAAATACTCCATGTAAACTTTTCTCCTAGTTTTCTTTGCAACCTTAGTGTCTAGAACCTTATGCAACTTTGGTGGTTCATGTTTGGGAATGTCATCATCGACAAAAACCTGAATTGTGTCTTCTCCTACACCAACACAACATTTATAAAGAGTTAAGTCACAAACATAAAAAATAGGTGACAAACCAAGATCAGATGGTAGTTGAAGTTCATAGGCATTTGGACCACATTTCTTCAAGATTTGGCAAGGTCCAATCTTTCTTTGCATCAGCTCTGTATATCTGCCTTTTGGAAGTCTTTCCTTCTTCAAATGAACCCACACCAAGTCTCCCACATCAAACTGAACATCTGTCTTCTTTATGTTAGCACGAGCTTTATATTTATCTGTAGATTGTTGAAGATGAGTCTTAACTTGGTCATGGATTTCCTTTATGGCAGTAGCAAAGGTTTCTACATCTGCACTAATGGCTTCTCCTTGAGATAGCTCTCTTAACTCCATCACACCTCTTGGGTGGATGCCATATACAATCTGGAAAGGTGACTTACCGGTACTTCTATCACTATATCATTATAGGAGGATTCTTCCTGAGACAATATACTATCCCACCTTTCTCCATGTTGTCTAGTCAAACACTTGAGTAGATTTCCTAATGACCTGTTTACAACTTCAGTTTGGCCATCCTTTTGGGGATGATAGGCTGAGGAGAAGGATAGATTTGTACCAAGATTCTTCCAAAGGGTCCTCCAGAAGTGAGCAATAAATTTCACATCCCTATCAGAGACTATAGTCAAAGGCAAACCATGTATCTAAACAATCTCCTTAAAGAACAAGTATGCTACGTAAGAAGCATCACAAGTGGTCTTTCATGGCAAGAAATATGCCATCTTACTAAACCAATCCACCAATACAAAAACACTATCATATCCTTTCCTTGTCCTAGACAATCCTAAAACAAAATCCATACTTATGTTTTCCCATGGTCTTGAAGGTATGGGTAAAGGTTGGTTTAGGCTTGTATTGGTGGACTTTCCCTTTGCCTTTTGGTAGTTCAGACATGTCTCCACACATCTCCTGACATCTGCCTGTAGTTTGGGCCAAAAATAGTGTCTCTTCACCAAATCTAGTGTCTTGTCAAGACCAAAATGGTCTGCCATTGCTCCACAATGTTTCTCCTTAATTATATTCAATCTCATAGAGCATTTGGGTATGCATAGTTGTGCGCCCTTAAACAACAATCCATTTTGAATCAAAATTCAGAATACTCAACATGAAACCGTTCATCAAATGAAGCACATACCTTATAGGCCTCTCCAAAATCTTCATCACCCTCATACATGGTTTTCAAGGATTATATTCCAACACTCTCCAACTGAATCTGATTTGTAGTTAGGACTCTTCTGCTCAAAGCATCTGCCACCTTATTCTTGACTCCTTTCTTATGCTTAAGGATGAAAGTGAAAGCTTGTAGGGTCTCTACCCACTTCATGTGCCAGTGATTCAGCTTTTCTTGGCTATTTATAAAACTAAGGGCTTGATTATCTGTGAAAACTATGAATTCTTTTGGTAGCACGTAGTGTCTCCACTTTTTCAAGGATTGGACTAGAGCATACATCTCTAGGTCATAGGATGAATATATTATCTTCGCCTCATTCAACTTCTCACTGAAGAAAGTAATAGGTCTTCCCTCTTGATTGAGTACTGCTCCAATAGCCATGTGACTAGCATCACACTCCACTTGGAAGATCTTGTTGAAATCAGGTAGGGCAAGGACCGGTTGCTCTGCAACTTTTCTCTTCAATGTTTCAAAAGAATTATATGCTTCTTTTGTCCAACTAAACTTGCACTTTTGTCCTCCCTTGATGGTATTAAGCATAGGGGCACAAATATGGCTAA
This sequence comes from Cryptomeria japonica, assembly GCF_030272615.1. Classification (NCBI taxonomy): domain Eukaryota; kingdom Viridiplantae; phylum Streptophyta; class Pinopsida; order Cupressales; family Cupressaceae; genus Cryptomeria; species Cryptomeria japonica. Next base: position 275,332,484 of record NC_081408.1, on the reverse strand, counting down.
AGCCTCTTATAAACTTCCTATATAAGGTAGCTAAGCCATGGAAACTTCTAACATCATTCATTGTCCTCGGTGTAGGCCAAGATAATATGGCACTCACATTTTCTTGATCCATCTTCAATTCACCATATGAGATTACAAACCCTAAGTAAATGATCTCTTCTTGTATAAAGAAACACTTTTCCAATTTGATCATTAATTGTTATTCATACAATATTCTTAGGACCAGGTCTACATGTTTTAGGTGCTCTCCTATGGTTTGACTGAAAACTAGAATGTCATCTAGGTAGACTATAACAAATTTACCTATGAAATTCCTCAAGACTTAATTCATTAACCTCATGAAGGTACTAGGTGCATTGGATAAGCCAAACGACATGAATTTCCACTCATACAACCCCTCATTTGTTTTAAAGGCAATCTTCCACTCATCTCCTGGCCTAATCCTAATATGATGATAGCCACTCTTTAAGTCAACCTTTGTAAAATATCTAGCACCCCCCCAAAAATCTAATAGATCTTCAATGCTATGCATTGGAAACCTATACCTGATAGTAATCTTGTTGATAGCTCTTGAGTCAGTGCAAAGCCTCCAAGTGCCTTCCTTTTTGGGTGCCAAGACTTCAGGGACTACACATGGGCTCAAACTTTTGCCAATCAATCTAGATTCCAACAATTCTCCAACCTATTTTGCCATCTCAACATTGTGATCCAGTGTGAGCTTGTATGCCTCTTTATTAAGCAAGGTGGATCTAGGTATAAGGTCTATACAATGGTTTATGTCCCTCATGGGACGTAGTGACCTTGGCATGCCATCAGAGATGACACCCATATATTTGTCTAGTAGTTGTTGCACTACAGGATCAATCAACCTCAATCTGTCCTCTTTCTTGTCTTTAGACCTCTCCACCTTTGTTATTGTTGGAATAGAGATAAGGGCATAATAGACTATTCCTTCATTTTCCATGTTCTTCATGAACTGATTCCCTCCTAATACCAAAACCTTGGCCTCCTTTTGTTTGGTCTCCTCTTCATCCTCCATTAAAGGTAGTAACTCAATCACCTTACCATCTTTGGTGATGGAATATGTATTCCTAGCACCATCATGTTGTACCTCCAAATCAAACTACCATGGTCTCCCAAATAGGAGATGGCAAGCATCCATCTTTGCAATGTCAAACATCAACCTATCTCTATAGGTTCCAATTTGAAATTCTACCCAAGCCTGCTCTTCCAAAACAACTTGTTGTCCTTGTGTGAGCCATGATACCTTGTAGGGGCAAGGGTGAGGTAGTCTCCTCAACTTTAGTTTCTCCACCATCTCTAGAGACACAAAGTTCTCAGTTGAACCAGAATCTATTAGGACTTTGCATACTTTTCCACCCGCTTTGCAAGTGGTCTTGAATAGAGACTTCCTTTGTGGGGGTTCTCTATCAAACATATTCATAGTAGTGTGTGGGGGAAAAAGTGACACTAAGCAAACGTGCCCTAATCTCACTTTTAATCACACACTTGTGGAATACAAAAGAGCCTAGAGGTATCACACAATTGGCTACTTCTTTTTGTGGAAGAGAGCGCCACGGGCTACCTATTAGGATTTCTATTCCTTTGTTGCAAATGATAGATAGAATGATGCAAGTTCAATTCTTAACCCCAAAGTGCAAGTATGAACTAGTAACAAGATTGCAGAATTAAGATTAAACAATGGAAAATTGTAAACACAAGGACAAGACAAGAATGCAGATGTGTACCCGGAGTTAAAATCTGAGTGAAAATGTTCGGGACGAGGGCGCGTGCGCCACTGTCCTGATTCTGCTCCTGAAACTGCTATTTTGCAACCTGAAAAGCTGTCGGAAAAATGCTAAAACTTGCTATCTGACAGAAGGACCAGGGCACCCAGCGCCCTTGTCCCAGGGACTAGGGCGCCCAGCACCCCTGTCCTGGCAGGACCAGGGTGCCCCACGCCCCTGTCCTGGTCTTCTGGGTTGGAATTTGGTGTGAAGTTCTGTCTCAGTCTGCTTCCGTCGGATCTGCAACTTGCGGCGTCGTCCGAATCCCGAAACCTACACTTATATCTGAAAAGGTATGGTGGGTGGCTATATAGTGTTTTGCCTTAGTCAAACCCCTGCTTTGGTGATTTCCACCTCCACGAATAGCCAATTTGTATTGTAAAAGTAATGTGTGTGCAGACCTTGTGTGTGTGTAAGATCCTAAAATGCAAATAAGCAAACTAGAGAAACCTAGAAAGTAAACCCTAATTGCTTGTAAATGATAATGTAAATGCTCTAAATCAAGATGAAAAGTGATCTAAAGCATGAATACAAATGATATAATGAAGCTTATGCAAAGACATGAAAACAACATGAAATCATACCCAACCCCAAGGGAGGGGTACAAGCCAATCTTCAGTCAGTGATCCCTTATTGCTCTTCAATGCCTTCAAAGCCCTAAATGGATGAATGAAATTGATGAATGCTTGATAGATGGATGATGAATGTTGTTAAAGTCTTCAAAGATCTGCTCTTTCATTGCATAGAAGGTCCTTGAAACCAAAATTCCCATCCTTTCAAATGAAGAAAGAGAGCTCTTATATATGAAACCCTAGGTCTTAATTTCAACTTTTGGCCGACCTAGAGATTGAATCTCCCACCAATTTCTTGGGGTTAAGCTTTATTTTATGACTGGATCGCACTCCTAAAATTTTGGAAAAAATGTCCGGGACCGTGTGCACTCCGAGCGCCATGGTCCCGGCAACTTTTCACCAAATTTTCAGGGCCGTCGGATATGATGATTTTAGAGAGAATCCAGAAGTTACAGGTGATTTCGAGATGTTTTGACCCCCGAAATTAAGCCCCCAAGTTCAAAATAGGACCTAATTAGGGTTTTTGAGTAAATGATGTATTGGAGGAATAAATTGAAAGGGGCACACTTTAATGAAAAGGGCCCAACTTATGATGAAGTAGGACCTTAGACCTAATTAATTTAATTAATTAAGTGCTAAAGGGGAAATGCAATGCAAAATGCAAAATGCGCCAAGGCGGGTGCTAAACTACGTGTGAAATTGTACCACCCTAGCAAGTGCGTACAATTTACGACGCTACATTTAGCCCCCACTTTAGCGGTCATATGAACACTACGTGCATATGCAAGCTAAAGTACAAAAAAGTAAACATTATTTGAAAAAGGATATATCCATAAGTCTGTTGAACGAAGCCCCCAGCGGTATTTGCAGTACACAGTTAGGAACCGTACCCTAAAAAACACACGTTAGATCACAAAATCACCTAATGCTTACTAAGGAAGGTGATGAAAATTTGAGGGTAGCTATATGCCCCCCCTGTTTCGGCTTGCTAATTTTAGTGAGTTGAAACAGGGTATCATGTTTACCACTTCGAATTGTTAAAGAATATTGATGACAAATGCTCACAAGAAGATTTGATATGAGATCAAAAACTAATGGAGAATCATTTGGTAAGAAAGAGGACTAAATCTCAATTCCAACACAACAAAGAGTGTGAGGATTTGAGAGTTCTCTAACACAAGATGAAGGATGTAAATGGAAACAAAATGCAAAGAGAAGAAAAGAAAGGAAAAAAGCATGAATCCAGACATTGGTGATCCATGAGAAGAATAGTGAGAGAGAAAACATGGACTTCTCACCCCTAGATCTTGTCTAGGTGATCCATGGGAAAAAGGACATGGAAAACTAGCCCCTAGAGTCTATCTAGGTGATCCATGTAAGGGAGGAGAGTGAGAAAGTCTAGCCTTATGCTGCTAGTTCCACTCAACCTCGTGCATGTGTGTGTAAGTGAGGTTAGAAGCACCTCATAGGATTCTATGCCCGAGTATACTACAACCTGTATATGTATAGTAAAAAAGCGTGACATCTCGCTCTAAGAGTCTGTGCTCTAGTTCCGAGAATGACCCATTGCTCGAAAAGTGTAATGTTTATGTCATAAGCAAAGTAGAACAAGGATACCTACCTTCATCACAAAAGAAGATACCCCAAAAATGCAACAATGTCATAGATCCAAGCAAGAGAGTTTTGCACTCTTTAAGCAAGGATAAGATAGTTGAAAAGGGATATCTTGTAGTATGTGTAAAGAAGATCCTTAGAGGAGAAGAGATCTCTGTACAAAAGACACCTAGAATAAGACAAAGAAGAGAATAAGAATGCAATACTTCCTTCTTTTGCGAGGTGAAAGTGATTCTTAATGAAGGATGACGCTCTTTTTAACCCAATTGGGAGAGTGAATTCATTATGGATGTATTTTACCAAGTGCAAAAGAGGTTGTAGTCAAGGACTTACACCTCTTGTAAGAGAGAATCCTTGAACAAACAACAACAAATGCCTACAAGGAATAACATCAAGTAATAAAGTTCACACCATCCACGAAATAGGAAAAAGTGGATCCTTAGATAAAAATAAGGAAAGATCATTGCCTCCCAAGGATAAGGACAATGAGAAGGACTTACACGATCTTCTAGGGAGAGATTTAGACATAAGAAAAATGTACTACATACTCACATGAGTTCATGCAAGCAAGACATTAGTGTATGTAAAATGCTCCTCACAAGAAGTGGGTAGGATAAGAAAGAGAATACACATCTTCTCCCATATCTAGGAAAAGAGAATTCTAAAGCAAAGATGATCAATATTTCCACACTATTATCCCATAGGAACAAGAGATAACATAGAAAAATTAGGCTATTATGTTGCTTCAAAAATATGATTGCACTTGAAATTGTACCATCATGAATGACAATGAGCCCCCAGTAAATGAGCTACCAATGTCACATAATGATGAGCAACATAATAGCCATTAATGTTATTTAAAGACATGATAGATTGAATGAGGTATTTGAATATGACATGCTAAATGCTCAACTATAAGTGAGATCAAAAACATGTATAAAGTGATAAAAATTGAAGAAGAAAAGTCACAAGAAATATTAGAAGAGGGATGAGTGTAATTTATTAGAGCCTTATCCCTAGAGGAAAGGACTTTATGATGAATAGGAGATAAAGATTCATAAGTGGATTTAGAAATTTGAGGGGAGTCATAAAGAGATTTGTTCATCGCCAAGATTTCCTTATGAGGGGAATGAGAGTTGATAGAAGTAGAAGATGATTTAGTTGAAGTGAGATCATCATCACTACTAAATATAGCATTCACATTGAGAGATGGTCTTTTAGATGCTTTGGTGGGCTTAGAAAGATTATATCCAAGTCCAAATGAATATTCATGCATGTTATGTTCTAAAGGAACTTTAATTCCTTGTTCATTTGCGCCACAACCATTTCCACTATAACCACTCTTAGCCAAAATATGAAAACCACGACCATAACAATTAGCCATTTCAGAAAGAAAAGGTGGTTTTTCATAAGACAAAGAATCAAATTCTTTAGAAGTAGAGGTGTGAGGAGAAAAAGTTTGAGAAGCAGCCACAAAATTATTGCTCATAGGTTCAGGTAAGACTGATTGATCTCTAGTTTCTTCCTTCTTTTTAACTTTAAGCTCTCTAGTAGGAACCCTATACTCACCTACAAAGGTGGGATTGAAATCAAGAGATCCCCAATCGTCTTCTGCGAGAACCTTCTCAGGATCAAAAGCCTCTTCATGTGTAGATTCAAGTTGAGAAGAATCTTCTTCAGGAACTTCAGACTCATCCAAAGAATTTTGATTATCAGAGGGTAATGATTCATCCATAGGTATCTTGTTTAACGAGTCATCACTAGAAGAGGAAGGCTTAGAAGAACTCCCTTTGGAAGTAGATGTTTGCAAACAAGCTTGAAAATTAGTATCACCTATCAAGGTATATGTCTTATTATTATAAATAAATTTAACTTGTCTATGCAATGTAGAGGGGACAGCTTGCATACTGTGAATCCAAGGTCTCCCTAATAACAAGTTGTATGTTAGATTTCCCGACATAACATGGATAGGAGTAGGCAAAGTAACAGGTCCCACTGTGATGGGTAAGGTGATAATACCTAATGAAGACTTAGCCAAATTATCAAAGCCTCGAATGGGACGAGAGTCAGGCTCAATAAGGGATGTATCCACATTCATCTTATGCAATAGATTAATGCTACACACATTAAGGCCAGAACCATTATCTACCAGTGTTCATCTTATAGCAGTGTCATTTATGATAACCACAATCATCAAGGGATCATATTGATGTTGAATTTCACTAGTAGGCAACTCATCTTGAGTAAACACAATTTGAGCTTTAGGATTCATCACAGAGTTAACCAAAGACACTATATTACTAGATGTATTAGGTGGAGGAACATTCAAATCTTTCAAGGCATCTTGTAACATTCCATGATGAGCGGAAGAAGTTTGGATCAAATCCCAAAGGGATATCTTAGCAAGAGTAGTTTTAAGTTGTTCTATGAGATCATAGTCCTTACTAAGCATTTGTGAAATACGAGGAGCTTGAGGAAGAATAGGTTGGGAAGGAGGAAGTGAAGTTGGGATAACTGGAGGAGGATTAGGTTGCCTATTATTTCTTGTGTTATAGGTATGAGCAACCGCATTATAACTCTCTCTAGTTAGTTGCTTAGCATACTCATAAGGGCTCTTAGTAGAATAACCTCCTTGCACAGTAATAATAGGTTTCTTAGGAGTGCAAAAAGAATCATTAGCATAACCACCTTGGACCACTAAGATAGGCTTATTTAAAGGTTGAGAATTTTGAGAAGGATAGGCACCTTGGACAGTGAAGAGAGGTTTGCTAGGTGTTTCATTCACACGTATCAAATTAATTGAGGATGGTTTAGAGGAATGAACAAAAGTGTTGGAAGAATTGTTGATAGTCTTCTCTTGCACAAAAATCTTATCACGAATTAAATCAATTTTAGGAGAGAGACAAGGTGTAGGCATTGATGTTCCAGTAGGAAGAGTAATACTAGGAAAGGTCATATCATCCTCTATCATCAAAGGATCTACATGGGGAATAAACTCTCTAGGAGAAGGATCAACATTACTCTCTAAAGTCTCACTTTTGAGATGGAGATCTTTGAAACAGATGTTAACCATCTTGTTTTGAACTAGGGTTTCCTTATGAGTAGAACCAAGTTGAGGAGAGGGAGATGCTTTATTTTTAGAGGAAGAATGATTGAGATTCAAGGAAGGTGAGAAACTATCAAGGGAGTTTTCAATCTTCATTTCATCCCCTTTGGCTAGGGTTCTCTCATGGGGAAGAGAATAATCTACACCTTCTTCTAATGGTTCATCCCAAATAGTGAGGTTGTTGAAAGGAGTGTTTGAAGTATTGTCAATTTCGGGAGAGGAGATAACATTGTTTATTAATTCCTCATCCTTAGGATGGAGAGCATCAATAGATGTGTTAAACTCATCCTCTTTCCTCAAAATATGTTCAATATGATCTTTAGGGGAGAGAGAATTAAGGAAATTGCTTATTATTTCATCTTCTTTCTCTAAGGGATGCTTATGGGTAAGACAAACCTTAGGAGAAGGGTAAGCATTTATCATTAATTCATCATCTCTAGTGGGAATTTTGTTGGAAAAGGAAATGCCATCACTAGGAAATGTAGGGATAATGTCATCTTCTTGCACAAAAGGATCCTTATGAAGGGAGCATTTTTTAGGAGCCACAAAGTCATCAAGGGCATCATCCAACAAAGCATGATCATATCTATTAAAAGGTTTATATTTTGATTCAAAAGGAGATATCTCTTCATAGAGGGGATCATTGAAAACAACCATGTTACTAGATTTAGTGGAAGAGTTGATAGGAATGTACCCTTGAGAGGAATCATTCGACTTATCTTTCTCATCACAAGGAAATGGCATAGTAACAAGCTTCATCTAGCTCATAATCATCACAAATATGAACATCTTGTAAATAAAAATTGCACACAATGCAAAGAAACAAAACACACTCTTTCTTTTCCTTCTTTTTTTTTCTTTTTTTTTTTTTTGAAAATGAAACTTAAATGAAACACGCTAAATCTAGATTTAGATCTAACAAATGTAATGCAAGAGAAAGCAATAATAAGATTCACGTCGGGTTCACCAAAATGTGTGGGGGAAAAAGTGACACTAAGCAAACGTTCCCTAATCTCACTTTCAATCACACACTTGTGGAATACGAAAGAGCCTAGAGGTATCACACAATTGGCTACTTCTTTTTGTGGAAGAGAGAGCCATGGGCTACCTATTAGGATTTCTATTCCTTTGTTGCAAATGATAGATAGAATGATGCAAGTTCAATTCTTAACCCCAAAGTGCAATTATGAACTAGTAACAAGATTGCAGAATTAAGATTAAACAATGGAAAATTGTAAACACAAGGACAAGACAAGAATGCAGATGTGTACTCGGAGTTAAAATCTGAGTGAAAATGTTCGGGATGAGGGCGCGGGCGCCACTGTCCTGATTTTGCTCCTGAAACTGCTGTTTTGCAACCTGAAAAGCTGTCGGAAAAATGCTAAAACTTGTTGTCTAACAGAAGGACTAGGGTGCCCAGCGCACCTATCCCAGGGACCAGGGCGCCCAGCGCCCTTGTCCTGGTCTTCTGGGTTGGAATTTGGTGTGAAGTTCTATCTCAGTCTACTTCTGTCGGATCTGCAACTTGCAGCATCGTCCGAATCCCGAAACCTGCACTTATATCTGAAAAGGTATGGTGGGCGGCTATATATGGTTTTGCCTTAGTCAAACCCCCGCTTTGGTGATTTCCACCTCCACGAATAGCCAAGTTGTATTGTAAAAGTAATGTGTGTGCAGACCTTGTGTGTGTACAAGATCCTAAAATGCAAATAAGCAAACTAGAGAAACCTAGAAAGTAAACCCTAATTGCTTGTAAATGATAATGTAAATGCTCTAAATCAAGATGAAAAGTGATCTAAAGCATGAATACAAATGATATAATGAAGCTTATGCAAAGACATGAAAACAACATGAAATCATACCCAACCCCAAGGGAGGGGTACAAGCCAATCTTCAGTCGGTGATCCCTTATTGCTCTTCAATGCCTTCAAAGCCCTAAATGGATGAATGAAACTGATGAATGCTTGATAGATGGATGCTGAATGTTGTTGAAGTCTTCAAATATCTGCTCTTTCGTTGCATAGAAGGTCCTTGAAACCAAAATTCCCATCCTTTCAAATGAAGAAAGAGAGCTCTTATATATGAAACCCTAGGTCTTAATTTCAACTTTTGGCCGACCTAGAGATTGAATCTCCCGCCAATTTCTTGGGGTTAAGCTTTATTTTATGATTGGATCGCACTCCTAAAATTTCGAGAAAAATGTCTGGGACCATGTGCACTTCGGGCGCCATGGTCCTGGCAACTTTTCACCAAATTTTCAGGGCCGTCAGATATGATGATTTTAGAGAGAATCCCGAAGTTACAGGTGATTTCGAGATGTTTTGACCCCCGAAATCAAGCCCCCAAGTTCAAAATAGGACCTAATTAGGGTTTTTGATTAAATGATGTATTGGAGGAATAAATTGAAAGGGGCACACTTTAATGAAAAGGGCCCAACTTTATGATGAAATAGGACCTTAGACCTAATTAATTTAATTAATTAAGTGCTAAAGGGGAAATGGAATGCAAAATGCAAAATGCGCCAAGGCGGGTGCTAAACTACGTGTGAAATTGTACCACCCTAGCAAGTGCGTACAATTTACGATGCTACAAGTAGTTACTGCTCTTCTAATCATCAAAGCTTCACCTCTTTCAGGTAGCCATAAATATCAGGGGTATTGACACTTTGGTATGTGTTTGCACTTGCCACACTTTGGCAGTCAGCTTCTAAGATCAAGTTACTTCTCCTTTCTCACGTGGAACTAGTAGGTTTGTCCAGGCATCTATTGGCCATTTGTCCTTCTTGATTGTAGTTATAACATCTGATTGGACATCTATCTTGAGATCTCCCTCTAAATGGTGGTCTTCTTCCTCTAAAGTTACCTCTCTGATTGTATCCTCCATTGTTATTGGAACTACTCTCTCCTTTAGTGTCTTCTTGATTGGTTTCACTTTGATTTCCAAAACCATTTCCCTTACTTCTGAAAAGATTTCTTCCACCCCTCTATTGTCTTCCTCTTCCTTTATTATCCTGCTCTTGTCTCCTTTTGATCTTCTCTTCCACCTTGATAGCAAGTTGATGGCATCTAGCAATGGTATCCGGGCTAAGAAGGTTCAATTCTTCTTGAATGTTGTACCTTAATCCATTCAGGTATTGGGAAAATTTCTCTCTCTTTCTGTTTTGTTTTAGACTTCATGCATAGCCTTTGGAACTCCTCAGTATATGAGTTCACACCCATCTCCTTCTGCTTGAGATTTTATCTCCTCTTATGGAGTTATATTTCATAGTCTTTGGATACATAGGACTCTTTAATCAAGGCAACCATCCTCTTCCAAGAAACAATCTTGGGCTTGTTGTCCTTCTCTCTTTCCTCTTGGACAAAGTTCCACCAAGTTAGGGCTTCTCCCTTCAACTTGGAATTAGAAATCTTCACCTTCTGGTGTCTTGGAATGTCTTCACATTCAAAGAAACTAGACAAGGAGTCTATCCAATTCATCACAACATCTGGTTCCATCTTCCCAGTGAAAGTTGGCAAATAAATATTCTGCTCCATGGTTCTTCTCTCCATCAATTTGAGAGCATTAAGGAAGTGCCTCTGGTCAGGAGGAATCACCTCTTCCTCTGGCATAGGGATCTCATCCTCATCCCCTTCTTCACCACTAGTAATGCCTCCATCTTCCTTCCCATCTACTCTGCCTCTCAACCTTTGTAGATCCCTCTGCATTGCCTTGCAATTAGTGGCCTTCTCTCTCATAATCTTTGCAAATTCCGTTTTGGTGATTGGTCCTCTAGGGACCTCTTCTTCTTGTCCCTCTGACATCTCTCAATTCTCTATCTCTTTACCAAAGCTGTTACTAGTGCTGATACCACTTGATGCAGAGCCCTCCTTGTGACATTCCAAATGCCTCAGAATGTAGGACACTGACCCCTCAAAACAAGAATGGGATCCTATCAAGGAAAGACTCTACAACATTAGTTCAATCTTCTCACCATTTTCAAGACTCATGCCTACTCAATCAGGGGTATCTTGCTACAACACATTCCATGATACCTCCAAGGGTTAAAAATAATTTTCATACTGGTTTTGGGTCATACAAGACTTCCCAAGCTTAGACAAAGCACCGGTTGTAAGGATTCCTGCCCATTCCTTAAGAAACTCATCCAATCAAGCCTAGTTGCTTGTAGCCCTTTTTAGTGGGTAAAGAGACCTTAGGTTCATACTTTCCTAAACATCTTGGAAAAAAAATTATGGATTCAAATACCCTTTTCTAAGTTACACAAATCCCCAAAGGGAAGGGTCTGGGTCTGAAAAATAAAGGTCTTTGTCGGCAGGATGTTGACTGTCCTAAAGGGCTAATTAGGCCTCTTTTGTGAAGCAACTATACTCAGATGAATGAACCAACCAATTATAATCCCATGTGCATGTAGGAAACCATAATGGATTCGAAGGTTACATGCCTGGAATCATCGCCATTTGCACACAAGGGTAACTTTATTGTTTAAGGTCTAGGTAGCCACATAGAGATGTCTACCTAGGTTCACTCCAAACACACCTGTCCCTTGCTCCTCCTGAAAAATACTCTTGGGAACCTAGAATAAAATGACCATACTTTCCTTTCACCAAATCCCATGGGTCTCATATTGATAAAGGGCAAGATATGGCCATGGAGGAAGAAAAACCCAGGGTAAACCCTGGTTTTTCGGGCAACTACAGTAAAACTTGGATATCAGGAGAAAAACACACAACTAAGACTTAAAATAAAATCCAAAACAAATTTAACTCTCCTCTCCAACCAATTCACTTCATTGGTAATGGATCCCAATTTGTACAATACCATACCATTGACCAAAACTCCATAATTGTAGGAAAAACTTAGAATTCTATTAGTTTGTTGGCATCAAAACTCTTCTTCATACAATCACTCCTTGGGAATTGGATCCACAAGGTGTATATACTACTCCACAACTGCTCTCAACTAAAAACCAAGAGGTTAGAGCCATTGGAGGAGTTTCAAATAACAAAATGCAAAAAGTGCATAAACGTTCACCTATCATAATGGTAGATAAATCTCGGTATGAGCGAGGTAAAATATTTGATGGTGGTAACAAAAATTCACCTATCAATCTACAACCAATTTTTTTTTTATTAATATAATGAACATTAATGATACATATTTCATCCTTTATTTAGTAGTGATAAACTAATAACAAAAATAGATGAAAAAAGATGACATATATGACATACCTTAACATCTGTGAGATTGCTATGTTGGATAAAGCATTCATAACCTTCAAGTTCACCAGCAACAATACAATAGAGAGAAGAGTTGTTTGGGAGCCTTCATAAAGGGGCTCATATGCCTTCTCAAGTATAGGTAAATCATGAACATCATCATGATCAGCTGTACCACTAAATGTGTGATGGATCAATGTATTTGTACCATCATCCTGAACTGTGTTTTCTGACACATTATCATCTTCTTCCATAGGATCATTAATTTCATCTTCGATATTCACAGCTCCATGTTCTTCCGCTTGCAAATCCATATTCTTTGGGCCATGTTAACCTATATCATGTTCCCTGGGGCGCCCCACCTTTATAATAATGATCAACACAAATAAACCATGATCAAGATCAAGTGATTTTTTTATATATAAAAAATGTTAAAATGATATAAAAATTTACAAATTCAACCAATATAAAGACATATAATGAACTACTTACCAATGGACAATTATCATGCCCCCCTTCAACGTGGCCATGTTGCCTACAATATTTCTGAGTTGTTGTGATTAAAAGTCTTCTCGTCTTTAAGCTCTTGCAGTTATTTCAAGGACAATAGCCTTTCCCATCACCCTTTCTTTTCAATCTAGCCCACAATCTAGCAAGTATTTCTTCATTTTGTTCTGCACTAATATTATTTGACATGATTTTTTGTTACCAAGCTTGAATATTTAGATAAATTGTTGAAACAAGGCTCCAATCAGCAAACCCACCCACAAGGCCTTCTTGGCACAATGTCTCATCAATATTTAACACATAACAAGGCCAACTTCATGGATACAAGGCTTGAACAAAGGAACAACATGTTCTTCAAAGGAACAATGCTCTTGATCAATAGGATAGTAGGGAACAATGAAACCATGCTTCAAACATGCTTCTTTACACATCCATTCATGATGTCAATGCACCTAGTTGACAAGGACTATGAACTTTGGATTTATACTTTAATCACATGGATCAGACTCTAGAAAAAGAGATATTAAACCTTGTAATGCAACATTTTCCATAATGCTTTTGTTTTGTAACAACACCCCATCAAGTTTGTGAACTTACTGTCAAGGATTAGACTTACAAACTTTTGTATGCTCATTACAATTGTTTGGATTATTCACAATATTATGTCAACCTCGAGTGCCAATTGGAATAATCAAATAGGTTTGTAATTAAACATATTAGAACAGTCGGCTAGGGCATCAAACTATATACCCATCAGCCAACCACAAATTCAGGTTGACTTTAAGTGTTCGTTCGAATATCGTTGGACTATCGACGAACATTCTTGTTCATCAAAATTTTGACGAGTGTCGGGGACCAATTTTTTTTTAAAAAAAAATATCACATTAAATTGAAAGGTACCCAACAAAACAATAAATTAATTCACTTTCGTTGGAAAATTTCATCAAATTTTGACGTCAAATGAGTTAGTGTCTTCTCAATCTGCAAGCCCCAGAGCAAATCACAAGAATATGTTGACATTAATGACAACAACATATCCTAGCAATATCAATGTCCAAAAAATTCCAACAATCTCCCCATTTGGCATTGATGGCAACATATGAATGTTAAAAAAGGTCAATGCAAAGAAAGAAGATATCTCCAACAAACTCCCCCTAAGATTAGGACAGATAAGGAATTTTTTCACATGATCTATCTCCCCTGTTAACAGAAATGTCAAAGATCTCAAAACAAAAAACCAAAATCTCTCTCCCATAACAGAGAATATGAATCTCAAGATTCTCTCCCCTTAAAACACATACTACTCCACCAAATGAGTAGCACTAACTCACCAATCCAGATAAAAAGATAAGACTCTAAAATCTACCTAATTGATGCAACTCAATGCATCTAGTTGACACCGGGAGGGGTGGATACCCCTAACTTGTCTCTCAAATAGACAAATGTATCTATAGGAAAAGGCTTAGTGAAAATATCAGCAATCTGTTCCTTCATAGATACATACTCTAGCTTCACTTTTTCTTCACTGACTTGCTCTCTCAAATAATGATATTTGATTGACACATTCTTAGTCTTTGAATGTTCCACTAGATTCTTTGACATGTTAATAGCACTGGAATTATCACAGTATATCACAATAGGCTCATCATAGATAACTCTAATAACCTTCAGCATTTGCTTCATCCAAACTACCAGAGTGCAATTACTAGAAGCAACAATGTACTCAACTTCAACAGTAGATAAGGATGCTAAATCTTGTTTCTTACTAGCCCATGAAACCAACATCTTTCCCAAAAAGAATTCTATACTGGTAGTTCTTTTTTGGTCATCAACATCACCAGACCAATCAGTATCATTGTAAGCACATAGCATGAAATCATCATTCCTCAGATACCACAAACCGTAATCCATAGTTCCCTTCAAATATCTTAATATCCTCTTAACAACAGTGGCATGACTCTCTTTTAGATCAGCTTGATATCTAGCATACATGCACACAACATGCATAATGTCTGGTCTAGTCTAAGTAAGATGTATCAATCCACCAGCCATAGATCTATGCAAGCACTGATTAGCTTTTAGAGATTCATCACTCTTAGACAATTTACAACCAATTTGGAGTCATTTAACTCAAACTTCTTCAACAATTCCTTCACATATTTAGTTTGAGATATGAATATACCTTTTCCAGTCTGTGAAATCTGCAAACCTAAAAAAAAAATCATCTTACCAATCATAGACATCTCAAATTATTTATGCATATCACCAACAAACTTCATACTCAAGTCATCATCTCCTCCAAAGATAATATCATCAACAAAGACTTCAACAATCAAGATTTTATAATTCTCAATCTTAAAGTACAGATTTGTATCATTAGCACCTTTATTGAATCCAAATTTTAACAAATATTTATCTAGTCTAGCATACCAAGCTCTAGGGGCTTGTTTCAATCCATAAAGAGATTTCTTCAACTTACATACCATGTCTCCATCATCCGAAAATGAAAATCCATCAGGTTGCTCAATGTAGAATTCTTCCTCAAGATCACCATTCAAAAAGGCAGATTTGGCATCCATCTGATACAACTTGAAATTGTTATAGGTTGTATATGCAAGCAATAATCTAACAGCTTCAAGTCTGGCCACCGGAGAAAAATTCTCCTCATAGTAAATTCCTTCTTTCTGTGAATATCCTTTGCAAACTAGTCTATCTTTATTTCTGACAACTTCACCGGCTTCATTCAATTTGTATCTGAATACCCATTTAGTACCAATAACATTCTTATCCTTAGGTCTAGGCACAAGCTCCCAATTATTATTCTTTTCAATCTAATCTAATTCTTCTTCCATAGCTCTCATCCAATTTTCATCTTTGCAAGCTTTAGCAACATCTTTTGGTTCAAATTTAGAAATCAAACATACTTCTTTAGTGGCTAACCTTCTTCTAGTCATCCCACCTTTATTCTTATCACCAATAATCTGATTTTCTAAATGATTTGATCTTACATACCTCAAAGTCCCCTGATTGTTCTGATTTTCAAGTTCCTTCTCCTCTTCACCAGTAGCAGCAACATCTAGATTAACTGTCTCTATTGGATCAGTCTTCTTAGGTTCTTCAATCTGAGTAGGGGCTAAAACAACATGTTGACCATCATTATATCGGCAAGCTCTAATCAGTTTTCCAAGGTTCTCATCCACCTTCACATTTGCAGTCTCTTATTGTAGCATCGATAGGATTTTCTGTTTGTATAATATCCCAAGAAAATTTCTTCATCACTTCTAGCATCAAACTTTCCTATATCCTCATCTCTCTTGATATAATATTTGCTACCAAATACTCTGAAATATCTCATAGTAGGAACATGACCAAACCATAACTTATAAGGAGTATTACCGGTATCACCTTTAATATGAACTCTATTGAATGTGTAAATAGCAGTGCTAATAGCTTCTCTTCGGTAGATCTTTAGAACATGTCCTTCAATCAGCATAGTCCTTACAACATCCAAAATAATTATGTTCTTTCTTTCAACAACTCCATTTTGTTGAGGGGTTCTAGGAGAAGATAATTGTCTTCTATTTCCATATTTCTCATAGAATGAATTGAACTCATCGGAATAGAATTCTCCACCTCTATCAAATCTCAGACACTTTAGCTTCAGTCCAAACTCAGTCTCCACCTTTGCTTTGAATATCTTGAACTTGTCCAATGCTTATGATTTCTCATTCAAAAAGACAACCCACTTCATCCTGGAATAATCATCAATTAGCAACATAAAATATCTATCACCCTACACACTTCTAACATTTGTAGTTCCAGATAGGTCAGTATGCACAAGATCTAGCAATCCATCAGATGTATACTTTTTTCTCTTGAAAGAGATTCTTGTTTTCTTACCTAGCTGACATTCCTTACATACCAGATTAGTAGGATTAACAATCTTAGGTAGATCTCTAACAACTTGTGTAGAATTGATCTTAATCATTGAAGAAAAATTCACATGACATATTCTCCTATGCCACAACCAAATTTCATCTATATGGGAAATCAAACAACTTTTCTCACTAACATTCAAGTGAAAAATGTTACCTTCAGTCTTAATTCCAGATGCAATCTCTATACCGAAGGCATTTAGGATCTTGCATTTTCCATTCTTGAATTGTATATCATAACCTTTATCAAACATCTATCCAACACAAAATATTATGCTTCAAACCTTCGACATACAATACATTGTCAGTATTATGCTTACCATCAAAAGAAATGGAACCTCTCCCATAAATCACACAGGCTTTGTCATCTCCAAATCTAACTATTCCACCATCATATCTTTCTGTACTCACAAATTTGCTTTTATCATCAGTCATATGATGCGAACAACCATTGTCAATCACCCATTCATCTTCCTCTTCAACTTTAGTAGCTAAAGATTTCTCCTCAGCAGTACAACTAGTGGAATCAATAGGTATAGGTCCATATTCATTAATGGAAAGAAATTCAACTTCATCCCCTTAAGATTCATCATTTGTAACACCTTCATCAGTAGCATAATAGCAGTTCTTTTGATTCCTATACTTTCAGTTAGGCTTGTAAGTCTTATCATACTTGTCGTGCTTCTCATATCTATCACTCATATCATGCTTATCAAACTTATCATGCCGGTCATACTTAGCCATTCTCTCTGGGCATCTAGAAGAAAAATGTCATATCTTATTACAAGAGAAACATTTCAAACTCAATTTTCCATCATACTTACTAACTCCTTTAGGAAATATCTGGGCAATCAATACTTCAAGTTCATCCAACTCTTTTTCTTGCTCTCTTCCATCTCTCTTCTCTCTCTTTCATATCTAGATATTTTGCACTCATAAGGACAATCTTTTTAGATATATATTTTGATGCTCTAAAAGCAGTCTCAGACTTTCCATGTGATTCTCCAAACTCGCTAATATCAAAAGTACCAATCTTTCCAACCAACATATCTCTTGTCATTGTAGTCACACTCTATATCTCATCAATAGCGACAACCTTATGCTTATAAGCATGAGGAAAATATCTCAGCACCTTAGAAACAATTTCATCTTCTTCAGGGGTTCCACTAGCACATCTAATACCTAGGACCGGATCATTCACCTTAGCCATAAAAGAGAGTATGTTCTCATCATCTCCTATCTTCAACATCTCATACTTTCATTTCAAACTTTATAACTTAGCAACTTTCACTTGTTTATCACCTTCATACAATATTTAGAGCTTCTCCCATATCTCATGTGCGGTCTGAAGTCTCATTATATTTGTCATCTCAGAATCAGTCAGGGCACTTAGCAATGCTTCCTTCACTCTAATATTATGTTCAGCTTCCTTGATCTCATCAGCAATAACCGGTCCATTCAGAGGAGCAGAATAAGCATTCTTTGTAATCTTCCAGTAATCTTCTCCAAGATATTTCAAGTGCACTTCCATCTGGTTATTCCATATAGCATAGTTATTTTCATCAAACCTTGGAGTTTCCTTCTTAAAGATAACACTTGAAAGTACCTTCCTGGATCTCCTCAAGCAGTTAAGCTTCTTCTAGAGGATCTAGCTCTGATACTAATTATTGGCAACAACAATGAAGGAAGACTGAGAGGGGAGGTGAATCGGTCTTCATTGGATCTACAAACTTAATCACAAAAATAGATCTAATAAATTGCGGTAATAATAAAGATAAGAAAATTGAAAGCACAACACACAACACCAATATTTTGATGTGGAAAACCCAGTTAAGGGAAAAACCATGATGGGAACCTACCCATAGTATTAAGATACTCTGTAGTAGTATGTGAAAATATTACAATGGAGAATGCACATGAATTTAGGTACACTGCCTAAAGCTCACTTCTCAAAAGATAATGACACAAAAGGCTACAACCCTTTGGGAAGTCTCACTGACTTACAATAAGATTCAAACTACAATCCAGAAGAAATGAATTAAAAGAATAGAATCTCCAAATGCCTAATCATACTTATGGTTAACCATGCTTGTCTGCTCAGCAACACCAATCTCTGCACAATCACAATGTCGAAGGATGAATCCTTGTTTTCACATACACCTCTCTCTAATAATGCAGACACAACCTCTACACCTAAATTACATGAATATATCACCTATATATACAAATCATCAACCTTGACAACAAGGTTGGCTAAACCCTCAACTCACAAATACAAAATTATATCACACAATACAAAGATTGACATCGGATCAATATAATGATTTAAATGACATAACATAGACCTAATTCAAATTCCCAAATGCTCAACACCACCAAAAATAACGCCAAGATCAACCACAACATGCTACACCACCAGAAAAATCTCATAACATGAAAGTCATCACCAGTTCATAAAAACCATAAAAAAATTGCACAATGATCAATGCAGATCACTAGAACAAAGAGGGCACAACTAGGAAACACCATCAAGGACATTAGAAACATCAGGAACAGTTGAACCAACACCACTTATCAAATCTTCATTTGTCAATGTCTGAAAGCTCAAGAAGAGGACCAATCAACAACTGTCACAAAGAAAGATAACTTGCAGAGCACCAAATCACAATTCATCTAAAATGAAGATACACAAGACCATTCCAAACAATCTCCCAAAATCTCAGCTCAATATTAGATCACACCGAAATATACCGAAGGGAATACCGAGATCTGCAAAGCACCAATACATCAAAACAAAACTACAAACCGGATCATAAGATCTTCTCAATTTGCAAACACTAGAGAAAATCATAGGAATAAGTTGACATAAATGACAACAACATATCCTATTAGCATCTATGTCGAACAAACTCCAACAATTTCTACCATTGCCAATGAGCCACTTCATGCCATGACAAATAGAATCTTTGCATTTGAGAATATTGTTACATATTTTGGATCCCCTAGGGAGTCCCTCCTCATTCAAGACCAAATGAAAACTGCTTTGGATGAGGTATTTGGTCCTCTTAATCCAGTCCCAGTCAGAATCTTGGCAAATTAACCTCCAAGCCATTTTAGTCCTCAAGGCCTTGTTAAAGTGGGAGATTTTGTAAATTGCCAGCACACCATTGATTTAAGGATAACATAATTTATCCCAACTGACAAGTGTGAGCCTTCTTTTCTCTTCCATTCCTGTTCAAAGAAAATTTATTTGAATTCTTTCAAGCTTGTCAGCCATGGAGGCAAAGATTTTGAAAAGGGAAAGGAAGTACACTGATATCCCCTAGAAGGAGGAGGTCACCAGTTGGAGCTTCCCAGCACTACTAAGAAATCTTCCCTTCCACCTTGCTAGATTCTTTTGCATTCTCTCAAGAAAGAAAACCCAAAAGAAGTTGGAGACCTCCTTGATAGTAAGTGGTAGCCCAAGGTAGGCCCCAGGAAGGGAGGAAACCTGACAACCCAAGATACTCCTAATTTTAGCTTGAAGTTTGTCTGTAGTGTGGAAGAAATAGATATTTCTTATATCATAATTAATATGTTTTCCTGAGGCCTTTGTATAAGGTTGAGGAAGGATTTCCATCCCTTGGCCTCAATAACCAAAGATGACCCAAAAAGAATGGTGTCATTAACAAATTGTTGCAAGATAGTGGAGGGCAGCAGAGGTAGGTTTGATACCCAAAAGAGTTCCCTTGTTGATAAGCAAGCTGAAATTCTTGGCCAAGACCTTTGCCAAAATGATAAATAGGTAAGAGGAGAGAGCATCATGCTAACAAAGTCCTCGAGACACCTTGAAGGAATACTAGGGGTTATCATTAATCAAAATAGAGTAATTGACAATAGTGATATATTCCCTGATAAGGTTTAACTTGACCCCTATACCAAAATTTTGGAGGACTTTAAATAAAAATCTCTAATTCACTCTATCATAAGCCTTGGAGATTTCAAGTTTCAAAACCATACCAAGATTACAACTTCTATCCATTAAGTGAATGACATCATGAGTGGAGATGGCCGCATCCATGATTTTTCTACTTGAGACAAAACCCTTCTCACTTGGGCTTATCAGAGTATCCAAAACAAGGCTTGAGCTTGTTAACCAAGACTTTGGAGATCTTGTAGAGAGTGTTGCAAGGGCTAATGGGTCTGAAATCCTTGAGAAGGGTCAGCTCTTGAGTTTTTGGGATCAGAACAATGAAGGTGTTGTTTAACTTCTTGAGCAGTTTGCTAGATCTAAATAAATCCTTAGTGGAAAGAACCACATCCTAGAAGTCCTGGAAAGAGCCAGATAAAAACCATCAAGGCTTGGTACTTTAAAATCCCCCCTGGAGAAAAAAAAAAGTCCTCACCTCATCTTCAGTGATCGGGGTCATTATGAGATCATTATCTTCTCTTGTGAGGAGTGAGGATAGACAATGAAGGAGGGTCTCATCCAAGACTGGATCCCTAGTCCTGTTATTATCCATATATAATTTAGAGAAGTAGTTACAAGGTAGGTTCCTTAGGCCCTCATCATCTTTTATTTCTTGATTCTAATCATTCCTTAGGTGGTAAATGTGTTTTCTTTTCCAATGAATAGTAGCCAGTCTATGGAAGAAAGAAATTTTTTTGTCACCTTCCTTGAGCCATTGAACCCTGGATATTTGTTTCTAGAATAACTCCTCCCTGGTAGAGTTCTTCTATTTCCTCCTTAGAATAGCCTCTTCTTGATGTGTGGTTTCAAGGAGGTCCCCTTTGTCAATTTAGAATTTAACTCCTTTTTTTTAACAAAAATATCCCCAAAGGTATGTTTGTTCCATCCTCTCACATTTCTTCTGATTAAGTCCAGTTTCTGAGAAACCCAAAACATGAGTGTTCCAAAGACATGAGAGTTCCACCAATTTTTAATATAGTCCTTGAACTTAGGATGAGTAGCCCACATGATTTCATAATGGAAGGGGTAACGCCCCCTGACACGTTGGAGACGACACACCAAAAGAAGGGGATTGTGGTTAGAAATAGTTTTGGGAAGAGCAAAAAACTTTACATTAAACCCAATACCCCATTTACCAAAGATTAAAAATCTATCCAATCTGGCCTGTATAAGGTCTTCCCCCTTCCTAAGATTAGACCAATGTGAATCTTTGACCAATTAGGTCCACATCAAGTAATCTATTTCTGTTTATGAAATCCACCAAATCATTCATACTGTTAGAGCACTTTTGGAGTCCCCCAATTTTTTTAGAAGGCCAAAGAGGGGAGTTAAAATCCCCCGCAATCATCCAATGAGAATTGGTGTCATTTTGAATAAGACAAGAAATGTATTTCCAAAGAGAGATCGGTCTCGTTCTGATATTGGGGGCATAACCATTAATGAGAAACCAAGAACCATTACTGGAAGAAAGCTTATAAACAAGGAAGTTGGTAGAAAATGAAATCAGGCTGCCATAAAACTGCAAGGAGTCTCACATAGTGACCAAACCACCAGAAGCCCCATTGGCATTTCTAATGAAAAACTGAGAACCCAGCCATATTTTTCTGACAATGTTAGCAAAGGAGGTGTTAGTCATTTTGACCTCCTAGAGGAGAGAAACTTCAATCTTATTTTCTAAAACACAATTCTTCAAGGTGTATTACTTCTGGGGGTTGTTGAGGCCCCGCAAATTCCATGAAAGAACCTTCATTTATTACCTTCGATTGATGTGTCCAAGGTCCTTTGTCTTCCAATGGCCACTTCGCTTTCTTCTTCATGTTTCCGAGAGTCTCTGTGATGGGCGACCCATCTTTGGCTTAGTCCCAACATTAGTTTTCATATTTATTGTCTTGTACCTTTGCGTGATCCAACCATCATCTCCAGGCAGGGGACAACCACTAGAGGATGCACCAGGTGAATATAATCTCATACAAGGAGTGGAGGGTCCAGAACACCTGTCTCAGCACTTGGAGGGCTCTTCAAGTACAATGCCTTAGGGGGGGTCACAACAACCCCGATACAATTTAGGCTTGAGGAAATGTCAGCAATCTCCCCATCCTCTAAAGGAGTCATTCATTTTGAAGGAGTGGAGGTCAGTCTCTCTGAAGAACAGATCCCTAAGGAAACTAAAGAAGTCTCCTAAGAAGGAAACCCAGCATTCAGGTCCAGCAAGGTGTTGGGGGCCCCATCAGCCATCTTAGGAGGGGAGAAAAGGAATTTGTTGATTCTCTCCCAAAAAGGATAATCCTTGCAATCAGTCTTAGGATACGTCATGATAATAGGTTCCACTCTAACCTCTAGTTCTTTGATCTTGAGGGGTTTAGGGTTTGGGAATTTACAATTTTAGGTAATTTGCCCTACCACTAGTTTTTTGAGCTGGAGGGGCTTGGGGCCCGGGGCTTTACAATCTCATATAATGTGGCCTTCCTTATGAAATTTTTGACATAAGAGAGTGGCATTTTCATAGACCAAAGCTTGGGTCTAGCTTCTCAACTTAGACTTGAGGGTAGTGAAATTAGGAAGATTCTTACAAATCATAGCCTCAACACATAAGCACGCATACACGAATCTAGATTTGGTTTTGGTAATCTCATCCATAGCCACAAAGTGTCCAGAAGTATTACCAATCCATCTGAAGACCATTTCATCCCAATATTCCAGAGGGAGTCCTGGAAGACAAACCCAAATAGGAGAAAGTTTATGAAGGTCAGCAGCTGGGTTAAAACAAACCTTCCACCTGCATAGAGAAAGGTTTATCTTGCCATAAATCCAACAGCCAGAAAGTACCATCATGACATCCTCCTTGGTTGTAAACTTGAAGAGGAAAAGAGCATCGAGCATAGCACTAACAAAGACACTTCCCTTTAGCCTCCATTTGGTTGAGGCCCATTTCTAGACCATCTCAATAGTGCATCAGAGAGAAATAAATTTTCCCACCAAGATATTACTCATATTGAGCATGATGTGGTCCATGACTGTATCAAGGAGCTCAATAGTTGTTACTTCCCTAGTTTGTACACAAACAAGCATATAGTTGTGGTCCACCCCACCTTGATGATTTCCCAAAAGAACATTCTTCCAACCTTTGAGAATTGTGCCATTGTTAGGGGTCCCTTTATCCTTTTCCTCAGCTCCTTGGATTTAGGAAGGGATTCCACGGGCATGTCCAAAAAAATCATGGTTTCAAAACCATTAGTAGTTACCTCCTTCACCCAAGGAGTAACTAGTGGATTGTCGACGGTAAGAGAACTAATCTTAATCCCTATGGGAATCTTATTATCCATAGGATAAAAAGGATCTATGATAGACACTATCACTACAACAGGGTCTAGCGATGGATCAACTTGTGGGGGTACAAGGCCCCCACCCTCAATAGCCACCATGAATGAAATTCAAAATTCAAAATATTGCAAAGAGGACAACAGGTTTTAATCTAAAGGGTTTTATGTATTAGCAGTAGCCAAGAAGGAAGACTGAGAGGGGGAGTGAATCAGTCTTCACCGGATTAACAAACTTAATCACAAAACATAGATCTGATAAACTGCAGTAACAACAAAGATAAACAAATTGATAGCACAACACACAACACTAGGATTTTGACGTGGAAAACGCGGTTAAGGGAAAAACCACGGTGGGAACCTACCCATAGTAAGATGATACTCTGTAGTAGTATGTGAAAATATTACAATGGGGAATGAGCATGCATTCAGGAAAATTGCCTAGAGCTCACTGCTCAAATATTATGGCCCGAAGGCTACAACCCTTAGGAAAGTCTTACTAACTTACAATAAGATTCAGACTACAATTCGGAAGAAATGAATTGAAAGAATAGCATCTCCAAATGCCTGATCATAGTTCCGGTTGAGCACAATTCTCTGCTCTGCAGCACCAATCTCTCCTCAATATCAACATTGAAGGATAAATCTCTTGTTCGGACATACACCACTATCTAATAATGTAGACATAACATCAACACCTAGATTACATGAATATATCACCTATATATACAATTCATCAACCTTGATAACAATGTCAACTAAATCCTCAACCCTTAATGACAAAATTACATCACATGATAAAAAGATATACCACCAGACCAATATAATTATTTACATAGCATAGCATGGACCTAATTAAAATTCCCAAACACACAAATCCACCAAAAATCACACCAAGATCAACCAGAACACGATACACCACCAAAAAAATACCATAACACAAAATCATCACCGGTTCATAGAAACCATCAAAAAATCGCACAACAATCAATGCAAGTCAACAAAACAAATAGGAAGTGACTAGGAAACATCAGTAAGAATGTTAGAATCATCAAAAACAATTGTGCCAACACCACTTATCAAATCTTCATCTGTCAACGTCTGAAAGCTCAAGAGCACAACCAATCACCAACTGTCACGGAGAAAGAAAAATTGTAGAGCACCAAATCATGGTCCATCTGAAATGGAGATACACAAGACCATCCCAAGAAATATACCAAAAACTCAGTAGAAGATCTAATCATACCGAAGGATATATTGAACTCAACAAAATAGTGATCAACAAAACAACACTGCAAACCAGATAATAAGATCCTCCCAATCTCCAATCACTGGAGAAATACATAGGAATATGTTGACATCAATTACAACAACATATCCTAGTAGTAGCAATGACTAACATTATGAAATTAAAATTTTATAAATAATTCTACTTGTGCATTTAAGTGTGTGTTGTTATAACTTTTTTTTAAAAATGATCTCTAGTTTCTAAATAGTTGGTTAGTTTCTCTAGAGTACTCTTGGTGGGCATTACATGATGTATATTGTGGTAGCATGTAAAGTATTTTCTTTGTAAGTGTAAAGTGGAAAATTGGATCCTAGTGACTCCCCACCTAAGAGAGAGAAAGGAAGCCACTAGGATGATTTTCACTTGGGAGGAACTTTACATTCAATAGAGGGGTTGAATCCACTAGATCCAAATCCAAGAGAGACAAGGATCTGAATACTAAGTGGATTGTAAGTGGTTGAAGTATGATTTACCCTCTTTTATAAATGAGAAAGTTGACTTGTTGACTATATGGAAAAGAGAGAAGAAATGAGTGAAATGAGGTGCTACCAGTTCGGGATCGCATTGTAACTTCGGATCTGAGCTAATTAAACTGACACAGATCTTCCCTATGAATTCAGAGAAAAGTCGTTGGGACCGTGGCAAGAATGTACATGGTCTTCCACAAAATCCACAAAACGAAAAAAAGTTATTTTGTCTCTTTAAATGAAGCCCAAACCTGCAATTACAATTGTGCTCATGCAACCTACATGCAAAAAAGAGAAGAAAGGGGGGTTGTAGATAGGGGTTTGCCTCAATCAAACCCCAGTTGAGGAATCAACCTAGAAAGAAAGTAATTGCAAATGCTTGAATGTAAACAATGGAGATGTATACCTTGTAGATTTGCAACTTGTTGATGATGATTGCTTTGCTTCTTGAATGTAACCACAAGTGTTGTATTAAATGGCATGTAATATGACAAACCCCTATAACACACACATGCTTGCAAATAAATGTTGTAATGTTTCTCTAATGGATGAATGAAGAAGACTTGAATGCTTAAATGCTTGATAATGACATTGAAATATTGTATCTTCTCCTTATGCTCTCTATCCATCTATCATTTAATTCCCTTTTATACATGCGTTAAGGATTTAACTTTCAACCACCAAAGACCGACAAAGTGGAATAACAAACCTGAAGCTAAGAAGTGTGTAGGACACCAAGAAACCCACAAATAGGACCACCCTAGGAGATGGGGACAAGGGTGCCATGCCCCTATCCTGCCCTATTTTGGGCCCTAGACAAGATACATAATAGCTACAAGACATAAAGGAGGAAAGGGGAAGGGGAAGAAATGCAGAGGTAGGTCCCGGTTAGGGAAGGAGATGATGTTGCCAAGGTGAGGACCCCAAATGTGGTTAAAATTGTAGGGGTCACAATTTTATGATTCCTACATTTAGTCCCCACATTAATGGGAGTATGGCTTATGCCACTACTATCAGTATAGTAGAAGAAAAGAGAGAGATGAAGATGAGAGATGCAGAGAAAAACCACAAGGAGTATAAGACATCACTAATATTAAGGAGAAAAAAGGCCCCAATCTTAGGGTCTCAACTCATACCAACATATGCAAGAGCACACAAAACACACAAAATAAAGACAAAGTGCAAAAAGACACATGACAAGAACAAGACACAAGATGACAAACTAACTAGCCAAAGAGATCTCAAGCTCAGATGTCTCAACAACTAATCAGGATACAAAGACCAATGCCATCACATAAACATGAGTGACCACATAAAAAAGAAAAGCTGACATCATCCATGAACTATCAATAGTAAAACTATGATTTCATGAGAGGAAGAGAGAGAACATGAATACACACTTTGGTGATCCATGAGAAGAAAAACAAAGAAGAAAGAGACCATGGATGTATCACCCCAAAAAATAGGTGATCCATGGAGAGAAGAACATGGAAAATCTCGCCCTTAGAGCTTTCCTATGTGATCCATGTAAAGAGAGAGAGTGAGAACTCTATTAGTTCCACTCAACCTCATGCATGTGTGTGCAAGTGAATCTCGAAGTGCCTCATAGGTGTCTATGCCTGAGTACACTACAACTTGTCTAGAATTTATAGTACAAATATCAAGAAAGGTGTGATATCTCGTTCTAATAGACCATGCTTTGGTTCCGAGAATAATCACCCCACATAAGAGAAAAGTGGCATCATCTCGCTCTAAGAGACCATGCTCTAGTTCCAAGAATGACCCACTGTACAAGAGAAAAGTGATGGCATCTTTCTCTAAGAGGTTTCCCCTTGGTTCCAAGAATGTCTCACTGTATAAGACAAGAAAAAGTGAAGACATCTCACTCTAAGAGACCATGCTCTAGTTTTGAGAATGACCCACTGTACAAAAAGTGACGACATCTTGCTCTAAGAAGTTTCCCTCTGGTTCCAAGAATGTCCCACTGTTCAATGCATGAGAGAAGTATAGTATGAAGGAGCAGTGTGGGTGCCCCCCCCTTAAGATGACAACATAGGTTGATGTTGATATCTTAAGGAAAGAAGAACAAGGATACCTACCTTCATCACAAAGCAGATATCCACCATGCAACAATGTCATAAATCCAAGCAAGAGAGGGAATACTCTTCAAGAAAGGATAAGATGGTTGAAAAGATATATATTGCTATAAGTCTAAAGGTGATCCTTGGAGGAGAAGAGATCTTTGTTCAAAATAAATCTACCCCCAAGAGGAGTTGTCTTAGACAAATTTAACATCTTCTAGAACAAGAAAAGGAAAGAACAAGAATTTAATCCTTCCTCCTATTTCTAGGTGAAAGGGATTCTTGATGAGGGATGAGTCACTTTTATCCCCCAGGGGGATGGTTGGATTTATCATAGATGTACATTACCAAGCGTGAGAGAGATTTTAATCAAGGATTAACACCTCTTGTATAAGAGAGAATCCTTGAGCCAACAACCAACAATTCTGCACAAGGAATGACATCAAATAATAGAACACACACCATCCACTTAATAGGGCAAAGTGGATCCCTAGAAAAAGAGAGAGAGAAGGACCATTGCTCCCCAAGCTAAGGGAAAATGATAAGAGCTTACACAATCTACTAGAGAGAGATTAAACATAAGAAAATGTGCAATGAACTTACATGAACACATGCAAGAAAAGACATTAGTAAATATAAAATACACGTTTGAAGAAGTGGTAATCTTTGAAAACAAGAGAGAATAAGCATCATATATTCCCCAAGGGGGATTAGTCATAAAAGAATACCATTGTAAGAAATGATAATAACATATGAAAAATGCAACCCCTAAAACAAATAATGATACAAGGGAAAGGAGCGAAAATCCTTGGCCCCCAAGTGAGGAGAACAAAGAGAAATATTACACATTTTTTTATGGTGATTAGTTTCAAGTGATATGTCATCCTAGTGGAACAAAATCCTCTCAAGGAAAGGATACATACTTCCCAAGAGATCATTCCATGCTAAGGGGTATATCATACTTGTGAATAATCGAAACCATAGAAGAGGTAAGATTTCCAAGAGAATGAAGGAAAGAGAAGATGTGCAGTACTCATTGCAGATGCTCCTCTCAAGCAAAGAGGAAAACTAAAGAACAATTATATGCTCACATAGGAATAGCACTATGCAAGAAAAGAGATCTAATAATGAATGATGCATAAAGATAGAGATAAATGAATAGAAAGAAGAGAAAAAGGACTTCCTGTTCCTGCCCCAAAGTATGTTAAAGTGAAACAATACCTCCACTAATGATAAAGATGTTGGCAATTGACACTCATTGGATTCATATGTTGTCATTGATGGAAATAAGATTCTCTAGAAGGCATATACCGGTAGATACCGACATTGGAGGCATATACCGACATTGGACTAATCAGGGTCATCACCGACACCGACACCAAGATCCAACACTTCAATGGAGCTGGCATCAGTTTGGGATCCGAAAGGTTTTATTTGTAAAATCATTTTGTAATTATTGTAGAGAGCCGACATTGAATATATTTTGTATTGTAAGCCAACATAAGGCATATTGTTTGTAAAGGATATATAAGTCAGTTTATTAGGTCATTTTGATATATGACAAGGAAGTAGAATAGTGTGATGTGAAGGATATGTATGTAGATAATTTGTATGTGAAATTAATATCATGCAATGATCACTAGATAGTTTGTAAAGCATTCTTGGAAGAAAGGAGATATCGGTAAAAGGGTCTAGGGTTTATGAACCGGTACAAGACAAAGCTATAATCAAAACTATTTTTGGCATTGCAGATGCATTTTATGAGTTCACCATTACTGTTTTATCTTAGCAGAAGATTGTAGTCAGTGAGACTGTTTTGTGTTGAGTAGTGTGCTGTAGGCAGTGTGCCTTCCTACATGTGCAGTCCCCCATGCTATGTAATATCTTTCATATGGCAAGTGAATTGATATTGTGGGTCACAAATCCCACCGTGGTTTTTCCTCTTTGAGGTTCTCCACGTATAAAATTTAGTGTGTTATGGTGTTCATTCATGTGGCTGATTTATTTACTTCATGTTATATGTGTCTTCATTTGTCGGTTTATATGTGTATGTTGTAATAAGGTAAAATCTTATAATACTAGTAGAAAATTGATTCACCCCCCCCCTCTCAGTGTTCTTGGTTTCCTTGTATTCCAACAAAAGAGCCCCCAGTAAATGGGCTAATTATTCCATAGGGTGAAGAGGAACATGAAGGGAAAAGAAGTGCTAAGGCACGATGTTTTTACCAAGGAATGCAACTAGATCCTATGTTAGACAAATGTGTGCAAGATCATATTGTAGTTGAATAAATTTCTTAAATGCATAACATTTTCCAATAGAATGTGAATATAAATCATGAAAAATGCAATATTCAATACCTTTCACTTGGTTAAGATTTTTGTTTTTATTTTGAGGAGGAAAGGAAATATTCTTGTCATATTTCAATCTCTAATAGATTCTTGGAGCTAATCTGTCCGGATGGTAAATATCATCTTCCCATGAAGAAGAGGATTTGTTAGGAGAAGAAATTTCATTATCCACAATTCTAAATTTGTCACTTTCTATGCCATCTTGAATAATTTTTTGAAAATCAGGGCAATCATCAACATTATGGTCATGGGTTTGAGGAAATGAACAAAAAGGATTCTTTGAAGAAGAAGCATTCTTGCAGGCTCTCTTGATTTGTTGTTTTTGAAGGTAATCCTTAAAGTTTTGAAGTCTAAGGAATTCATCCATAGAAAGAGGGGTACCAATTCCTAGGACTCCTGTAGTGGTTTGTGTAGGAGGATATATAGGGACACAAATTCCATGCTCAAATTTCCCAATTCCCTGTCCTTTAAAACCTTGTTTTGTAATTATATGAAAGCCGCGACTATAAGAATTTTGCAATTGACTAGATGGAGGAACAAGATCATGAATTTCTTTGAAATCTGATGTGTAAGGAGGTAGAAAAGTATTTGTAGATGAAGGAGGAGCATCATGTGGAATGAGAATCTCTTTGCCTTTATCAAGCTTATCCATTTTGGAAGATTGGGGAAGAACATTTTCTTCATCTAAAAGCTCATTTTTAGTGATTTCTATGCGAGGAGAAAGGTCATGAATAAAATGCATGATATTATCCTCTCTACATATACTTTGATGTTGAAGATAGGTCTTAGGAGAATAAGGGGGATCTAAAGATGTAAGAATGTTGATGTTTTCATATTGCCCCCTTTTCTCAAGCGTATGTATAGAAGAACAAGATGGATCCATGTTATTTTCCAATGCTTTCTCTCTTGTAGAAAGATAATTGGGTAAAGCATTAGATCTAATTTATTTCACACAAGATACCTTAGGAAAGGTATAAGGGTTAGGATCTTTATATTTAGAATCTACAAAATCTTTAAGGTGGTTAACATAGGAAATGCATTTTGTTAACAACATCACCATAATGCAGCATAAATTATACATGAAAGCTTTGAGATCTAATTGAAAAGAAAATAATTTGGAAATCCTAACAATAGAATATGAGCAAGTGTTATGAAGAAATGGAAGAAACTCTTATCCAACACATGATAAATATATGCAAAAATTAATGTAATCACATGCGAAAGAGCAAGTAAATCCAATTTATTAATTGCCATTAAAAGTCTCTTAAGTGAAATCTGAATTTGCTAGAAAAGCATATCTAAAATTAGGACCTTTTTATGAAAATTAATTTTAAGATGTGAATTTTATGAAATTTGAATTTGCGTTCGACCTTAGAGAGTGTTAAAATTGATAAAGTACTCCGATTTTCTAGATCCGAGCAGAAAAATACAGTCAATTCTGTCTCTCAAAATTTTGTGAAAAAAGTCGAGGATCGTGGCAGGAATGCACACGGTCTAATCAATTTTTTTTGAAATTTTCAGGGATGATAGAGATTATGATTTTAATATGGAATCCAGAAAAACAGCTGATTTGGAGATGTCTAGATCGGTCAAAACTACAGTCAAATGTCAAAAATAAAAGGATCTTATAAATTAGGGTTTTATGATTTAACCACTAAATTTTTAGAATAAACAAACAAATTTGAATTGCAATTTTGAAATAGAAATCAGAACTGGAACAAGCAATTAAAATTTTACACTTCACAAGCTTAATCTTCTCAAAATGAAAAATTAGGGTTTTTATGCAATTAACCTATAAAATTTGCAAATAGATCAAACTTGAAAATGAACATTTGAAATTCAAATTGCAATTAATTAGATCTAAGAATGAGAAATCAGAATTAATGTGTAAGACGTCGGGTTGACCAAAATGTAAAGTGGAAAATTGGATCATAGTGACTCCCCACCTAGGATGATTTTCACTTGGGAGGAACTTTACATTCAAAAGAGGGGTTGAATCCACTAGATCCAAATACAAGAGAGACAAGGATCTGAATACTAAGTGGATTGCAAGTGGTTGAATAATGATTTACCCTCTTTTGTAAATGAGAAAGTTGACTTGTTGACTATGTGGAAAAGAGAGAAGAAATGAGTGAAATGAGGTGCTACCAGTTTGGGATCGCGTTGTAACTTTGGATCTGAGCTAATTAAATTGACGCGGATCTAACCTGCGAATTCAAAGAAAAGTTGTCGGGATCGTGGTGGGAATGTACATGGTCTGCCACAAAATCCACGAAATGAAAAGGGTTCTTTTGTCTCTGCAAATGAAGCCCAAACCTGCAATTATAGCTATGCACCTGCAACCTACACATAGAAAAGAGAAGAAACGAGGGTTGTGGATAGGGGTTTGCCTCAGTCAAACCCCAATTGAGCAATCAATCTAGAAAGAAAGTAATTACAAATGCTTGAATGCTTGATAATGAGCTTGAAATCTTGTATCTTCCCCTTATGCTCTCTATCCATCTATCATCTATTGTCCCTTAATGAGGGTATTGAATTCCCTTTTATACATGCCTCAAGGATTTAACTTTCAACCACTAAAGGTTGACAAAGTGAAATAACAAACCCCAAAGGCAAGAAGTGCATAAGAGATCGGGAAACCCACAAATAGGACCACCCTAGGAGATGGGGACAGGGGAGCTAGGCTACTGTCCTAGGGGGATAGGGGTGCCATTCCCTTTTCCTAGGGGGACAAGGGAACCACACCCCTATCCTACCTTGTTTTGGGCACCAAATAGGATACGGAGCGGCCACAAGACATAAAGGAGGAAATGGGAAGGGGTGGAAATGCAGAAGTAGGTCCTGGTTAGGGAAGGACATGTTGTCGCCAAGGTGAGGACCCCAAATGTGGTTAAAATTGCATGGGTCACAATTTTATGACACTACAGTAAGTCATGTGTGGTTGACTTGATATATGGATCGGTATATATCTGATATGCTCTTTTAATGATGATATAGATGCATAGACAAATAGAGAGATACAAATATAGAACTGCAACATAGTGATCAGATATGATATGTGATTGAAGTAGATGCGAATGAGTAAAGAGCTATTGAAGTTTTTCTACTAAGCCTAATTGGAATTGTATTCCATGTTTATGTAAGATGCAACTATAGTAGTTCATTGGTATACTTGTTCTCTTTTGGGCAGTAATCCCTTTGGTAATGAACCTTCATCTTTTGGGTAGTAAGCCCTCGAGCAATGAGCCTTGCAATGAGAATTTTTTCATATTTTATAGCTAGTTATATTATATTGAGAGTTAGCCCCCTCCATGGTTTTTCCCTAACAAATTTCCATGCAAAAAAATCTAGTGTTCTCTTGTGTATGTTGTTGTGGATGGTAACTCTAATTTTGTTGTTTATTTGATCACTCATTTCTTTATGTTGCAAGCTAATTGATTTGAATCTTCAAAGTGATAACAAATTTGTTTCCAGAGTTTAAAAGGGAATACTGATTCCCCCCCCTCTCAATCTCCTTATTGTTCAACAATTGGTATCAATGCTTAGTCCCTTGTTTTAGCTTAATCGCTTAAGGGAGATCTTGTTGGTTGAATAGATGTCACCTAAGTTAAGTGCTGAAAAAATTATTATGGATGGAAAATAGCTGACTTCTCTTGAAGATCTTGAGAATATGGAAATTAAAAACAAAAATGTGAAAGAAAATATCAAAGAAGCAAATGAATGTATCAAAAAATAGAGGGTACTAAACAAGAAGTTAAGAGAAAGATATAAAGAGGTCAAAAAGGAATTGAAACAAGCAAATGAAATAAGAAAATGAAACAATTCTCAATTTTAACTTACAAGTTGAGGAAAGAAATTTGAGAAATGTCTGAATAACTTAATCAAACATAAAACTGAAGAATGTGCAAGACTAGAATAGAAAGTTGTAACCCTAAGATCTGAAGACAAATTGAAGGATTTTACCCATGAATTTTTAATTTTGCTACCCTGTCACAAAGTTTTTCCATGTCTTGAAGTTTTTCTTTAGGGTCTTCTTTCATTCACTTTCATAATATAAATCCCAAGTTGTAACTTTATGCATTTTCAAAACTAAGTCACCAGTCCCTTGCCTTATTAACTTTGTTGTTGGGTTCTCAAGTTTTGAAAGTACCTGATCACCCGACATGGTTGAGGGAAATCACAAAAGGCCGATCGCTCTTCATGAAGATCCAAAGAGGTCGAGTTTCTGATTGATTTTTGAAGTAGTTCAGAAGTTGTGATTCGAACCGATTTCCTGACACACTTGTGTTGTTGATTCATGAAGCCTTCAAGGGGGAACCACCACTTGAATTAGAAGTTGGTGCATTTCTCAAGAATATGACTCAAGTTTATACAATTGGCTTGCTAAGGTGGTGACATAAGTATTGATAAGGAGAGGGTTATAATTAGTTGTCCGTGGAAATTGTTTGAGTTTATCTACTCTATGAAGGAAATTGCTTCTGCCATTACCAACTTCAACCCGTTGTGCCAACATGTGGCACACTTTCTTCAAGAAGTCACTTAGGAATATTTGCTTGCTACTATCATTAATGACAAGATTAAGTAGTTGAGGACATGTAAAGGTGGAAACATATGTTGTAGCACTTGATATTATCACCCTTGCAGATAAAATTTAATACACCACCTTTTGAAAAATAACTAAAGGAGCATATGCTATCTGATGAATACTAAGAGGGGGGGGGGGAATTAGTATACCAATAAATATTGAACTCAAACACTTTAATAGTCTAGCAGTGAACCGGTATAATCGTTTAACTAACAAACCGATTAACACAAATGCAAACCAAACAACAAGTAAGGCATTCGCCCATAGAAGCACAATCACCATAACACGAGATTTTGACGTGGAAACCCAAATGGGAAAAACCACAGGGAGATGAAACTCACAAGTAACTATCTGCAAAATAGTAACCAGGCCGGTTAAGGTCATACAATGTTAGGAGATAAGTCCGATTAAAGACTACCTTGTGAGAGGATTTTAAATCCACAGATGTGAATTACCTTGTTAGAGGATTTACAAAGGCTTTTCTGGGCCTACTCGATTAAGGGTTTCTGACTTGTCAAAGATGTGAGCAACAAGTGAATGATCTAGCAAATAGCACAGTCTACTTGGTTAGATCCATGATAGCTCATTGCTAATGCATTTTAGAATTACTTCAGTCTTCAATAAATCCACAGTCTGTTATAGCACACAAACTTGATCTTCTCTATTAAGATCGCACATACAAGAACTCATCAACCACCAAAAACCCTAACAGCTACACACCCTAAAACCCTAGACATGATGTCCTTAAAAAGGAATCTGATTTCATATCGGTCCAATAGGATTACATTGCAAGTTCCTAGGTTCAGTGTATCTAGACACATTTGGTAACACGGTGCAAAATCACCATCAAAATTTCAGTGGATGGTAACTCATCACAAAAATATATTGGTTGGTAACTCATCACAGAGTATTACCAGTTTATACAACTTTACCGATTACCGGTTGGTAACAGAGTAATACAGGTTTAATTATTAAACAGATTACCGATTGACAAAAATGAAGACTGGGAAAATGATAACTGTCATTTTTAGTTCCTTTACTCCATTCTGCTTGAGATCCTCGAACCGCTTGAGGTTTTCATGCCGCTTGAGATCAGTAAACACTTTCTGCAAAACACCAATAGTCTAAAGACTACAACATAATACCGGTTTGGAACAAATACTGGTTGTGCATAATTCATACATTGAAAAAGTGATCTCAAAGCAAGTGTGTGTTCATCAATGACAATCACAACATAAACATTAAAAATGCCAACAATCTCCCCCTTTGGCATTGATGGCAACACTTAGAAAAAATTTGACATCTAAGTGTTTTATAACAAAAATATGCCATAATCAAAATTACTCCCCCTAAGCATATACACTATCCCTTTTACAAAAAATACAATGTATACTACTCCCTTACAGATATAAACATGAAAGTATACATATCATGCATAAAAATTTTAAATACCAGAATACTTCTCCCCCTTTGCCAACAATGACAAAATACAGGTGAATAAATGTTTATGACAATAAATGTTTCTATTAGCTGAATAAATGTTTATGACAATAAAGAGTGAAATTTGTCAAAAAAAGATTTAAAGTCCTGCATAAATTGCTTCATGGATAAGGACCATGACTTAATCAATGAGGTAGCAACCTCATTCTCTGTTTGCATCTGATAGACCTGTTCTTCCATGACATCCAAGGTACTCATCTCTTGAGTGACCATCAGGGCATCTAGATTGAGATAGCGTTTCTGAAGTATTTGCAGTCTTGGTAGTAGAACCAGATGTAGTTCCTGCAAATCCCTGGTCTGGTTGCTGATCTCCAAATCAATTCTTGTAGCTTGAAGTTGAAACCGGTGAATGGTTTGCCCATAAGCGGTAAAGGAATCATATGGCGTTTTGAAGGTGCTTATGAATGTCTACAAATCAATTTGCAGTTTGTCTTTCTGAGCATGCACATCATCACAAAATAGATGGGGTTGACATATCTTGCTAAGTAGTAGATTCCCCTCATCCAGAAAATCCTTAATGTTCTTTTGTGCCTTCTGCAGATCAGACCGGAGCTCATTTAACTTTTTCACGAAGGCAATGTCCAAAGCCTTTTGATGCTTCTTTTTGGCATTAGCTTCAACAACCTCTTCCAGGCTTTGTACCTGGTCCTCCACAACTATGCATAAGAGTTTTAGTTGGGCCAGAGAGGAATCAGTACTAGGGAGGTTGGTACTGAGTATCAAATTGGTAAGAGTGTCCACTGCAGCTTTGATCACATCTTGCTCCTTCTTCCTCCTTATCACCTCCATGTGATCTTGAGCAAGCTTAATGCTTTGCAGCAACTCCGATTCATTTGTAGATTGGAGGTCAATGGGATTGGTAATGTCAGCCGGTTTGGCTTGACTACCGATTGCCTTTGGGGTCTCCAATTGAGTGCCCTATGCCGCTCCCTCTTTCTCTTTAGCCCTTAGCTTGTCCTCTTTTGCCTTCTTTTTCTTTGCTTCCTCTGTCTTCCTTTTCTCTTCTTCCTTCCTCTCCTCTTCTTTCCGCTTCTCTTCAGCTTCATCCTTCTTTTTATTCTCTTCCTCTTGTCTATTATTCTCCTCTTGTTTTCTCTTGTCCTCTTCCTGTTTCTTCTTTTCTTCTTGTTTTCTCTTTTCCTCTTCTTGTTGCTTCTTCTCTTCTTGTGCCGGTTTCTTCTTTTCTTCTTCCTATTTTTCTTGTCCTACCACTTTTGTTGATGTACCTGGAGCAACATCTTCATCGTTCAAGGCATCAACATCAATGGGTTCCATTTGATCAATGACCGATACTCCTTCACTGTCATACACCTCATCTGATTGATTGATTTCCGATTCTTGCTCAGCTTTCCAGTTGGCTTCTGCCACTTGGTGCAACTTTAGAGCGGATTGAGCAAGGGAGTGGGTATCTTTTACCACTTCCGGGACTTTTCCTTCTAGCAACAGGAGTCTCCTTCTTCTCATGAAGAAGAGGCCCTTATATCTTTCCACCACTTCATAAAGTTCTAATTTAGGTACATCAGGAAAGTATTGTGCAAATACTTCCCCTCTTATTTCATGTTCCTTGTCTATGGAAATGCTCCACTTGTTATCTAAAGAATTATATAAAGAATCAGGTGTCTCAGATTTAATTTCTGATGGCCACCAGTCATTAATACATAAATAATTAATGACTTCTTGTTCAAATTCTTCCTTTTCATCATCATTAAAATCATCAAAGCACTCTTTCAAATCACCAAGCACTTTTCTTCTAATATTCTTAATAGTTCTTTGATAATGTGTCAAAGGTTTGTAGGAGGAAATATCAATATTTACCGGTGCAGATGTTGCCGGTTCACTCTTTGTCTTTTTCCTCATTTGCCTAGTCTTCTTAGGTTGTTCTTCAGACATAGTGTCCTCTGAGTTTGGTGTGTTGTCTTTTGTCTTCTTCTTTCTCTTAAAGACTTTGGCAGGTGTAGCTTCTGGTTTCTTCTTTGCTGGTGACTGCTTGGTCACTTTGGGACTTGTTGCAGTAATCGGTGCCGACACTGAAGGCACTGCCTTTCCCTTCTTTGTTGAAGGTTCTTCAGTCGGTGTAACCCTTTCCAAATAGGTGTTGATTCTCTTTGCCTTTGGATCAAGGGGTAAGGCGAGTAGGGTAGAGGCATATTCATCTAGCATGTCATACATTACTTCATACCCCATGGGTTCCACTTCTTCATGTCTAGGCTCAACCACCTCCATTATGCACTCATCAACTTTGATGGTGAAGCAGATGTCATCTTCATATTTCTTGACAATATCACCTCTTTGGCTCATTTTGTGTCTAAACTCATCAAAGTATTTGTTCAGAACTTCCAGATAACCGGTTCTAACCACTTGAAGGCTTTCCTTGATTTGCTTTATAACCGGTTAGTCGGCACACCACTGAATATCTCTGACTCCTGGGAAGTAACCTTGGAAAGAGAAGAACAACCCAACCAATAGTTGTCCAAACTTAAATCTCAAGGCATTGTCCTGTTTAATTGACTTCAGGTTTACCAGAAGTTGCCTTTGCATACAGGTGCATAAATCAAATGATGCATCTTCTTTCATCATCTTGTAAGCAGCATTTACTACTACAGTAGAGACAGAATTGATCCTGCTAGCATAAAATGTTCAGTAACCTATTACCATGCAGACATATTTGACCAAATCATCCTTGATGGGATTGATGGGCATTCCCTATTGGTTGCTCATAGAACCGGTGAGCTTGGTCATTTCCATCTTGTTGATCTTCCTTAGGGCTGGCACTTCATCGATGTTACAGAAACCAGTGACGGCATGAATCGCTTCCGGTGTGATGTCATGCGTCCACTCTAAGTACATTTTATCATCGTGCACTCTGCTCAGAATGATGTGGATGTGATCATCTGAAAACTCTTCAAGGAAATAGACCGCATTATGAAGCTTCTTCTTTTCCAAGACATTGAATTCCAGTTTGATCTTCTTGTCCTTTTCACAGAATAAGCTTAACTGGGAATGGATCATCAAAGATCCTAGGTCTTCAATTTTACAATCAATATAGTCTGAAATACCTTCCTCCACTATAACACCAATGAGTATTTCAAATAGGGCATTATATTTTGCTTTCCGTTGGATGAAGTCTACTGAATCAATGGGTGCACTGGAACTAGAGTGTGATACAGAAGCCATGATAAACAGAGAAATTTGAAAAATGCCTTCATAAATCAAAATTTAGGGCTTGCAAATTACACTTCTCCACACACTCCTTCGGTTGTTGAAATACCGCTTTGTGTTCTACACTTGACCAATAGATATTAGCTTCTGATTCTTCTTCAAGGTTTTGAAAATTCTTTGAATCGCAATCCAAATCACTTTTCATCGCTCAGCACTTAAAAAAATTCTTCGCTTGAGAACTGATAAGTGAAAAATGACTTGAAAAATCCTTTTAAACAAGTTCTTCACCTACCATAATAAATGCTCCACTATTAGGGCGTAAACCCTAATTTTCCCTTTTACCATTTCCGGTCTTCTGCCAGTTGACAGGTATCACATATCGGTTAAGGTATTTTATCGGTGTAAACCGGGGGTCCAAAACATTTCACCGTTTGCTCCCCCTAAGCTTTTCTGATGCTTAGTTTTCCGGTTCAGTGACTTCCACAGAAACTAGTTCTTCTTGAGACACTTCTTCTGGCTTCTTCTTCCAGGTTTTCTTCATATCCACTTGAACAGTTTCAACATCAATCTTTCCTTCCGGAGTGACCGATATATCATCTGATATGTTCTTTCTCGTTCTACAGAATCTTGCTGTATGACCCGGTTTGTTGCAATGATAGAAAATCATTCCAGGTGTTCTCCAAGGTCCATTGTTCATGTTTCCATTCTTCCTTCTACATGTTGTAGTAGTGTGACCACTACCATGATAGATCAAACAGGTTGCTCTCCATCCGGTTGCCACTTGATAGCCACTGCTTCCTAACTAATGATTATAGGTATTAAACCAGTTTGGGTTCTGGTTCCCAGAGGGTTCAGAAAAAACTCCTTTACTCCTTTGAGGATATCTTCTAGTGTTGTGCATGATAGACCTACATTCAAATTCTCTATGCCCAAACTTGTTGCATGCATAGTAATTACCATTGAATCTATTGGGTCTAGGCTTATCATTTAGAAAATAAGGAAAATTATTGTAAGCCTTACTTCTACATACATTAGCAGTGTGTCCTTCCTTGAGACAATTAAAGAAAATAGGTTTGAACTTTTGCTTACCTTTATCCTCTGGTGTTGGTTGCTTCTTTGATGCTCTATTTTTTGTTCCAGAGGTCTCACCTTCCTCATACTCAGGGAAACCAAGTCCATTAGTATTCTTTACCGGTTTAGGTGGTTCAAGCTTTTGCTCTAGCTTAACAGAGCTCTTATTGAATTTGGCAAGTATTTCCTTTGACTCAGTAAGTTCTTTGGCAATTGCAACATTAGATTCCTTCAAGGTTGCATTCTCAAAAATAGCCATGTTTATTTCACCTTGCATTTCCTCTTTTTCTACTTTGCTCTCTTGGAGATGAGCGGTAAGTGCACTGATCTCTTTCTTTAGCTTGGAGATCTCATGATCTTTGTCTTTTACCAAATCTTCAGGTTTCCTTTGGTTCTCAAGCTCTTGACACATTCTAATAGTCAGTCCTTCAATTTCCCTTCTTAGGTTGGCATTGGACTCATTCAGTTTTTCAACTTCTTGAACTAGGGCTTCCATGTCCACTTCATCAGAAGAACTGTTTTCAGTTAGCTCCATCAGTTATTCAGCATGCTCTCTTCTTTTTGCCTAAGAGGCCGTATATTTGACTTTAAGTTCATCATAGGCTTTCTCAGTCTGAGTGAGCTGATGAGTAAGTTCCCTCATAGTGTATTTCCCCATATCTCTTTCCAAGTGGTTAGACTTATAGAAAGGTTGTCTCTGATACCAATTGATCAATACTAAGAGGGGGGGGGGGAGTTAGTATACCAATAAATACTGAACGCAAACACTTTAATAGTCTAGCAGTGAACCGGTATAACAGTTTAACTAACAAACCAGTTAACACAAATGCAAACCGAATAGCAAGTAAGGCATTCACCCACAGAAGCACAATCACCATAACACAAGAGATTTTGATGTGGAGACCCAAATGGGAAAAACCATGGTGAGATGAAACTCACAAGTAACTATCTACAGAATAGTAACCAAACCGGTT
Source organism: Cryptomeria japonica (assembly GCF_030272615.1). Lineage (NCBI taxonomy): Eukaryota > Viridiplantae > Streptophyta > Pinopsida > Cupressales > Cupressaceae > Cryptomeria > Cryptomeria japonica. Next base: position 275,291,010 of record NC_081408.1, on the reverse strand, counting down.
AAGGTCAGACCAGTTAAGGTCATACAATGTTGTTTACCAGAATAGATCCTATTAGGAATCTCAATCTCTGTTAGGAGATAAGTCTAATTAAAGACTACCTGTGAGAGGATTTCAGATCCACAGATGTGAATCACCTTGTTAGAGGATTTACAAATGCTTTTCTGGGCCTACCCAGTTAAGGGTTTCTAACTTGTCAAAGATGTGAGTAATCAACAAGTGAATGATCTAGCAAATAGCACAGTCTGCTTGGTTAGATCCATGATAGCTCATTGCTAATGCATTTCAGCATTACTTCAGTCTTCAGTAAATCCACAGTCTATTACAGCACACAGACTTGATCTTCTCTATTAAGATCGCACATACAAGAACTCATCAACCACCAAAAACCCTAACAGCTACACACCCTAAAATCCTAGACATGATGTCCTTAAAAAGGAATATGATTTCATGTTGGTCCAATAGGATTACATTGCAAGTTCCTAGGTTCATTGTATCTAGACACATTTAGTAACATGGCACAAAATCATCGTCAAAGTGTCGGTGGATGGTAACTCATCACAAAAATATACCGATTGGTAACTCATCACAGAGTATTACATGTTTATACAACTTTACTGATTACCGGTTGGTAACAGAGTAATACCGGTTTAATTATTAAACCGATTATTGATTGACAAAAATGAAGACTGGGAAAATGATAACTGTCGTTTTTAGTTCCTTTACTCCGTTTCGCTTGAGATCCTCGAACCACTTGAGGTTTTCATGCCGCTTGAGATCGGTAAACACTTTCTGCAAAACACCGATAGTCTAAAGACTACAACATAATACCGGTTTGGAACAAATACCGGTTGTGCATAATTCATACATTCTTAAAGTAATCTCAAAGCAAGTGTGTGTCCATCAATGACAATCACAACATAAACATAAAAAATGCCAACACTATCATGATTTGTCCTTGTCATAATGGTTTTGCCTCATGATCTTTTGCAATGGAAACATACTGACTTTAGTGAATATAGAAAGGCTATCACCCTATTAGAGAAAATTGCGAAGTGGGCTGAGAATCATGCATGTCATTTATAGGAATAATTTCCTATACAAAGGATTCCTGGTAATTAGTCTTTCAAACAACATCAAGGATGGTGCTCAAAGGAAAAGGTCCCCTAATCCAACCAGATGTCGAATATTTGTAGGAGGATATTCTTCTCGATATGAGTGACTTCATCTAGGAAACTATACTTGATGAAGATAAACTTACTGAAGTCCTTTAGGTGTTGATTGAAGAAGAAAGGAAAGAGAACAAGATTGACCGTTAGATTGTAGGACAGAATCTTGTGCCTGATGAAGAAGGAGCATGAGATTAATGGTTCATAAATAGGGTTTATCTGATAATTTTTGTTTCCTTTAAAATCATTTTTAAAAAGGTTGTTTTCAAGAGTGTTACTTTAAAAGGAACTGTTTCTTGAAAATGGAAAAAAAATTAGTTATAAATAGATAGATGATGTATGGTAAAAAGGAGGGAAGGAAAATACTGAAAAAGTGTTGTTAAATTTTGAACAGTTAGCCATCTTTTGAATAATTTTTCTTTCTGGTCACCTTTGGAATTAATAAATATATCAAAACTTTGTTTTTGCTAGATTGTTTCACGTTGGAAGTAAGCTTTGAATTACTGTTATTTCACTTGATATTTATTTACTTGTTATGGTTAAATGCAAATGATGTAGAAACTTTGGATTCTGGATGTTCTCTTTTCAGTTGTTTACATCACTTTTCAATATTTTCCATGCAATTAATTATGTTGTGAGTAGACTATGTGTTTTTCACATTCTTGTTCAATAATATGAATCTAAATTTCATCTCTTTGCATATGGGAAGTGTGTATATTTTCCTTTCTTGCTTTCTTGTAAAAAGCATACCTCAAAACCTAGGAGTAGATTTAGGAAGGAGTTGTACCTCTAAAATTCAGAGGAAGATTTCCAACGTAATTGGCTATCTTTCCAACTGTTAGTTACTTATTTGTCTTTCAAGCTGGGCACATTGAGTCATTTTGTTACCTTTAGAAAAACAAATTTGTTAGCCAACCAGTTTTTGGTGACTCTGATGGAGAAACTACTATCTTGTAAGCTTTTGTTGTATGGTGCCTCCTTGAGGAAGAAGGTTGGCAACTCTATTTGTCTAAGACCTTAGATGAATATCTCCAAATTAGGTTTGACCCTGCAACTGATTTATGTTTAAAGCAATGAATACTAAGATTCACCAAATCCCTGCATACACTTGGAATGCTTTAAAGAAAAACATAAATGAAGATGAGGATTACAAATTTTCACTACTACTGAGGAATGTGTATAAGGAATATCATCAAGAAGAAAATTATCAGGCCATGACTCAAAAATTAGAAATACTAGCCCCATTCAATCGCTCAGTCCGTGGAGAACGAGATTTTGAGACAATATCAGCAGAATTTTGGGATGGCAATCAGCAGCAAGTTGAAGAATATGTACATCCAACCAGAAGTGAAAAGCCTAAATTTCTCTCAACGCGCTGACCAACCGAGCCAAAGGGGTTACTATTTGGTTCCCTTGAAGAAGAAACATCGTCAAATGTATGTAGGAAAGTTTTCATCCCAAACTGGTTCTTGAATGGCTCTGACAATGACTTTCGATGTGGCATTGTAGATGAGAAAGGTCATGTCATAGAAGTTGAAATAGAGGCATTTATTAATCGCCCCTGTGATTTCGAAAAAGGTATGAATTTTCATTTGTTTAAATCTTTTAATGTAAATACCAAAGAAGAAGAAGAAGTTCTTTTTAGGTTTGATCCTATGCTATTAGAAAGTGATGCCTAAAGGTCATAATGGGCAACATGCACAGATTCCATTTTAGTTTTGGGCATGGAAGAAAAACATTTTATTCCCAATACTTCTTTAGTATGTTCAATTGAAGTTACAAGTAGTATCGTTCCTAAAGAAGATATCACAATGGTATCGACGGAAGAGAGACAACTAGAAGATCCCGAGAGTAAATATGATCATAGCACTTTCAACTTATTATATGTGCCAACAGGGTTTCGTGAAAATTCAATAATTTGGGATAATCCCATTTTTGAATTATTTTATTCCTAGCATCCTCATGATAAAATTGAAAAGGAGAGAGATGTTCTTAAGATTAGCTCTAACATCATGGATGAAAATTTTGATTTTTCATGCCTCTATACACAAATGGAAGGTGATGATGTCCATTGTGTCGACTCTCTAAAACTTGATTCAAAGGTTCATACTAATGATGGCTTGTCTATGAATGAAATGGTTAATGATCTCTCAACTAGTGAAGATGCAAATATCCTATTAATGCTGGGTGAATTTCTTGGTGAATAAAGTAATAATGAGGATAGCTTTCAGCTACCTTGAGTAAATTGTGAAGGTATCATTGTCTATCATCAAGAAGGGTGCCAGGAAGGATAGTTGTTCGGAAATGAATGCATATACAGGGGATTTTGTTTGACACTAGAGCTGTCATCGTGTATTGGCCACTTTTCCTCATATCATATGGTCACAACCCCCTGTTTTGCACAGGTATATATTTCTCTTAACTCGTTAATGGTTTTTCTTAAAACATTTTGTACATCTCTAGGATAGGGCCATATGGCCGTGTACATATTTAGGTGATTTTGGTTTGTAGATAGTTTATAATTCATGTGTTTTGTCCCTTTGGGTCTGTTCATTTGGGTTTGTGCCTAGTCACCCCTCCACCCATCTACATAGCACTGTCCTTTCTTTCTTCTTTTCTTTCTCACTTTGTAGCCCAATGGGTAAGGCACTAGTCTTATTTGAGATTTTGGGGTTCTCTACGTCCTACTAGTCGTTGCCCCCATTCAGAGCCCATGTTACCCACAAATTTTAAATTTTGCAACCATGTCACAAATTTTTTCTATGTCTAGAAGTTTTTCTTTAGGGTCTTCCTTCATCTTCTTCCATAATATGAATCTCGAGTCGTGGCTTTATGCATTTTCAAAACTAAGTTGCTATTCCCTTTCCTTATTAACTTTGTCACAAGGTTCTCAAGTTTTGAAAATACCCAATCGCCCGACATGGTTGAGGGAAATCAAAAAATGTCGATCGCTCTTCATGAAGATCTAAGGAGGTCGGGTTTCTGATCAATTTCTGTAGTAGTTCGAAATTTGTGATTTGGACCGATTTCTTGACATGATTGTGTTGTCAATTCATGAAGCCTTCAAGGGGGAAAAACCACCTGACTTATAAGTTGGCATGTTTCTCAAGAACACAACTCAAGATTGATACAACAGACTTGCTGACGTGGTGACATAAGTATTGACAGGGAGAGGGTTATAACTATTCATCGACATAAATTGTTTGAGTTTACCTACTCTGTGAAGGTAATTGCTTATGTCATTGCCAACTTAGACCCGCCATGCCAACATGTGGCACACTTTCTCCAAGAAGCTAATCAAGAAGATTTGCTGCTACTATCATTAATGACAAGATTAAGCACTTGAGGACACATAAAGGTGGCAACAAGTGTTGTAGCACTTGATATTATCACCCTTGTAGATAAAATTTAATACACCACCTTTTGAAAAATGGCTAAAGAAGCATATGCTATCATGAGTTGTCCATGTTAGAATGGTTTTTCCTTTTGACGACGAACTACCATTTAAAAACCTGGACATGAATTGGCCAGAAATTGAACAGGTAGATATCATCTGATAAATAGGGTCTTTTGCATGGAAAAGGCATACCAACTTCAATGAATATATAAATTCTATCACCTTGTTAGAGAAAATCGCGAGCGGGCTAAGAATCATGAATGACATTTACAGGAAGAATTTCCTATACAGAGGATTCATGGTAATTATTCTTTTCAAACAACGTCAATAATGGTGCTCAAAGGCAAAGGTCCCTTGATCCAATCAGATGTCGAATATTTGCAAGATGATACTCTTCTTGACTTGAGTGACTTCATCCGAGCAACTATACTTGATGAAGACAAATTTACTAAAGTCCTTTGGGTGTTGATTGAAGAAGAAAGGAAAGTGGACACGATTGACCATCAGATTGCAAGACATAATCTAGTGCTTGATGAAGAAGAAGGAGCATGAGATTACTGATTCAAAAATAGGGTTTATCCGATAATTTTTGTTTTCTTTAAAATCATGTTTAAAGTGGTCATTTTCAAGATCATTACTTTAAAAGGAACCATTTCTTGAAAATAAAGCAAACTTTAGCTATAAATAGATAGATGATATGTGGTAAAAAGGGGGAAAGGAAAATACCAAAAAAGTGTTGTTACGTTTTGAACAGTTAGCCATATTTTGAAGCATTTTATTTTTTGGTCACCTTTGGAATGAATTAATATATCAAAACTTTTTGTTTGCTATATTCTTTCATGTTGTAAGTAAGCTTTGAATTACTGTTATTTCACTTGATATTTATTTACTTGCTATGGTTAAATGCGAATGATGTAGAAACTTTGGATTTTGCATGTTTTGTTTTTAGTTGTTTACATCACCTTTCAATATTTTCCTTGCAATTAATTGTCCTATGAGAAGACTATGTGTTTTTCACATTCTTGTTCAATAATCTGAATCTAAATTTCATCTTTTTTCATATGGGAAGTGTGTATCTTTTCCTTTCTTTCTTTTTGGTAAAAAGCATACTGCAAAACCTAGGAGTAGATTTAGGAGGGAGTTGTACCTCTAAAATTCAAAAGAAGATTACCAATGTAATTGGTGATCTCTCCAACTGTTAGTTACTTATCTATCTTTCATGTTGGGCACATTGAGTTATTTTGTTACTTTTAGAAAGACAAATCTATTAACCAACAAAGGAAAGTACTAATAAACTTGATGAAATGATGGCTATGCAAAAATCTTCAGAAGATAAAAGTGGATTAGGTTTTGAGGTTGGTGAATGTTCAAATCAAAATACCAAAGATAAAGGCAAGATGAAGAAGACTAAATCTAAACAATGCACTGAAGAAGCAAACAAAGGAAGGCAACCTCGGAATCAAAGAATTTCTTCAAGGAAACCTCCGACTAGATAACATAATGCTCAATAGTACCCTTCATTTAATAGCTATTGTTTCTCCTATAATAAATTTGGACATAAAGGTTCTAGAATTTAGAAAAAGAATGAATCAAAATGTTTAGTGTTTTATTTGCGAGAGATTTGGTCATAAGGCCAGTGATTGCAAAAATGAAATTATGGATGGAAGAAATAGATTCTTCTATGGTTATTGTCACTTATGCAATGGTTTTGGGTACAAGGCTAATCAATGTAGATGTATAATGACTACAAGAAATTCAAAACAAACTAATATCAAGTGATTTAGTTGCAATAATGTTAGGCACATTGCTAAAGCATGCAAAAGAAGGAATATGAAGAAAGATAATTCATAAAAAAGGAATGAACCTATAAAGAAGATTGATGTAGAAGAGGTGAAGAATGAGATGAAAAATATTTGGAGAAATAAGGAGGTAGACTTAATGGAAAGTGCTTAAGAGGTTAATGTTGATGTCACAATATTTTCATATGTTGGATAAACTAATGAACTTGAACTCTTGGTGAAGGCTGTAGCAAAAAACATTGCTATGTGGTAGTTCACAAAGGCAGAGATGTTTAGCAACCTTTTGGTGATATGACGATTTTTGCAGCAAAACCCTAGGTTATTCGATAGAGTACATAAAGTTTTTATGTTCATTTTTGTTATTGGTGAATTGGAAAATTTGAAGGGTGAAAATAAGTATTCGAGTGAAAGTTGTATCAATAGAGCTAAGGTATTTACAAATTCTCTCTCATGGATTCCAGCAAGTTTGTTAGTTGTGAAGATGGATCCCAACCTAAATTTAAGAAATTTATGAAAGAGCCAAAAAGAGATGTTTCAGTTGGTGCATTTTCATCACTATTTGCTAGGGTGGTATGTCTTGAAGATATCCAAAATTTATTGATGTATAGATTGAGGAGTATGACAATGTAAAAATAAAGAATTTTGAAGATTATCTTTCCAGAGAAAATTTATAGTGGATCGTTGATTTAGGGCACAAGGGTTTGAATATTTGGAGTGAATTTCCGATGATAGTTAATGAAGAATTAGTCAAGATTGTGTTGACCAGAATTCATGATGATTGTATCTAGCTATAAAAAGCTTATCAAATTATTAAGGAATCTCTAATGGTTGTTATTGGTCTTTGTTAAGATGGAACCATACTTATGAAGAAGACAATAAGAAACACAAAAGTTTAAGCATTGGCAAGTGTGACTATAGATCAAAGATCTCTATGAATCGACATAATTATAGACCTTCCGGTAAGATATGTTGAGATGGGTATTACTTATAAGATTTAATTTCAAAACAGAGAAGGTTCTACATTGCTATTGCAGGATATGTTGCTTATCATATATGACTAAGAAAAAAATGAATGATGATTTATGTGAACTATTGAGAAAGTAAGTATTGAACAATATTGAGTTGGCAAAAGGATGATGGTTATAATTTTTATTTTGGTTCATTGATTGCGTGTCTAGCATTTTACTTTCTAAATTCATTACCAATGAATGAGAATAGTGTTTGGGATAAGAACTTACCTGTAGGAAAGAAAATCAAAATATATTTGGATAATCTAAATCACAAAGATGTTGGGAAAATAGTGTCTCAACCTTGCAATTACATGAGGTTACTATTTATAATAAGTTTTCATTTGAGCATGCAATGGTGTAAAATTCTCCTTGAAGTTTCTAGTTGGCTAGATAAGCATTCCGATAAAGTGATGTCACAAGATCACAACTAGTTTTGAAGATTTTAAATTTTCCATTTTGGAGAGGTCCAATGAAAGGTTTAAATTTGATTTTGAGGACTTAAGAGGCCCCAAAATGCTCTAAAAAATGGGTGGATGTGGTGTGGCATTTTATAAGGTAATAGGGCACTTCGCGAGCTTTCTGACACTTCAAATAGTTCGTCAATCGGACACACAATTCTTGAGTTATGGCCTTCAAAACTTTGTACTCCGAAAATAGGAAATATAATTTGTATCGGACACATAAATGAGTTGTAAAAGGGAGGGACATGTGTTGATGTGTGTTGTAACATGTCATAGGGCATCTATAAGGGAGATAAGGTTCGCGACAACATATTGGGTGGTTTTAGCCCATGGTTCTGTGATACCGTTTGATGGTTTCTTATATTGTATCTCCTATATATGAGGTGCGTGAGATAGAGGTTGTGTGTAAGAGTCTTATGGCTATTGAGTTACCTCTGAATCTCTGATTAGTGGTACTCCTACGAAGAGCTTGCTCTGCAAGTATACTGTAATTTATTTTGATTGCTAAATAATATATTGGGTGGTTTTTGGAGTGTGGGGTTTTTCTCCTGAAAGGGTTTTCCCCACATAAATCATTTTGTTATAGTTTAAATGTTATTATATCTATTTTTATTTTCTGTAAATGTTGTGACAATTTGTAAAAAATTTTGCATTACCCTCCTCTCAAGGTTAGCGTAGGAAGTTGTTCCGCTACTTAACTTCCTTACAAGTGGTATCAAAGCTTGATCACCTTTGGTTTCAATTATGGGTTGTTGGGTTTTTTTTTACCTAATCTAGATTTGAGTGGGAGCTTGTGCAAAAGACACTTTTTGATCTTGTTGCAGGAATTTTCAAAGGGCAAGTTTGTCAGGGAAAATAGAGGTGGAGAAATTTAATGGAATGAATTTTGAGATGTGGAAGCTAAAGATGGAAGATCTACTAATAGATCAAGATCTATGGGATGTTGTTGATACAAATGTCTAAAGGCCCTCAGATCCTACTGCAGCGGCTCAATATGATGTTATGGACCGAAAATCTAAGAGTCTGATCAAATTGTGCCTGGAAGACTATGTTCTGATCAATGTCCACAAAGAAAACACTACAAAGAAGCTATGGGATAAGCTTGGTGAAATGTATCAAGCGAAATCTTTATTAAATCAGATTTTCTTGAGGAAGAAATTGTATTCCTTTAAGATGGAAGAGGGTGGATGAGTTGTAGACCACCTAGAAGAATTCAATATGTTGGTGGCTCAATTAGTATCTATTGGTGTTAAGATGAACGAAGAGGAGAAATACCAGATCTTGCTTTGTTCTTTGTCTGATTCATGGGATTCTCTTGTTATGGCTATTGGTAGTACTTCTGTTGTTTTGAAGTTTGAAGATGTGGTGGGTGTCCTACTTGGTGAAGAGATGTGAAATAAGGTATCCCACAATTTGAAGGAATCCCTGATTGTTCATGGAAGACCTAAGGAGAAAGGCAAGAAGAATGAGAAGCATGATAAGTCCAAATCGAAAGGGAGATCAAAATCTCGTGGAAAGTCCAAAGTCATTTGTTCGAATTGTGGTAAACCAGGTTATATCCGTAAGGAATATAAAGAAGAAAAGAAGAAGAAAAAGAAGAAGATTGATTTTGATTCTGAGTCCGAGAAGGAAGATGGTGATTCATTCATTGTGGCTTTGGCAACTCATGCAGGTAATGATGACTGGTTAATTGACTCAAGTGCATCTTTTCATATGACTGCCAATAGAGATTGGTTTTTTGAATATGAAGAATTTAAGGGAGGTAAGGTGTACTCGGGTGATGATTCACATTTAGACATTGTTGGTTGAGATAAAGTTAGAATCGGGTTTTCTGATGGTAGAATAAAAAGGATTAATGGTGTCTTGCATATCCCTGGTTTAAAATGAAATCTTTTATCTGTGAGAAAACTAATAGATGCAGGTGTGTAGGTAGTCTTTTATAAAGCAGGATGTAAGATGATTAAGGGTGCTATGGTAATTGCTAGAGGTGTGAGGTTCAACACTTTGTATAAGCTAGACGCATACATTGTTGAGTGTAATAGCACTTTTGTAAAAAGTAAATCTATGGAAGATTTGAGGGTTTCACCTTCAGTAGATGAAAATGGCTTTTCGGTACCTAAGGGTTCTCTTTCTTCTGAAGCAAAGTTACTTGCAAAGAAGACTATGTTATGGCACCAGAGGCTTGGCCACATTGGAGAAACGGGTCTAAGGACTTTCTGTGAACATTGCATTTATGGAAAACAAAACTGCATTCAGTTTTACTCAAGTACTCATAAAACTTTTGGTGTTTTGGATCTTATTCATTCTGATGTGTTTGGTCCTGTAGATGTTCCTTCGATTGGAAAATCCACATATTATATTCCATTTATTGATGATTTTAGTAGAAGGACATGGGTATATTTTCTATAGGGTAAATCTGAAGTTTTCAGTCGATTTAAAGAAGTAAAAGCACTGGTTGAGTTGCTGACTGGAAATAAAATTAAAATTTTGAGTATTGATAATGGTGGTGAATTTTTCTCTAATGATTTTGATAGATTCTGCAAAGAATGTGGCATTAATAGACAAAAGACAACTCTGTATTCTCCATAGCAAAATGGAGTTACAGAAAGAATGAACATGACACTGATGGAGAAGGCTAGGAATATGTTGAGTGGTGTTGGTATAGAATAAAAATTTTGGGCTGAAGCTATTGCCACTACTTGCTACCTAATTAATAGGTCTCCTACATCAGCCCTTGTTGATAGAACTCCTATGGAAGCATGGTCGGATCACAAGCCTTCATTGAGACATCATAGAGAGTTTTTAGTTGCGAGGTATATGCACATGTGCCAAAGGAGAAGTGGACAAATTGGGACAACAAGGTCGTGAAATGTATCTCCATCAGGTATAGTCATGGTGTGAAAGGATACAAGCTTTGGGACCCTATTGCACAAAAGTTAATTCATAGAAGAAGTGTTATTCTTAGAGAAATTAAGTCTCCTTCTATTACATTGCAACTAGAACACACTAAAAAGGAAGATGTGATTCAATTTCCTTCTACACCTGAAAGAGTTGAATTGAGACCCCTAGATAGACAAGAAGTTGAGGAGAGCTTGTCTAGCTCTGAATCTTCAGAAGAGGAGGAAGAACCTGCAACTCATCTTTTTCAAAGGTCTACAAGACATAGACAACCATCTGAAAGGTATTCACCTAATGATTGGAGATGTATTTTTGCTTTGAATACTAATGTGGATGAACAGAAATCTGTAGAAGTGGCATTAGGTATGAATGATGCAGAATCCTGGAAGATTGATATCGAAGAAGAAATGACAGTTTGAAAAAGAATGATACATGGGATCTTGTACCATTTCTTGAAGGACAAAAGTATGTTGGTTGCAAATGGGTGTTCAATAAAAAGATGGGTTTATATGGAAGCATTGCGAAGTATAAAGCGAGGTTGGTTGCAAAAGGCTACTCTCAGGTTGAGGGTGTTCATTATGGTGAGATATTTTCTCTTGTTGCCAGAATGACATCCATTAGAGTTTTGCTTTCTATTGCATAGCCGAAGCACTGTGTGGTGAAAGGTAAAAGTAATTTGGTCTGTAAATTAAAGAAATCCGTATATGGCCTCAAATAGAGTCCTAGGATGTGGTACCATAAATTTGATACATATGTGTTGAGTTTTATATTTGAGCATTCTAAATCAGATCATTGTGTTTATTATAAAATTGATGGTGATCATTTCTTGTACATTGAATTGTATGTTGATGATATGTTATTCATTGGTAAAGGGAAAGGTATGATTTCAGAACTAAAGTCTCATCTTGCTGCTAAATTTGAAATGAGAGATCTTGGTGTAGCAAAACACATTCTTGGGATGAAAATTAGAAGAGATGTTCTAAACAAAAATTTATGGCTAGGCCAAGGTAAGTATGTGAATTCAGTGTTACAGAGGCTCAACATGCAAGATTGTAGACCATTGTGTGTTTCTTTTACAGTTGGAACAAAATTATCTGTTGCAGATTGTCCTACATCCCCATTGGAGATGGAAGACATGAGCAGAGTGCCTTACTAAAGTGCAGTTGGAAGTTTGATGTATGTTATGGTCTATACTAGACTAGACATTTCCCAAGCAGTGGGAGTTTTGTCCAAATATATGTCTAATCACAATGGAGTTCATTGGGATGCAGTCAAAAGAGTCTTCAAATATTTGAAGGGTACCTTAGAGTGTTCTTTTTGTTATCATGGTAATTTGGTTGGAGATGAGATTTCCCTTGATATTCATGGTTATGTGGATTTAGACTGGGAAAGTGATAGTGATAGCAGAATATCCACCAGTGCTTATGTGTTTACTTTATTTGGTGGTTCAATTAGCTGGATGAGTAAGTGGTAGGTTGTGGTTGCTTTGTCCACTAGTGAAGCAGAGTATATGGCAGCTACTCATGCTTATAAAGAAGCCATTTGTCTTAAGAGACTGTGTTCAGACATTGGAATAAAACAAGGAGTTTTGACATTATTATGACAGTCAGAGTGCGATCTTCCTAGCTAAGAACCCAACATTTTATGCCCAGACCAAGCACATTGATGTTCAGTATCATTTTGTCAGAGATATGGTTGAAGATGGCAGGGTGAAGCTGGTTAAGGTAGAAACTTTAATGAATGTTGCAGACTCTTTAACTAAGGTTGTGAGCACAGAGAAGTTCAAATGGTTCTCAGAGTCTATGGGCCTTATGGCCCCTAGCAATTGATTCATTGTGTTGATACTCCCTTAGCTCTTGCAAGGTGTTCGACAAGTGGGAGATTTGCTGGGAAAATGGAATCTCAACCTTGCAATTACATGAGGTTACTATTTATAGTAAGTTTTCATTTGAGTATGAAATGGTACGAAATTCTCCTTGAAGCTTTTGGTTGGCTAGATAAGCATTCTAGTAAAGTTACGTCACAAGATCACAGCTATTTTTGAAGATTTAAAATTTTTCATTTTGGAGGGGTCTAATGAAAGTCTTAATCTAATTTTGAGGAATTTAGAGGCCCTAAAACACCCTAAAAAGTGGGTGTAAATGGCATGTTTTTTACGAGGCAATAGAGAACTTCGCAATCTTTCTGGTGCTTCAAACAATTCGTCAATTGGACACATGGTTCTCAAGTTATGGCCTCCGAAAGTTTGTACTCCAAAAATAGGAAATATAATTTATATCAGATACATAAATGAGCTATAAAAGGGAGGTGTTGATGTGTTTTGTAATACGTCATAGGGAATCTAGAAGGGAGATAATGTCAGCTACACCTTATTGGGTGGTTTTAGCCCATGGTTTTGTGATACTATTTGACGATTTCTTGTATTGTATCTCCTATATATGAGGTGTCTGAGATAGAGGTTATGTGTAAGAGTCTTATGGCTATTGAGTTACCTCTAAATCTCTGATTAGTGGTACTCCTGTGAAGATATTTCTCTGCAAGTATATTGCAATATATTTTGATTGTTGAATAATATATTGGGCAGCTTTTTGAGTGTGGGGTTTTTCTCCTGAAAGGGTTTTCCCCATGTAAATCAGTGTGTTATGGTTTGAATGTTATTATATCTTCTTTTTTTTTATGTAACTGTTTTGACGATCTGTAATTTTTTTTGCATTACCCTCCTCTCAAGGCTAGTGTAGGAAGTTGTTCCTCTACTTAACTTCCTTACAAAAGACAATGTATGCAAAGAGTATTTATGTGAACTCCAAAAGAACTTGATTTCAAGATTTAGGATCCTTGAAAGATGTGTTGAGATGTAAAAGGATAACATTACTTTATTGGTTGATGTAGATCACTATTTCATGGAAGCTGTGTTGCCTCAAAAGTTTTGGTTAATAGAATTTGGATATGAAATTAGTGTTGAAGAGTGTGTGATGTATGTAGATGACTTTTTTGAAACTTTAGGTAGATCTCACTAAAGATAATTTTGGTACTTATGAAGAACTCATTGGATCAGGTGTTACTGGATAAATGGATCTGGAAACATCCTCCTCTAGTAAGAAGAGAAGTAGAAAATCTATTGAGATCCCCTCTCTAGTTTCAAATAAGAAGAAGTTAGATAGAAAAGAAAACACTAAAATCATTGACGATGTTGAGTCTATTAAAGTTGATGTGAAGAAGAAGGTGATAGTTGTTGCAGAAGAAGAAATGCAAAAGGAATTCTCTGGTTCTTCTAATGAAGATCCCCTTGAAGTTGTTAAAGTGCTGAAAAATGCTTGAGGAACTTGATAACATAAATCAAATAGATGCATGGTTATCACAACCATCATATGACAAAGAAAGGATTGAAGAAATCTTTGACTATTTACTTGATCCAAAATAATATTGTTCTTAGTTCTATTGAAAATTTGCTCTTGGATGTTTTATTTGAACAATTGAGTGAACAATTAGTCCTTGGAGCTACTAAAAAAGGACAACTAGATCTTGAAGATGATGTGTAGAGAGCCATGAGCAAAAAATGTATTGCTGCACAAAAAAATTGACTAAATGTATAAAGGACGTGAGGAAATGTGTGGGTGCAGTTGCTAGTGTCTACAAATATTGTGTTAGATGGCTTGTTTCCATAACAAACCACAAAGAAAAGATTGACTCCCTAGAGTCTGAGTTGAATAGATTTGTAGAATTTTTCAATATTTTCAAGGATAAAGATGGTACAGTAAGGAGAAAGATTAATTCATTGTAGTTGGAACTATCCTTGGTGCAGAGACAGAGATGATTTTGTCAGGAAGTTTTGGACTATGAAATAAATTATTGAATCTAAAATGGATCACTTTACTCGTCTATTGGAAGATGCATAGAAAGCTGAGTTGAATTTTCTTGTGCTGGATGATTTGATTGGTGTTATTGACCTGCTTGTGCAGTGCAATTCTAGTGCATAGTGTTAACATCTACTATTAGTTCCTTGAATTCTTTTCTCTCGTAACTCAACAAAAAGTATAAGGAGATTTTTCCATAAAATGGTAATTAAGAAATTTTTTTTCCTAAATTGTATTACTATTGTTTTAGGGGAAGATGTGTGAAGGTATCTTTTTGATACCCTTTGTCCTTCATGGAAAAGGGAGAGAAATGAGAAGTGGGAAGAGAATGAGAAGTTAGGAGAATATTGGAGAGCAAGAAGAAAGGGGGAGAGATAGTGACGAAAGGGAGAGTAAGTGATGGCAAAGGATTGTATGGCATAGGGGGAGATTAGTAGAAAAATGATGTTATTGAAAAATATTTTTGAAGAGCAATTTTTTTGAAAAGTACCTTGAAGCGAATAACTTTTTTGCATGTTGCCATCAATGAAAAAGGGGGATATTGTTGGAGTTTTTTCATTGATATCTTTTGGTAAAGGAGAATTTTGTATAGGATATACCAATTGTCATTGATGTCAACATACTTTTGTTGACTTATTGTAGACATCTAAAAATGGTCAACGCTTGCGGAGTCATACTTTAACATTTGTGCATTGCCTTATTTTAGGGTTCTTGCGTCGCATTAACATTTCTTGTATGTTGTGCACTTGGTCTTTTTATCATTTGCGAGCATCTAGTCCTTCTTCTACATTCCTCATTTTTATCACTTTTGAATTAGGTCTTGTCGATAACAATCTTTAGTCATGATTTTGGTTGATCTTATCCTGTCACATCATGGTGCATGCTCATCTATCATCATTTTGGACATTGTCAATCCTAATCGATGATAGAATTAGGGTTTTGTCCTCTTGTCAATCTTTCAATCATTTTTGGCTTATTAGTAATCATTTGTGATTACCAACTTGTCAATCTCATCATTTTGTCATCGATTCGTCATCGATCCTTGTCCTTGTCAAATATCATCATTTTTGTGATCGATTCATCATCAATCCTTGTCCTTGTCAATCTCGTCATTTTGCAATCAATTCATCATCCATCCTTGTCCTTGCCAATTTTGTCATTTTGCGATCGATTCATCATCGATCCTTGTCCTCTTCAATCATGTCAATTGGCGCTTTTCAATTTGATCTCCTTGTCAATCTTGGTCAATTTGTCATTGATTTTTGTCAACCAATTTTAATCATTTATCAACATTGGTCCTTTGTCAGTCAGAATCATGATCGAACCTACGTTAATTTCTTGTTGTCTTGACCTAATTCCTTGTCCTCTTATTTCTAGGGTTTTAAGATTTGTTCATTTAATCCTTTTTCTTATTCTTTGTGGGTTAAATAAATCTATTTATTTAGTCCTAGGTCTCTTTCATGAATTAATTAATGGATGAAAACCTATTAATTAATTCACCTAATTTCTATTTGATCATTTCTAATTTTCCTAATTCCTAATTTCCACCTCATTTCTAATTTTCCTAATTCCTAATTTCCACCTCATTTTCTAATTTGCTAAATTCAATTTCCACCTAATCAATTTCTCTCTAATCTCTCCCTATTTTTGTGCTTCAGTGGAAGCATAAATTTCTCATGCGTCATACCATTGGCATAGCAAGATGTCATAGACTTTTAGTCCTCTAACCATTGCATTGGCAATATGTCATAATTAATGAGGTGTCATAACCTTCTTCCTTCAACTCAATTTTGCCATTTTTGAAATCAATTGCCTCTAATATCAATTTCATGCTAATCTTGTCCTCTCTCCAATTTGTCTATAAATTGGATGAGTTTCTTCAATCAATCAACCACACTTCTAGTATCCTCTCGCTATTAAAATCAATCTTGCTTCATGCTTTTGCACTTGTAGGTGAGATCCACACAAATCTGCTATTTGGAGGAGAAAGGAAAACACTAGAGGTCAATTGAAAGAGGCATTGGTGATGGATTTTCATTTATTTTGAGTGTCTTGTTTTCAATTCTTCTATTGATTGTAATTAGGATTTATTTCATTGCAATTTGGCTTTGTGGTTAGCTAATATCTATTTTCTTTGATGTTAATGGAATTCCTGATCTACACTTATATTGTTGTTGCTCTGGTAATTATGTGACTCTATTCATCATGTTTTTCTCTTCGTTCCTTCATAGTTGTAGATATGGGCTTGTGGTTTGGGTAGTATACTTATGAATATCAAATGTACCTATATTCCAATTATAGGTGATATGGATCTTCGGAAGGTGAGATACATGGTTTGGTAGTTGAGCCCGTCATTTGCTTTGTTCCTCTAAAACCTAACAGTTTGTCTGGACATCTGCATTTCATCAGTTGATTGTTTCTAGTCCTATGGTTTTGGAACATGATTAAGCATTGTGGATAATGTGTTTATTCTAGCTGGCATTAAACTTTTTCATATATTTTCCAACCTATGTGAGTGAAACATATGAAGTATATTGTGGTAGCGTGTAAAGTATTTTCTTTGTAAGGCATGTGTGGCCGACTTGAGATATGGATTGGTATATATATGTAGCATCACCTTGAGGGGTGACAAACAATATACTTGCTCCAGACTCGAATTTAGTATGGGTTCCATCAAAATATAATTTCCATTCATTAGAAGATGTGACAACAAAGACTGATTCATCTGGAAAATCCGTCAACATTGGATGATCATCATGAATAGGTGCCTCTGCAAGTTGATCCACTATGATTTGTCCTTTTATTGCCTTTCTCTCAATGTACTCAATATCAAACTCACTTAGGATCATAACCCACTTTGCTAGGCGACCTGTCAAAGCTGCCCTACTAAGCAAGTATTTCAAGGGATCAATTTTTGCAACTAGCAATGTCTGATGATTTAACATATAGTGTCGAAGCTTCTATGTTGCAAATACCACTGCTAAACATGCCCGTTCAATAGTTGAATAATTCAGCTCATAGCCTACTAGTGTCCGACTGATATAATAAATAGCCCGTTCTTTGCCTTTCTCATCCTGCTGGGCTAAGAGAACTCCCAGTGTCGTTTCAGCTGCAGAGATATACAATATGAATGGCTTCCCTTCTATAGGAGGCATTAGAATAGGTGGCGACAGTAGATAATCCTTGAGAGTTTGAAATGTTGATTGGCATTGCTCAGTCCATTTAAAAGTGACACCTTTATGCAATAAATGTTGGAAGGGATGACATTTGTCTGCCAATTGAGCTATAAACCAGCGGATTGACTGTAACTTCCCTTGCAGACTTCTTAGTTGATGGAGATTGGAAGGAGGAGGCATATCCATTATTGCTTTAACTTTTTGGGGGTCTACTTCGATGCCTCTGTGAGAAACAATGTACCCTAATAATTTGTTGGCTGTGACACCAAAGACACATTTCTTTGGGTTGAGTCTGAGCTTGTAGGTTTCCATTCGATCAAAGATTGGGCCAAGGATGGCTAGATGACTATCTCTTGTGACAAATTTGCATAATAGGTCATCAACATAGTCTTCCATCAAAGTATGCATAAAATCATGGAAAATTGTCGTCATAGCTCTTTGATATGTTGCGCCAGCATTTTTAAGACCAAAAGGCATTACATTCCAGCAGTAGGTATCCCAAGCACATGTGAATGCAGTCTTATGTTGATCTTCAGGAGCAATGCAAATTTGATTATATCCGGAAAAACTATCCATCAATGATAGCATCTCATATCCGACAGTCATGTCAACTATGATGTCTATATTCGGCAATGGAAAGTCATCTTTAGGGAATGCTTTATTGAGATCCCTAAAATCTGTACAGATTCTTATGCCCCCAATTACTTTGCTAACTGGTACCAAATTTTAAATCCAATCTGCATAATCAATTGGTCTAATAAAGCCCACATCTAATAATTTTTTGAGTTCTATTTTTACTAAGAGAGCCATCTGGGGATGCATCTTTTTGAGTTTTTGTTTGATGGGCTTGGCATCTGATTTTAATGGCAAGTGATGAAGGACTAATTCTGGATCAAGGCCGGGCATATCTGCATAAGACCATGCAAAACTGATCTTGTTTTCAAGAAAGAAATTGACAAAATCTATCTTTTCTTGTTTTGATAGAGAAGCAGTGAAATGAATGACCTTAGGGTTGTCAGGTGTACCCAAATTTATCTCTTCGGTCATTTCCACAAGCAATGTTGATTTATCCTGACTTGATGAGGGTATGTCCAGTCTTCCACCTTTGGGTGCCCCAGAGAGGTTTTCACCCACAAGTATGTCTTGTATTTTTACTTTTTCATGGTCAGAGAGTGCCTTACGGTTTTCACTCAAAGACCCATTCTTTTGATTTTTTAGTTTTGCTTTTTCTTTTTTATGACTAGAAGATGGATTTGACTCCCCAAAATATGTTGTGGAATCTAAATCAATAGCAAACCCTGCCTTATGATCACCTCGTGGTATGCCTTCCCGTAGTCCAAGGAATTCAGCAATTGCTTCATCATTTTGAAAACAATCCAATTTGAGTGGTTCTTGTTGGTCATGTTGGATAAGCTATGGATAGATAAGGGGTATGTCATCATTGGTTTCAAGGAGAGTTAGGGTTGAGATGGTAAGGATAAGAATGTCCGTGGTATCACTATCTGAACTGCTCGTATCTGATTCGAAGCTTGGGTCCCAGAATGACTCTATCCAAGCATTAGGACACATTTTGGGAGGGGAAGTTATTTCATGTTTGTCTTCCACGGACAAATCATCAGGGTCAAGGAAAACATTTTCAAGGGCATAGGAGCTAGAAGAAAAAGAACTCCACTCCCATTCATTGGAATCAGTTTTAGGTTGGGTATCCTCAGGTGTTGTTTCATCATCAGAGTCACGCCCCTTTCCACACATGGTCACTTTGGTAGACTAGGTTCCAATTCGCAATGGTACAAAACCTAACCCTAAAGTTGGATGTCGCATCTTAGGTATACTAGGTTCTAGTCTTCCTTTCTTGTCAGGGCCCAAACCACTGCAACCATCATATCCCTTTTTCTGCAATATAGTAAACCCTTTTCCATACCGCTCCACTGGCAACTTGACAGGTGGTGTATCAGTTTGATCCTTATAAACCCAATCTATTACATCATCATCCAAAGTTTCCTTGTTAAGTTCACCCCATTTTGTAAATGTAGTGGGGGGCTGATATTGAATGACTATCTTAGGTTCCTTTTGCAACAAATGTGGTTTACCATGTGATTTTGGAGATATTGGTAAATTCCCAATAAGGAATGTTTGAGCCATTGAATACTCTCCGCATCCTTGGTCCTGTATCTTCAGTTTTCCTTTGACAGCATCTAACAACTCATTAGGATCCACATAATTATGTGAGTGGGCCTCTCTATTGACTGGGACTTGTTTCTGTGGGGAATCCTTTAGATTAGCACAAAATTGAAATGGATTACAATCTCCTAGAATTGTTATCTCAGTCCCATTGTAAGGATATTTTAAACACTGATGATAAGTAGATGGAACTGCTTTCATTGTGTGGATCCACGGATGGCCAAGAATCATATTGTAAGGGAGATCGAGGTCTAGGACCTACAGGAAAGTGTTTTCTGTCACTGGACCGACTCTAATAGGCAATGAAATTACCCCTTTAGATGGGTGGTCAGCATCATCATATGCTTTGATTGTTATTCTTCTGGAAGAATCAATGTCATTTTCTGTATAACCAAGACCAATGACCACTCTCAAGGTACAGATGTTAAGACCTGCTCCGCCATCTATCAAGACTCGTCAGATCTTGCAATTATGGACAAAGACTTCAAGATGTAAAGGATCATTATGAGGGAGCTTATCAGGAGAAATATCGTTATCAGAAAAGGCAACATGTTGGGAAACAGCTAGATGTCCAATTCGGGCTTGAAACTGGTCAACATCAATGTCTGTCGGGATAGTGGACTCAGTTAAACCTCTATCTAGGACTGCACGATGCATAGGGGACATTTTCAACAACTCAAGAATTGATATTTGTGTAGGCGTCTTTCCCAAATGATCTAGGAGATTATACTGACTCGTAGGAGTTGATTTGGGAGGAATTGCAGGAGCTCCTTTCAGAACTATTTTGGATCGACGAGTGGTGACTGTGCAAGAAGGATCTTGTCCCTTTATTCTTATGGTGGAAACATACTCATTTGATGCTTGAAAACAATTGATGACATTGTTATAACCATTATTTGCATAATTAAGATTCGTTGTTTGGGTAGAGTTTGAAGGAGATGCTTTACCCTTGTCATGATCAAGCAAAGGAGTTTTGAAAATTGTATGATTAGTGTTAGAGGTCGCATTGAGTGGGTCTACCTCAATTACTCCTTGATCTAACAAGTCTTGAATCATATGTTTCAATTGAAAACATGGTGCGGTTTTATGTCCTTTTGACCGATGGTATTCACAATATGCATTATCATTCTACCAATGCGGCTTTACCAATGGTTCTTCCTTGACATCTGGTAACTTGATAAAATTTGCTTGTATTAATTGTTTCATTACTGACTCAATAATCTCTCCCAATGGCGTAAACTATCGAGGATGCCCATCCCTTGATCTAAAAGGTTTTCGTTGTTGGTTTTGTTGCTAACCTTGTTGTTGATTATACTGTTGGTATTGCAGCTGTTGAGTAACATTGCTTGCTTGTGTCTTATTTTTTTACATAGCCGACATATTAGGAGCACTCAATTTCTTTATCGTGAACATGGGTTGATTTGCATTCACTGCTCTTGTGTCGACAACTCCATCATTAGTGACATTTTTGTTTTTGTACCAAAATCTATTTTTCTCCCCTGAATTGTTTGTGTTATCACTATCTTTGTTGAGTTTAATGAGCCCCTTAGCTACAAGAGTAGTTTCAATGTTCATCCCTTTCTTAATGAGCTTCTCAATGGCACTAGGAATTTTCAATTTGAGCTCATACATCATTTCTGGGACCAAATTTTGAATAAATAAGTTCACTTGTTGTTCTTCAAGTATATCTAGGGAAGAACGACTGTACAAGCTTCACCATCTTTGCAAGAAAGTCACTAATGGTTCACCTTGCTTTTGCTTGGTGTTTCATAAATCTGACATGGTCACTTCACTATCAATGTTGAATGCGAAGTGGGATATAAACTTTTGAGCCAATTCGGACCATGTCTTTATGTTCCCTGGCAAATGCGAATACCAATCCATGGCTTGTCCTGTGAGACTTCATGCAAATAAGCGCATCAAATATGTTTCCTCATAACTCACTTCAGTACATGCTACAAAAAATGCTCAAATATGGTCTTTTGGATTGTCGTTCCCTTTATATTTCTCAAAATTAGGTGCCTCAAAATTCTTAGGGAAGGGAGGCATGTACAAGCTCTTGTCAAATGGATTAGGACATAAATCTTGATCTGTGTATAATTTCTTTGTCCCTTTGGTTTCCAATGTGTCGACTTGTCGTTGCAACTTCTCAAGCTGTTGTGCAAATGTGTCAAGTAGCAAAGATTTTGGAGGTTCATCATTCACTCTTGGGTGTACTCTTTGTCAATACATCCTGCTCTCCATTGGTTGTTGACGCTCTGAAATTGTTGTCTTTGGTGTCTCCGGCATATAAAGTTCTTGATACAGCACTTGTTGCTGTGGTTGTGCCATGTCTTGACATTGACCCTTTTGTTGTGCTTCTTGTGGTGGGATCATCATTTGTAGCCTTGGTTGATATTGCAGTTGAGGGTGTTGTTGATATTGCATGGACATCAGTTGTGGTTGTGATGTATGATAACTTGTTTTTCCTAGCCCATATTGAGGCACATGTTGTTGTTGATGCTGACGAATCAGAATTCGATGACTTTGTGCCAACTGTTGTTGTCCTGATGTAAATCCCATCATTTGCAAAAAACTTTGTTTAGGAGGTTTCTGTTGTTTCTCCTTGAAATGGGGGATGGCACTTGCATTGACTTGTTGTGTTGTTTGTCCAATCCATTGTGGTGGTTGCAAGTTTGAATTAACTTGTAATGGTGCAGAAGACACTGCAACGTGTTGTTGAATGCGATATTGTTGTTGTTGTGCATTGCTTGTTTGCGCATTTGATTGTGCCTTTTGTGCATTGCTCAATTGTTGCAACACTTGTTGTTGGTGCACACCACTATTTGTGGCTCTTTGTGTTGCCACTATTAAAGGATCTATCACAATATTTTGCATAACAGGTACTTGAGTATTTGCCAAACATATTGAACTTGATGGGACATAAAAACTTTGTTGCATTGTAGAATTGTTTTGAACATTCGTAAGATCAGGCATTCCAGTCGTAAAGCTTTCTTGCATCTTAGATTTTGATCCACTTGTAATTATTCGAGGAATAATTTCTTGTTGAGGGACAGCTGTCAACATTTGTGTGGCCATCATTTGATCTTGTGCTAAAGGTGTTGTATTAAATAATGGATTGTTTATTGTTTCGAATGTTGACTTTTGTGGAATAGTTACTGTCAAAGTTTTTGAAGCACGCTTACTCATCAAGGTGTGTTGAGGTTCTTGTTGCACACTTTCTTCATTTGGATGTGGAGAGAAACTTAACAGCTCACCGCCTTGTTGTTTTTGCACATTAATTTGCTCATTTGAGGAGGTCACATTACTCATCATATCAAGATATTTTTGTGGAAACATCTTAAAGACCTTGTTCAAGAATTTATCCATCTTTTTTGTCAACTTTGGATCTTTAAGGAACATATCAACATCATCGGAAGCATCAGAATCTGATGAAGAAGCTAGTAAAACATTTGGATTTATTTCTTGTTGAATGCCTTGATCTGAACCAAATCCTTGTGAAAGAGTTTGTTCCTCATGTAATGTTTGAGTTTGAATTTAATGTTGTAGGTTCAGTTGATTCCAGTCAAAAGGTTCATTTTCCCTTGGCATTGGTGGAACACTCCCATATCCTGGTTTCATGGGTACAAACACTGGCTCATATAATGGAGGTGGTCCAAGTTGAACCAATCCATATGGTGGTAATGATGTGTTTGACGAACCTTCAATTTGTAATTTTTGACTAGGTTGAAACTGTGAGTTTGATACATTGTCAATGGGTTGATATGTTGGTTCGCCCATCTTCTTAGATTTGGACCTTGTTTCAACAGGCATGTCACTATGCAAATGCAATATTTTTGGGATTTCTTTGATTTTAAAAGTATGATGTATGATATGCAACCTAAATAGATGAAAATGCAATCTATGGCAAGAATGCAACCTATGTTTTTGTTGTTTTTCAAGATTTGGACAAACTTTTTGGAATGCAAACCTAAAGACTCAACCTTGGGAAGTTGGAATGAAGCCAAGACCTTAAAGGACAAAGGACCAAATGACAATAGGACAAATTGACAATGTCTCACCTATATGCTTGGATACTAAGCTAGGTTTGATAAAAAATGATATTAATGAAAGGACAAATTTTAGACAAGGTCAAGACTCCCTAACAACAACTTAGGGTATCATCCAAAGTTTTGATTTTTCAAGTTTCACAAACCAAATTTTGAGACTAAATGCAAGAAGTCAATGATTATGACAATGACTTAGGATATGACATGAAAATGATCTAAGGATATGATATGACAAGATGAAGCCAAGACAAGATGACAATACAATGATAAGGATATGCGAAGACCAATGACTTGGAATATGCAAAATGCAACCTAGGCAAGACCTAATTTTAGCATGACAAGGATAATGCACGAATGTCACCTAGATGGAAATCTAGCTTGGATATGACAATGAAATGCAAACTTAGGGAAATGATTTTGAACCTAAGTGCAAAATGAGGATGCTTGCAATGAAAAGGACTAAAATGAAGGGAGATGACAATATGCCCTAGGACCTAAGCTGGACTATGCAAAACCTAGCCTAAAGTGACATGAATTTTGAAACAAAGACATTCAATGTTTTGACAAGCCATGTTCAAATGTTGGATGAATACTTGGACAAATTTGAACTTTTGTTTGGATTTTGAATTGAAGGTTGTTGATTTTGAAAATCCAAGTTGATTATGAGCACTTTTGAAAGTTTGTTTTTTATTTAACCTTTGACAATCACGGAAGACAAAATGTTTGTTTGACTTTGACTCAAGACAATCAAGCACATTCACAACAAATCCTATGGCTGGCAAGGGAAATATCTATTGAATCTTCTAACCATAAAATACAACACTCAGCCGAATAGCTAGACGCTTGGTAGCACTGGCTCCCCCTTACAGTGCACTCACTTCTCGGGCATACCAAGCTTCGAGTTCAAGGGGCATCACTTCCCAAGAACTTTCTATCTCTAACTGAGGAGTACATGAGAGGTATCTTTGGCATGCGCGTATGACAATGCCTGAGCCACCAAATAGAAGGATTTTGGCATCTAAAAACAAGAGATTCTAGTAAGGGCATCCGTTCGGGTGGGTATTGATCCGACGAATAAATCATCGCAATACCATTCCAACACCCATTGTCTACAACTTTTGTTGCATCCATAGTTATTTAGAGTGCTTCAAAAGAGCTTGGCTTTATCCCGTCACCACTTTGGGTCATTCCCTCTCACCAATGCCTGTGCGAAGTGCCAGGCAAATCGGGAGGCAGGCCCAGTTCTAAGGGTTAAAACATGCAATCAAATTAAAAACAGACAAAGCATGCATGGTGTTCATTAACCTTTAAGAAATGAAATGTGCAACTACTTTAGAAATCACAAACACATATTTTTGAATATGAATCTTTGACTGCGTCCTGCAACAAATATGTCAGTAATTTCAATGTTTGTCTTCAATATACGAAAATGCCAACCTCCAAACCTGCACACATCAAAAGCCCCAAATTAGTTGCCAAAAAGAAATCCAAAACACACTAACAAAAAACAAAACATTAATCTAATTAACAAAAATAATGTTTAATCTACTTAACAAAATATAAAATCTAATCTAAAAAATCTAATTTTAATCTAAAAAGAAAAAATCTAATCTAAATTAAAATAATCTAATAAAAAATTAAAAATCTAACTAAATCTAAATAACAAAATTAAAATATAACTAAAAAAAATCTAAAAGTAATCTTAAAAAAAAAACAAATCTTAAAAATAAAAATAAAAAATAAAAAATAAAAAATAAAAAAAAATCAAATAAAAGTGAAAAATTGAAAAGAACAAAAGTAAAGAAAAATAATTCACCCTCTAGTGAAAACTTGGCAAACAAGCGCTTTGGGCAAGTACCATGGTGAAAACCTGGCAAACAGGCGCCATGTGTAAAAGACTATTGCTCTGTTATCTATCATGACTCCTAGCTATACTTTCCCCCCGCAAGTTTATCACGATTATCCTTGCCCTGACCCAATGTTCTATTCCAGGCCTGTGATTGGTCAACATCATTGTCTTGCATACTTAGGTTTCCAGTCCTTGTGCATATGTTTTGGTCTTGGTCGTTGTATATGTGTTTCAAATTTTCATTGGGTGTGCGCCCCTTGTCATGATCAATTACTAAAGTTATTGCTGCATGCAGGCTGGAGCTTTCTTATCAAATAATGTCCTGAAAAAATACCTAAAAATCAAATAATGTCCTGAAAAAATCTCTAAAAATCAAATAATGTCCTGAAATAATCCACAAAATCAAATAATGTCCTAAAAAAAATCCTAAAAATCATATAAAGTCCTAAAAAACAAGCAAAAAAAAAAAAAAATTGTAAAAAACTCTAAATTCCTACAAAGTGAAAAACATCAAAATCCAAAAGCAATTTTTTTTTTTTTTGGCATTTTGCATTTTGTCAATAAACGGTTCCCCTTGTGCATAGACAGATCGCTGAGCATACATCCAATGACACTCAATCAAACATTGTGCTTTAATGAAATCACGTATTAACAGATAAATTGTTCGACCAAGCAAGCATTCAACCTAATCACAGTTGTCACATCAATCAAAATAGCATCAACATTACCATTGGTCCTTGTCAACATTATCATGGGTCTTATATAGGGTGTGGTATACTCAAAAACAGACTGTGTCCTGTCTTAGGCGGGGTACCGCATTCCCTAGAACCAGACATCATGATCATTCTTGTTTTCCACTTTTGACAATGACGATCAGACTATTTGTTTGACTTGCTTGAATTAGTATTGTCTTATCTTTTTACTGATTTATCTTTGGCTTCGATCATGTTCCTATGTTGCTTGATGATGTCATTGAGTGATTTAGAGTAGCCGGGATGGTTCATGGTCCCTTTTGTTTTTTGTTGTGTTTGCTGTTTGTGGAATGTTTGTCACAAACTGGGGCAACTATATTATTGGGTGTTTATGATAAGTAAGTTTACTTTGTGAACGCCGCACATACCTTAACCCTTGATGTAGGCACCGTAGGATTCTTCACTCATTCCTTGTGTACGATGTGTCTGTCTTTTGCAAAAGGGGTTGTGTTCCAGCTCTGGGCTTCAATGCCATGATGCTCTGCATCCGCTTTGCTACAATAAATAAAGGTTCTCACCTACTTATGTGCATTTTTGAAAGCAAGTTTTCCTTCATCTCTAACTGTCCTCTATCTAATTTCTGCTTACTAACATTTCTTCCATCAGTCTTGGCAGTCCGTTCGGTCAAGTTCCACTGCTTGTCCTTTGTGCATCCGACCTTCGATTTTTGATCCGTTTGAACCTATCGTCTTTTGTCATTCTTATCGATCACTTGGCCTCTTTTCTGCATTTTCCGACCAATTCCTCGAGGGGGCATGCATATGTCATTTTTATTGTCTGGGGCATTTTCATTATTGTTCTTTGAAACAATGCTTAAAATCGTATTGTCTCAAAGAGGGGCAAAATGTAGAAATCTAAAAATGGTCAACGCTTGCGGAGTCATACTTTAACATTTGCGTATTGCCTTATTTTAGGGTTCTTGTGTCGCATTAACATTTCTTCTATGTTGTGCACTTGGTCTTTATCATTTGCGAGCATTGAGTCCTTCTTTTGCATTCCTCATTTTTATCACTTTCGAATTAGGTCTTGTCAATAACAATCTTCAGTCATGATTTTGGTCGATCTTATCCTGTCGCATCATGGTGCATGCTCATCTATCATCATTTTGAACATCGTCAATCCTAATCGATGATAGAATTAGGGTTTTGTCCTCTTGTCAATCTTTCAATCATTTTTGGCTTATTAGTAATCATTTGTGATTACCAACTTGTCAATCTCATCATTTTGCGATCGATTCGTCATCGATCCTTGTCCTTGTCAAATATTGTCATTTTTGCGATCGATTCGTCATCGATCCTTGTCCTTGTCAATCTCATCATTGTGCAATCGATTCATCATCGATCCTTGTCCTTGCCAATTTTGTCATTTTGTGATCGATTTGTCATCGATCCTTGTCCTCTTCAATCGTGTCAATTGGCACTTTTCAATTTGATCTCCTTATCAATCTAGGTCAATTTGTCATTGATTTTTGTCAACCAATTTTAATCATTTATCAACATTGGTCCTTTGTCAGTTAGAATCATGATCGAACCTACATTAATTTCTTGTTGTCTTGACCTAATTCCTTGTCCTCTTATTTCTAGGGTTTTATGATTTGTTCATTTAATCTTTTTTCTTATTCTTTGTGGGTTAAATAAATCTATTTATTTAGTCCTAGGTCTCTTTCATGAATTAATTAATGGATGAAAACCTATTAATTAATTCACCTAATTTCTATTTCATCATTTCTAATTTTCCTAATTCCTAATTTCCACCTCATTTCTAATTTTCCTAATTCCTAATTTCCACCTCATTTCTAATTTTCCTAATTCCTAATTTCCACCTCATTTTCTAATTTGCTAAATTCAATTTCCACCTAATCAATTTCTCTCTAGTCTCTCCCTATTTTTGTGCTTCGGTGGAAGCATGAATTTCTCATGTGTCATACCATTGGCATAGCAAGATGTCATAGGCTTTTAGTCCTCTAACCTTTGCATTGGCAATATGTCATAATTCATGACATAGAATGTGTCATGACCTTCTTCCTTCAACTCAATTTTGCCATTTTTGAAATCAACTGCCTCTAATATCAATTTCATGCTAGTCTTGTCCTCTCTCCAATTTGTCTATAAATTGGATGAGTTTCTTCAATCAATCAACCACGCTTCTAGTATCCTCGTGCTATCAAAATCAATCTTGCTTCATGCTTTTGCACTTGTAGGTGAGATCCACACAAATCCGCTATTTGGAGGAGAAAGGAGAACAATGGAGGTCAATTGAAAGAGGCATTGGTGATGGATTTTCATTTATTTTGAGTGTCTTGTTTTCAATTCTTCTATTGATTGTAATTAGGATTTATTTCATTGTAATTTGGCTTTGTGGTTAGCTAATATCTATTTGCTTTGATGTTAATCGAATTCCTGATCTACACTTATATTGTTGTTGCTCTGGTAATTATGTGACTCTTTTCATCATGTTTTTCTCTTCGTTGCTTCACAGTTGTAGATATGGGCTTGTGGTTTGGGTAGTATACTTATGAATATCAAATGTACCTATATTCCAATTATAGGTGATATGGATCTTCGGAAGGTGAGATACATGGTTTGGTAGTTGAGCCCGTCATTTGCTTTGTTCCTCTAAAACCTAACAGTTTGTCTGGACATCTACATTTCATCAGTTGATTGTTTTTGGTCCTATGGTTTTGGAACATGATTAAGCATTGTGGATAACATGTTTATTCTAGCTGGCATTAACCTTTTTCATATATTTTCCAACCTATGTGAGTGAAACATATGAAGTATATTTTGGTAGCATGTAAAGTATTTTCTTTGTAAGGCATGTGTGGCCGGCTTGAGATATGGATCGGTATATATATGTGATATGCTCTTTCGATGATGATATAGATACACTGACATATACATAGATATAGATATAGAAGTGAAACATAGTGATCAGATGTGATATGTGATTGAAGTAGATGTGAATGACTAAAGAGATGATGAAGTGTGAAAAGTATGTCTATTGAGCCTAATTGGAACTATATTCCATGCATATGTAAGATGCAACTATAGAAATTCATTTTGTCTACTTGTTCTCTTTTGGGTACTAAGCCCTTCAGTAGTTAGCCTTCATCTTTTGGGAAGTAAGCCCTCTAGAAGTGAGCATTTTGTAATATTTAATAACTAGTTATATTATATTGAAATTTAACCCTCTCCATGGTCCCATGGTCTTTTCCTAACAGGTTTCCACACAAGAAAGCTGGCGTTCTCTTGTGTATGTTGCCATGGATGGTATCTTTACTTTTGTTGTTTATTTGATCACTCATTTCTTTCTATTGCATGTTAATAGATGTGAATCTACAAAGTGATAATAAGGTTGTTTCCAGAGTTTAAAAGGGAATACTGATTCACCTCCCCCCCCCCCACCTCTTAGTATTCTTGTTGTTCAACAACACTAAAGCAGGGGTAGAAATATGAGGTGTAAATTGGATCGGTGATAATTTATGATGCTACAAGGAGACACGGGGAAAGATGAAAGTGATAGAGGTGAAGATAAGCGCCTAGTATAGATGGATGGGAAATTTAGTAGGTTTTTTAGCATTAATTTCTAGGGCATCTTTAATGGAGCTTTCTAAAGAGGTAAGAAAAAAAGTGAAAGTTAATCAGGGAGTTGTGATAGAAGTGGTTGAGGAGCAATACAAATAATAAATTTTAAATCTCGCCTAAAAAAATCAATGAACATCAAGCATACCTATCCCTAGGGTGGTGGAAATTCCTTTCTGTTGAATCCATCATGAAGATTGATGGGTTGTTCTCCCTCCTTGGAAAAAATGGCCAATTTGTTATCAACAACTCTACTCCACTTTTTCCATTTATTGCATCTAAAATTCATTCCAAGAGCCTTCACAGTGACCTCTTCATTGATTTCAAAAGAAATTCCAACAACCCACACCATCTAGTTACCCCAAGAGCTAGAAACTTAGATTGACAAACTTTCATATAACCATTTAAGCACTTCAGGGATTGGGAAACCCTAACCTCACTACAAATATGCCTAATAATGACATCATCCTAAAAATTCCTCATAAGTATTAGGCTCAATAAAAACTTTGGTAGTATTCTTTGTTTTTAATATTCTATTTCTCGCATATTTTTATACCCCACATGAGATTATTTTTTATCTTATCTACTTTATATCTTATTTTCTTTCTTTCTTTTTTTTTGTTTTAAGATTGCAAATTAGTATCATTTTAAAATAAAATTTGGTAAGAATATTATAAATAACATTATTTAATCTTTGTTTAGATCATTTACATTATCTATTCTAAATTAATTAAGTATAAAAATATAAAAAAATATTTAAAAAATTCATTAAAATAATGGTTATTTTTATTTTCAATCTATTATTTAATTTTTTATTCTATGTTTAAAATTTAATTATTTTATTTTATAATTTTAATTTACTTTTCAAATGAATAGAGTAAATTTTATTGTTATTATCAATATTTTATTATTCTTATAAGTTAAATTCAATAAATATATTTTTCATAATTATTTTTTTTGATCGGTAATAGTATGTTTTATTAATTTTAAGAAAGTTTACATTCTAACAGTCAGGAGTGCTAAACCACCATCCCAAAAACTAGTGCAAAACCGCTCACCAAACCACCCCGAAATCCAAAACCACCCAACCACTATGCAAACCCACCATACAAAAATTACAATTCGAGAACTCAAATATGGCTCATTACAATAACTAAAAGAGTCTAGATAATTAAACCAAATAAACAAAAAGGAATCAAAAACAAAAAAGGGATTATCCCCTCAATCCAAACATAGTGAAAAACTTCATTAAACAAAAGCTACCTGGAGGAGGAGCCAGGGTTAGCAAGCTTCCTCTTCATCGCTCAACACCGTGCATCTGTCTTCACTCACTTCTTCCAAAACTTTGGCCTCCTTGATAGATCTCTGTAGCTCCTCTTTCACCTTCATCAAATCAACAAAGATCTTCAAAGCCTCCCACCCAATTCAGGCCTTCTCCCTGAATCTATCTCTTGTCTGGATATCTCGCCACCTTAGAAAGAGGATGTACTTCTACTAAAAAATGATGGAAATTTAGGATTCCCTCACACAAATCAAACCCCCTTCCCTGAACAACCTATTCAGAAATGGATTTGAATCCCAAACTATACTCCTCTAGGACAATAGTGTTCACCGCCTTTTTAATCGGCTCCAACGAGTGTTCCAGTTCCAATCCCCATGCAATAATTAAGGAGTATGCATCCATATTTGTTCTATAGCGATGCTCCACCACTCCAATATTCTCACCCATCAACCTCTTAACATAATCGACCAGCCTTTCATCTCTGTACAGGAACATGACATTCAATCTCCACTCTGAAAATGGCTCGAGAAATGGGCAAAGTTGCTTTTTAGTCTTCAAGGTGAAGTTTGCTTCCATTTCTAGATCATCTCAGAACTCTCCACCAACCTTGAAAATAGGATTAAATTCCAATCTCTCAAATGAATATAATAGCATAAACCATGACAAAATGGAATTAATACAATTTAAGACCATAAATGCGATGATCCCAGACTGCCGCCTTTCAAGCACAATAAGAAAGATCACATGCTTTCCAAGGTTTTGAAAAAATCCTACATTAAAGGCTCGTACTTTCTCTAGGAATGAAACATTCCAATGGACAGCATTCACAACTCCCCCCATATATGCAGCATCCTCAGCCAGTAATATCACTCTAAACACAAGTTACAAAGTTCACTACTCTGCGACATTACCTCTGAAAATTATCACACATTGAATGTCACCTAAGCATCCCAACGTACCTCTTCATCTGCATTCCCCCACCACTTGGTTGCAAAATGGTCCAACTCACATGCCACATTAGACAAATAGTCCACTAACCCATTACCTGACCTTTTTATGTGGGAAATTCGAAAGTCTTGGAAAGTGCATAATTTTGAGCATATGATAGAAATGAACTTACTAATAGGCCAGTCAGGAGCGGACCCATTAGCAATTGCATCAACAACAATTTGTGAGTCTCCTTCTAGATGAGCCTTCAGAGCCTTCAAATTACTATCCAACTCTACCGCAAGCAAGGTTGCTTGTACTTCCACTTCATTATTCATTTTGTCCTACAAACGTTGCACTACTTTGAATAAAATTTCCCCATCCTCATTACAAGCAACACGCCCTGCACCTGAGGTGTCTGGATTTCCTCTCTAAGATTCCTCAAAATTAACTTGTATCCACCCTTGCTCTAGTTTGGTCCAAACATAGTTCAGTCCCCTCTCAACACTAATATTAACCTTAGTTTGTCCATGAATGGGCTTGTTTTCATAATTATTTTAAATATTAGTTACAAAGTTATAATTTATATAGGAGATAAGTCATAACATATGACAATAGAGGATATTGGGTTGCAACAAATATTATATTGGTCTAGTGACATTAGTAGCTCAAGTGAAGGTTTGGACTTTGTAGCTATCATTGTGTGTAGATGATCAAGGAAAGAAAAATTTAGAATCTTCTCCTATGGATTTTCTTATAAACCATAGTGAAGAAACATTATATGGTGTAGAGAGCTCAATGTACTTCTAAAAAATTACAGATGTTTCTATATTTGGTTGTAGTTCAAAGCCACTAAGAAAAATACCAATGAACTACTCCTATATGAGTGAGATGCTTGTTTAACAACCATTGCTTTTAATATGGAAGAATATCTAGATGTGAATATTTATTTCTTCTAGAAAGAACTTTGAAATTTCCTTTTCCTAGATAATACTTGTCTCTGCATCTTCATAGTGGCTACAACAAATGTATGAGCACTAAAATGTTCAAGACTTAGCTAGGTGTGTGTATCTTGATAGATGCTATGAGATTGAGCCTTTACTTTAATATCAAGGCTCTTTTGACTTTCCATTTGGGATCAAAGGAAAAATGTGTGTGTAGCAACAAAGTTATGAAGTAACAGAAATAGGGATAGGTTTATGTCAATTAAGTACTCATTGTATAATCTTTATAGAAGAAAACCATGAAACAATAGACATATAAATAAGAAGAAGAATATGGTTGAGCCTTTATTCATTTTAGGTGATGGAGAGATGCATTTTCCTATGATTGGGTAGAAATAATGCATCCACCTAATTTGATAAAAACATGTTGGAGTACAATTGCACTAGGTTGAATGATGTGACAAGACATTGTACTTGGTATACTAGTTTAAAGAATGTTTAGTGAGAAATATTTATAAAATAGGATGTCAACTAATTCATCCACAAAGTGTTGACAAGTTTCATGCATCTATGTTGAGATTCCCATGTAGACAAGGCTGTGCTAGATGTTACACATGTGTGGTGTCAATCGAATGACATAAACATGCAGAATAGATGCAACTGTGTGCAAGAATGCTTAGAGACAAACTAAATATACATTGGTGTAAGCACATGTGTGGCCATGTGCAAGTCCCACATAAAACATAAAGGATTGTAGGAGCAAGAAATTGTTTTTACCAAATGTATGTGATTAAACTGTGCATACGATTATTTTTTTCTAGGTTGTAATGAGTTGTTGAGCATTAAGCTTATAAAAATGCACATGAAGCCATTTTTTCATAGTTCCTTGTCCATGTACAAAGCATCTTTGGATGGTATTGTTCTATAATTGTGTGAATTGTTGTCATTTATGTCAAACCCTATGAATCTAGTTAAGACCGGATGTAGGATGTTGAGCAATAGTGAAATATAGGTATGTATGTTGAGCAGTGAGGTATGTATTATTTACAGAGAGTACTTTCCAGAAGATCCTTTCCTCATGGTTGAGTTTATCTTTTTGTATCAAGTTTTGATATTAGTTGTGATAGTTGAATTGCTATCCAAACAGTGGTATTGCAATATGATCGATGAATCCTATACTTTGGAATCTGTGGCATTCGTATCTTGAAGATGGAAATTGTTATTCTTGGAATTTGTGTTTATGGGTCCAATAGACCTTTGTTTTGTTCCAGTAGTTGAAGAATGTTTTCTATTAATTAAGAAGGAAGTGTGTAGAAGATCAATGAAGGCCGACTTAGTTACCCTATTTTGGTCAAGGCATATTTGAGTAGCGTGTTGATCCAAGCAACACATTATTGTATAAAGATTTTGTGCTTGGCTGACATATTATCTTGGTGTATGTGCTTATTGATATGTGTGTGTGTGTGTGTATGTATTCATGTATGTATGTGTAGCATCATAAATTGTACGCACTTGCTAGGGTGGTACAATTTCACACCTAGTTTAGCACCCGCCTTGGCGCATTTTTCATTTTGCATTGCATTTCCCCTTTAGCACTTAATTAGTTAAATTAATTAGGTCTAAGGTTCTATTTTATCATCTTCCACATCATAAAGTTGGGCCCTTTCATTAAAGTGTGCCCCTTTCATTTTATTCTTCCAATACATCATTTAATCTAAAACCCTAATTAGGTCCTATTTTGAACTTGGGGGCTTGATTTCAGGGGTCAAAACATCTCGAAATCACCTGTAACTTCGGGATTCGCTCTAAAATCATCATATCCGACGGCCCTAAAAATTTGGTGAAAAGTTGTCGGGACCATGGCACCCGGAGTGCACATGGTCCCGGACATTTTTCCCGAAATTTTAGGAGCGCGATCCAATCATAAAATAAAGCTTAACCCCAAGAAATTGGTAGGAGATTCAATCTCTAGGTCGGCCAAAAGTTGAAATTAAGACCTAGGGTTTCATATATAAGAGCTCTCTTTCTTCATTTGAAAGGATCCGATTTTTGGTTTCAGGGACCCTCTAGGCAGCGAAAGAGAAGATCTTTGAAGACTTCAACAACATTCAACATCCATCCATCAAGCATCTATCAATTTCATTCATCCATTTAGGGCTTTGAAGGCATTGAAGAACAATAAGGGATCACCGACTGAAGATTGGCTTGTACCCCTCCCTTGGGGTTGGGTATGATTTCATGTTGTTTTCATGTCTTTGCATAAGCCTCATTACATCATTTGTATTCATGCTTTAGATCACTTTGCATCTTGATTTGGAGCACTTACATTATCATTTACAAGCAATTAGGGTTTACTTTCTAGGTTCCTCTAGTTTGCTTACTTGCATTTTCGGATCTTGCACACACACAAGGTCTGCACACACACTACTTTTACAATACAACTTGGCTATTCGTGGAGGTGGAAATCACCAAAGTGGGGGTTTGACTAAGGCAAAACCCTATATAGCCGCCCACCATAACTTTCAAATATAAGTGCAGGTTTCGGGATTCGGACGACGCCGCAAGTTGCAGATCCGACGGAAGCAGACGGAGATTGAACTTCACACCAAATTCCAGCCCAGAAAGCTAGGACAGGGGCATGGGGCACCCTGGTCCTACCAGAACAGGGGCGCTGGGTGCCCTGGTCCACGGGACAGGGGCGCTGGGTGCCCTGGTCCCCGGGACAGGGGCGCTGGGCACCCTGGTCCTTCTGTCAGACAGCATTTCCGACAGCTTTTCAGGTTGCAAAACAGCAGTTTCAGGAGCAGTTTCAAGACCAGAATCAGGACAGTGGCGCCCGCACCCCCGTCCCGAACATTTTCACTTAGATTTTAACTCCGAGTACGCATCTGCATTCTTGTCTTGTCCTTGTGTTTACAGCTTTCCATTGTTTAATCTCAATTCTGCAATCTTGTTATTAGCTCATACTTGCACTTTGGGGTTAGGAATTGAACTTGCATCATTCTATCTTTCAATTACAACAAAGGAATAGAAATCCTAATAGGTATCCCGTGGCTCTCTCTTCCACAAAAAGAAGTAGCCAATTGTGTGATACCTCTAGGCTCTTTCGTATTCCACATGTGTGTGATTGAAAGTGAGATTAGGGCATGTTAGCCTAGTCTTGCTTTTTCCCCCACACAGTATGTATGTATGTATGCATGTTAAGTGTAAGAGAGATAGAAAAACAAGTGTATGAGAGTGACATAGTAGTGTTATGTGATATATACAAGAGGAGATAGTGTAATTATGTATAGGGTGTGTGAGCAGTAAAGAAACAAAGTGTATGCGAGTAGTGTGTGAAGTCAGTAGTGGAGAGTGAAGGTGTCTATAAGTGTGAAAGTGTGAGTGCAATTACAGTGTTGTAGTAATCCCTTATTGGATCTATTGCAAGCAGTTGGATTGACAAGTTGTGGATAGAGTTGTAGTAATCCCTTACTAGATCTATTACAGGCAGTTGTGGATAAATTTGCAGCAATCCCTTACTAGATTTGTTGTAGGTAGTTGTGGATAGGTTGGAGAAATTGTTGCAGCGATCCCTCATCGGATCTATTGTAATTTGTTGTTTTGATTTTTGAGCTTAACTTGGAACTGACCTCATGCTTTTGGAGATACAATTGTCTTCAATTCACCTATTTCTATCACAGTGAGCATTTCGACAGTGAGCTTTGTTGTATTTCAATAGTGAGTCATATTGTAATCAGGCAGTGAGCTATCTGACAATGAGACACCATTTTGTAAACACCATATAACTAGTTATATTTTCCTGAGAGTTAACCCTCTCTATGGCTTTTACCATTTGAGTTTTCCATGTATAAAAATTTGATGTCTATCTTGTGATTATGTTTTTCATTTATTTTGCATTTGTCATTTCATGTTGATGAGATTAATTGCTAAGGTTAAAATTAGTGGAATTTTTTTATTTTTGTGGAAATACTGATTCACCCACCCTCTCAATATTTTGGTCCATTCAACCATCCAACAATTGGTATTAGAGATTGGTCCCCTATTTTCTAGCTTAACTGCTTGAGGGAGATCCTTATTGGTTGAATCATGGATTTGATGAGTATGACCAGAGAATTTTCATCTAGATGAGGAATTGAAGATAGATCTTAAAGATCTGGAAAGTGTGGAATCAGAGAATGAAGAATTGAAATAAAATGTGAAGGTAGTGAATGAAAGTGGGCAAAAAATTTGAGAAAAAATCTGGAAGTTCAAGTTGAAACATAAAGAACCTAATAATTAGTAGAAGTAGGTGAATGAAACCATTAAAGATCTGTTGTTGAAAACTAAGGAAAAGAACAAAGTGGAAGAAACTATGAAAGATTCAATTAAGCTAAAGACTGAAGAATGTGAGAAGATGGAACAAGAAGTGAAGAAGCTAAAGGCAGAAACTAAAGCTCATGAAAGCAGCAAACTACCGAATGACTTGATTAACATGCACAAACCTCATGAAGAGAAGACTAGACTAGGATTTTAGATTGGTGAATGTTCAAATCACAAAGACGAAAAAAAAAGGCAAGGAATTCAAGGTAGAAGAAGAGAGGAAACCTGAAGATGCAAGAAAAAACCGGAATCAGAGATCTACTACAAGAAGGCCATCAGTTCGTCAACTGAATGCACAAAGGTACCCATCATTTAATGGTTATTGTTTTCAATACAATAAATTTGGTCATAAGGTTGTAGAATGTAGAAGTGTGAAGGAATTAAACACTCAATGTTACTGTAGACACTCAAAATTGTCATGTCTAATTAAATAAATATTTTATTTATTTAATTATCTAAGCCTAATTCTTCTATTAATTAAATAAATTTTTATTTATTTAATTAATTCATTTATCCTCTTCTAGCCTTATTTCTCATTTAAATAAATACATTTATTTATTTAAATTATCCCTTTCCTAAATTAAATAAATATTTTATTTATTTAATTGATCCCACTTCTTCTATTAATTAAATAAATCTTTATTTATTTAATTAATTCATTAGCTTTTTCTACACATGACACATGTCATTCATCTCTTAATTCATACACTACCTACCTCTTTCATTATTTTGGTATTTCTTTTACCTACCCTCTAATCCTAGCCGACCTCTCTTTTTACACCTCTCAATCTTAACCCTCCATTTCTTATAGTGTCTTCTATATAAGGAGATGCTTTCTTCATTATCAAACCCTAATCATTCATTCCTAATCATTCTAATCACTCTAATCACTAAGAATAATCAACAATTTTGGAGGACTTGGCTACACTACGATCCTACTTGCAACCACATTCCGTTCTTTGTTGAGCTCTTGTGCATATAAAAATCTGAGAGCAAATATACATCAAGCAAGATCAATGGAGATAGGAAGAATGGAGATCAAAACCCTATTGGACATGTGATGGTATAATCTTTGTGATTTTGAGTTATTTGCATTGTCTTAGGTAATCTTCATATGTTATGGTGGATCTTTGTTCATTGTTAGGTTAGGGTTTTGTGGTTGAATTCATTTAGCCTTTCAATATTGTTATTATTGTTATCCATTTTCACCATAAACATTTTGGCACGCCCCATGGGACATGGATTTTTCTTAGATCTATGTTTTTTTTGCAGATTTTTCTAACCCTATATTGCTATTTTGTAAAACAATTTGGAGAATAACCTTGTGCAGCTAGGGTTTTGGACACAAAATCAAGATCTTGGAGAGATTCGATCATATCTCACAAACGGCTTGGAAATTTTACACCAAATTGTTTTTGCAGGTTGAAGAAAGTATCAGGAGCTCTCAATCCAAAATTCAGAATTTTTGGAGCAAATTTTCAATTTTTAGGAATTTTTTATGATTTTTCATAAAAAATTTATTTTGAGAGCAAATGAGAGAATTTTTTGGATTTTCTTACATTTTTGGAAATCTCTCATAATTATACATAGGATCTATTCTTTGTGAATTTAATTTTGATGGAAAATATTTCCCTAAAAATTGGATCTTTAAAAATTAGGGTTTTTATTTATTTTGATCAGATCTCACAAACGGCTTTGAATTTTTCCATAAAATTTTTTGTGAAGATCAAGAACAGTATCAGAAAGATTCAGTAACAATTTCAGATTTTTTGGATCAAGTTTGCATTTTATATGAATGTTTTATGATTTTTCATAAAAAATTAATTTTGAGAGAAAATTAGAGAATTTTTTGGATTTTCTTACATTTTTGGAAATATCTCAGAATTATACATAGGATCTGTTCTTTGTGATTTTAAATTTGATGCAAAATCATTTTTCAAAAATCAGATCTTTGAAAATTAGGGTTTTGCATTATTTTACTCATATCTCACAAACTGCTTGGATTTGTTGCAGGAAATTTTGTGTGCAAATTTGGAAGACCATCAAGACTCTTCAGTAAAAATTTCAGATTTTTTGGATCGATTTTGCATTTTATATGAATTTTTTATGATTTTTCATAAAAAATTAATTTTTGGAGCAAATTAGCAAATTTTTTGGATTTTCTTACATTTCTGGAAATCTCTTAAAATTTTACAGGTGGCCTTTTTTTATGATGAATCAGGTCTTTGAATTGGTCAACAAAACGCATTGTTGAAGGCCCCTATTTCACAAAGTCTTTTGGATCTAAAATTTACCTAACTTGTGTGCTTGCAGGAAGGGGTGATCATTTGAAACAATCCAAACTACTAATAAATCTTTGTTGCAGGTCCTTGGCAAGGGTTTTTGGATTTTTATTGTGTGCCTTGTTTTCATAGACTAGCAAACACTTCAATTGGTGCACTACAATTGAATCATTGTCTTTTGTGTCTTGAGCAATAGGCTCTTTTTGTTTAATCTTCAGAGGGCCTGTCTTCCCGTGTGGTCATTAGGACTACTAGTGAGAAGAGAACGACCCAAGTGGTAGTGAGGAAAACCCACCTCATCCAAACCACTATAATCAAATGTATTCATGGTGAAAACTATGAATAACGTGTGTTGATTAGTTCATACCGACACTATGTCTCCCCATAAACCCGTTTGATCAAATTTATTTGATCATTTGTAGGGCGTAACCCCTACCGGCTGGGAGCCTTCTGTATTTACAGAGCTGAAAGTGCCGCATGTATGGCCACACGAGCGGATGCCCTTACTAGCACCTTTTTGTTTTAGAAGCCCAAATCCTTCTAGTTGTTGGGGCAGGAGGTCGGACCTCTGGTAGCGGCCCACACACATACGGTTCTTAGTAGAGATACAAAGTTCGCCATGGGGAGTTTTCATGGGGACTGATGCTTGGCTGACCCGAGAAGTGAGTGCTGAGGGTGGAGCCAGTGAGGTCAAGCATCTAAGTATCCGCTCTGAATAGCGTAGCCTCGGGGGTAAAACCCCATGTGGGATCAACAACTATTGTCTTGGCCAGCCATAAGAATTGTGCTTGACTTATGTTAAACATTCAAACAATCAAGACCAAAGAGCAAAACATTGTGTCTTTTGTGTCTTCAAGTGTATGCAAAACAATTTTACATCAAACAACACACTTTTCTTGGAGTCATTGTCAGTATAAACACTTGCAAACATTGAGTCCTCATCAACATTGTGTCCTCTTGTCACGAAAAATAGTCAAACTTTCAGATTTGGTCACAACCAAAAACTTCACAAATTGGAAAAATTTCACAGTCTAGCAAATAAAAGAAATCAGTTTCGGAATACTTGAGCTTCCTAGGTTGTTTCTTCAGGTTTCATCTAGCATTCAACTTGTCCTTGGGTCTCACATAGTCCATCATTGCTTCACATCTCATTTTACATTCACAATTGTCTAAACTTGAGTCAAAAGGTCACTTGCTTGTCCTTATCATACTTTGTCAACACACTACATACAACTACACTTTGCTAAGTGGTCCCTCATCAAGGTTTCTTACCTTTGGGTCTCATTTGGTCTTACTTAGAGTCAAGGTCAGCTTACCTCATCAAGAGAAACTATCCTCTCTTTGGAAGTCACACCTACTCTACTACTTACATACTTGGTCTTACACTTTGGACATTTCAAGTACACCTAAGATTCATTTACACTCCATACAACTCTTGGTCTTCCATACTCTTTTCATTTTTCATCTAGTCTCTCACATCTTGGTCTAACACCTAGTTCATGGTTGAAACCCGCCTTCAAAAATCTAGGAGAATAGCTAAAGAAGCTCAAGAATCCGCAAACATGAGTTCTTATGAGTATGACAATGATTTATTCTTCAATCCTGAGCACACTACATTACCAAACATGGATGTTTATAGAAACAATCCAAATGTGGAAAGCGCAAACACTATAAACAACAATGCTACACACAATGACACAGTTGACAATTCTTCAATACTATCAGCAGACATACAAGAATCCATAATGGATCCTCAATTCAATAGATTGGTTGAAGAGATAATGAGGAGAGATCGTCAATACTTTCTAAACATGATGGCACAAAGTGGAGCTAAAATACCGCATGATTTTGACTTATCTCAACTTATGGAAAGTCGACCCTCACAACAAACTCAACCCAACATGGATCAAAGGAGACCAAATAGTGGAGGAAATAGAGGACCGAATATGATGCCTGAGTCACCATCAGTTTTGCTTCAAAAACCAGAGATCCCACATACACAAGCTCAAACATATGATACTTACCTTCGAAGACCATCATGGAAGCCTTATGCAGATAGATATGCTCAATCACATGCTCAAGGTATGGATCAATCAAAACAAGTAGATACTCAAAGGCATCCCCAAAATTTTGACACAAGGAGACCTCATGTCAAAATTGGGGGCAACACAATGGAAAATGAAGGACCTGTTGAATATGGTTTATACACACAAAACAGATATGGGGTTCCTCAACAAGAAGTTATGCCAAGTGCTCCATACATGTCACATCAATATAGACCTCCATATGGACATGTCTACGATCAGTATCATCCATACATGCAACAAGTTCCTCCTCAAATGGGTGTTACAAACATGGGGTATGCTACAAGAAATCAATCTCCTCCCAAAAATAATTTGGAGCAACAAATTAGAGATCTACAAAAGAAAGTGGAGGACATGAGTACATCCAAACCTACATACACTATGAGAGATATATGCCCTTATCCCTTCGATAAGAGCATTCCAATGCCTCCGTTTCCTCCGCACTTTGTAACACCAAAATTTGACAAATATAGAGGGAGAGGAGACCCCAAGGCACATATAAGACAATTCTTCACAACTTGCATTGAGGTAGCGGCAGAAGAAACATACTTGATGAGGTTGTTCCCACAGAGCTTAGGAGATCAAGCTATGGAATGGTTTTCTCAATTACCTCCCGGTATTAAGTCATGGGGCGACTTGGCAGAGGCATTCATTCAGCACTTCTCTTACAACATTGAAACAGATGTCTCAGTTACTACCTTGTGCAATACGAAACAAAAGGAAGGAGAATCTTTCGCAACATTTTTACAGAGATGGAGAAACCTAGCTAGTAGATGCTCTTGTGAAATCCCGCAGAAACAAATGGTGGAGATGTTCACACAAAATGTTAACAAGGCTATTGGTTATGATCTCAGAAAAGCTTGTTTGTCCACATTCAAGGATGTTATTGAAAAGGGCCTAGCAACAGAAAAGGTTTTAATTGAACAAGGAGTCATTAAGATATTCAAAGAAAACAAAGATGACTTTAAAGGAAAAGACAAGCCAAGATTTTGGAATAAAAACAAGAACACAGTCAATGATGGTGTTGTTGATGCCAACACAGTGCGACCCAAATTCATCTTTTCGGGATCAAGTTCTACAAACAATCAAGTGAATACTCAAACAACTTCCAGATCACGAAGGAAGTACACCCCATTGGGAGAACCACTTGAATCAGTCTTCAAAAAGCTTGTGGCAAACAAAGTGATCACAGTTCCAGATTTTCCTCCATATGAACCAAAGGTCAAACCAAATTGGTGGAATGATGATGAGTATTGTGAGTTTCATAAGAGCAAGGGTCATAAGACAGGAAATTGCCATCGACTGAAGAACATTGTGCAAGATCTCATTGATAGAGGTGATATTGAGATTGAGGGACACTCATCCAATCAAGAACATGAGATGTTATAGTGTCTTCTATATAAGGAGATGCTTTCTTCATTATCAAACCCTAATCATTCATTCCTAATCATTCTAATCACTCTAATCACTCAGAATAATCAACAATTTTGGAGGACTTGGCTACACTACGATCCTACTTGCAACCACATTCCGTTCTTTGTTGAGCTCTTGTGCATATAAAAATCTGAGAGCAAATATATCAAGCAAGATCAATGGAGATAGGAAGAATGGAGATCAAAACCCTATTG
Source organism: Cryptomeria japonica (assembly GCF_030272615.1). Classification (NCBI taxonomy): domain Eukaryota; kingdom Viridiplantae; phylum Streptophyta; class Pinopsida; order Cupressales; family Cupressaceae; genus Cryptomeria; species Cryptomeria japonica. The sequence goes on along the minus strand of NC_081408.1, from coordinate 275,247,328 downwards.
GACATGTGATGGTATAATCTTTGTGATTTTGAGTTATTTTGCATTGTCTTAGGTTATCTTCATATGTTATGGTGGATCTTTGTTCATTGTTAGGCTAGGGTTTAGTGGTTGAATCCATTTTAGTCTTTCAATATTGTTGTTATTTGTTATCCATTTTCACCATATACAGTTACAATTGTAAGAAGTTTGTTCATAAAGCAAATTATTGTAAAAAATGTTATGAGTAAATTTTTTTATCTAGTTAGAAATAATGGGATGAATAGTATTTTTCATGGCTATTGTTATCTATGCAACAGTTATGGTCATAAAGATAATCAGTGCAGATCCAGAATACATACAATGAATTTCGTGTAGAGGAACATCAAATGTAATAAGTACAATCAATCCAAACATTATGCTAGTAAGTGAAGAAATGTGGTTGCTTTGGAGAAGTCTATGGAGAAGAATGTGATTAAGACTTGTGAATCAAAGAAAAAGGAAGTCATGGTATGGAGAAAGGAGGTGAATAATATAAGAAAACTTGGTGTCCTGAAATCTGGTGCAAGCACCTCCTCCTCTAATAACTAAGCTTGTTGCTTTGCCTTAGGGGGAATTCTTAAGGAAAATCTTTTGGTCCCCCACTCTGAAGTAGTTCATGATATGGGTTCAACATGACTATGTTGGATATACAATCTAGTATTTTGGTGAAGATGTTGATGCCATTAAAAAGACACTCTTTTTTGGTGAGTAAACCCTAGAAGTAATTGGCAAGATAAATATACAATTTTGAGATCATTTTCTACATTATGAAAAGAAAAAAGTCTAAGGAGCAAAAAAGTAGGTTGAAGAGTAGAAGCAGAGCAAGAGATTGCATTATTGAATCCAAGATGATCATCAAAGAATTGTGTTGGCAAGAGACACTACATTGATTTTCATATGTTGTCATTGATGGAAACTTGACTCAGATATCTAATCCGTAGTTCATAATTCATTCATATCAGAAGATTGATTGAGGTCAGGTGAGGTCCGATGAGAAGAATAGGACATTAAACAGAGTGTACAATGTTTTGGTTGGTGGTTCATTTTTGCTGATTATTTGGTGTTGTGGATCTTGGAGATGCATTGTAGCTATGTAATATGCCTTATTATAGGTTTATGGCCTCTGGTGTTGAGTCTTGTGTAAATTGGAAGATCTGGTAGATAGGTTTTTAAGTACAATAGTGCTTATCAATAGTAACATGTAAAGATTCTTTGTACGGATTGTACGGAGTAAATTTGGCAATTGGTTGTGTGTTCAAGGATGTTGAGCTAACATGTGGGAAGCATGTGGAAAATTTGTTTTGGTCCACATGTTTATTTTGGATTGGATTGAGCCGACTTGGGTAACATGTTTCATTTGTGTGTTATGTGTTTTTGGGTCGACATGATGAAGACCTAAATTGTTGATGCAAATATATTAGGCTGATTGATTTGATTATTTTTTATATCGATGGATATGTGGAAAGTGTGTAGGAGCGACTATGTATAGTTTCATGTGTGCAGTTGAAAGATTGGTGCTCCAGTATAATGTAGAATATTGTAATAGAGCAGAGTAGCAGAGCATAGCAAGATTGTGTGTTGTGTGCTTAACCAGAACTATACTTAGGCATTTGTTGATGCTATTCAATAGTTCAAACCTTCTTGTATCTATTATAACCATTTTTTAAGGAAATGAGCCTTCTGGGTTATAGCCTTATTGTAACTTTGAGCAATGAACTCTAGGCAGTGTGTCCGAATGCATGTGCATTCCCATTGTAATATTTTACTTACTCCTAATAGGGTATTATCTCATTGTGGGTATGTTCCCACTATGGTTTTTCCCTTAACCGGGTTTTCCATGTATAAATATGTTGTTGTGGATTTTTGACTTATGTGTTTACATATTTCTTTTGTTGATTTGCATTAGATGGTTGAAGAATTAGATTAATAATGTCAAAACAATAGTGAGGACTTGCTAAAATATCACACAAAGGATAGTGAGTTGCATACTATGGCATCCAGTGTTCTACAGAAACTCATGTCTTCATTTTAGAAGGACTCATTAGACACTCCATTTAGGCAATTGAAAAGTTTAATTAACTCTGTGAATAGTTACTTTCAATCCTTTGAACAATCTGTTGAAGAGATGATCCACAATGAGTTTAATGCAAGAAGGCTGCAAACTCTAAAGAAGATGATTGTTGATGACAGAGTCACTTTGGATACGTGTGTAAAGGGCATTAAGGATACATTATCCAAGGGTGGAAATATCTACAAATCATGCCTAACACTATCTCAGTTCACCTAGGATATTAAGAAAAAGGCTGAAGAGCATAACAATCAACTTGCCTAGATGCCTCAATCATTTGATCCCTTATCAGTCTCCTTGAGTAGTCATGAAGACCAAGTAATATCCTTGCTTGAGAAATCAGGAGTTTGAGTCTGAAATAAGTGAAAATAATTGGCAGAGTCTGTGAACTTAGGAGTCTCATTACTCCCAAGTTGGATATCATGCTTAGTGGTATGGAAGATGCCCAAAGTGCCATGAAATCCAAGGAGCCGACAGATCTCAAGTCAACAGAGGCACTTGTATACATGTTTAGTGGGCTTATAACTATGTTGGATAATCTCAAGAAGGGCTAGGATAGTCACCTAAATTCATTGAAGAACTATTTTGTAGACATCTTCAAATTTTTGTGAGTATAAAAGGACTATGTGTACATATGTAAATAGCATTTTTGGCTTGAATTTTTTGTTTTTGAAACCCTATCTTTGCCATTGATGTCAAAGGGGGAGAATAGATAAGTGAAAAATGTTGATCTTAGGTGGAGTTGTTGATTTTTGGAGACCGGTAGTCAGATTTTTGGTTGCAGTGTATATATTTTGATTTTGGTTCGACACAATCATTTTTCAGTAAGTGTTGCCATCAATGCCTAAGGGGGGGATTGTTGGAAAGAGATGCTACATTGATGACAACTTGAGTTAGATATCCAATCCACAGCTCATAATTCATTCATATTGAAAGATTGATTAAGGTCCGGTGAGGTTCGGTGAGAAGAACAAGACATCTGACAGAGTGTATAGTGTTTTGGTTGGCGGTTCATTTGTGTTGATTATTTGGTTTTGTGGATCTCAGATATGCATTATGGTCATGTAAGATTCCTTATTACAAGTTTATGGCCTCCAGTGTTGAGTCTTGTGTAAATTGGAAGATCCAGTAGACGGGTTTTTAAGTAGAACAGTGCTTATCAGCAGTAGCGTGTGAAGATTCTTTGTGCAAATCGTACAGAGTAATTTTGGCAATTGGTTGTGTGTTCGAGGATGTTAATCCAATATGTGGGAAGCATGTGGATAGTTTTTTTTGTTCTGCATGGTTATTTTCAATTAGATTGAGCCGACTTGGGTAACACATTTCATTTGTGTATTATGCATTTTTTGGGTCAACATGATGAAGACCTTAATTATTGATGCAAATGTATTAGGATGATTTATTTGATCATTTTTAATATCAATGGTTAGGTGGAAATTATGTATGAGTGATTGTGTGCAATTGAAATATTGGTGCTCCGGTATAATGCAGAATATCATAACAGAGCAGAGTAGTAGAGTAGAGCAAGATTATGTGTTATGTGCTTAACCGAAACTATACTCGGGAATTCATTGATGCTATTCAATAGTTCAAACCTTCTTGTGTATTTTGTAATCATTTTGTAAGGCAGTGAGCCTTCCGAGTTGTAGCCCTTATTGTAATTTTGAGCAGTGAACTCTTGGCAGTGTGCCTGAATGCATGTGCATTCCCATTGTAATCTTTCACTTGCTCCTAATAGGGTATTATCTCATTGTGGGTATTTTCCTATTGGTAGCAGGGAAGAAACAATGCAAGAAAACTGAGAGGTGGGGGGTGAATTAGTTTTCACAAGATTAAACAAGTTATGCACAACTTCAAAACTGATCAATAATAACAATAGTAAAGATGAACATAATAACAACAACACACATAACACATGGATTTTTGACGTGGAAAACTTGGTTAAGGGAAAAACCATGGTGGGAACCTACCCATAATATGATGATACTCTACAGTAGTATGTGTAAATATTACAGCAGGGAATGCACATGGATTCAGGCACACTGCCTAGAGCTCACTGCTCAAAAACCACAAAGGGCAACAACCCTAGGAAGGCTCATTGCCTTACAAAGATTGGACAATAATCCCGATTACATGAACTGAATGAATAGCATCTCCAAATGCCTAATTTTATTTCTGGTTAAGATATTGTTTGAACAAAAACGCTTCTCTTCTCTTCTCCACTATCAAAAGATAAATTCGCTTGTTCGCACACACAATAATCTCACATATCATAGATACAACCACAGACACACAACTTACATGATTATAGTACTTATTTATACAAATCATCAACCTTAACCTTAAGGTCGGCTCAACACATAAGACCTAATTACAAAATTACACCACACGATACATAAATCCATAACTGGACCAATACAATGTCAAAAAGGACATAACATGGACCCAAATCAAATCCTCAAACACACAACACCACTAAATAATTCACCAAGATCATCCCCAACATGCTAAACCATTGAATATGTCACATAAGATGAACAAAACCACAGGACCAATAAAATCTTCAATAACGTGCACCACGATCAATGCAGAGCACCAAAATGCATAGAACACGATCAAAGAAAAGGAAAAGGCAATGTAAATTCCACCACAACAACTCGGATAACATGAATCATCATTATTTCATCATCGGAGCTCAAGAACACCAACAATAAACTAAAAGATACGCTTGTGAAGTTCCGAATAGAGGACACACATGAATGTCTCTAAAACTCTCCAAAATCCACAACTTAAGATATAATCATTCTGAAGCAATAGAATCCAGAAATCACAACTCAATAATATAGAACCAACAAAAAAACCAACCATCATGCCGAATCACATATCTTGACCAAATCATCTTTTGAAACACTGAAACTCATACTGAATCAACTAGAGATAATTATCTCAAAACCCATTAATGTACATCAGCATATGTACAACAAATCACTCAAATCAACTCTTTATAGTAACCAATTCTCTACAGCATAGGAATATGTTGACAACAATGACAACAACACAATCCAACAACTCTAATATCCAACAGTTCCCACTGTGGTTTTTCCCTTAACTGGGTTTTCCATGTACAAATATGTTGTTGTGGATGTTTTCCTTATGTGTTTACATCTTTCTTTTTTTTATTTGCATTAGATGGTTGAAGAATCATATTAATAATGTTAAATATTGTAGAACACTAATTCACCCCCACCCCCGCGCCCCCCCCCCCCCCCACTCTTAGTGTTCCTTGATTCCAACAAATTGAGCAGTGAAGATTTTCAAATTCAAGAAAAGGTATGACTAGATGAATTTGATAATGAAAAGATTAGGAAAATGGAAAGCAATTTGAATGATGCAGAATTACAAAAGATTGAGGAGTTAGGGCAGAAAGGATTGGATCTGTGGAGCAAATTTCCCTGGTTTGATAATGAAGGATTGATCAAGTTTATCCTAAATCAAGTCTAGAATTATTACACCATATTGCACAAACCCTATTTTATCTTTAAAGATATCATTTCAGTAATTATTGGGCTATGCGACAAAGAAAGTGTTCTGATAAAGAAGACTGTGAAGAACAACTTGGCTTAATCACCTTGAACTTGAAAGAAATCATCAAAATCATCCCAAAGGTTTTGCATAACACGTTACACCAAAATAAATCTATTCTTCCTAAATTACCAATTACTGGATCTTATAACTTGAATAAGAGTCAATATCGGAGGCTATAATTGTGAATCAAGATGCCTCAAATGTCTAATCATTTAACTCTATCACCACAACAAAAACTATGCAAAAAAAATGGAGGTCTATACAATGTATCCATACTCTGTATTCCACCTCCCAAACTTAAGCATAAATGAATATTAGGCTTCTCAAACTTCTGATAGATCAATTCTACATATACTGTATATGATATCTGATCTAAGTTGCCATAAATGGAAACCCCAGAACAATCTACAAGTACTAATCTCTATCGGTATAATGTCTCTTGCCAATAGTATTAATCTAGTGTCCCCTACTACTGGTTTTGCTAAGTAGAGTCTCGCCCTCAGAAAGAGGAAACTTAAGGATACTTTGTTTTTTGGTTCTCCAAAACCTAAGATGAAGAAGAAAGGCCAAAAACAAGAAGATGCATGATGCAGAGGCCTTCTTACACCTAAGGACAAGTCCAAAAGGTTAGGGTCTGATCCTTCAAATGAAAAAATGACCCTACAAGGAAGGACTACACATCTTAAGGTTTTGAACTACTCTCCACTTATCAAGCCTAACACCTACTCCAGATGAGTGAATAGCTTCAACTTCTCTAATATTTCTCACCGATGAATCCTGCTCTTAGGGGCTTTGGAATTGGTCCATTCATGACTACTAAGGACTGTTCCAAGCATTGGTTTAGGGTTTTGTTGTCAAATCCTTAGGCCTCCTTTGGAAACCTACTCCCTAGGCTAGTAGCCCTATTTAGTGAGAGAATTTAACTTAATTCCAAAATATTCCACACACTCTGACAAACTACTGACCATCCCAAATACCCTTTTGGAAGTTACACTCATCCCCTTGGCAAGATCTGCAACCTAAGGGTCTTAACCCCTTAGAAGCCTAGAGACCTAATTAGGACGATTAGGCATAATTTACAAAGCAACCCCCATTACCGGTATCCTAACTAGAAAACCAACTTTATGATAACCTCTAATTCTAGGGTTGCACGCTTGGAATCCACCGCTATCATCTTTTATGATGACCTTCCTAAATTTTCTTAAGGGAGTCACATAGATATGCCTACCTAGTTTTGCTTCTTTGTCCTCACAACCAAGTCTCCCCTAAAAAAACCCATGAAAATCCTAAAATACATAGGCCAATCCTACACTCCACCAAAAAAAGAAACTTCAAGTTGACTAGAATGCAAGATATAGCCATTTTTGGCTAAAACCCTAGCCAAACCCTTACTTTTTGGGTTACAATCAGAAAATTGGAGGGTTCTCACTATGTAGAGACAATCAAAGCCTCATACCACCACCAAATCAAATATATTTCACTCCTCCATCTACTCGATGAATGGTGTGACTCAATTCACTACGTACAAGGATGTACAACTTCTACAAACTCATAATTTCTGGGAAAACTCAATCTTGTTTATGTCTTATTGCTTCCAAATAAAAACATCACCCCCCCTGGTAATGATGTCCACAAGGCTTATAGACCTCTCCAAGTGTTCCCAACCAAATTTGGAAGAGGTTGGAGCCTTTGAGAGGCTTACATCAACCACATTTTGAAAAGTTGCACTTTTGCACTCAAAAGATGCATTTTTGCATAAAAAGTTGTCAAACTCTCTAAGGTTGGGATCCACACACTTGGATCAACCAAGCACCCCTAAAACATCCTAAAAAACTACTATCAAACACAAAACAAAACATTCTACTACCCCTATTGACCACATTGTCCCAATTGGCTTATCAAATTGCCTAATTAGTGACATGGGTTTACATGGTGGGGTCTTTATTGAATATATGAAACTTGCATAAACACAAGACACTAAGACAAACACTATGATCCTAGTCTTCATCCTTAGAGACATGATTTTCTTGTTGAAGAGGTGCTCCTACACCATACTCCCTGGGAGAAGAGATCTCAATCCCACTTGAGATCAAAGTTTGAAGGTCTGCACCATGGTTGGAAATTTGTTTATCTGTCATCCAAACTGCCTCAGAGTCTAGTTTGTCTTGCCAAGCCACTAAATACTCAATGTAATCCTTGTTCCTTGTCCTCTTTGTGATTCTAGTGTCTGGGATCTTGCTCAAATTTGGTGAATCATGCTTTGGAATATCATCATCTGTTGCAACCTACATTGGTTCCTCCACTTCATTGCTATCACCTTTGAAAAGTGTAAGATCACACACATTAAAAATGGGTGACAATCCAAGATCAGGAGGAAGCTGGATTTCATAGGCATTCTGCCCACATTTCTTCAAATTTTGACATGGTCGAATCTTCCTCTGCATGAGCTTGGTGTGCTTACCTTTTGGGAGTCTCTCCTTCTTCAAATGTACCCATACCAAGTCCCCAACACTAAATTGCACATCCCTCTTTTTCTTATTAGCATAAGCCTTGTACTTTACTGCAAATTGTTGGAGATGAGACTTCACTTGGTCATGGACTTCCTTGATGGCTGATGCAAAAGCTTCACCATCTGTACTAATGGGCTCTTCCTTGGGAAAATCCCTCGGCTCCAATACACCCCTTGGGTGGATGCCATACACAATTTTGAAAGCAGACTTCCCTGTACTTCTATTTATGGTGTCATTGTATGAGAAATCTGCCTGTGATAGTATGTTGTCCCATTTTTCTCCATGTTGTCTATTCAAACATCTTAATAGCTTCCCCAAGGACCTATTGACAACTTCAGTTTTCCTATCCATTTGAGGATGGTAGGATGATGAGAAAGCTAGGTTAGTTCCCAAATTCTTCCAAAGGGTCCTCCAAAAATGACATATGAACTTCACATCCCTGTCTGAAACTATGTTTAGAGGCAACCCATGTATCCGGACTATTTCTTTGAAAAACAAGTCTGCAACATATGAGGCATCACAAGAGGTTTTACATGGCAACAAATGAGACATTTTGATAAATCTGTCCACCACTACAAAGACACTATCAAATCCCCTCCTTGTCCTAGGCAGACCCAACACAAAATCCATCCTTATGCTCTCCCATGGACTAGAAGGAATGGGTAAGGGTTGGTACAAGCCTGCATTGGTGGATTTTCCCTTGGCTTTTTGATAGATTACACATGTCTCCACAAACTTCCTTACATCTGCCTACAACTTAGGCCAATAGTAATGTCTCTTCACAAGGTCAAGAGTCTTGTCAAGACCAAAATGACCTGTCATTTCTCCACAATGTTTCTCCGTAATGATATTCAATCTCATTGAACACTTAGGAATGCACAAGTTGTTTTCCATTCATCCCCTAGCCTTATTCTAATCTGATGGTATCCGCTTTTTAGATCCATTTTGGTGAAATATTTAGCACTCCCCAAGCAATCTAGTAAATCCTCTATCCTAGGGATTGGGAACCTATACCTTATAGTTATCTTTTTGATGGCCCTTGAGTCTATGCATAGCCTCCAAGTGCCTTGTTTCTTGGGTGCAAGGACAGTCAGTACTTCACATGGGCTTAAGATTTTTCCAATTAGCCCTGACTCAATTTGTCTTATCATCTCTGCATTTAGATCTGGATTTAGTTTGTATGCTACTTTATTTGGTAAGGTAGATCCAGGGATCAGATCTATGCAATGACTTATGTCTCTTACCGGTGGAAGGGAATTTGGCATTCCATCTGAGATGATGCCTCTGTGCTTGTCAAGTAACTATCTGACTGCAAGGTCTATGTGCCTTTGTCCTTCTTCTTTCCTCTCTACAAATTGCTCCTTCTTTGTCACCTTGGACTTCAGAATGAGGGCATAGAAAACTACATCCTTCTCTTCCATCTCCTTCATGAACTGCTTCCCTTCTATCAACAACACTTTGGCATCCTTTCCCTTCCATTCTATCTCAGTCTCCATCAAAGGTAAAAGTTATATCACCTTACCATCTTTGGTGATTGAATATGTGTTTCTAACCCCATCATGGTAAGCCTTCAAATCAAACTGCCATGGTCTCCCAATTAGGAGGTGATATGCATCCATCTTATCTATATCAAATAGCAATCTATCCTTGTATGATTTAATCTGAAACTCCACCCATGCCTGCTCTTCTACCACTTCTTTATGACCTTGGGTGAGCCATGAGACCTTATAGGGGTAAGGATGAGGAAACCTTCTCAGTTTAAGCTTCTCTACCATTTCATGTGATACAAAGTTTTCAGTAGACCTGGAGTCTATCAAGACCTTGCATACCTTTCCTCCTGCCTTGCAGATAGTCTTGAAAAGAGACTTTCTTTGTGGGGGCTCCTTGTCAGGTACCTTCATGGTGGTTACTACTCTCCTCATCATCAAAGCCTCTCCTCTTTTAGGGTAGCCATAGCTATTAGTAGCATTAACACTTTGATAGGTGTTTGCACTTGCCACACTTTAGCAATCAGATTCTTGCACCAAATTTCTCCTCCTTTCTCTCATGGAGCTTGTAGCCTTCTCTGGGCATCTATTGGCCATGTGACCTTCCTGGTTACAGTTGTAGCATCTAGGAGGTCCTATACCTTGGGATCTTCCTCTAGAGAATGGTCTCCTGCCCCTAAAGTTCCCTCTTTGATTGTAGCCTCCTCCCTGGTTATAATTGCTCTCTCCTTTGGTTCCCTCTTGATTAGACTCGCCTTGGTATCCAAAACCACTTCCTTTGCCTCTGAAAGGACTTCTTCCCCCTCTTTGTTTTCTCCCTATGCCTCTGTTATTTTCTTCTTGTCTCCTCTTTATCTTCTCCTCCACCTTGAGTGCCAACTGAAAGCACTTTTGGACTATCTCCAGCATGTGGAGGTTCAAATCTTCTTGGATGGAAAATCTCAATCCATTGAGATATCACGTCACCTTCTCATCTTCACTCTCCTTTACCTTAGTCTTCACACACACCTTCATGAACTCCTTTGTATAGGAACTCACATCCATCTCCTTCTACTTCAAATTATATCTTCTCTTATGAAATTGGGCATTATAGTCCACTCGAACATAGGATTCCTTTGTTAGGATTAATGATGGTCCCAAAGATACTGAGAGGGGGGGGGGTGAATCAGTATCTAACTGGTTAATAGATTATTTAACATTATTAAGTATTTTGTATTTCAAAATAATGTACCACTAAACAAGAATTAATGCAGTAAAGAGGAACAGTAAAGACAACATATAAAATACACCATAACATAAGATGTTTAACAAGGAAACCCAGTGTGGGAAAAACCTCGGTGGGGTTTGTGACCCACAATATTCACTCACTAGCCAATGAATGGATATTACTTACAAGAGGGGCCTGCACATGCAGGAAGGCCAACTGCCTAGAGCTCATTGCTCAATCTACAAAATAGAAGTCTCACTGACTTACAAAATGGATTATGAAAATCCAATATAATGTAATGCTACAATTCAGCATCTTCTATGCCAAGTTCAGTACTGGTTTAAGCTCATAATATAACCATAAACCTTATACAAAATCTGCCTTAATATTCGCTTATCACTTCTCCTCTATCATCTATCATATGTCCATCCATCTATCATCTAAATGATTTACAAGATCTCATACATATATGAGTCTATTATAGCATACCATGTTGGCTTTACAAAAGATATTTACAATCAAATACAATAAACAAAACTTGTTCTTGTCGGCTGGGGTGTTGGTATACATTGTTGCCGCTACCGATAAAGTGTTGGCGGTGTCGGTGCCTGCCAATGTCTTTACAAGATGAATGTCGGGTGGTTTCCTGAAGGTCGCTAGTAGGTTGCCATCAATGACAACACCTTCAATTCTCACTAGAGTGTAGAATGCCAACAACCTCCCCCTTTGGCATTGATGGCAACACTCGTGAGAAAAATCCAAAAATCTATTTCCAAAAACTGAAGTCCAAATCTCTGTCTACTACTCCCTCTTTGACATCAATGAAAAAGGTTGTAAAAAAACTATCAAATGAGTGCAGAATTTCACCTTGAAGTTTGTAACCGGTTGGTTATAATCTGAAATAGGTCAGCCAAAACCATGTTTAAACTCTGTATGAATCTATTGTTGTCCTTCATGGTTGCCTCAATGCTCTGGATTGTACCAGTGAGATGATACATATGCTCCTCTAGTGACTTTTGCCCTTGAATTAATGCCTCAGAGATCTCTTTCCTTAGAGAGATAAGGTTGTCTAATTTAGGACTGATTTTGTACTTAAGCTCTCTGGCATTTGCCTTGATCCTTTCTTTCTCTTTCTCTAATTTCTCCATCTTTTCCTCAAATCCTACTATCTCTTGCTCAATAACTGATATAAGTTCAGATGAACCAATGATATTATCAGCTATATCATCTATCTCCTTTTGTACTTTGCTTATCTCTCTCTCAATATCTTTAGTCAACAGATGTGGCTTGTATGTGTCCCTGTACGGTTCCTTGTACTCCAAAATTGTTTTATTTAGTGCCAATAAAAGTGTGTTAATGTGTTTTGTGCACTTCTTTATTGATTCCTCAAAGAATTTTTCTTTTTCCTTTTCCATTTTCTCCTTGAATGTTTCCTCATTTATTTGATCAATTGTCAGTATATTTACATAAATGAATTTAGACAATGTGTCTAACTGCCCTAAAGAATCCTTTACTTGATCTAAATTGCATTTTGGTGCAATCATCTTAAGAATAAGAATAGTGTCCTCAATTTCCTTATAGGCCAATGCATTGCAATCCGTTATCTTCTTTATTGAGTCCAAAAGTACTTCAGTCATATTTGTAGGTTTGAATTTACTCAGTGAAGTACCAGATGTCTGACCAACTACCTTTACTATCTCAGTGCTTGCAGTACTAGTAACCAATTTGCTTGTTTTAACCATTGGTGGATCAGTCTGAGTTTGCATTTCAACTAGAAATGGTTTGGGCTTCTCAGTGATTACCATTTGTACTGTCTCAATGTGTACCTGTGTATCTATCGGTTTCTCTGTTGGTTTCTCTGTGTTATTATCTACTAGTATCTTTGTGTTGTCCACTATCGGTATTTCTGACTCTGTTGGTTTTACTGTGCCAGCATCTACATTACCATTATTTGTTTCACTGCCCAAAGGTTTCTCTGCATGTACTGTTTGCTCTGTTTGCCCTGTTTGTATTCCAACCTCAATATTTTATTTCGGCTACTCTACAATGTTTTCAGTGTTAGCAGTATTATTTTTCACTTCAGTGCTATCCTTTCCCACTGCAATGTTTACTTCCTGAGTATCAATGTTCATGGTAAATAAATTTTTTGACTCGGGGTTAGTATCCTCATGTGTTGTGTTAACATCTTCAGTAGCCGGTGTGTCCTTAGTATTTGTCGGTGTAATACTCAAAGGTGGTGGTAGGTTGTCAGACACTTTTATGTTTGGTAATCCACCAACTTTACCTTTTCCTTTGTCTCTGTCCTTTTGATAAACTTTGAGTTTTCTTAGGTTTGTTTAACTCTTCCTGTTTTTATTTCTCTACAAAAAAGATGTCACATTTGTCTGTTGTTTCCTCTGCAATTTCATTGACTCTACCAGCCATTAGGCTCACATGTTGGTGACCACTTGAGAAAACTTATCTATTAGCTTCACTAATTAGTTCATCAATCTCTTCTACAGAGTTAACTGGATGAACAACCAAAAGTTTTTCAATCTTGAGTTTCTTATCTAGCTCCATAACTGCAATCCTCTTAGCATCTAACCTTCTATACAATTCATTAGGAAAATCATCTACAACTCCTATTAATACTTTCTTGTAAATATCTAGATGTAGAATTATGTTGTTCTCAACACTTTCTTTCTCTGCATCTGTGAATGTATTATACAGTTTGATCAGATTTGATAAATTGTCGTCATCAGTGATTTCACTCAATAAGTTATCCAGAGGTGGTATAACCTGTTTTTGTTTCTTCTTCTTTGGTGTCAACTTCTTTGCTGGTGGTCTAACTGCCTATTGCTTCTGCCTTGGTGTTCTTGTTTTCTTGGGTGGAGGAGAGGGTACCAGTGAAGGTTTTCTCTTCCTATCAACTCTTTTAAACTCTACAGGTATTTCACTTTTTGATGATGTACCAACCGGTGAGAGATGTGCCTTCGATTGTAATCCTTCTAGGTCACTTTTCCTAATTCTAGTTATGTTCAAGATATTTTCCTTTATTTCCTTTGCTTGTTTAGATGCACTTCTTATGTACTTTTCTCTTTTCTTTCTTTGTTTCAGTGTCTGTACATCACTCTCAATTGATTTTGCATTACCAAAAACCTTTTCTTCTGGTTCTCTAGGTGCCTCTAATAAGGCTTTAGCATAAGTTTCAATAATGTTTACATCTTCCTCATATCCCATTTCGGTTACCCATACAGTTCTAGGAAGAATTGCCTCCATCCATATTTCATCCTTTTTAATCACAAAACATATTTCCTTGTTGTACTTGTCTACTATACTCTGTGGTAGTCTCTCCCTTGTTTTCATTTTTCCTTTGAAGCTTTTGAAGTACTTTGTTATATTGTTTTCCTTGTCAGTACCCATGCTGGTGAAGATTTATAGCAATTGTTTGCCTACTAGTATATCATATCCAAAATCTTTCTTTCCAATACCGGGAACTTCTTTTGTGAAATATAACATAAGACATACCAAAAGATTGCCAAAAAGAAATGTTCCTTTCTTATCTCCTTTTATCTTTTTTAGGTTGTCTATTATTTCATCCTTTTCACACTCACATATATCTATTTTTGCATCATTATTCACCATATCATAAGTACTTCTAATGCAAAGACTATAAACTGAGTTAAGTCGGTTTGCATGTGTGATTTTGTAACCTAGGATCATGCTTATGAATCTGACATTTTCATCTTTGACATCATTTACTCTCAGGGATCTCCTATCATATGTTGCTCCTGTTAATGTCATGATAGTGTTATTGGGTACCTTCTTAGTCTTATCTGGCCTGTTACCAGTGGAGGGTAAACCTATCACTGCCCTAATTGATTCCTTACTGATTTTGCAAACTGAATCTAGCCAAAGAAATTCTCCATGAACTATGCTAAGGACAATACTTACTACCTCGTTCAAAAATTTAGGGATGTCCAAGATTTCCACAAAACCTAAAGTTTCAATTACCTTGTGCTTGGTTTTTACATTTCCATTTTCATCACAACTAACAGTTTTTAACATTTTCAATATATCTTCATAACCTAATTCCTCAATATTGTAGTGAATATAAATTCTACGGTTTTCAGCATAAGCGACACCTTTTGGAATTTTAGAAAAAGCACCTATGGAATCATCTTGTTTCACTATCTTGGGAATGATCTTAAAAACGGGCCTAGGGCGTTTCACAACTTCCACAGCAGTAGGGTTTGCAATAAATTCCAAAGTAGAAGAGGAAGCCATTGAAAAATATCTTAAGCTACCTGATAAAGGTTGAGTTCTTGAAAAGAAATCGCTTCACTTCTTCGCCTTGGATAGCTTTGCTCAGATTTTGTGCTCTTTGAAAGTTTGAATGCTCGGTGAATTGAAAAAGAGAGATAACCGAAGCTTTATAATGTCTTTTCTTCCAACAATCGCATTAAATGCTTGTCGGTTAAGTGAAACTTAGCACATCTACCGGTAAAGAAGAAATCTATCTTCTCACCATCTACTGAGGGTAATTTGAATGATATTCAACTTGCTGTAATACCCCCAAAGGGTTAGTTCTCAGTTGGATGAAGAATCTCTTGCCGGTGGAGTAATACTCTGTTTTACTGGTGAAGGAATAGTCTCATCAACATTATGATATGTCTTTCTAATCCATTGTCTTGAAAATTCTTGCTTTACCTCATCAACCTTTTCTTTGCCTTTCAAACTGGGTCCTTTATTGTTTGTCAGTGAAGTCTTGCTTCTACAAAATTCTGTAATGTGTCCAATCTTGTTACAAGCATAACAAGTCACATTATTCTTCTGAATAGCCTTTCCATATCCTATGCCAATTTGTGTTTTTCATTGATTAGATAAGTGCCCAAATCTTCCACAAACATAACATCTTACATTCATTCTGCAGTTTTTTGAATTGTGACCAACTTTGTTGCATTTGGAACATTGACCAGTGAGTGCATTAGTGTACTGATTATTTCTAGATCTACACTGATTTTCTCTATGACCATACTTGTTACAGTTAAAGAATTTCCCATTAAATTTGTAAGCATTAGGTTGTCTTACCGGCTTACTGTGATCATGATTGTTTGCATTATCGAAACTTTCTCCAACTTCAAATCCAATTCCATTAGTATCTCCATTAGGTTTCTGACTTTTCAGCATATCATCAAGTTCTTCTGAACTTTTCTTGAATTTCTCTTCATGTTGATTTGCAGTAGCCAACTCATTTTCTAGAATTCCCATATATCTCATAAGTTCAGTTTTATCATGTTCCATGTGAATCAAATCTGTCTTTAACATATCATTCTCATGACTGAGTCTTAGATTTTCATTTCCAGCATCATTGTGTCTCCTAGTCAAGTCATCTTCATTCTTCTTTCTATCTTCAATGTCTTTACAAAATCTCATAGTCATGTCTTGCATTTCATTCCTCATAGTCATGTTTTCTTGCCTCATCTTGTTTACAAGCTCATTAAGAGTTTCCTTTTCATCATTGTCACTCTGCATCTTTTCATGAAGTTCTTTTCTCTTATTTCTAGCAATAGTAAGATTCTCCTAAAGTCCTTGAATAAATTCTTATGCAGTCCTCAAACTGTTAAGATTTTGAAAATAGAGGACCAGGCTCTGATACCAATTGTTAGGATTAATAATAGTCCCAAAGATACTGAGAGGGGGGGGTGAATCACTATCTAACCGGTTAATAGATTATTTAACATTATTAAGTATTTTGTATTTCAAAACAATGTACCGGTAAACAAGAATTAATGCAGTAAAGAGGAAGAGTAAAGACAACATAGAAAATACACCATAACACAAGATGTTTAACGAGGAAACCCAGTGTGGGAAAAACATCAGTGGGATTTATGACCCACAATATTCACTCACTGACCAATGAATGGATATTACTTACAAGAGGGGCCTGCACATGTAGGAAGGCCAATTGCCTAGAGTTCACTGCTCAATCTACAAAATGGAAGTCTCACTGACTTACAAAATGGACTATGAAAATCCAATATAATGTACTACTACAATTCAGCATCTTCTATGCCAGGTTCAGTACTGGTTTAAGCTCATACTATAACCATAAACCTTATACAAAATCTGCCTTAATATTTTCTTATCACTTCTCCTCTATCATCTATCATATGTCCATCCATCTATCATCTAAATGATTTACAAGATCTTATACATATATGAGTCTATTACAACATACCATGTCGGCTTTACAAAAGATATTTACAATTAAATACAATAAATAAAACTTGTTCATGTCGACTGGGGTGTCAGTATACATTGTTGTCGCTGTCGATGAAGTGTCTACCGATGTTGGTGCCTGCCAGTGTCTTTACAAGATGAATGTCGGGTGGTTGCCTGAAGTTTGTCGGTAGGTTGGCATCAATGACAACACCTTCAATTCTCACTAGAGTGTATAATGCCAACATCCTTCACCAAAGCCATCATCTTCCTCCAAGTAGCCACTTTTCTCTTTCCCTCTTTTACCCTCTCATCTTGGATGAAAGTCTGCCAAGTCAGTGCAGCCCCTTTCATTTTGGATTCGGCCATCTTCACCCTTTAGTGCTCTGGTATGTCTTCACTCTCAAAGAAATTGTCTAAGGAGTCTATCCCCTCCATCACTATATCTGGTTCCATCTTACCAGCAAACACTGGTAGATCCAATTTCAAATCCATTGTTCTTCTTTCCATGGACTTGAGGACACTCGTCAAGGGTCTCTGATCTGCAGGAACCTCTAGTTCTTCCTGCCTAGAGATCTCCTCTTCATCCTCTTCTTCATCTCATCCAGAGTCTCTCTCTCCCCTCTCCACTTTGCCCTTCAACTATCCATTTAATTCCTCAAGGCCTAATTTTCAGCCCTATCTGCTCTTCTCTCTACCATCTACTTCTTCACCAAGACAACCAACTCAGCATTGGTCATCCTTGATGGGATATCTTGGGATCCCTCTTCCTCTAACACCTTATCTTCTTCTCCGGTCCAAAGTACACTCCTAAGCTCTGATACCACTTGATGCAGAGGCCTTCTTAGACCTAAGGACAAGTCCAAAAGGTTAGGATTTGACCCTTCAAATGAAAAAATGACCCTACAAGGAAGGACTCCACATCTTAAGGTTTTGAACTACTCTCCACTTCTCAAGCCTAACACCTACTAAAGATGAGTGAATGGCTTCAACTTCTCTAACATGCCTCACCGGTGACTCCTGCTCTTAAGGGCTTTGGAATTGGTCCATTCATGACTACTAAGGACTATTCCAATCATTGGTTTAGGGTTTTGTCATCAAACCCTTATGCCTCCTTTGGAAACCTACTCCCTAGGCTAGTAGCCCTATTTAGCGAGAGAATTGACCTTAACTCCAAAATCTTCCACACACTCTGACAAACTACTCATCATTCTAGGTACCCTATTGGGAGTTACACTCATCCCCAAAATGGGTTGGCAAGATCTGCAACCTAAGGGTCTAAACCCCTTAGAAGCCTAGAGACCTAATTAGCACGATTAGGCCTAATTTACAAAGCAAGCCCCATTACTGGTATCCCAAATGAAAAAAAAAATTATGAGCATGTGGGGAATGGTGAATAACCTCTAATTCTAGGGTTGCAAACCTAAAATCCACCGCTATCAGATTTTATGATGCTTGTCCTAAATTTGCTTAATGTAGTCACATAGAGCTGCCTACCTAGTTTTGCTTCTTTCTCCTCACAACCAAGTCTCCCCTGCAAAAACACATGAAAATCCTAAAATACATAGGCTAATCCTACACTCCACCAAAGAAATAAACTTCTAGTTGACTAGAATGCAATATATGGGCATTTTTGGCTAAAACCCTAGCCAAACCCTTACTTTCTAGGTTACAGAAAGAAAAATGGAGGGTTCTCACTAAACATAAACAATCAAAGCCTCAGACCACCACCAAATCAAATATAGTTCACTCCTCCATCTACTCCATGAATGGTGTGACTCAATTCACTCCGTACAAGGATGTACAACTTTTGCAAACTTAGAATTTCTAGGAAAACTTAATCTTGTTTGTGTCTTATTGCTTCCAACTTCAAATCACAACATCACCCCCCTTGGGAATCATTTCCATGAGGCTTATAGACCTCTCCAATGGTTTCCAACTGAATTTGGAAGAGGTTGGAGCCATTGAGAGGCCTACATCAACCGCATTTTGAAAAGTTGCACTTTTGCACTCAAAAGTTGCATTTTTGCATAAAAAGTTGTCAAACTCTCTAAGGTTGGGATCCACACACTTGGATCAAACAAACACTCCTAAAACATCCTATAAACCTATCAAACACAAAACCAAACATTCTACTACCCCTATTGACCACATTGTCCCAATTGGCTTATCAAATTGCCTAATTAGTGACATGGGTTTACATGGTGGGGTCTTTATTGAATACATGAAACTTACATAAACACAAGACAATAAGACAAACACTATGATCCTATTCTTCATCCTTAGAGACATGATTTGTTTGTTGAAGAGGTTCTCCTGCACCAATGCAATTGAATTAGATGATCTGGAATGTCCCTTGGTTGAAGAAAAGGTGATTGTTGTAGAGAAAGGAGAAGATGTTTCAAAGAGAGAAGTAGATGATGTACTAAACATGGTGGAGAGATGTAATGATGCACATAGTACATTGTCAGAATGCATACGTGAAATGAAGGACTATATTGATAGTGCCAACAAAGTATACAAGTATTGTCTCCAATGGCGGGCTGCTAGGGAAAATTTCAAGATAAAATTTGAATCAATTAAATCTGAGTTAATTTCTATTGGGAAAACATTTGATTTTTTTAGTGATAAATATGGTAATCAAAGGAAAAAGGTAGACCCTTTCCAGGTTGAGTTGTTATCACTTCAGAGACAAAGAGAAGACATTATGAGTATCTTGTGGAAGGTGAAAGAAATTGTTGAAGCTAAATTGGAACATTTTTTAGGACTTCTTAAAATGCAGAAGAATATGAACAAAATCCGTCTATTCGAGACAACTTATCTCATGCCATTGATCTATTAGTTGAAACTAGAAGTTTATCAGTGAGTATCAAACTAGCAATGCATTCTTGGAAGGTTCTCCTTTCGAAACTCAAAGAGAAATACAAGAGGATTTTTTAGAAGAAAAGCAGTTAAGAATTCCTTTTGGTTGATACACATTTTTTATATCCTTTTTTTTCATTGATTGAAGGCACCCTTTGTCCTTGATGTGAAAGGGGGAGAAAGGTAAATGGAGAAATAGAGAAATATAAGTGATATGAGTAAGGGGGAGATATATGCAAATATATATGCGAACATGTTTTTTTCTTTTTTTGATGTTTTGCCATCAATGACAAAGGGGGAGATTATTTTTTATTAGGATAAAACAGGTTTTGAAGGGGCCCCAAAACCCTTACAATTAGAGAGTTGCCAATGAGAAATAGACAAGATTACCTGGCAGCGAACCACAGGTTTTAAAATGGACTTGAAACCATCTGGACTTACGGGCGTCCAGATCCCAAAACTCAAAGGCTGCAAAAGACATAAACATAAAAGCAAGGCATCCACCCACAATCAACCAAACACGAGCCAAACATCAAATGTAAAACACTACAAACTAGGCTGGCCAAAACAACAGGTCTAAATCAGCAAGTAATAGACCTCAAAAAATAGAGATTGAGGGTTTTAACAGGAATCCTCAGCCAACAAGAAGGGTTTTCCTAGGCTCCCATAACTTGTAGCAGAATCTCCAAGCCACAACCAAAGCCTGGTCCTAACCAAAAACAAATATTGGCCAAACTGGGCCTTTGAAAACTTCCAGCATCCAACCTGTCCTTGACATAAGCAAAAAACATAAGGTTTTTTTTAGCTCCCTCAACCTTGAGAGTGGGTTTTACAAGGCTCCCACAACCTGATTTGGGATTTGAAATGGTTCCCAAAACCAACAACATTTTGGGTTTTGAAAGGGCTCCCAAAACCCACAAGTTGAAACCACCAGAGATAATCTAGTTGGAAATCGGCTCCGAACTAGCAAAGCACTTTTCTATCTCCATAAGAAAAGGACCCACCTCCATAGGGTCAAAAGAGAAGCAAAACACTAGTTGAGCCTTCCAAGCACTATTCAAACCCACAAGAACCAGTGGCATATGATCTAAACCATGCCAAATAATTGGAAAACTGGGTTTTAAAAAGGCTCCCAAAACCTTCAAGAGAAACTGAGGCCCACAAAATCCATACACCATATAATCAATCACTACCATAATATCCACCTCCATATGATAAAAATGATAAGGAATAGTCAATCTGGCAAGGAAAACGAAATAGTAACTAGCCTTAGAAAATAGGGCAACAATCACCCTAAAACAAAACCACTTAGCAACGACCAACCATCCACTCTTTCCCTCAATATAAATTCCATTCACCTCAATAGAATAGGCAAGGAAGGAACAAAGAGGGCAGGAGATCCATTCCTAGACCAAAACCAACTGCAAGTTCTCAAAAATAAATAGAGAAATAACCAAAGAATGGACAATGAGAGCTAGAGTAGCAGAAGGACTCCATAAGAAAGAGCTGGAGCCAAAGACGTATAGTGTCCACATAGAAAACAAGGGACAAAACCTCATATTTGCCAAAGGATAGCCACAAAAGGGTGTCATAGGGGAAAAAAGCCAAGATCCGGAACTGGGATGCATTCCAACCAAACCACAGCAAAGGTCAAGGCCTAGAATTGCATCCACACAACAACCCACCCATAAACGCACACGAAAAGCCAGATCACAAGCACACCCTAAAGAGAAACGACCTGAAGAACATAACTATCACAGAGCAGGGCCAAAGGAGGGAAAACCCACAAAACTACCAAACGCAGAACTAGCACTGACTGGGGAAAAATCCACTCCCAATCACTCCACGAAAACAATGAAATGGAATCCACACACAATTTTCCTGCAAAGAAAGCTCTCAAGCAGACCATGTTGAAGACGTAAAGGAAGAGACACTCTAGCAAAGCAAAAATAGAAGGACCCAAAAGGGTGTGCAGAAAGGCCAAGTCTTCTCCACTCCAGATCTCCACCATTGACATCAAAATCATCTTCCTCTCTATCGCAACTAGCTATACTAGAAACCCTAGGGCTTCCACCTCCACCGCTCCTACTCCTGCTCAAGATTGTTAGACTTTTGTGAATGTTGTCATTGATTTCAAATATTTTGAATCCAGTTAGGACTAGATGTAGTATGTTGAGAAGTAGTAGAAGATAGGTATGTATGGTTTACAGAAAGTACTTTTCAAAAGATCCTTTTCTCTAGAATCTAGTGTTTTGCTAGTCATGGTTGAGTTTCTCTTTTTGTATCATGTGTTGAAATAAATTTGTGACAGTTGAATTGCTATCCGAACATTGGTATTGCAATATGATCTATGAATCCTATGCTCTAGAATCTGTGACATTTGTATCTTGAAGATGGAAACTGTTATTCTTGGAATTTGTGTTTATGTGTCTGTGTCTATGGGTTCAATAGAACTTTGCTTTGTTCTGATAATTGAAGCATGTGTTCTGATAATTAAGAAGGAAGTGTGTAGAATATCAATGAAGGCCAACTTGGTTACCCTATTTTGATCAAGGCATATTTGAGTAGCATGTTGATCCGAGCAATGCATTATTGTATAAACGTTTTGTGCTTGGCCAACATATTATCTTGGTGTATGTGCTTACCGATATATGTATGTATGTATGTATGTATGTGGATAGTGTGTATGAAGTGTGAGAGAGATAGAAAAACAAGTATATGAGAGCGACCAAGTAGTGGTATGCAGATATACAAGAGGAGAGAGAAAAAGTATATGTAGGATATGTGAGTAGTAAAGAAACAAAGTGTATGCAAGCAGTGTGTGGCATCAGAAGTGGAGAGAAAAGGTATGTAAGTGTGAAAGTGTGAGTGCAGTTACAATGTTGCAATAATCCCTTACTGGATCTGCTACAAGCAGTTGGATTGACAAGTTGTGGATAGAGTTTTAGTAATCCCTTACCAGATCTACTGTAGGCAGTTGTGGACAGGTTGGAGAAAGTGTTGTAGTGATCCCTCATTGGGTCTATTGCAAGTTGTTGTTTCAATATTTGAGCTTAACTTGGAAATGACCTCATGCATTTGGAGATGCGATTTTATTCAGTTCACCTATTTCTATTGCAGTGAGCATTCTGGCAGTGAGCCTTGTTGTATTCCAATAATGAGTCATATTGTAATCAGGTAGTGAGTCATCCAAGAGTGAGCCACTCTTTTATAAAACCATATAACTAGTTATATTTTCTTGAGAGTTAACCCTCTCTGTGATTTTTCCCGTTTGGGTTTTCCATGTATAAAAATGTAGTGTCAATCTTATGATTATGTTTTTTATTTATTCTACATTTGTTTTTGATAAAAAAGCAGCCAAAACTAGGGGGCTAACCTGGAGTACAAAGAAAGTCTCAAAGAGAGCATTATCAACACACTAACAGCAACCAAACGACAGAGTATCTGCCAATCCCTATCTTAACTATCAAAAACATATTCCACCTACTACTATAGAATATCACAATATTGATGGCAATCATGTCCATGTAAAATCTAAAAATGTAGATATCCACAAAGAAACCAACACTAAACCAACTAACCCTAGTAATAAGCATATTGTTCTTATGGCAGTACCAGGAAATAAAAATAGTCTTAAAAATCCACACAGGGTTGATGAGGAAATTAAACAAAAACAGGATCCAGCAGATCCAACAACAAAACCATAAGAAAAAATGGAGAAAGGCACCCATTATTCATTTTTTCCAGTTTCCATGTGTTGGAAAAGCAGCAGTCTGGTCCAATCATCTGCAAGGAACTCGAATAGGTCCTTCGTGGTGTCACCTCACAAACCTCCCTGGTTCTCTTTTTCTTGATGCAGAAGACACGGAGTAGTGGCCGAGGAATGCATGACCTTCAGGGCAAATTTTGCAATTATGTTGAAATGTTTGTCCAGAGTTTCAAGCTTCTTTTTAAGATTGTTCAGATCCTCGGAAATGGCTTTACAACTCGCACATTGGATAGCCTTCGCCCTTTCACCTCCATCAACAGCAATCTGAATGCCCTCAGACTTTCTACATTTGTTGTTTCATGTTGATGATATTAATTTTTAAGGTTAAAATTAGTGGAAAGTTTTTATTTATGTGGGAATACTGATTCACCCCCCCTTTTAGTATTATGAAGCATTCAACCATCCAACAGGTATTTTGTGCACAAGAAAATGTTGTGGCATGAGATAAGCTTAAATAGGGAGTGAATGTGTAGGAGCATGTGATGTACAAAATTATACAAAGATCATGAATAAATTATTAAAGTAATAAAATGAAAAAAACCTAGATGTATGAGATTTGGGACGAAAAACAAATGTGAATAAAATTAAAAAATTAAGTGAAATAAAATTTCGTATTTAGGTCAACTTTGTTGGTGGAATATTTTGCTAAAGATGTTGGGAATCAATTTGCCACAATATTAGATTATTTTGACTTACACATGTACGAATGTCTCAAAATTTATATGTTGACTATATTTTTCTCTATTTTAAATCCACGCCCATAGATCTAATCATTGAAAGCGAGTAAATGCTATCTCATAGACCTAAACTTATGTCCATATGTCTAAATTGATAGAAATGTAATTGCTAGAATTCACTTATCCTAATCTTTTGGTATTTAAATTTCAATAAGGACAGGTGTTTATAAATGTCTTTGGGGTATTTTCTAAATTATGAGGGTCATGTTTGTTTGGGTAATTAGGATAATCACCTAGTTAATTATCTAATTAGGTCCTTTATTACTTTTTCCACTTAAGCTAAATTTAGGAGTGCTTCTTTTTATTAGATAGAGCTATATTTAGCACATGTTGTCTCATTCATTATGATGTGGACACTTGTTAAGATCTCTTTTAATCCTTTCCTAGGGTTTGCATCTAGAGATTTTATCTTAATGCTTTTATAAACATGCATTGTAATCTATCCAATTCAATTTACATGTTAATCTCATTATCAAATTCCTATTTAGATCAAATCTCTAGCAAGGTTGCATAAGATCAATAATGACTTTTCTCTTTGGATGTGATAGGTGTTTTTGTTGCAGGTGATTTTTGGGAGCTATGGGGTAGCTATAAACTCCAACAATATTCTAAATTATAGATCTAGTTCGCCCAATTCAATATATTTACAATAAGGATTAAGGCCATTAAAAATATGTGCAATGGTCCTAAGATGGCATATGTTGATATAATCTCTAATAATACTACAATGATTATCTCACAAATGCTCTATACAATTCTCTTCAATAATTCCTAGTTTGTCCCCACTTTTAAAATGAATGAATGAATGCTCTGATATTAGGATCTATGACAGTTGCAAGTGAGATGTTAACTTTTACAACGATTAAATTGAAGGCCTTGAAATTGAAATTGAAATTCTTCAATAAACATCACAAGAATTAAACAACGAAATAACAATAGAGAGAGAAGAGAAGAGAAGGAAACACTAGTTGATAATGGAGTTCACCACAATGGCTACGTCTTCGAGTCCCTCTCCAATGAGTGATCGATCCTTGATTATGCTCCAGAAAAAGGTTACAAGGTCTTCAACTAGTTACCAAGTTACCTCGCGTCCCCTCGGACGATAATGGATTACAACAGTCCTTCTTCCAAGTACAAAAAACTTGACTTCAAGCTCCCAATGCACAGAGGTGAGCAATTCACTATCACAAGCAAACTCCTTAAAGTTGTTTAATTCTCCAAAAGAATTCTCTCACCAATTCCCTCCAATTACTCACCATTCTCTAATTCCCAAGCACAAAAATCACCCCCCTTTTATACAATTCCATATGTTAAAATGGAGTTAAAAGGTGCTAAAACCAGTACACAGTTGGATAAGATCAAATATCAATTCTTACAACTTCATGATGGGGAGATTAAATGTACCAAGCAGTTGTAGGAGTTCCTCAAGTTTCATGTTTGATTCAGTCCCATGATGGTTCATGTTGTCTATAGCTTTGTGTATTGTTCTTTGTTCATGTTCAAGTGTTCGTACATATTATGTATGTAGTTATTATGTTTAGTGAGTTGATTGGTTTAGCAGGGCAGATATAGTACTCTTACTGTTTCTATTGTGTGTAGCTTCTTCATGTATATTCTTGTTCTTGTTCAAGTGTCTTAGCTATTTAGTGAATTGTTTGGTTCAGCGGGGCAGTCTTGTT
This sequence comes from Cryptomeria japonica, assembly GCF_030272615.1. Taxonomy (NCBI): domain Eukaryota; kingdom Viridiplantae; phylum Streptophyta; class Pinopsida; order Cupressales; family Cupressaceae; genus Cryptomeria; species Cryptomeria japonica. The sequence goes on along the minus strand of NC_081408.1, from coordinate 275,221,205 downwards.
TGTACGTTTGTATAGTGAGCTAGTGGTCACAGTCTTTGTAACGATTTTCTCTCTCTTTTCTGCAGTCATTCCATGGGCTGCTAATTCATTTTTTATTGTATTATTTTTTGCTTTGATCAATACAAAAAAATAATATTTTACAATATCTCCATATCTCCCAATTTTAAGCTATATCTCTAAAAAAAAAAAACCTTAAAATACCATATAATCTTTTTAAAATCCCAACCCACTTAAATACATGGCTCATATAATTCGAGCTTTAACAATATATATCTCGGGTTGATTTAAATTTATTAATAGTTGGGCTCGTATTTTATAAGCCTTGACATCATTAACTATTCTTATCGGGTTAGGCAGTTGTTTAGATTTTATTTTTTATATTGGGAGGCTCGAGCCCTACATTCTCGGCCACCCCTTGGAACTTGTATAAAATTAAACTTCTCCTGCTTTCTGTTGGAACGGTTGCGGGCTCCATTGGTAGTGCGAGATGTTCCGAACATTGGGTCGAGGGTAGAAGCCTTGTGACCCTTCAAATAGCCGGATTATATGCTTTAACAAACCGACCATTGAGGTTGGGGGCTCAATTTCCCCAATCAACATTTTGAACAAGCCGACCCTACCGCCGCCACCCTACACTGCCATGTGGATGCCACGTGGCATCCAGTTATTGGGCCACATGGCTTCAATTAAAAGCTTCAAAAAGGACACGTGTCATCATTTGTTTGGTTCTTTTTGCATAATCAGCATCCGCCTTGTCATTCCCGTGTCACTCTACCAATCGGACTGATGTCCTTCATGTGATTGGTTTTTCCTGCATAATCAACATCCGCCTTGTCATTGCCACGTCAATGCCATGTGTCCTTCCACATTAGCATCGTTCGGTGCTAATGTCATAAGTGCCTGGTCAACCCTTCCTTTCGCAAACTTTGACTGGCCATAACTTTGGCATACAAACTCCGTTTGAACCCATTCAAGTCTGAGCACTTTGACATGGTGCCAATTTTTTAAGCTTATGGAACATTTGAATTTTTTGTGAAAATATTCGCCTGGATCAATGAATGTCTTTAGATACAACAACGTAACACAAGAAGGATGAGGATTACTAGAATTCACTTACTAGAAATTGATAGAAATGTAATTACTAGAATTCACTTACCCTAATCTTTTGGTATTTAAATTTCAATAAGGACGAGGTGTTTATAAATGCATTAGGGGTATTTGCTAAATTATGAGGGTCTTGTTTGTTAAAGTAATTAGGATAATCACCTAGTTAATTATCTAATTAGGTCCTTTATTACTTTAATCACTTAAGCTAAATTTAGGAGTGCTTATTTTTATTAGATTGAGCTATATTTAGCACATGTTGTTTCATTCATTATGATGTGGACACTTGTCAAGTTCTCTTTTAATCCTTTCCTAGGATTTGCATCAAGGGTTTTTATCTTTATGCTTTTATAACATTCATTGGAGTCTATCCAATTCAATTTTTATGTTAATCTAATTATCATATTCATCTCTAGAAAGGTTGCATGACTTCAATAATGACTTTTTCTCTTTGGATGTAATAGGCGTTTTGGTTGCTGGTGATTTCTAGGAGCTATGGGGTAGCTATAAACTCCAACAATGTTCAAAATTATAAATCTAGTTCGACCAATTCAATATATCCAACAATGTTCTAAATTATAGATCTAGTTTGACCAATTCAATATATTTGCAATAAGGATTAAGGACATTGGACATATGTGCAAGGGTCCTAAGATGACATATGTTGATATAATCTCTAATAATACTACAATGATTATCTCGCAAATGCTCTATACAATGCTTTTCAATAATTCTTAGTTCTTTAAATACAACAAAATAACACATAAATCAAAAGACATGTGTGTTAGATTAGATCCCACTCACTATTGAAAAGGTCAACAATGTGCATCTTTGAATTTTAAATCTTAAATTTTAAAAATTTAAAGTTCACATCTATGACCCAAATTATATACTCATTTATCAATCTAGTCAAAATGGTGAAAAGTGAATCTAAAGACTATAATCAATCTTTAAAAATAGATGGTAATGAAATATAATAATATTATATAACGCATAGAATAATATACCATATATAATATTATTTTTTAAGATATTTTAATCAATACAACTCAAAATATAAAAGAAAACAATTTCACTAGGGAATAAATCAATTTACTATAATGCCTTTTGAAAACACTAATTATAAGTCCAAACACACTTTACACCTCACCAGCGGTCAATAGTCCAACATTGGGCGACGGGTCAATTCTACGCCGTACACGCGTCTAAAGCTGACGCATTGCCGTCAAACTTGCTGTACGCGAATTCCTGTTTGTTGACAGAAAAACTCTGATGGAATGTTTGACAAAAAAAACTTTGATTTCTTGTCGTATAAAGAAAAAAAAGATATTAATTTCTAGAAAAGACATGTGAATCCCTAAAACATATTAATACCCATTTTACGTGAGATTCTCCAAGTGTCTCCACCTACTTGGAGACATTATTCACCTGCACATGCAAGAATTCTACAATCTAAGTTTATAAATTGTTTAATATTGGCACGGAGAATGGATTAACTGGTATGTATGGTCATTTAATATATAATTATCCTGCATGGTTGGTTCAAAAAATTATAGTTTTATTTACTTTTGAACAAATATGAGTTATTAATATTAGACATATTATTGTTTATTTAGTATGGTTAGATTAGTTAGATGATTCATGTGCTAACAAAAGGTTAAATTCTATATTAGGTAATGTCTATCGGCATGCCTAAGACATCTGTTGTATATGTTTGTATGTTACCTATGCATAAAAGGTTTATAGGGGAAAGGACCCAGTAGTTGAGTATGTACCAATTGTTGTGAGGGTTGTTGATACCTTTTGTTCCAAAAATTGAACAAATAAAATCTATTGTTTGAAACAAAAAATATCAATTTTTACTAGGAAATGTACCAACGGTTGTTAGGAAATGTACCAATAGTTGTTAAGAAATGTACTAATATTGTAAAAAGTAACCAATCAGGTGATGCCACATCAGCTGCACAACTATTGGGGTCTCTTTTGCACACCTATTGGTCTCACTTTTTGGGGGGGTTGTTTTGGACACCTTGGCAAAAAGCATGCTAATGTGGCATCATATTTGATGATGTGGCCCTGAAACCTTAGTTATAAGCAGGGGACTTGCTAAGTAAGCTACTGTAAAAAAATCGGAGTGATTTGAAATTTCCAAGTAGGATTTTGAGAAGTGCGAAGTTAGGGTGCACAACTACTGGGTCCTTTCCCCTAGTAAAATTTTTGTTAGATGCTTAAAATAATTTGTAATTGCATTTTTTAACAGATTTAGAATTATATTATTTTCAACAAATTTGTTGAAAAATATAAGGTACTTTTTAACATATAATTTTTGTAAATTGTCATGATTTGAATCTATGATCTGCATTTTATTAATGTGTGCCTTAATTAACTGTGTTGTGTGTTGTATGGGCAATGAAGTTTTCAACTTTAGTGACTCACATGATTTTTTTTCCCTGACTGATCATGCAAGGTGCAAAAACATGCATGATGATCATACATGTGTATTTGATGGGCATAGATACGAATAGTATGGAGCTTAGCTTTTGCCTTTCTCTAATTATAAGATGGGCATGCATTATATTTAATGGCATAAATACAAATTTTATGGAGAATAGCCACAACCTTAAGTGCTTACTTTTTTATTGTATTCATTTAATTAGCTTAATCATTTTATGTAGAGGTGATTTCCTTTCTACATTTTTGGTGAACTTGTCATTTTTACATGACTTCCGGTTTGACCTTAGAATTTATTCTTTATCCTAATTATAGTTTTTAGATCTAATTTAATGATTACATCCTTTTTATATCATATTCACTTAAAGTTTAGATCCACCTTTGTTTGTATAGTCTTATCATATCTTAATTAGGGTTTGAGCATATGTAGTGGTATATCTATTGTATCCCCTATAAACTATTAGGCATTTGAGTTGTTAGTTCCAAATCCTTAAGATCAAATAATTTCTCAAGTGTCAAGAGTGTCAAACCTATGAAGAATAGAACAAAATCTATATTGAGGTTGGGAAATCACAAACCAATTATTAAGAGGGGTAGGATCTCCTTCACTTCTAGTTTAGCAAGACAAAGGGAGCTTCCCTAAGGTGCTAAGTTATAATACTAATGGGATTGAACATATACTCTACTACACATTGGTATTGAGCACTATACTCCTATATAGGTTGTTACACATATATATGTGTTGGTTTGAATATACAAAGTTACGCCTCTCTATAATAGAGAATGGCTAACCAGGTGGATTGTTTAAGAAATGGATTTAATAACCCCTATTATTTTTTACAGTTCCATATATGAAAATTGGGAATAGCATTGTAGACACCTAAAAATGTCTCATTGATCATGTACTAATTATTCCTCTAATTAGTTAAATAATTATTCAATTATTTAATTAAGTTAAGTAATTTTATTCTTCTAATTTCATATTTCCTCATCATCTTCCTAATTATTCTATTTCCTATTCTATCATCATTTAATCATTTAACTATTTTCTAATGTTAATTAAATATTTATTATTTAATTAATTCTGATTAATTCCCCAATTTAAATAATCTTTATTATTTAAATAAATTGATTCTATTTTCAATTTCTATCTCTAATCATCTAATCATTCAACCCTTTTCTAAATATTAATTAAATACTTTTCATTTAATTAATTGTGATTTAATCCTTTAATTTAAATAATCTTTATTATTTAATTAAATTTTATTTCTAAAATAATTAAATAGTTTCTTTAAATTATTTAATTAACTAATTAATTCTTCTAATTCCGTTTCCAAAACCCCAAATTCTAATTTCATTTAATTTCAAATTCTTCTAATTTCTTCTAAATTCAAATACATTTGCATGATTTCAAAAATCAAATTGAAAATCAAAGTCAAATTCTAAATATATTCAAATAACAAATTGAATTTAAAATAAATTCAATTATTTGAATAAATCTCATGCAAAGATTAAATTGAAAATCTAAGTCAAAGTGCAAGCACATGCTAAATTAATTAATTAAATCATTTATCTCTCCAATCTCTTCCATCTTCTAGTTAGCTTTGTCATCTTCTTAATTTCCTCCAATCATTCTTTTTCTTCCTTTGGTTAGCTTTTTCTCAATCAGTTGACTCAATTAATTTATTCAATCTATTCAGTTTCACCTCCAAATCAGCAGTTCAACTATCAATTTTCATGTGAGCTCACCTGAGTTCCACCTCTTGATCAATTTGTTTCACCTTTCAATCAATCTTCTCTAATAATCTATAAATTGAGCATTCAATCTCTATTTTCAACAATCACGAACTTTGAATCTTTGTGTCACTTGCAAGTTGTCAGTGCGATATCTGAGAGCCACCATACCACAAAGAGGAGAAGAACAATGGAAGCCATGCTGCACAATAGGGAATCTTATATTGTTTAATTTCATTTTGTTTTGCATCTATTTCATTGGATTGCGTTTGAATAGCTTAATTCTCTCACATCGAGTGAAATATGATTTGGTTAACATTGAATGGATGATGAGAGACCTTTCTAGAGCCTCGCAATCTATTTTGCAGGTTTCTGATCAAAATTAGCTTCAGTTTTTTATTTTTTGTGTTGTCTGCATGTGGATCACGCAATCGCCTTGTTAGCATCACGCAATCGGTCTGTTAGAATCACGCATTCACCCTATCAAGCTCACGTAGTCGCTCTGACAGAATCATGCAATTGCCTATGCAGGGTCACGCAATCATGCAAGTATCATAACACATTCATTTCTGTTATATTTGAGTTCTCTGTTTTCTGTTGGTTTTATCTGGTTACTAATCATCTCTTTGCAGCCTATGGTGAATTTACAGAGGAGATCGGATTAGCATTAGATCATAAACATTTATGCTGTCACAATTCATTTTTTGGGCTTAAAATCAACAATGGTTAAAATTGACATGCATGTATAACACTTCAGTTTGGGCTTAAAATTAACAATGGTTAAAATGGACATGCATGTGTAACACTTCAGTTTGGGCTTAAAATTAACAATGGTTAAAATGGACATGCATGTATAACACTTCAGTTTGGATTTAAAATTAACAATTGTTAAAATTGGCATGCACATGCGTATTCAACATCTCAATTTGGGGTTTAAAATGAATGTGAATCAAGCTACACATAGATTAACTCACATTTGATTTTCTTAAAGGAAAGAACTTTTATCGTGTTTGGGGTGGACCTACTGTTGCATTAACTACCTTTCCACCCGCCTTTAGGGTCTTGGGAGAAAGGGAGAAGGTGACAACGGCACCCAATTTTATTTTATTTCAAGTATTGAGGGGTATCTTTGACTGGGGATTTCATCACCCCACAGAGGTACTTTGAATTGGGATGCGTTGGGGATATCATCTCTCCCAGCGTACTCTCGAGCGGGTTTTACGAGCCACTATATAAACATACTGGTCAAGCGGCTAGAGTGTTGAGTGAATTCGACGTATGTGGGGGCCTTCCCTACATCGATAAGCTCAACTACAGTCTTAAGTGGCTTTCTTTGAGAATCCGTCGTTGGATCGGGATCCCTTAATATTTTACAATAAGAACCAACTTAGTAGCCCAAAATCCTACATTCAGTGATTCCAAGAGTGTGGATTGTACCCCATAGATACCCCTTATGTACCTTGCATTATGAGACATAAATCCCTTGGTGATAAGATCTTCGGATCTTCGGGGTAAGAGAGACTAGCATGTCCGAGAAGTGTGTGTCGTGGAGTGGAGCCAGTGTTGCCAGACTCTCTATCTGTCCATCTTGTTTCGGTATTTTACTGCAGGGGCTTCATTGAATGGTGTCCACTTTCCAGTCTAAGATTGTCTCCTATGTCTGTTTATGTATCATTGTATCAGACCAGTATTGAGTCAGTTATTTGGGCTATTTCAGGCCCTATCCCGCGTATCTCTGAATTCTCTAAGATTGTTTGAAAACCAGTTCAGTCAACTATATCTACCTCCAAACAATTTTTCTCAGACTTGGAAAACCACAAAACTTGTCCTACACACAAAATTACTGAAAACAAAGTCCATCTCGAAACATCAGATAGTCATACAAACTCAAAATTACACATACTTGTGACCATAGGTAGTCCTTGCATAGTCCTCATTTACGTCCTTATTATCGTCTTTAGTCCTTGCATAGTCCTCATTTACATCCTTATTATCATCCTTAGTCCTTGCATAGTCCTCATTATCATCCTTAGTCCTTGCATAGTCCTCATTTACATCCTTATTATCATCCTAAGTCCTTGCATAGTCCTCATTTATGTCCTTATTATCATCCTTAGAAGTTGCATAATCTATATTTATGTCATCATTATCATCCTCATATACGTTTGTCTTAGTCCATCAATATCATCATTTGCATAATCATCCTAGAAATTCATACCCCAAACGTCCAAATCACAATCAGAGGATTAATCAAACTCAACCTCAACTCAAACAAGTTTGTCAAGTTTAACAAATCAAACATTGTCACATTCAAAGAAATGGAGAAAATATCTTACATGTTGTGATCCTAGGTCCAAACCAATCAAGAAAACATCATGGATTGGCATTATACATTTCATAGGGAAGGTGGAGGATTCATCCCTTCCATTCCTATTCCATCTCCATCCATAGAAACCTTAGCTCAACAGATCAAGACTTTGCAACAACAAGTGATAGACATGACTAGTCCTAACAACCATAGGGGCTGGTTAGAAAAAATGATGAGAGAAGTGATGATCATGAGGGAATTAGTATCAGGTCAACCTTCTTCTTCTTGTGAGACCATTCAAACATTCCAACCTTCATTCTTCAACAAAATCATTCCTACCTTAGTTCAACCAACATTAGAGTCATGTAAACCTTCTTTTTCTTTAAACCACTATATCAATCATACCAATCATATCAACCCAACAATCAAACCCCCTTCAACCAAAATCAAACCCCATTCAACCAAAGTCCAAAACAAAATTCACATCAACCCAACATTCAAAGTACCTCTTTCAACCAAAATCAAACCCCTTTCAACCAAAGTCCAAATCAACCCAACATTCAAACCTCATTCAACCAAAATCAAACCTCTTTCACCCAAAATCAAACCTCTTTCACCCAAAATCATACTCCTTTCAACCAAAATCAAACCCCTTTCAACCAAACCCCAAATCAACCATATATATCCACCATTTCATTATCCCCCAAAGTCACACAAGAGCAAACCACACCATCTTTATCTAATAACACAACCTCCCAAGGGTTATCCATTGTACAAATCCAATCAAATTCAAGTCATGATTCAAAGGATCTCATTCAAAATCCTTCTTCATCAGGCCAAAATGTTGAAACATTCCAACAATCTCCCATGCATTTCCAAACTCCTTCCCCGTGTCAAGAGGCTGATCCAAAATCAAAAGAAATGAGTCCTGAAACAAATAAAGATCAAGAACAACCACTTCCATCCTACCTAATTTTTTGTCAAGATCCCACCGACCAAGAATCTTATGAAGATCCCCTTGCTATTTACTATTCCATTCATAATGATACCCTTTTGTCTCAAGAACAAAGTGTCCTTTCAAGTCCATGGAGGGAACAACGCGGTTGGTTCCTCTAGTTCTGTTGCCTCTACAACTCAAGGACAACCTATGGGATCTACAATGGATGATGAGGATGGGAGATAGGATGGGAACCCATGACATCGGGACCCTCCTCCTGACTGTAAAAATAATGAAGATTCTTCAAAATCGGGTCCCGAGATCATTAACGCTGACTTGGAAAAGACGACAAAGGTGAAGGCTCTCAAACCCTGGAACCATCTTTTTGCAAACAAACCCACTGGTAAATCGTCCTTCCCCTCTGTGGAAGACATTTCTGATAAAAAAAAAAGACAAATTTTCTATTGCAGTACGAGATTAGGTTATTGATTATAGTATATCTCTAATGGCTTTCTCTCTAGTGGGAAAATTTGTTGGACCACAACCCAATATTGAGGATGTTAGGTCTTTTGTTAAGAGAAAATGGAGGTTGAAAGGTCAGGTTGATGTTTCTACCCTATCAAGGGGTTTTTTTGTTTTCTCCTTCTCTTGTGGGGAAGATCTGGAAATGACCTTGAGTGGTGGACCATGGATGTTTGGTAAATCTTCATTATCCCTAAGGAAATGGTCTCCAAATATGAAACTCAATGACTCTTTTTTTGAATCCACTCCGATCTAGGTGAGGCTACCTAGTTTGCCACTTGAATTCTGGTTGGAGGATGTCTTCTCAGGTATTTCTAACTCCTTTGGGGAGCTTGTAGCTATAGATCCTATGACACCAACATGAAGAGATTGGTGTATGCGAGGATTTGTGTTAATATTTCTTAGAATATGGATCTTCCTAGTTCTATTGAAATAAATTCCAAACCTGGGATGTGGGAACAAACCATAGAGTTTGAGTCCGTCCCCTTTGTGTGTTTCTCTTGTAAGAAAGTTGGACATTGGGCTAAGGCTTGCCCAAGTAACTCCAAAAAGGCCCAGAAGCCTAACAATCCTGTTAAACAGATATGGAAAGAGAAGACTAACAAAAAGGAGTATAGTAGAGTGGAAGGAGGAAGTGGACTTCCTAGTAACCTAAAAGATATAACAAAAGATGATAGGAAAGATAGTCCTTTCAAGATTACTCTTCAGAAGGAAGATAAAAAGAATGAAACTAGTGGATTTGAGATCAAAACAGTCAATGTATTTGAAGTTTTACAGACTCAAGAGGAAGAGAATATAACCATAGAAGAAATTCTTGAAGAGGGAGAGATTGACGACATTAATGAAACCCAATATGAGGCCCTTCAAGTTTCAATAACAAAAAGTAATAAAGCTTGTCCAAATGACTTTGAAGGACCAAAAGTTATTGTTGAAAAAAAGAATAAGTTTGGATCGCCTCAGGTTAACCTAAATTCTCTATTTCAAAGTGCTGGAACTGAGTTGCCCACCTCCTCTCAAAAACTTGGAGAACCGTGGAATAATAAGCAATCTGCTCATAAAGATGAAGATGATGAAGAGATAATAGGGGTGGGAAAAAACAAAAATAAGAAGACAAGATGCTCTAATGGGGTTAAAAGTAGGACCAGATCTAAGGCGGATATTGGTCTTTCCGAATCCCCGCAAGGACGTAAACCCATGAAATGGCATACGGATCAGGAGAGCAAACAAAACATAGCTGATGGAAGGCAATGAACCATTCAGGAATCTTGCTCCCAGGTTTCCAAATGAAGGTAATTTCCTAGAACATTCGAGGCCTAAATGGTCTCCATAAACATGATGTTTTACAGAATCTTATTAGAGATCAAAAGCCAGATATCATCCTGGTTCAGGACACCAAAATGATTAAGGAAAAAGTTGAAAATTAAAAATTCTTCAAACAGGGAGGATTTTGTGGTAGTAGCTCGAATGGGGTGTCAGGTAGGGTGGCTATATTCTGGAGCAAGAAAACTTTTGATGGAGATCTGATAGATGAAGATGGTAATATTATCTCTATGAAAGTAAAAAGTATTACTAAAGAAAAAGAATGGGTGGTTACCAACATTTACGCCCCAAATTCTAAAGCTACTAGGAGTAAATTTTGCGACAAAATCCAACATAAAAGAAGGTTTTTTTCTCAGGATAGTTGGCTGCTGATGGGAGATTTCAATACCCCGTTGCAATGAATTGACAAATTTGGAGGAACTCAAGCTCAACTGGATAGCAGGACTGACCTAATGGACTTCATCAATGCCAATGCCTTAATTGATGTTGATCTTACAGGAGCTTCCTACACTTGGTCTAATCGAAGGGATGGAGGAGACCTCATTCAGGTAAGGCTTGATAGATCCCTTATCACTCATGACTGGATCCTTACACATAGATGTTCTTTGTCTATCATCAACAGAATTGGCTCGAATCATTATCCCATTTCTTTTGTTGCTGAGTCTGTTAAGAGCAAACGTTGTTTTCCTTTCTAGTTTGAGAAAATGTGGATATCACACCCCTCTTTGGAAAAATCCATTGCCAATTAGTGGAATATTAATGTGGATGGATTTTCCATGTACAAAGTTGCTAAAAAACTTAGAAATATCAAAGATGGCATCAAGATCTGGAATAAGAAGGTTTTTGGAGATATTTTTGAATAAAAAAAAAGGTGAAGGAGGAATTAGAACTAATCTAAAACTCTATTAAAAAAGATGGTTATAATAAGTATCCCAAGGCTAAGGAAGATGACATTCTAGCCAAACTTCACAACAATATATCCAAAGAAGAAATCCACTGGAGACAGAGATCTAGGGCTATTTGGTTGGAAGCTGGGGATAGAAACACTAAATTCTTTCACATGACTTCCATGAAACATAAAGCTTCCAACAGAATATCTAGATTAATTGTTGATGACAAAATTCTTCTTAAAGATGATGACATTGGGAATGAAGCTGTTAGGTTCTTCTCTAATCTCCTCATTGGTAGTAAGGATATTGATATTGCTAAGCAAAAAGATCTGGTTGATAACATTCCCAATATTATTGAACCTCACCAGAATAAGACTTTATCTGCTATCCCTACCTACTATTGATGAAATTTAAAAAGTTGTTTTTTCTTTTCAAGGGGATAAGGCTCCAGGCCTAGATGGTTTTCCCATGTTCTTCTTTCAGGAATATTGGCATATTGTTGGGAAAGATACGGTCAATGTTGTCAAAGAATTCTTTGGGTCCAGAAGGATCCTTAAGGAAATTAATTCTACTTTTATTGCTCTAATTCCTAAGGTGGGTGGGGCTGACTCTATGGGAAAGTTTAGGCTAATAAGTCTTTGTAATTCCTTTTATAAGATTATTTCTAAAGTCATGACTTCTAGACTTTTGGTTGTTCTCCCCTTTGTCATCTCTGAGGAGCAAAAAGGATTTGTCCCTGGTAGGCAGATTTTGGATTCTATTATTCTTGTGCATGAGAATATCCATTCTCTTAATGTTGCTAACAAAGAAGGGGTCCTGATAAAATTAGATCTGGCAAAACCCTATGATAGAGTGGAATGGCAGGTTCTTTTCAGGATTATGGAGGCCTTTGGATTTGATGAGAAGGTAATTAAAGTTACAAGAGAACTGATATCTACCCCAAATTTTTCTATTCTTATTAATGGGTTTCAGTCTAGATTTTTTAAATCTTCTAGGGGACTCAGGCAAGGAAACCCTATTTCTCCTATTCTTTTTACAATCTTGGCGAAGAGTATGAGCAGACTGATTCAAAATCTGAAAGTGAATAAAACCATCAAAGGATTACAACCCTCCTCTGCTAATGTGTCAAGTACTCATCAACAGTTTGTTGATGACATAATTTTAATGGAATATTCTTTTGTTGGTGAGGCTGCTGCCTTCAAAGGTTCTCTTAGCTCTTATTCTTTGGCGATTGGTCGGCAAGTTAATTGGGAAAATTCTGCTATTTACTTCATAAATACCCCTATTATGAGGCAGCAGAGAATTGCTAACATCATTGGTTGTAAGGTGGAGATGCTCCCCTCCACTTATTTGGGTCTCCGTCTGGGTTTGGGTCCCCCAAACTCCTTCTAGAACTTGTTAATTGACAAACTCAACAAGAAATTGGTAGGTTGGAAAGTATCTATGCTATCTCAAGATGGTAAGCTTTAGCTTCTTCAAGCCACTCTTCATAATCTTCCTTTCTATGCTCTTAGCTTGTTTAGTATACCGGCTAAATTTTTTGAAGCTTTAGAGAGGATTCAGAAAAGATTTCTTTGGTCAGGGGTAGAAGACAAAAAAAGGATAGCCTTGGTTGCCTGAGAAAAAGTGTGTAATCCTAAGTGCAAGGGGGGTTTAGGTATTAAAGTTCTTAAAACTTTTAACAAAGCTTTGCTTGCTAAACAGATATGGAGGGCTTATGGCATTAAGAAAGATTGGAGTCAAGTGTGGTTTGATAAATATATTCATAACCGGCCACCTCATTCTCTTCTCTACACTGAAGATATCCCTGTTGGGTCTTTCATATGGAATAGTATAATCAAGTCGATAAAAGTTGCTAAAGCTGGAGCTGGATGGGTTCTTGGCAAAGGTGATAAAATCAAGTTCTGGGAGGATGTTTGGATTAAAGATGAACCTCTCTTTAATCAGGATTGCAGCCAATTCATTGATGACTGCAAAAGAAGGTATGGGTCTATGGTTTATAATTACTGGAAGGAGAATAAATGAGTGAGGCTTGATGCTCTTTATACTGGGTTTCCGCTGCTTCAACAAGAACTGTTGTCCTTTTCTGTTAGTAAAGACTTTGATGATGCATTTCTTTGGAAGAGCAATTCCAGGGGTAACTTCATTATTGCATCTGCTTTAAAAAAACTATTAGTTAGGTCAGCAACCCAATATGGACTAAAATCTGGAATAGGTTCCTCATTCCTAAAGTTAACATGTTTTTTTGGCTTGCAGATCACAACAAGATTCTCACCATTGATAACTTGGCTCATAGAGGTTTCATGTTTCCTAACAGGTGTGAGTTATGTTAGAAAGAGGCAGAATTTGTGGATCATTTGTTTATCCATTGCTCCTTTACCAGGGAAATCTGGAGTAAATTTTGGATGCAATGGAAAGTTGAATGGGTTATGAATAACAGTCTCAAGGAAGTCATTTGGCAATGGATCTTTCCCACCAAATTTCCTCTCATCAAGACCCTCTGGTCCTTTGTCCTTCCTATGACCTATTGGTATATCTAGAAGGAGAGAAATAACATAATTTTTAGGGAGGCTAAGTGTATGTCTCAGATGGTTTTTGAAAAGATTTGCAGGGCAATTAAAGAAAACATAAACACTCTTCACAGAAACAAACAAGTAGTGGAGTTATCTTAATATGAATGATAATGAGAAAGGAATCCTCACCAAATGGAATATGATGCACAAGATTCACAAATCTAACATTCAGAGTAGGAGAGAAAATGTCGTTTGGATATTTCCCTTTCATGGTTGGGTTAAGGTGAATTTTGATGGGGCAACCAAAGGCAATTCTAGGAAGTCGGGAGGGGGAGGAGTCACTAGAAATACTCATGGTGTTTGTGTTGCTACTATTGACTCTCCCTTTGGAGTTCAAAACAATCATGTTGCTGAAGCTTAGGCAATGTTAAAATGCCTCTAGCTTGCTCAGGGTTTCAAATTTTAAAAATGGCTGGAAGGGGACTCTCTCAATATTATTCGGGCTATCAAAGGCACTAGTTCTCCCTCTTGGAACATTTACAATATCATTGAAAGTGCTAAAAAATTATTAGATGCCTACGATAGTGTTTTCATTTCCCATACTCTAATGGAAGGTAACAAGGTTGCTGACCTATTAGCTAATGAGGGGGTTTATTTAGAGGAGGACACTAAATATATTGGAGAAGCCTCTTGTAAGAAGGATGTCTGGGCGCAATTATTATTTGATCGTGTCCATGGTTCAAGTTAAGTTAATCATTACTTTTCTGGGTCCGGATATCAAAGACAGATATTGGAGTTATGTGAAGTGTTAGTTGATGATCATTTTTAGGCATTATGATTATGATCATTGGTGTGATGAGGCTAATCATAATAAGTGTTGGTTCATTGTGACTATTATTAAAGACCTCTTCAAAATCAAGGAAATTACCCTATTTTTTGAGCCCAACATTATGTTCAAGAGTTTGTGCTTAAGTCCTGGTTTTCAGTTTTTGAGTAACTTGTGCTTTGTTGAAGGCCTCAACCTGAATTACAACATGGGAGGCAATCTTAATTGGAATTAGCCCCCTAGTTGTGACAATTGGAAAAGCTAATGGAAATTTTGGCGGAGGCTGCATAGACATGGTTTCACAAACTACATGGAAAAATTGCATGGTAGTAAAAAGTCAGTGTCTCAAGGTTTTGCCAAGGTATGGAACAATAACAAAGTCACACTATTTGGGGAGACTTAGAAGCTAAATGAGGATTTGGTGGTGGAAGTTACTGGTTTACAGAAGGAAGGTACCAAGTTTTATAGAGATCAAAAGTTTGCGGCGGAAGCCATCAAGAACTTCCCTAAAAGTGATGAAGAGAGGGTTCGGCTTGCCAAGAAGGACAATGTATCTTACTACCTCCCTCATTAGGTAAAATCCTTCTAGCAGAAGATGTTAAGGGTTTTGATGGAATTATTAACTGTTGATGGTAGGTTTACGAAGGTTTATAATTATCATTTTGCTATTCTAAACCATTTCCACCATGGTTTTAAGATCTCTTTGCCTTTCTATTTAGCTTCATCCTTGAAGGAAAGCTTGGCCGACCATGCAAAAAAACCCAAATCCAATCCCATAGCTCACCAAGGTCTCATTCTACTTATTTATGAGCATTTGAAGAAAAAAGATTGGGTTAATAAGGAAGATCCTTTGGTGGCAAATGCCCATATTTCAGATGGTCATGATGGTTCTGAGTCTGATGATGATTCGTCTAACATTCCTCTTCATAAGAAAGGGAGGTTTGGTGATGGAGATAAAGAGGACACAGATGTGAATGCTGGTTCAGAGGAGGAACAAGGGAAGGTGGTTGATGATGAAATGAAGAGTGAGAAGAAAGAGGTTGCGGGAAAGGAGGAGGAGGTGTAGAGAAAAGAGTATGTTGAAGAGTCTAATTCAAACCCTATTATCTCAGATAGCAGGAATGTAGCTCAACATACCATGGAGGAATTTAACCTTAAGTCTATGAGCTCTGCGTAGGGTATGGAAATGATGGAATCCATTTCGAACGCTACCAGAAATAGCACTTTGGAATTTTTTAATTTCCAGAAATGGGTAATTGAAAATATCTCTAGTATTTAGAACAAACAAAGAGATTTGGATTATAAGATTAAGAATTTGATTAAGGATACCAATATTGGGAAAGAGGATGCATAGGTGGACACCAGTGAGGCAAATGATGAAATTGAAATACAGGACTGGCCGAAAAAAAAAATGATTAAGGGAGACTTGAAGCATCTTGAAGATGTGATCAGAATCATCAAAGATAAGGTTGAGGTTGATAATGAAATTATTATCAACTGGATTACTAAGACTGAGAAGGACTTGAAGAAATTTATGAATCACAACCTTGAGGTTTTGAAGGTCTCGTCTCAAAATATGAACGCCCTGGTTGATTGTCTCGAAAAGAACCAACATAACAAAGAGATGGTGATCATTGACGATGTGTCGACCTCTAGCTCTGCTCCTCATTCCTCCAGATGAAGAACAAGGCAGACTACCAACGATCTAGAGATGAAGACTAAAGACACCCATCAGAAGCAGGAGAACAAAGACTTGAGAGAAGCTGCTAAGGCTATGATGATGCTGGTTAAGGATGCAGAAGAGTCTATAAAAGTTTTTATTTGAAATGTAATACTGGTCTTTGTTTGCCAGTCTCTCACTGGCTTTTTGCTATCCTTTTCCTTAGCTGTTGTTTTCTTGGTCTTTTGCAGCTTTTCTTTCTATGTCCTATTCTCTCTAGTTTCTTTCATGCTAATCTTCTCATTATGTAAGCAAGTTTCGGGTCCCTTAAAACCTGATTTTCCTTAATAAAAAACATACAGTGCCTAAGAAAGATCATGATATCCTTTCCATTCATAATGATCCAATTCAAAATAATGAGAAAAGTCCAAAATCCAATGATCTGATTCAAAATCAAGAGTAAAACACAAACTCCAATGATCCTATTCCAAGTCTAGATCAAAGTATTCCTTCACCTTCATGTCCTAAACAAGATCCCATTATTTCTCCAAATCCTGATCAAGATCCCTCCATCCCTTCATCTCCATGTCATAATCCTCCATGTTCCTCACAATATTCCCTCTCAAATAAACTTTCCATTTCTCCTCATGATCCCAATCCCTCTACACAAGTTGTTCATGAACCCCTTATCAATGAAATCACCAATCTAGATCATACTACATAGAGCAACTTGTCAATAATTGTATGTGTGCCATCATCAAATGCTAATGTAGTGGAAAAAAAAAGCATAACACCAACTAATGAGATCAACACTTGGTTGATTTCATCATCCTCTTCAAGTGCATCAATAAAAACAAACATAACACCCGCTCATGTCACAACTTCAAAACTAGAATCTATTTGCCTCATATACCGGAACTTGATAGATTGGGGGAAAGAGAATCTACCACAATTGGATTAATTTAAAAATGATAAGGCTATAGCTGAATTCATGGGTTCTAGAGATGGATTTCCCTCTTATAATCCACGAAATCCAAAAACTAAAGAAATCATCATTGGAGATGTTGGATGTGTACACTTAGTTGAGTCCTTATATCCTATTGCAAAATACATCTTTATTGGATTTTTCAAACAAAGACCAATGAACTACCTATACAAAACAAGTTTAGGTTTTACTTGTTGCATTGCATATCATTTTATTCAAAGCATTGCATCGCATCTAATTTCTTTTTCAAATACATCGCTTTCACAACGTTTCTGCATTTGCATATAGCAGCATCAATAAAACAAGGCAACTATCTAAGGTGGTCATATGTTTGCATTTGAGAGAAGCAAGGGTCATCTCCTTTCTTAGATATTCGGACATGAAGTCTTTGAGGTTCTAAGGTCATTCATTTTCAACATTACCCTGTGATGACGCTTTACTTATGGTTGGGTAGTGATTTCACTATTTGAGACTTGTTAACCCAAAATCTATCAATTGATATATATCAAACATAATAAGAAAAACTCTAATTCATTCTAGACACCTAGTTGATCATATGACTAGTGAAAATCTAAAATTTTACCTCAACGTCGTTGTAATTGTCACACCCAAGTAGGTTTCATTACTTACAAAGTCAAGGCAAGAAAAGAAAAAGAAAAAGAGCTATTCCAAATATTCATCTCAAGGCAAAAGAGCCATGATATATAACTGAAATATCATGCATGCAAGTGCGACAAAAAACTTGACTATGGGAACATGTAAGCAACTCCATCAGGGTTATGAATGCCTGCTAGAAATGGAGTAATATTTGAGAAATTAAAATCTATAACCTCGTCAAAGCTCTAAAAGCTTGCTGGCAGTGAGGCTCTATTCAAGATGCTTTTGAAGTTAGGATAATCCATGTAGCTAAGCATATAGGATGCTAAGGATCTTTAATGAACACAAGAGTAGGAATTAACTCATTTGAACACACATGGGCAAAAGAAGATCAAAGTTTCAAGAACCAATGGGGAAGTTTTCCGCATCCCCATTTGTAAATCCTAGTCATTAAGTGTATTAATTTGGATGTTCCAAAGGAACTTAAGGATTGATTGACCACTTATCTACTAAATGTTTTGTACCTCCAATTCAATTGGTGTATTACAAAATGCTAAACAAACACAACCATACTTGTTTCGATAGGAAATACATCTTCATCATTCATATTGCATTAACATAGGTCATGTCGAAAATTCATTGTCTCCACATGCATTCTGGAGATCATCATGTCATATAGGTTTGCACGCAGGGGGCATAACTGAAAAAATCCAAAAAAAAATCATATAAAGTCCTGAATAAACCTAAACATCATATAATGTCCTTCAAAAATCCAAAAACATTGAAAAACATATAATCCAAAAACATGGGAAAATCCTTCAAAAAATCCAAAAACATTTATATAATGTCCTGAAAAAATCAACCAAAAACATCTACAAAATGTCTTGAAAAAATCAACCAAAAACATTCAAATATCAATCCACATAATCCAAAAACATCAAAAAAAGCTCTTGAAAAAGAACTAAACAATCAAAAATCAATAAATCAAAAAACTTGCAATAAAATGTCTCGCAAGAAACAAATACCCTAGCAGATATCCAACAAACGCTTCACACGAAGTTAACAAAGGATACGACTATCCAGTCAAACATCTGCAATCAACTGATCAAACTATCTTATCAATCCTATCATATCCATATCAAGTGATCATTATCTTGTCTTAAACAGAAGAGGATACACTCGAAATCAGATAGGCCGGTCTTAAACGGGGTCCACAACTTTTAGAGATCAGACATTATCAACCATCACATCAAGCAACTGAGAACGAAGGCACAAGGTCAGTATAGCTCCTGAATTTTGTCTGGGTCAGTATTTATCTTTTATCATTTGGTGATAGACCACGTTCCTATGCTACTTAAGGATGTCCACAAGTGACTAGAGGAGCCATGATGGGCATTATATTTTTCTTTGTTTGTTGTTTGTGGTGTGAACCAATGAAGTTCTAGGGAAATTTCTCTAGTGGGTGTCTGTGATAGGAGCATTCAGCTATTGAATGCCACACATACCTCGACCTCTAGTGTATTTCCCAGAATGGAGGGGTTCACTCCTTATCCACTACGCGTTTGTTTCTTCAATGAGATATCTTTGCATCTTAGTTCCTTATACCCTGATGTGCTAAGCTTCATTGTTCAATAATAAGGCTTAGTGATGAATATATATTGTGCAATAAAATAAATGACACAGGTTTGTGAATCAATCATTCTCATTTCATCTCATTTGCTTATTGCTAGTTTGTTGGTTCTTTTCCCATCATCTCTTTCTAAATCATTTTCTATCATATAACATTATTCTATTTCATTCTAAGGATCATTCTCTCATATTCTATCTCAATATCATCTTCACGTCACCTATCTCTATATCTAATCAGCTAACCATTCTTCTATCTTTTGTCTCACATTCTTCTTTTTTTCGAGAGATCATTCATGTCTTTAATGCACAAACAATCTCTCGAGGGGGCATTACACCCTAAGCGTCGCCAAGGCATACTAGGGCAAAAAAAAATAATCATTTTTTTTGAAACAAAGTCATTTCGACTTTGTCTCAAAGAGGAGAAAATATAAACACCTAAAAATGTCTCATTGATCATGTACTAATTATTCCTCTAATTAGTTAAATAATTCTTCAATTATTTAATTAAGTTAAGTAATTTTATTCTTCTAATTTCATATTTCCTCATCATCTTACTAATTATTCTATTTTCTATTATATCATCATTTAATCATTTAACTATTTTCTAATGTTAATTAAATATTTATTATTTAATTAATTCTAATTAATTCCCCAATTTAAATAATCTTTATTATTTAAATAAATTGATTCTATTTTCAATTTCTATCTCTAATCATCTAATCATTCAACCCTTTTCTAAATATTAATTAAATACTTTTCATTTAATTAATTGTGATTTAATCCTTTAATTTAAATAATCTTTATTATTTAATTAAATTTTATTTCTAAAATAATTAAATAGTTTCTTTAAATTATTTAATTAACTAATTAATTCTTTTAATTCCATTTCCAAATCCCCAAATTCTAATTTCATTTAATTTCAAATTCTTCTAATTTCTTCTAAATTCAAATACATGTGCATGATTTCAAAAATCAAATTGAAATTCAAAGTCAAGTTCTAAATATATTCAAATACTAAATTGAATTTAAAATAAATTCAATTATTTGAATAAATCTCATGCAAAAATTAAATTGAAAATCTAAGTCAAAGTGCAAGCATGTGCTAAATTAATTAATTAAATCATTTATCTCTCCAATCTCTTCCATCTTCTAGTTAGCTTTGTCATCTTCTTAATTTCCTGCAATCATTCTTTTTCTTCCTTCAGTTAGCTTTTTCTCAATTAGTTGACTCAATTAATTTATTCAATCTATTCAGTTTCACCTCCAAATTAGCAGTTCAACTATCAATTTTCACATGAGCTCACCTGAGTTCCACCTCTTGATCAATTTGTTCCACCTTTCAATCAATCTTCTTCAATAATATATAAATTGAGCATTCAATCTCCATTTTCAACAATCACGAACTTTGAATCTTTGTGTCACTTGCAGGTTGTCAGCGCAATATCTGAGAGCCACCATACCACAAAGAGGAGAAGAACAATGGAAGCCATGATGCACAATAGGGAGTTTTATATTGTTTAATTTCATTTTGTTTTGCATCTATTTCATTGGTTTGTGTTCGAATTGCTTATATAGTTAAGGGATTCATGATTTTCCTTATTTCCTATTTAGCAATGATGAATTTGAGCATAGCACAAGCATCATAACTAAAAATGTATATAATCTTTGATTTATTTTAATGTCTTAAGGATATGTGCCTATATCTAGTGGGCACAAAGTATTGGATTCATATGAAATATACAATAACTGAAAATAATGGGATATGTTAATCAAAATATACATAAAGACCATATTCATTCAAGTACATACATAAACTAGATTCTATATATGTAAATAACTAAACACATGAACTTTGCAAAAATTTATAAGAGTCTAGTTAATAATTCAATGATAATTTCACATATTTGATGTTTGATGAGATACATTGCAAAGGCTTTTGAATGATTTGATGGCCTTTTTGTTGACCAACTAATAATAATCCATCAAGGCAACATATAAAATATTCTTAGAGACACTCCAATAATGTCAAATCTACTAGTTATATCCTTTCTTTAGATTTCACAGTTGTTCTATTACACGTTTGACATAAACGTGCAACACTACAATAACAAAATCACAATACCTAAAATTGAAAATACAAAGCTAGGGTTCACTATAATATTTTCTATACTCTACTTTGTAACTACTATTTTTCCTTTTTTTCTCCCCCAAAAGTAACAACCTTTTTTATCCTTAATAACCCTTTTATAGATACATCAAATTATTAATAAATGGTTTGTGCTTGTAGATAACATAATGTAGAGAACATCCATGCCTATTGGACACAATTTTCCTTAAATTTCACTAAGGATCATGTTGCAAATATATATGGATGCATTAAAAATATTTATTTCCTAGCCTACAAATATCCTCTACAATTATGCCACCACCATTCCTAAAGTGAATGCAAATAAAAACCTTATAAGTTTCTAGAATAGTAGTTGAGTCTCATCTCCTACATTCAAAACAAAAATCGTGCTTTAAGATTTATTTTCATTGGAAACATGTGAATCCATGTCTTTATAGTGAACAAGTATTTATAGTGGGAAAAACTTGATTTGAAACGTTTTTTCTTTAGTTGGATCATTAATGGTAAGTCTAGGATGCACTAGTGTTAGATGAGTGAAAGCTCCAAGGGTTATAGGGTTCTACAAATCACTAGAACCAAGTATCTATAAATAAAATGTTCTTTACTTTTACCTCTTTCTCTATTGTGTCAAAAAAGAACTTTTGTGAACCATATTGCACCTTTAGGGAGTTTGTGAACTAAAAAAAAGTCCAACATTGTAAACCATGTTGAGCTTTCGATAGGTTCATGAACTTTTGAATTTTCTAATGTAAAAAATTGAGACATTTTTCTCTATTGCAGTTCAAGGATCAAAGGGAAGTGAAGTCATGATGGTAAAAATATGAATGAAAGTCCAACTTCAAATAAGTTAATGAAACAATCAATGAGGTTCGACAGTTGGGCATACCTTGGAATGGGTATATTAAGATGATCATAAGTTTGATGACTCTAACAAAGACACTTAGAAAAAATTTACATTTTAAACAAGTTTCAAGGAGTTGATGAAGGGATGGAAGCGTGATCAAGATTGAAATTATTGTGCTACAATAGTTTTTGGGAAAGTTGTGAGAGTTCAAAGTTTTGGGGAAACAACAGACATGGTGTGTAAGGATTGCTTAAACTCTAAAGACTTGAAATATTGTAAGGCATTAATATATTTTGAGTTTGAAAGAGTGCCATAGAAAACCTAGAAATTTAAAACTCCAACATGCCCAAAACATAAGGAAAATACAAAAACACACACTCAACACTTAGAAACCTTTAGAAAAATTGTAACCTTGGAGGCATAATGCACATACAAGAGATGATATAATGAAACAATTTAATCAACACTTTGACTTGTGATAAATTCACTTATACTATCTCAAATTGGTTAGAAAAGGTGAGCTTAACACAAATATATTAAAGAACAAGGGAAAAAGGAAAAAGAGAAAAAATAGAGTGCCAACATTACCTCTTGTTGGGGATGTAATGCCTACCTAGTCCTAGCTTTAGATGTGTAATGGTGAAAAATTAGGGTTTTCACCATTAGAGGGATGGAAACCGCTAATTTACTATTACATTCAAAAGAGGGATGAATCCAATAGATCCAATCCCAAATCAAGAATGATAGGGACTGAATACTAATTGGATTTAGGGGAGGTGTGAATTTATTTACCCTCTTTTGTGAGTTGAAATGCTGAAATTAGGGAAAAGTGTTGGAAATGAAGGTAAAATGCAGAAACAATGAGCTATAATCATCAAATTTCTGCACACACATGGATCTCAGTAGTATATGTAGATTTGGATTTGATCCTCGAAGAAGATCCAAAAATGTCAGGACCGATGTGCCTGTCACCCTGGTCCTCCTACTTTTTTGCATGCCAAAGAGGGTTGATTCATCTCTGGAAATAATGCATATCCTGAAGAGTACAAAAAGAAAGGGAAATGAGTTGGGAATAGGGTTTTTCCTAAGTCAAACCCCGATTTAGTAATTAACCTTGATTTAAATATTGCAAATAATGAAATAAATGATGGAAGGATATACCACAGATCTGTAATAACTAATAATGATGCTTTGCTTCTTGAATGTAATCACATATGTTGTATGAAATGGCATGAACATGACGAAACCCTAATCACACACACATGCTTGCAAATGCATGATGTAACATTGCTCCACAATTGATGAATGAAGAATGTAGCCTTGAAGACCTCTAGAGATGATTAATGAATGCTTCAATGCTTGAATTCTTGATGATGATAATTTTACCCTTCTCTTATGGTGTGTTGATATTTTTGTGTTTTGCAAATGAGAGGGGAATGTTGGATATCATTGGCATATGATGATAATGTATGTTGTCATTGATGTCAATAAGTGTAAGTGAATCGGTATGCAGATTAAAGAAGTTGGTGAACCGGTATGAAGAGGCATGAGGAGATTCAGTGAACCGATGTCGGGGTTTCACTAAGTATGATTACCAGTTGGTAGTCTCAACTCTATGGTTATCGGTTTGGTGATCCAGCTTGTGCGATGAACTGATGATACTCTGTGATGAGTTAGCTATGAGATGTGATCGAGGTGCCATGTCAGCTTTGTGTGTGTGAAGGATTGAGGCATAAGAAGATCGACCATGTTTGAAGTCTACCTCGGGAATGATCATTCTTCTTAGTGGTATGAGAAGAGAGCGTAATGGGTTACTGATTCCCATGTGCGGTGATGAATGAACAATGCAGATTATCTTGTGATCTATTTGAAATTGTAATGCTCTATGCAATATATTTGGATGGTTAGGATTGGACCGTCTGTGTTGTAAACCTAAGCATCTTAAGGTTTAGGTTTTATGTTACGAACCTATCTATTGTCTATAAGGTCGATGATGTTTGTTATTAAAAATTTGTTGGAAAATTTTGTGTGTATGTATCTAAGTGAAGATATACTTGATACTTGCTAGACCAGTAAGAGGTAAACTACAGAGTGTGATTGCAGAGTAGAGGATATGAAAAGGATCCGCCTTGGCATGTAGTGTTATTATCAAATCGTAGTTTTTCCTATTGTCTTCTAATCATTTCAATAGATGGAAAATCCCTTTATCGGGTAGCTTTAATAGGCTTACTATAAAACCTGTAACCAGGTGACTCAAGATCATTGAGTTCTTTAAATCCTCTAGCGAGGTAACCTTTAATAGGGTTTCAACCTTTAACAGGGTATATAGCCATCCCTTACTGGGTGATCTCTAATAGGATCGGTTCCTAGTAGAACCTTATTGTAAAGTCTTTAACCGAACTAGGCTCCTAATAGGGCGAGCTTCAAAAGAGTTCAAAACAAGCTTGTGGGTATTCATCCCCACCGTGGTTTTTCCCATTTGGGTTTCCACGTGAAAAATCTATGTGTTATGCATTTTTCATGTGATGTTTATGAAGTATTTGGTTGAAGGATTGTGCATGCAGGGTTAATATGTTATGATATTTTTAGTATACCACATGCATATGTTTATGGGTGAAGTTGATGTTGCATAATTGATCGTATTTAAAGTATTCAGACCTATCAGTTTATGGTGTCTGGTGTCTTACTGTGTTTAACCTATATCGCCATGGTTAATTTTAGCAATGGTGATAACCAGTTGGTTTTTCTTTAGCCAGATAAGTTGTTAAGAGAGTTTTTACCTATATTGCTTCACCCCCCCCACCTCTCAGTACCGATTGGGGTATCTGTTGTTTATCATTATTCATCAATTGGTATCAGAGCACCTCCAGGTCCTCGGTGATATAAGCTTAACCTCTTGAGGTAAAAGATCCTACTGTAATGATGAAGAGGGAAGGTCCTAAGTTCAATAGAGATAACTTTAAGATATGGAAGGACAAAATGAAGATTTACATCAAGAGTATGGGTGCTCAACACTGGAGCTATGTTGAGAATGCATTTGTAACTCCCACTGGCATTTTGACTGATGATCAGAAGAGAGAAATCCAGGAAAATGGGCAAGACATGGAAGCCCTTATCAGTAGCCTATTAGACATTGAGTTTATTGATGTTCAATACAAGGACACACCTAAGGAGGTATGGGATGCACTGGAAACCATTTATGGTGGTGATGAGCATGTAAAGAAAGCTAAGGAAGAAAACCTTAGAGGTAAATTTGAGGATATGAAGATGGTTGAAGGAGAGACCATTCAGCAATATGGTATTAGGATTATGACTATGGTTGGTGATATCAAAAGCACTGGTGGAACGATTGATGATGCCACTATTGTTAGTAAAGTCCTTAGATCATTTTTACCCATCTATGCAATCAAAATTGCTGCTATCCAAGAGCTAAGGTCTATTGATAAGACCAAGGTATCCTTAGATTCTATCATTGCAAAGTTAACTGCATATGAGTTGAATAGCTATGATGGCAGTGTTCAGAAGACTGAGTTAGCCTTTAAAGTATCTACTATACCATCTAGAAAAGGAAAAGAAACTAGTACCAGTTATGAATCCAGACAATGCAGAGATATGGATGATGAAGAGATTCTAATGGAGTTCGAAGCTCTTCTTGCTAAAAGACTTCCAAAGGGAACCAAAAAATATAGAGGTAAACTTCCTTTGAAATGTTTTTCCTGCAATAAGATAGGACATATAGCTGCAAATTTCCCTAACAATGACAATAAGGATAAACCGGAGAGGTTCAGAAAGTATAAAGGAGGAAACAGAAGAAAATGTCTAGTTGCTATGGATGAAGGTGTCACTGATGAAGAATCAGAAGATGAAGAAAATGAAGACATAGTGTTTGTAGCAATAAAGGAAGAAGTGTCCGACAAGAAATCTCTTGTCTCTCGCATTGACAACTACAATGAGTGGATAATTGATAGTGGTTGTTCTCACCATATGACTGGTGATCAGAGAAAGTTTATGTCTCTGGAGGAATATGATGGAGGTGTTGTTAGATTTGGAAATGATGCACCATGCTTGTTAAAAGGTAAAGGATCCATCTCACTGAATGGAAATAGTTGTGCAGATGATGTCTACTGGGTAGAAGGTCTTAAGCATAACCTGTTGAGTGTTACTCAACTGAATGACAAAGAATTAATTCTGGAGTTCAAAGGTGGAATTTGCAATATAATTGGGAAGAGTGGTGAAGTTATTGCCACTGGTAAACAGACCAGAGGTAACCTATTTCAGTTGAATGCCTGGATAAATCGGTGTCTAATGGCTAAGTTTGATGATAGTTGGATATGGCATAGGAGACTCTGTCATATGAACTTTTACAACAATGTTAAAGTCGGTAAGATCAAGGTGGTAAGAGGATTACCATTGCTAGACAAACCTGAGAATTCTTTGTGTAGAGAATGTCAACTTGGGAAGATGTCTTCCTCAACTTTTAAAGGTAAGTCTTTCTCAGCAGAAAATTTACTTGATCTTGTGCATACTGATTTGTGTGGTCCTATGAAAACTAGAAGTATTCAAGGAGATAGGTATTTTATGATTCTTACTGATGACTGCTCAAGAATGATGTTGTTAGGTCCCGGAGACAACTGAGAGGGGGGGGAGTGAATCAGTTGTCAAATAAATTCAACCAAAAATAACTTAACCAACTTTAATGCTTAATATCGGTAAACCAGACTTTTACGCCGGTAGACAGTTTTATTAGATAATTGCAGTACCGGTAAAGATTAATGCATGAAATAGAAAGACAATGACATCCACAACACATAACACCAATATTTGTACATGGAAACCTTGTAAGGGGAAAAACCATGGTGGGAAACCTTACCCACAATCAGATGATAATACTGCAGATAGTATGTGTATACAAATGGGGTCTGCACATGCAAAAAGGCCAAGTGCCTAGAGCTCACTGCTCAAACACAAATAGGAGTCAAACTGACTACAATTGGATGGTTAAATCCAATAAGAATGTACTACTCAAATTAGCATCTTTCTATGCTGGATTCAGTACTGGTGTAGTTCTGATTGTCTTCACAAAAACCTTGCTTTACCTTCAAATGATGTCTGCATGTATAGCTCTACTTATTCTCGCATATACCTTCTTACAATTCCTTATCCTTATCACATATCGATCTTACAAATAAGATCTTACATATATACCATAACCTAAGACCAATTTTAGTAGGTTGGTTACTAAAAGATATTACAATAAAACATTTTACAAGTAAATCAATAACCGATTCAACATGTCGGCTTGATGCATTTACAATAATAACAAAATCATCTCCAAAGCGTGTCGTGTTGATCTGGAATAGATAAGCCTGTCGGTGCTTATCTTGGACCTATTTGCCGGTAACAACAAATATGCAATTAAGAATATACCATTGAACAAATCTCCAAGACAAAGTGTCCAAACCATGTTTTAGACATAACCAGGTGTTTTCCATATCATTCCAAGTGTTGGTGAACATTATATCCTATCGGTGTACCAGATACCGATGACTGTGCATAAGTCACTTGCTTGTCGGTGAACATTGTCGATTCTTCAAAGTGCCAGAGTTGATAAGTGTTAGTAGGTGTTGACATCAATGACAAAACCATACCAAAATACCAACAATCTCCCCCTTTGGCATTGATGGAAACACAAGATGGAAAAATCATCAAACTGCCAAAACAGAAATGCCAAATACCAAAAACCAACAATCTCCCAAAAGAGATCATAACCAGAAATCAAAACTCAGATATAGAGAGTAATCAATCATCTTAGAGTATTAATCTTTCTCCCAAATGAATAATCTCTCCCCAAAAGATAATGTATTTTTCCATAGATATCTCTCCCCCTTTGACATCAAATGTCAAAGCGAATACAAAACTAGGTTTGAATACAAAATACCAACCAATTTAGTATACCAACTACTCCCCCTGAGAAGTAGGTTCCTCATCAAAGCCGGAGTAAAATATTTCTCTGTTAATTATGTCGGTTGATGACAAACATCAACTATCTAAGTCTCTACCAGTGGGGGTATGACCCCAAGCTGGTCTCTGAGATATTCAAAGGTCTCCTTAGGCAGAGGTTTAGTGAAAATATCCGCAATCTGCTCTTTAGTATTCACATAAACCAGTTTTACTTCTTTTGCTTCAACATTCTCTTTCAGAAAATTTAGTTTGATAGAAACATGTTTGGTTTTAGAATGTAATACCGGATTCTTAGATGTATCAATTGTTGCAGTATTATCACAATAGATAGTTATAGGTTCCTTGCATTTTACCTTTATGTCCTTTAACATTTTCTTAAGACATAATACCGGTGTACAGTTAGTTGTTGCTGCAACATATTCTGATTCTGCTATTTATAATGATGTACAACTTTATTTCTTACTCAACCAAGAAATTAATCTGTTGCCAAGAAAAAATGCTCCATCGGTGGTTCTTTTTCTATCATCCACATCTCCTACCCAATTTGCATCTATGTATGCACATAATTCAAGGTTTTCATCTCTAAGATACCATAAACCAAGATTTGTAGTGCCTTGTAAGTACCGGAAAATCCCTTTTACTGTCGATTCATGATTTTCTCTAGGATTACTCTAAAATCTAGAAACAATACGTACTACATTCAGTTTGGTTTGTGTTAAATACAGTAAACCTTCTATCATAGATTTGTACCTAGTCGGATTAATAGATGTAGATTCATCCCTTAGTGATAATTTGTCATTTGTAGTCATAGGTGTGCTTACTGGTTTAGGGTTTTCCATCCCAAATTTCTTTAGTAACTCCTTTAAGTACTTGGATTAACTCAAGAATATACCTTTATTAGTCTATGAAATCTGCAATCCTAAGAAGAATTTTATTTCTCCAATCATAGACATTTCAAATTCTTGCTGCATTTCAATAGAAAAGTCTTTACATAATCCATCTTCTCCTCCATAGATTATATCATCAACAAAAGCTTCTATAACCAAGATGTCATCATTAGTCACTTTATAGTATAAGTTGTTGTCAGCATTACCTTTAGAAAATCCAATCTTCAAAAGATACTTATCCAATCTAGCATACCAAGCTCTTGGAGCTTGTTTCAACCAATACAAAGCTTTTCTTAACCTGCAAACCATATCTTTGTTATCTGTCAAAGAAAATCCATTAGGTTGCTCAATGTAAACTTCATCTTCAAGATCTCCATTTAGAAATGCACATTTAATATCCATTTGATATACTTTGTAGTTCTTGTGTGTTGCAAAAGTCAAGAATAATCTGACTGCCTCAATTCTAGCTACCGGTGCAAAGGTTTCATTATAATCAATTCCTTCTTTCTGAGAATATCGCTTACACACTAGTCTTGCTTTATTTCTGATTACTTTACCATCTTCATTAAGTTTATTTCTGAATACCTATTTAGTTCCAATCACATTTTTTTCTTTGGGCCGGGGAACTAATGTCCAGGTGTTATTCTTCTCAATTTGCTCTAATTCTGCTTCCATAGCTTTAATCCAATGTTTATCTTCACATGCCTCATTAATTGATGATGGTTCAATTTGAGAAATAAGGCATACCTCTTCATTTGCCAGTCTTCCTCTTGTCATAACTCCTTTATACTTGTTTCCAATTATCTGATCTTCAGAGTGATTCAGTCTTACATACTGGGTTGTCTATATTTGCTGATGTTCCTCAGTTATAGTGGAATTTTCAGATGATACCGGTGTAACTGGATCTTCATTCTGTACCAGTTGATTCAATGTAGGTTTATTTTCCAGTATATATGTTGCTGGTTTAGAGTCTATATACCTTGAAGTTCCTCTAAATTGTTCATCAATCTTCACATTTGTACTCTCGACAATTTTTTGCAATCTCTTGTTAAAACATCTGTATGTCTTGCTCTTAGATGAATAGCCAAGAAATATTCCTTCATCACTTCTAGGATCAAATTTTCCAATATACTCATCTCTTCTAATATAGCATTTACGACCAAATATTTTGAAATATGTAAGAGTAGGAGTAATGCCAAACCATAGTTCATGAGGGGTCTTACCGGTTTCACCTTTGATGTGAACTTTGTTAAATGTATAGATCACTGTGCTTACTGCCTCTCTCCAATATACATGTGGAAGACTTTCTTTAGATAACATACTTCTAGTTGCATCCAAGATAGTTTTGTTTTTCCTTTCTACAACTCCATTCTGTTGTGGTGTCCGAGGTGTTGATAACTGTCTTCTGATTCCATTCACTTCATAGAATGCATTAAATTCCTTAGATGCAAATTCACCTCCTTGATCTGATCTCAGACATTTGATTTTCTTACCGGTTTCATTCTCTACCATTGCTTTGAATAGTTTGAATTTCCCAAGTGCTTCTAATTTTTCTCTAAGAAAAGTAACCCAACACATTCTAGAATAGTCATCAATGATTAGCATGAAATATCTATCACCTTGTAAACTTTTAGTTCGAGTTGGACCACATAAATCAATATGAATTAAGTCAAGAGAATTATTTGATTTTTCTGGAATACTTTTAAAAGATACTCTAACTTTTTTTCCAAATTGACATTCCTTACATACTAGATTGTGAGGTTTAACAATCTTAGGTAAATCTCTAATTGCCTTAGTAGTACTAATTTTTACCATGCAATCAAAATTTACATGGCAGAGTCTCTTATGCCATAGCCAACTTTCATCAATGTGTGCAATCAAGCATGTCTTTTCATTGTTATTCAAATGAAAGATGTTGCCTCTAGTTTGATTACCGGTTGCAATTTCTAAACCAGTTCTATTCATAATTTTAAATTTGCCATTCTTGAATTGTAACTTAAATCCTTTCTCAACTAATTGACCAACACTCAAAAGATTATGCTTTAAACCTTCTACATAGTAAACATTGTCAGTATTATTCTTACCATTAAGAGATATTGTACCTTTTCCTTTGATCAAATAGGCTTTGTCATCTCCAAATCTTACTAGGCCTCCATTATATTCCTGAAAGTTCAAGAATTTACCTTTATCACCAGTCATGTGATGTAAACATCCTGAATCAATGATCCATTCATCCTTAACTTCAATTTTAGCTACCAGGGCCTGTTCTACCGGTTGAGCAGTAGGTGCTAGTTGATCTTATGTTATAGCAATAAAAACCCATCCATTGTCTGTCGGATCAACATCAGAATCATCAGTGACTCCTTCATTAGCAAGATAACAAGATTTATCTTTACTCTTCTTAAATCTGTATCTCTGATATTCAGGGTTAGGCTTGTATGTTCTTCTATCTTCTTTTCTTAGTCTAGCATGTCTATCAGGGCATTTCAAAGCCATATGACCAATCTTATTACAGTTAAAGAATTTAAAGGGTGCTTTACCTTCATACTTACTTCCAACTAGACCTTTAGGCATTTTTCTTGCAAATAGTGCTTCAAGTTCTTCATTTTCTCTCTTGCTTTCCTCAAGTTATCTTGCATAAAAGGCTTTCCAATCAAACTTGTCAAATGATGGTGCAGATGATGTTGATTCCTTAAAAGCTAAATCTGTCTTTATAGTAGCAACAAGACCAAATTCCTCAATTTCAAAAGCTGAAAGTTTTCCAATCAATGTATCCCTAGTTACTGATGTATTAGACATTGTTCTTAACTCATTTATAGCAGTGACCTTCATTTTATATGCCAGTGGAAATCCTCTTAAAAATTTTGAAACAATTCCATCTTCACTTAAGGTTCCTCCACAACATTTAATACCCAAAACAATTTCATTAACTCTTTCCATAAAAGCAGAAATCCTTTCATCTTCTTCCATTTTCATATTTTCATACCTGACCTGGAAGCTTTCAATTTTTGCAATTTTGACTATGGAATCTCCTTCATTCAATGTTTCCAAGTCATCCCAAATAGCTTTAGCAGTTGATCTATCTGATAATCCCATGATTTGCTGATCTAATAATGCGCTCAAAAGTGCTTCTCTAGCTTTGCAATCATTTTCTTCATATTTTCCTAAGGTAGGTGGATTAGGCTGACCGAGAGGAGCAGTATAGCCATTCTTTGTAACTTCTCAGATGTCCTTTCCAATGTAATTCAAATGTGTCTCCATTATGATATTCCATATGCCATAGTTGGTTCCATCAAGTTTAGGACTGCCCTTCCTGAAATAGTTAGTAGACATTGGATCTCCTCAAGCTGTTAAACTTCTGCAAAAGAGGACTAGGCTCTGATACCAATTGTTAGGTCCTGGAGACAACTAAGAGGGGGGGTGAATCAGTTGTCAAATAAATTCAACCAAAAATAACTTAACCAACTTTAATGCTTAATACCGGTAAACCAGACTTTTATGTCGGTAGGTAGTTTTATCAGTTAATTGCAGTACCAGTAAAGATCAATGCATGAAACAGAAAGACAATAACATCCACAACATAACACCAATATTTGTACATGGAAACCTTGTAAGGGTAAAAACCACATTTGGAAACCTTACCCACAATCAGATGATACTACTGTATATAGTATGTGTATACAAATGGGGTCTGCACATGCAGAAAGGCCAATCACCTAGAGCTCACTGCTCAAACACAAATAGAAGTCACACTGACTACAATTGGATGGTTAAATCCAATAATAATGTACTGCTCAATTTAGCATCTTTCTATGCTGGATTCAGTACCGGTGTAGTTTTGATTGTCTTCACAAAAACCTTGCTTTACCTTCAAATGATGTCTACGTGTATAGCTCTTCTTATTCTCGCATATACCTTCTTACAATTCCTTATCCTTATTGCATATTGATCTTACAAATAAGATCTTACATATATACCATAACCTAAGACCAATTTTAGTAGGTTGGCTACTAAAAGATATTACAATAAAACATTTTACAAGTAAATCAATAATCGATGCAATAACCGATTCAACATGTCGGCTTGATGCATTTACAATAACAACAAAATCATCTCCAAAGTGTGTTGTGCTGATCTGGAATAGATAAGCCTGTCGATGCTTATCCTGGACCTATTTGCCGGTAATAGCAAATATGCAATTACGAATATACCAATGAACAAATCTCCAAGACAAAGTGTCCAAATGATGTTTTCGACATAACTAGGTGTTTTCCATATCATTCCAAGTACTGGTGAACAATATATCCCGTCGGTGTACTAGATACCGGTGACTGTCCATAAGTCACTTGCTTGCCGGTGAACATTGCCGATTCTTCAAAGTGCCAGAGTTGATAAGTGTTAGTAGGTGTTGACATCAATGACAAAACCATACCAAAATACCAACAGATGTGGGTCACATTTTTGAAAGAAAAGTCTGAAGCATTTGGAAAGTTCAAAGCTTTCAGAACATTAGTAGAGAAAGAAAGTGGTAAAAAGATAAAGTGCCTAAGAACTGATTAAGGAGGAGAATTCACTTTTGATGAATTCAATAAGTACTGTGAAGATAACAGTATCAAGAGATAGTTGTTTTCCCCAAGGACACCACAATAGAATGGCATAGCAGAAAGAAATAACAGGATTGTAGTTGAAGCGGCTAGAACAATGCTGATCCAAGGAAAGGTTGCAAAATGTGATGAAGGAATATTTCTGGGATATTCCACTAAGAGAAAAGATCTCAACAAAAGAACTTAGAAAATTGTTGAAAGTATCAATGTCAGGGTTGATGAATCCCCTGAGGAACCTGAGGTAACATGCAGCGAAGAAGTAGAAGATGAACTAGGTATGGCCTTCTGGGAACCGGTTAAGAAAGAAACTTGTAAAGATCTTAGTGTTCCTATACCGGTAGAAGCCGCAGTAAGAGAAGAAGAAGAGGTTAGTGAAGAAGAAGAAGAAAAGCTAGTAGATTAGGCTACAATCATTCCTAGATATGTAAAGTTGCATCATGATCTAAAGAAAATCATAGGAGATAAAGATGCAAGGATACTCACTAGAAGAAAAGTGAAAGAAAACTCTTTCATGATTTCTGAATTTGAACCCAAGACTTCAAGAGAAGCTCTCACAGATGAAGACATGATTAAAACAATGGAAGAGGAGCTAGATCAAATAGAAAAGAATGCAACATGGTCTTTGGTTCCTAGATCGGAACATAAAAATGTCATAGGTACCAGATGGGTCTTCCCGAATAAGCTAAATGAAGAAGGCATAGTTGTCAGGAACAAGGATAGGCTTGTATGTAAGGGATATGCTTAGGAGGAAGGAGAAGACTATGGAGAAACTTTTGCTCCTATGGCTAGATTAGAAGGTGTTTGAATGCTACTTGCATTTGTAGCATTTAAGGGATTTAAGGTTTATCAGATGGATGTGAAGTCTACTTTTCTAAATGGAATCCTAGAAGAAGAAATGTATATAGAGCAACTAGAAAGGTTTGCCTTATCAGAAGATAGTGACATGGTGTGTAGATTACACAAAGCCTTATATGGACTTAAACAAGCACCTAGGGCATGGTATGAAGGACTACACTCTCATCTTGTGAAGATTGGATTTTAGAGAACAAGTGAAGATAGCAAAATCTACTTGAAATCAGAAGGTGATCAAATTCTAATCTGTGAAGTGTTTGTGGATGACATAATTTTTGGAGGAGATGATAAAAGGAGTCATTCGTTTGCAGATGAAATGAAGAAAGAATTTGAGATGTCTTTAATAGGAGAGATAAAATTCTTCATTGGTTTATAGATTCAGCAAATCAAAGAGGGTATCTTTATTACCCAGTCCAAGTATGTCAAAGAGGTATTGAAGACTTTTGGCATGGAGGAAAGCAAACTAGTTGGTACATCGATGGTGAGTGGCTACAAACTGACCAAGGAAGATGATTCAACAGTAGTGAATGAAAAAGAATATCGGTCAATGATCGATAAACTGCACTATGTGGTGCATAGTAGACCGGATATTGCTCATGCAGTGGGCAGAGTAGCTCATTTTCAGAAATGTCTGAGAGAATCCCACTTGGTAGCTATGAAGAGGATTCTTAGATATCTGAAAGGAACAGTTGAGTATGGATTGTTGTATTCATATAATGGTGACTATAATCTCAAAGTATATACCGATGCTGATTGGGCAGGTAATGTGGATGACCAGAAGAGCATAACTGGTGGAGCGTTCTTTCTCGATGGAAGAATAGTATCATGGAAAAGAAAGAAGCAAAGTTGTACTTCTCAATCTATAGCTGAAGCAAAATATGTGGCAGCATTTATGAACTGCACTCAAGCAATTTGGATGAAGCATGTATTGGAAGGTTTCAAGTTACCTGTATCTGAACCGGTGAACATATTTTGTGATAACACAAGTGAAATAAACATTTCCAAGAATTCAGTATTGCATGCTAGAACTAAGCACATTGAGATTAAATATCATTTCTTTAGAGAGAAAGTTCAGAATAAGGAGGTTGTATTACAACATGTTTCCAGTAAGGAGCAGCTAGTAGATATATTCACTAAGCCCTTACCGAAGACTACATTTACCTATCTGAGAGGTGAATTAGGGGTTCTTCCCCTTCATGAAGTCAACTAAGGTTGTGTGCTATTCATCAGTCAATTACTATAGCATCAAATATTTCAATATTAATGTGTTGATGGAAGCTACTCCTTAGGGGGAGCAGCATAGTAGATTTTGGAAGCTTATGCCTCCACTTTGGCATTGTTGTTAAAGGGGGAGAAGATATATGATAGATGTATGGGGAAGAAGATATATGATAGATGTATGGAGGAGAAGATGTATGATAATGCAGATACACTGGTCTATGAGGTTTTTCAGTTGTAATGCTACACTAAGTACTGCCATCAATGCCAAAGCGAGAGATTGTTGGATATCATTGGCATATGATGAACCAGTATGTTGATATGATGATAATGTATGTTGTCATTGATGTCAATAAGTGTAAGTGAACCGGTATGCAGATTGAATAAGTTGGTGAACCAATATGAAGAGGCATGAAGAGATTCAGTGAACCGGTGTCGGGGTTTTACTAAGTGTGATTACCGATTGGTAGTCTCATCTCTATGGTTATTGGTTTGGTGATCCAGCTTGTGCAATGAACTGATGATACTCTGTAATGAGTTAGCTAAGAGATGTGATCGAGGTGCCATGTCAGCTTTGTGCATGTGAAGGATTGAGGCATAACAAGATCGACCGCGTTTGAAGTCTACCTCGGGAATGATCATTCTTCTTAGTGGTATGAGAAGAGAGCGTAATGGGTTACTGATTCCCATGTGCGGTGATGAATGAACAATGCAGATTATCTTGTGATCTATTTGAAATTGTAATGCTCTATGCAATATGTTTGGATGGTTAGGATTGGACCGTCTGTGTTGTAAACCTAAGCATCTTAAGGTTTAGGTTTTATGTTACCAACCTATCTATTGTCTATAAGGTCGATGATGTTTGTTATTAAAAATTTGTTGGAAAATTTTGTGTGTATGTATCTAAGTGAAGATATACTTGATACTTGCTAGACCAGTAAGAGGTAAACTACAGAGTGTGATTGCAGAGTAGAGGATATGAAAAGGATCCGCCTTGGCATGTAGTGTTATTATCAAATCGTAGTTTTTCCTATTGTCTTCTAATCATTTCAATAGATGGAAAATCCCTTTATCGGGTAGCTTTAATAGGCTTACTATAAAACCTGTAACCAGGTGACTCAAGATCATTGAGTTCTTTAAATCCTCTAGCGAGGTAACCTTTAATAGGGTTTCAACCTTTAACAGGGTATATAGCCATCCCTTAACTGGGTGATCTCTAATAGGATCGGTTCCTAGTAGAACCTTATTGTAAAGTCTTTAACCGGACTAGGCTCCTAATAGGGCGAGCTTCAAAAGAGTTCAAAACAAGCTTGTGGGTATTCATCCCCATCGTGGTTTTTCCCATTTGGGTTTCCACGTGAAAAATCTATGTGTTATGCATTTTTCATGTGATGTTTATGAAGTATTTGGTTGAAGGATTATGCATGCAGGGTTAATAGGTTATGGTATTTTTAGTATACCACATGCATATGTTTATGGGTGAAGTTGATGTTGCATAATTGATTGTATTTAAAGTATTCAGACCTATCAGTTTATGGTGTCTGGTGTCTTACCATGTTTAACTAGTATCGCCTTGGTTAAGTTCAGTAATGGTGATAACCAGTTGGTTTTGCTTTAGTGAGATAAGTTATTAAGAGAGTTTTTACCTATACTGATTCACCCCCCCCCCCTCTCAATACTGGTTGGGGTATCTGTTGTTCATCATTATTCATTAGGGAAAACCTCCTTATATACTTGCCCATTGAAAAATGTTAATTTTTTGACATAGGCCGTCATGGGGAAATATTTCTTGCCCATTTTTTAAGGTGAAAGAGGGGATCAATGAGGGACCCAATTGAGGGGGACCAGAGCATGGCACCCTAGTCCCAATGAGGACCAAAGCGCCATGACTTGGTCCTATCCCTTTTTTGGGGCTAGACTAACGGGTTATGAAGGGGATAAAGTGGAAATGAGACCAAATTCACATGGTGAAGGCATAAACAGGTCTTAATTAGGTATAGGGACACAAACACTAAGGTGAGGGCCCCAAATATGGTCAAAATTGCAAAGGGATGAAATTTTAGGATGCTACATTTAGCCCCCACTTTAGCGGGAGTATGAGCTTACGCAAATACTCATGGTAAAGTAGATGAAAGAGAGATGAAGAGGAGGAAAATGAGGAGCGAAATCACAAGGAGTATAAGACATCACTAATTTCGAGAAACCAAGCCTCTAATCTTAGGATCTTAACTCACTCAAACATATGCAAGGACACACAAAAAAAAACACAAAGACAAACAAAAGGCAAAAAGACAAACAAAGAAAAAAGACCAAAGACGCACAAGACACAAAAGCTAAGAACCAAAGTGAAGACTTCAAGTCAACTAGTCAAAGAGACCTCGATATAAAAATGTCTCAACAAGTAATATCATTTATGAAAAATGCCATCTCATGAACACAAGTGATCACATAAAAGATCAAAGAAAGCATCATCCATGAACTATCAATAACAAAGCTATGAGCTCATGAGAAGAAGAAGAAGAGAGAGCATGAATACACACAAGATGTTTTTTTCTAGGTGATCCATGAGAAGAATGATGAGAGAGGACATTGATACTCGCCCCTAGATGTTTTCATCTAGGTGATCTATGTTGGGGAGGAGAGTAAGAATAGTCTAGCCCTATTTTTCTAGTTCCACTCATCCTCCTGCGTGTGTGCAAGTGATGTATGGTTTCAAGTATGAAGCACCTTATTTTTTAGTGTGCATCAACTTTTTTAAGACATGTAATGTAAATTCAATGCCAAGAGGCAACTGTGTGAAAATTCCAAGGGGAAAATATGTGTGAAAATGCCAAGAGGTGAATGTGTGTGCAAATGCCAAGAGGCGAATGATAGATACATGTCTTGTTTCAAGGACATCCCGTGTAAGAGTTTTCTCTAGTTTTAGTGATGTGTAACCCTTTCTAATACATATATCAAATATTGTGTCTAGTTTTGAGTGTGAAGAATCTCATGTAAGAGTTTGTTTCCTCTAGTTTTGAGAATGAACACCCCATTTAAGACATGCAAGAATGATATGCAAAAATATAGTACAAGGGGAGCGATATGGGTACCCCCCCTTAAGATGTCAACATAGTTCTATGTTGATGTCTTAAGGAAGCTTAGTGACAATGATATCTAAACTTAAACACCAAGGAGATATCCTTTAGGAAACAATTTCATAAATCCAAGCTAAAGAGGGAATACTCTTATAAGCAAGGATAAGATAGTTGAAAAAGAGATATCTTGCAAAAAGTGTAAAGGAGATCCTTGGAGGAGAAGAGATCTTTTCTAAAAATAAATTTACCTCCAAGAGGAGTTTCTTGAAAAAACATAGCATCTTCTACCAAAAGAAGGGAAGGAGAACAACAATGCATACCTCCCCCCTATTTCTAGGTGAAATAGATTCTTGATGAAGGATGACACACTATTGAACCAATGTGAGGGGGTAAGTTTATGATAGGTGTACATCACCAAGTGAAAAATAGGTTGTAGCCAAGGACATACACTTCTTGCATAAGAGATAATCCTTAAGTAAACAACAAATTATCACAAGGAAATGACACCAAATCATGGAACAAACACCACTCAACAAAGGAAAGGTAGACCCTTAGAGAGGAGAGAGAGAGAAATCATTTCCCCTCAAGTGTAAGGACAATGACAAGAATTACACAAATTCCAAAGAGAGATTGAACATAAGAAAATGCACAATATACTCACATAAATGAATATATGATGCAAGAAAAGACATTAATATATGTAAAATGGAACTCTAAAGAAGTGGTAATCTTCAATTAGAGAGAGAGAGAAAGAAAGAAAGATCACAAATTCCCCTAAGGAGGAATTAGTCATAATAGACAAACAATTCCATGCAACAATGGATATCAACATATGAAAAATGTAATGCCTAAAGGGAATAGTGATACTTTAGATAAAAAGAGAGGGAGGAAAAATTCTATCCTTTCCCCCCAAGCAAGAAGACACAGATAGATTAGGGGGAAGAATCACGCATTTCCTTAGGAGAGATTATTCATAAGAGATGTACCATTTCAAGAAAAGAATATGTCCTAACAAGGGACACATATGCACTCACATGAAGGATAACTATATGTAAGAAAGGACATCAAGTGATGAAGAATGCAATCCCAAAAGGAAATGGTGAAACTTTAAACATAATAGATAGGATAGAGGTAAAAGAGAATCATGTTTCTACCCAAAGATCTTTGAAATTGAAAACGAATCACCTCTAATGAAAAAGAGCCCCCAATTAGGTTAACTACTTGTGTCATAGGGTGAGGAGCAACATGAGGGTGAAGGAATGCTAAGGCACTACCTTGTCACCTAGAAAGAGAGCAAGATTTGTTGAAAGACATATATGAGCATGATCATATTATTCTTGAACAAATTCCTTAAGTGCTTTACACTTTCAAAGAGAATGAGAACCATCATGATGAAAAATACAATATTCCACTTCCTTCTTTATGCTTAGTGCTAAATTTCACGGAAGGAAAAACAACATTCTTGTCATACTTCAATTTCCAAAAGATTCTAGTGGCCAATGTTTCTTGATCATCAATAGTTGTAGGCTTATTCTTTTGAGATTGAGGACAAGGGTTATTATTAGAAGAAGAAGGATTGGAATCTATGATTTTAACTCTTTCAGTATCAATAAGTTTTTTCATTGCATTTTGAAAATCAAAACAATCATTAGCATGATGGTCGTGAGTTTGATGAAAGGAACAAGAATAAATTTTTGAAGAAGAAGCACTTTTAGTTGTGCGAATGGTTTGTTGTCTTGCAAGATGATCTTTAAAGTCTTGAATCCTAAGGAGTTAATCCATAGGAGATTTATTATTATTTCCTAGGCCTTCTGTGGTGATTTGTGTAGGAGGGTTTATAGGGACTCTAATTCCTTGTTAAAATTTTCCAAGTTTGTGTCCTCTAAAACCTTGTTTTGATATTATGTTAAAGTCAGTCCTATCATAATCATTTAATTGATAAGGTGAAGGAACATTGTAATAAATTTCTTTGAAGTTTGTAGTGTAAGGATGTTCAGAAGGAATGAAGGGATTAGTAGATGAAGTAGGAATATCTTGTTAAGGAGGACTTTCCTTTCTTTCATCATGCATATCCTCTTGGGTAGATTGGGAAGGGAGATCCTTATCATCTAAGGCCTCATCTTTACTTAATGTTATGTGGGGAGAGATATCATGAATGAAATGCATGACATCATATTCTCTACAATTTTTTTGATGTTTAAGATAGGCTCTAGGAGAATAAGGAGGATCTAGACAGATGGAAACACCAATATTTTGATCTTTCCCCCCTTGCGCAAGGGTATGTGTATGAGAAGAAGATGGGACCATGTAGCTCTACAATTCTTACTCTCCCTTAGAGAGATCATTGATAGGAGTATTATCTCTTTTTGAGTTCACATTAGATACCTCAGGAGAGGTACAAGTTTTAGGTTTTCCATTAGCATCTCTAGGATTGGGATCTACAAAAGCTTTGAGGTGATATATGTATGAAATGCATTTTTCTAGAAACATCACCATAAAACAACATGTACTATAAATTAAAGCTTTAAGATCAAATCGATTGAAAGGAAGGAATTTTGAAAATTTAACAACACAATATGCCAAAGTGCTATGAATGAAAAGAAGCATTGTGAAATGAAAGAAGCCATTATCCAACACATGATTTTGATAAATATAAGTGAAAAAAAAGGTAATCATATGTGAAATAGCAAATAAATTAGATCTATTAAGTGCAATAAATCAAATTAACCAAAATAAATTAGGGGTTTTATAAATTAAACCTCTAAATTTTTATAATTTGATTAAAATGAGATCTATGAATTTGAATTTGAATTTTGAAATTAAGCAATGCAAAAAAATAATTGTAAAAATGATTGTTTAATTAATCAAGTAAATAGAGATAAATGCAATCCACTAATGAATTTTTAACTTGAAAAATTAGGGTTTTGTAAAATAGCCTCTTAATTTAAAAACTAAATTAGAAATGGATCTAAGATTGGAATTTTGAATTTGAATTTGAGTTAGATCTGAAATAAGTAATCCAAATTTTAGACAACCCACAAGCTCAATTTTAAATTTAAAAATTACGGTTTTGAAATTAACCTCTAAATCTTTTAAATTTAATTGGAAATTAAACTTACAGGTGAAAATTTGAATTTCAAATTGCATAAACACTCAGATCTGAGAACATAAATTAGAAATAAAGGTGTAAGGAGTCAAGTTCACCAAAATGTAATGGTGAAAAATTAGGGTTTTCACTATTAGAGGGATGGAAACTACTAATTTACCATTATATTCAAAAGAGGGATGAATCAAATAGATTCAATCCCAAATCAAGAATGATAGGGGCTAAATAATGATTGGATTTAGGGGAGGTGTGAATTGATTTACCCTCTTTTGTGAGTTGAAATGCTGAAATTAGAGAAAAGTGTTAATGAAGGTAAAAATGCGGAAACAAGAAGCTACAATCATCAAATTTTTGCATGCACTTGGATCTAAGCAGTATATGTAGGTTTGGATCTGATCCTTGAAAAATCTCCAAAAATGTTGGGACCGGTGTGCCTGTTGCCCTAGTCCTCCTACTTTTTTGCACGCCAAAGAGGGTTGATTCGTCTCTGCAAATAATGTCTATCCTGAAGAGTACATCTCTGTATTTGTTTCCTGCACATAGAAAGAAAGGGAAATAGATTGGGAATATAGGTTTGCCTAAGTCAAACCGTGATTTATGAATTAACCTTGATTGAAATATTGCAAATACTGAAATAAATGATGGAAGAATATACCTCAGAGCTACAATGACTAATAATGATGCTTTGATTCTTGAGTGTAATCAAATATGTTATATGAAATGGCATGAACATGACAAAACCCTAATCACACACACATTCTTGCAAATGAATGATGTAACGTTGCTCCACAATTGATGAATGAAGAATGCAACCTTGAAGACCTCTACAGATGATTAACGAATGCTTCAATGCTTCAATGATTGATGATGATAATTTCACCCTTCTCTTATGATGTGTTGGTATTTTTTGTGTATTGATTTTTCAACATAGGCCAACATGGGGATAGGTTTCCTACTCATTTTTTAAGGCGCAAGAGGGTATCAAAGAGGGGCTCGATTGAGGGGGACCAGAGCATGGTGCCCTAGTCCCAATGAGGACCAAAATGCTACGCCCTGGTCCTATCCCCTTTTTGAGGCCAGATTAAGGGGTTATGTAGGGGATAAAGTGGAAATGAGGCCAAATTTGCATGGTGAAGGCATAATTAGGTCTTAATTAGGCATAAGGATATGACCACTAAGGTGACAACCCCAAAAGCGATCAAAATTGCAAAGGTTTGCAATTTTAGGACGCTACAAAATGTTATCTCGAATGTTGTGTTGTATATATGATGAGATGTGTGATCATCATATTTTGATGTTATGGTTGGATGTATTACTTTATGAAGATATATTTCTTGAGATAAATGTATGGTGTTGGCTTATTGATTTATTGTTATGATCCATTTTATGACATGTGCACGAAATATTGTCATGTTGTGCATCATTTAAATAAAATGAAATTATGGATATGATGTTGTACTTTCATGGGTGATTATATGATACTTTGACCATTGATATATATTGAGCAAGTATGCTTGATGTGTGTGTTAAGTGGTTACATGTAGCAAGTATTTCTCCACCTAGCTCCACAGGTCTATGTTTTACTCGGTCGATGGTTATATTGGAGGTGTCATATTGGCCATAATTATTTATCTTTTCTTGTTATACTTGATTCAAGTGTGAGTCCCTATATATTTTGCCCATGTTGACCTAGATATCGCCATTAGTATGATTTTGAAAACCTTTCCCTATTTGAACAACCAATAAATGTGTGATTTAATATGTTATTTAAATTTTTACTTTTTATAAATTAGATATGAAAATGCACTTTCATGGATTTAAAGAAATTAATTGTGTTTGGGTGAAATATGGGTAAATGAAATTATTTTATTTTATTTCTAAAAAGACCTTAGGTCAAGAATACATGTTTATAGTTAATTTAATGTTATAAATTAAATGATTTCTTATATATGTGTTCATCATATTTAAATTGAAATTGGATTAAGATCAATACTTATATGATATTTTAAATTATCTCCTAATCGTAAAAGTGTCAAATGAATTAAAAGATTATTTTATGCTTATTATGTTATTTTTTGTAAAATTAAAAAAATATAGATTAATTTAATTATTTTCAAAAGATTACTAGGGAGGGAATGAGGATTTACATCCGATTTAATCAAGTTGATGTATATTTGCTAATAATGAAGAAAAAAAGTTTTTTTTTTTGTAAAACAAAAAATATAAAAT
Source organism: Cryptomeria japonica (assembly GCF_030272615.1). Lineage (NCBI taxonomy): Eukaryota > Viridiplantae > Streptophyta > Pinopsida > Cupressales > Cupressaceae > Cryptomeria > Cryptomeria japonica. The sequence continues at coordinate 275,176,823 of NC_081408.1, read as the reverse complement.
TTAAAATAAAGAAAATTAAAGAAATATGGAAAGAAAAAATATAATTAAAAATAAAAAATAAAAAATTATTTTATTCATTCTTGTTCTTAGAAGAAATTTGCTCTCAAAACCTTCTTCTTGTCCTATTCTTAAAAATTTGACTAGGGATGCAATTATGGATGAAATTTGATGTAGTTAGATAGGAATTGGCGGGAGAACATGCTTGCGCTTGGATTCATGCATTAGTGAGGTTTGTTTAAAGATTTCTTTATTTCAATTTTTGACAAAAAAAAATGAGGTAAATTTTATCATTTATCCTTCTTTTATCATTGTTTTTCATTTTAGAAAGTTGAAAATGAACTGGTGGAGTGTTAAAACCTCCCAATGTTTTTTATTTTATGAATTTATTAATTGTGTTTTATTATATTGAAATTTTTGGAAACTTTTCTAAAAGATAGTTATAATACCCAAATTTTTAGAAATTGATAAAAAGTCAAATTTTATAGCTTATAATGGGGTTTGAGTCCTTTTATAACTAAAGAGTATCTTTTGTTCTTTGAAATTTAAAATTTAATTTTTTTGGCAAATGTTCAAGTAATTTCAATGGTGGTTTTGATAAATTTGTAGTTTTTATGCATTTGGAAATTTGAGAAATTTGAATGTTTATCATTAAATTATATAGCTTAGAATGTGGGAATGATTTTTAACTTTGTGTAATGTCAAATTAATCCCATTGGAATAATATTGAAAATGTTTCCAAAAAAAACTTTTGCGCATTATCTTTTGTGCCTTGTTCAAAATTAGAACACTTGAACATTTCATGTGAATTCTGAGGTTTTGAATTGTGAGATCGTATGTGTGCTTCATGAAATGTTAAATGATATCCATTGGAAACATATCATAAATTTCCATGAAAAGTGTGGTTGTGCATTATTTTTCCATGCCTCTTCTAAGTGGGAATTATGATGATTTTATGGTTGGTTTTCATCCTTGAGATAATTTTGAGAGTTTAGATGTTTTGATTCCTATGTGGTCATTGGGCAGCCTTAGATTTTTTGATTGGATGGATTGCCTCATCTCATGTGAGAAGTATAAAAAGATTTGTTTGGCTTCCAACTAAGGGCATTATGATAACTTCACTGTACCATTTCTGCATTAGCTCATTTGAATGACTTTGGAGATACCTATGTTAATCTTGTGATTGTGGAAGTATCTCTTGTGTAATGTGTATTATTAATGTTTACTCCATGATTGGCATGAGCGAAAACCTCTTCCCATGTGTCTTGTGTGTCTATGTTTGGAACTTGTGACACCTCCTAACATGAGGGATTGGACCTTTTGGTTTCACATGGTTGGGTGGTGTGGTGACCACCATTGGAGATTGAAGAATTGAGGATTGATATTTAAGGATTGTGATCAAGTATTAGACCATGCTCTTTATAGATTTATGGACTTAGCTAGTTATCATCTATGTAAATGTGTAATTTAGGGACATTTGAATCCCATTGCATTATAATTGTAATATGATTTATCATATCTGTCTTTGATATGGATTGTAATTGAAAATTAAAAGTCGATAGTGATATAGACTTAGTTTATGTGGCTTAGCATGAGAGCCAAGAATTAATATATTATGATTTTTTTTTATGCTTAAATTTTTAGCCAAGCATGAATGCATTATAATGTTCTTTGATGCTTAAATATTGTTAAGGTCAAATGAATGCAAGAAAATTTCCTTTAGGGTTAAATGAATGCATTTTTTAATTTATTGAGTCTTGGGTGGTGTTATGAACCCATCGTGTGTGCATCTCACCTCTAGATGTTTGTGCCGAGAGTGTTGGATTTTTTTGGGCCATTTTGGACACTCTTGTAAAGATTTGTGAAAGACGTAAAGTGTTGTTTCTTCTTTTCATTTAGTAGAAGTTAGATTCTATCTTTGAACCCCAAGTTTTGTAAAAATTTCTAAGTTTTTTTATCTTCGATTGTCAGGCCTTCACCTTACTGGCTTCTCTAACTTTGTGAAAGGTGTAAGGCTTATCATCAAACCTTGATCATTGATGAGTTCTCTTAGTGGTATAGTTTTATCCTCAAGGATTTTGAGCTTTAGTCTGTAGGATTTTGCCCTAGCATTGAGCCTCCTCTTGTGATGTAAAGGTATTAAAAAAATATCTCACAAACTCTCAACAATAATTGATAAAACTAAAAAATTGCTAGAAATTAACTCAAAATCTATAGGAACTGTCTCATGTTTCTCATTCAAAAACTCCTAAATTGATACAATAAGATAACATAATTGAAATTGCATTGATTTAAAACCATATGGGATAATGAAAACCATTAAAATTATAAAATAATCTAAAATAAATAAATAAATAACCAACAAGAGCTACCACAAAATCTCTACTTGAAATTGGTCTTCTTCTCTGCAAACTTACTTCTCCTCCTGAATTTATTCAAAATACCCCCTCTAAAATCAATAATGGGTTATTTTCAAACATAAATGATGTTGGCAAAACAAAGAGGGAAACATATTCTTACTTTATAAATTGCATTTAACATCATTAGATGCCTTTTCAACTCCACCTCCAAACTTGCCAATAATATCAGCCAACTAGGCCACCCACTCCACTCAAGAGGCCCCCCATATTAGAAACAGACCCATGACTCATTCTTCTTTCCCATTTGAGTAGCTACCATTTAGGAAATAAATTATGAGTGATCACAAATTGTAACTCCTAAAATAATATGCCCCAAAAGGAATATTCTAGGTTTGAAGTAGAATATGACATTCAAATTTGAATCACCTAGTCAAACTTTCCTTCAAAACTCCTTTTATTAAAAATTTATTAATTCTACAATATTATTAATTAAAAACCTTAGAAAAATTAAATTAAAATATTTTTGGTGATGTAGTATTTCTCTTACACTATGGATGCTTCTGCATCATCTTGGTATTGTTAAACACACCACAAGACTAAGAGGGGGGGTGAATCAATCTGAACCACAAAAATACTTACTTTCTAATCTTCAAAATTTAAATCACAACTATACAATCATCATGGGGGCTTCACTGACTAGGAAATATTATATCATGTCTGTTCATATTGGGGAGTTTAATATCCCAAAAATGAGGGTACAATATTGCCTATTGGTGAAAATAGGGGGGTTTTTAATTCGGGCTAAGAAAAAATGCAATATTTGGTGAAAATAGGGGCGCTTTTATTTAGGTTGTGTATTAGGAAGGGGTGACAAAAAGGGAGTTTAGGGAAATATTTTTTTAAAATAGGGGGATTCTTTAGTATGCCATTAACACACATGACATAACCTAGGTTCAATAAGTGAAGCCCCCGTGATAATCATAGTAGTAATAAATCATGAGAGCACAAAGCACAACAAATATATGAACACCATATTTTCGTGGAAAACCCATGTAGGAAAAAAACTAAGGTGAGAATCACACTCACAATATGAATACAATTTATTATAATGTTGCCTCTAGAACCCACTACTCCTAAGAGGGCTTATAGAATTAAGGCGCACAACCTTACGAAAAGATACAAATAACTTGCAAAACTGAAAGACACTATCTGAGGGAAAGACACAGAACTCTACCAAGAGACTCATTGTATTTTGATAGAGAAATGAATAGTTGAATTGAAAGAAACAAGATCTCCTAATCATGAAATTGTCCTTAAACCACTATGTCAAGTGACCAAGATCACGACAAATACATCTAACTTCAAACACTATCTTAGAACACTATCATATAGAAGATATCATCATCAAAGCTCTTCACAATTGATTTTCACACAGCTCCAATATCAAATCTACTTGCAAATCAATAACATTTATTGCTTTCCAATCCACACATTCAAAATCCTTTATATACAGGATTAATTATTAAACTTCTTGATTAGGTCGGCCACAAACAAAATATACAATATTACATAAATTCAGCCACTTGAACCAAAAATATCCATTTTGATCCACTTTGGGAGATATAGAGGACCCAAATAAATCATAACACGTCCTTTCCAAATGATTCCAATGAATTTCACATTCTAACATATCCTCCATGGTTGACATCAAATGAAATGTGTAGATAAATATTAAAGCATGTTAACCACTCGACCCAAAATTACTCTAATTTAAATTACACAACACAAATCTAGACACACCATGGTGAGACCCAAAACACTAACCAAACTCATTCTCTAAAGAAAACTCATGCCAAAATAATATGATCTAAGTAGGATACATCATCATAGTCAACCAAAAACCAAAGTAGCTGACAACATAAAACTCAAAACATCATAACTCTAATCACCAGTCAAATCATCACCTAAAAATTAAACTAGAACACTACAAAAACCACATAAACATGTCCTCCAAAACACAACACTTAATCGACATATCTAGAAGCCATTAAGCAATTTCAAATCAATTTTCATAAACAACCTTACTATCGGAAACGACAACCAACTCTACCATCTAAGAAATAGAGGACTTGAAATTTTGATAGTGCAATATACATAGAACATAAGCATTATATCTATAGCCATAACACATAATCTTCACATATTGGACGAACTCGAGGCATTCTTCTATAGGGACATTAAAAAATATTTCATGCATAATATTGTTTCCCACATATTGAAACTTCTACTATACCATCCTTTTGGAAACACCTCAACATCTTCACTAGATTACTCAACAATACTAGGACTCTCACTTCTCAACCATCTGCAAAGCATAGTAACATTAATTACAACACAAGACAGGTTGACATCAATGAAAAATAACACAATGACTCATGTTTCCAACATTCTCCCCCTTTGTCATTCATGGCAACACTTGTGTACTACCAATAGCAAAGGCAACTGAACTCAACCTGTATATCTCTCCCCCTTTGACATCAAGGACAAAGGGCACTATATTGAATTATCTCCCCATTTGACATCAAGGAAAATGGACACAAATTTGAATAGTTCTTTCTTTAATTGAAACTCTTTCTCCCAAAGAGTATACTGTGGATAAAAATCCATAGCTGCCCTTCGAGCTCTTTCTTATCTGTGAAGTTTTGTCCTTCGTGCCTCAATTTGATTTAAACTTCCTTTCCCTAAAGCCACATCTTAGCTAGATACATTTTTTGAGACACCACTTTCACTTGGGTTACTCTAAGAGGTGTCACACTACCACGTGCACTTTCCCTGGACAACTTGATCGAGCAGTTCTATAGAACATTTTTTTTTGTTTTGGTGCCACCATGTGTTGCCCCTACAAGATTTTTAGAGGGAAGGAAATAAAAGATGCCAAGAAGCTCCGCTCATGCGCCACGTGTAAAAAATGAGCAAACAAATAAATTGCCATGTGTTAGCAAGGAGGAGTTCCTAATATTTTCACAGCTCAAAGTATAATCAATGGCACGATCAGATGCCAAGTGTCCTCCTAGGGAAATGTGGGGGCCAACATAGGTAATCAGTTTGTTGAAGCGGTTAAAGCTGAAATGATGATTTTTGATGGTGGAGAAGATACTCGTGAAGCGGAAGGTGGTAGCATTCCTGAATGTTGATGGCCACATGCCAAGTTTTCATGATTGATTTTGTTTCCTCGAGTATCCCAACCTATGATGGAGGTTTTTAAAGGTGAAGAAGCTATCAATTGTAGGGAACTCTTGGAGAATAGTTTTAGCAATCACTCTCAAACTTAGCACTCTTATTCTTATTTTTATACAAATAGATGCTCAGATTGTGCCAATTATTAGCCTTTTATATTATTTTATTTTTATCTGATGAAACAATTGTGTGCTATGTCAATTAGAGTAAATATCAAATATTTGTAATCTAATTAAAGCTTTTGTGATTTTAATATAACTTTTGTTGGTTGAAACATGTCTGAAACTCTTTCAATTTAGTATTTGTGTGTTAAGATTACAATATACTATTTGGATGAATCTATATAGGATAAATACATTTTACAATTGATACGCCACTAATGATCCTTTAGTTGTGCTTTTATGTATGGCATTTTGTGCTCTTTGAGTCATAAATATCGAATTCTTGGCATATTGTCGTAGTTTAGGTTAATTTTAAGTTTTCTCTCTCCCTTTTCCCCTAGCATGAAGAGTCAGCTTCTAAAATCCTAGAGGTTGTCTAGTGAAATGCAATAAGTTTACCACTCATTGAACTTCCCATAAGGTTGTTTTCTTAAAAGCTATTTTAGGCATCAACAGTTCTTTTTATGGCACTCTCGGTGGGACCAAAATGAATTAATCCATATGAGAGTGTATGAGCCATTGACCTATTACCAGATCACAAACAATGATAAATCATATATTTCTAGTGCCTCTGCTTGTAATAGTAGCACAAGCTAGATCCCCATGAAATAGTGCACAAACCCAGGTCCAAGTACCCATGGTGGCTCCACAAAATTTTGCAATGTGGAATAGTGGTAGTCCTCTTACTCAACCTGCTCCTCCAGCAACTGGGGATCCTATTCTTGCATTTTTTAAAGGCCCCACCAAAATTTACTAGAGAAGATTCAAAGACACTTGCAAAGAATTTGTAGGATGTGGCTAATGTATGTACAGTTCATAATGTATCCCAACAAAATGTGGCATTGAGGTTACTTGCAACTTCATTCAAGGTTAAAACACAAGACTGGTACCAGTATTTATTGCCTAAGTCCATTGGATATTGGGACTAGCTTGGAGATTGATTTTTTGAACATTTCAAAGAGAAAGGTGGTCAGTCATCGTTACTACAATAGTTGATAACCATTATAAGAGCCTCCCAGGAAGCGGTGACATATTTCAACACCAGGTTCCATAAAATCTAGCAAAGAATCCTGACCACTACATGTCCTCCTCCCAACATGGTGTTTGTTTTCTAGCTTAAATATTTCTCCTCAAATATATCCATCATAATTCAATCACTTTGAGGGAACACGTTACCACATGCCTATAGCCTTGTGGTCAAAGCTGAAAATAATTTGATTGATGTTGGAAAGCTCCTGCTTAAACCTCCTATGCCCATGTTTCCCAAATTGTCATCTCCTATTCAAGAGGAAGCTTCTATGAATATGTCTACACCTCCCCAGTCTATGTACGTGTTATTGGTATTTTTAGATTGTTGACATTTTGCATATAGATTGCATTAATGATATGTTGTCATTGATGTCAATTGAACCGATGAATGGTATTCATGATATTGCTGATGTTATTGTTGTTACTGCTATTGTCTTGTAACTGGTATGATAAAATTTGTGGAAGATGTTGTAAATTGGTATATGGTAGTTTGTAAGTTGAACCGGTGTATAAGGTTAAACGTTTCTATGATATGTAAACCAGTAAACCCTACCAATTGTTTGTTGATTAAACCCTAACCAATTAATTTTGTTGGTTTTAGATCTAATGATGAGCGGTAATGATGGAGACAGGTGTGATCATTGTATGGGGATAAGTTCAGATTTATTTGGTGCATTTATTATCTTAGAAAGGAGCAAAGTGGATTGCATCAAATGCATAGCGCGTGATGAGTTACAAGTCCAATGAAGCGGTGATCATGGAGCGGTTGGAATTTTCTTGAAGATGTGAAGAGATTGTTATGATTTTTAATAGTCAAGATTGTACCAACTTGTTTGTAATCTCGATGATGAGAATTAGGTTTTTGTTGTGTTACCAACCTAGTTGATTTGTATTTAAGGTTGATGATATTGTTTTGTAAAAGTGTTGGCAAAGTTGGCATAAATTAGTTGAGTGTGTGGTTAGCAAACCGGTGGATGGATCTGCAGTTTTAGTAAAGGAGGATTGAAGCTTAAGAAGGATTTGATCAAGCAGATATAGTGCTATTCAGATAGATCAAGAAAACCTGTTGTTTTCTAACAATTACAACATAAATCAAAATCCCCTAACCGGGTAAGCTATAACAAGCTTGGTTACTTTTTAAGTCCTCTAACAAGGTGGTCCATTAGTTTGGATTCTCAAATCCTCCAGCGAGGTTACTCCTAATAGGGTATTGTGCTCTTCATCAAGGCATATTTTTAAATCCCTTAACCGAGTGATTCCTAACCAGAATTAGTTCTTAACAAGACTTATTGTAAAGCTTTAATAGGGTTGGCTTCTAAGAGGGTGAACTTTAGAGTATTTCAAATAGATATCCTTGTGAGTCTCATCTCACCATGGTTTTTACCTATTTAGGTTTTACACGTATAAATATTTGTGTCAAGTGGTGAATGCTTTTGTGGTTATGATCTTATTTGTTGTTTTTATTAACTACTTAACTATTTTGATAAGGCATGATAATTGGAAGCATGAGAGTTGAATATGTTGATATTTGATTAAGCAATGTTGATGTTTACAAAATTGAAGTTGTCTACTATTAAGTTGGTATAATAGTCAAACCGATTGATGTTGAGTATTGATCTTGATAGTGAAAGTTTACTTTGTGAGTTTGAATTTGAGATTGGGAGTTTATTATCAGTTTTTGAGTATACTAATTCACCCCCCCCCTCTTAGTATTCTACCAGATCCTTATTCTTTCATCATATCATTAGTTGGTATCAGAGTGTCTCAGGTAATCTTAGATCTCTAAGCCTAACAACTTGAGGAAAAGATCTTGTAGATCATGATGAAGAAAGAAGGTCTGAAGTTCAACAATGATAACTATAGGATATGGAGTGACAAAATGAAGACTTACATTAAGAGTCTGAGAATTTAGTATTGGGATCATGTAGAAACTAAGTATACTACACCTACTAGAACTCTGACTGATGATCAAAAGAAAGAACATCAAGAGAATCATCAAGAATTAGAGGCGACTATCATTTCCCTGTCTGATGCTGAATATGTAGATATTCATGGTCTTGAAACTGCATATGAAGTGTGGAGAAAACTTGAAGAGGTTTATAGCGGTGATGAACATGTAAAGATTGCTAAAGAAGAGAGTTTAAGAGGAAATCTTGATGACATGAGAATGTCTGAAGGCAAAAATATCCAACAGTGTGGTCAAAGGATTAAAGAAATAGTTGGTGAAATAAAAAGTGTAGGAGGGAAAGTGGAAGATGTCATAGTTGTCAGTAAACTACTGAGAACCCTGCTACCGGTATATGTTATTCGAGTTGCAGCTATTTTGGAGATGAAATACATTGACAAGACTAAGGTAACTCTTGACTCTATTATTGGCAAACTTACTGCTTTTGAGCTAAATGGATATGATGGTAGTGTGCAAAAATCAGAATCTGCATTCAGAGCTTCTGTCTCTAACCCATCTGTGAGAAGTAGAGATACTGACCATAGCTATGAATCCAGATCCAGCAGAGATGTTGATGATGAAGACAGTTTAGTGGAGCTTGAAGCATTGTTGGAAAAATGAATGCCTAGAGGTACTGGTAAATACAGAGGTAAGCTATCGTTGAAATGTTTTGCTTGCAATAAGATTGGTCATATAGAAGCTAATTTCCCTAATAGTGAAAATGAATACAAGAGAGACAAATTTAAGAAGTATAAGGGCAAAGGCAAGAGAGATTGTCTTGTAGCTATTGACAGTGGTATTACTGATGATGAATCTGATGATGATGCTAGTGAAGATATTGTGTTTGTGGCTATCAAGGAAGAGATAGCTGACAAGAAGGCTCTAGTATCCTAGATGGATAAATCTGATGATTGGATCATTGATAGTGGTTGTTCACATCACATGAATGGTGATCGGAGAAAATTTCTTTCCTTGAAGGAATTTTATGGTTGTGTTGTCAAATTTGGCAACAACTCACCCTGTATGGTTAAAGTTAAGGGAGTTATTTCTCTTAATGGGAAGAGCAGTGTTGATGGTGTTTATTAGGTTGAAGGTCTTAAGAACAATCTTCTGAGTGTAGCACAGCTGAATGATAGAGGATACACACTAGAGTTTAGAAATGGTATGTGAAAAATCTTTGACAACAAAGGTGAATTGATTGCAACCGCTAAACAAACTAGAGGTAATCTATTTCATCTTAATCCAAAGTTAGCAACTATTTGATTGCAAAAATAGATGATAGTTGGCTTTGGCATAGGAGATTTTGTCACATAAATTTTGACAATATTATTGAAGTGAGTAAGTCTAAGATAGTAAGAGGTCTACCTCAAATAGACAAACTAGTTAATGCTCTTTCTAAAGAATTTCAATTAGGGAATATGACTTCTTCTACTTTCAAGAGCAAGTCTTTCTTAGAAGAGCACTTGTTAGATTTGGTTCATATGGATCTATGTGGACCAATAAGAACTAGAAGCATTTTAGGTGATAGATATTTCATGATCTTCACTGATGACTATTCAAGGATGATGTGTGTCACATTCTTGAAAGATAAGAATGAAGCTTTTGGTAAATTCAAGGCATTCAAGGCCTTAGCTGAGAAAGAGAGTGGAAAAGAGATAAAATGTAAGAGAACAAATCAAGGCGGTGAATTCACTTCTGCGGAGCTCACTAAGTACGGTGATGATAATGGTATCAAGCAGCAACTTTCTACACCAAGGACACCACAACAAAATGTTATAGCAGAAAGAAACAACCGATCAGTGGTTGAAGCAACTAGAACTATGCTGATACAAGGAAATGTGTTTGTAAGTACAACAGTCTACACAATGAAACATGTTCTGATGAAAAGAGGTAAGGACAAGACACCTTATGAGTATTGGTGTGGAAGGTCACTTAATGTTAGTTATTTTAAGATCTTTGGTAGTAAATGTTTTATCAAAAGAGGTGATTACATTGGCAAGTTTGAAGCTAAGAGTGATGAAGGCATATTTCTTGGCTATTCCACCAAGAGTAAGGCCTACAAATTTTTCTATAAACAGACTTAGAGAATTGTTGAGAGTGTTGATGTTCATGTAGATGAATGTCCTGAAGTCTCAGAAGGAACCAGTTCAGAGAGAAAGGATGAAGATCCTTGTATTTTTCTTTTAGAACCTGAAATAGTTAAATCTGAAACCGGTAAGGCAAATCCTGATGTACTTGTTCAACCGAAAAAAATAAATTCAGAGGAAGAAAACAATGAAGAAGCTAAACCCGAGCAGAATGATCATGTTATTCCTAGGCATGTGAGACTAAATCACAGTCCTGAGCAGATTATTGGGGATAAGGATGTTGGAGTACTTACTAGAAGAAGAATAAGAGAGAACTCTTGCATGATCTCCATGTTTGAACCAAGAAGTGCTAAGGAGGCATTTGGTGATGATCATTGGGTGAAAGCAATGGAAGAGAAGACTGATAAAAATAACACTTGGACCCTGGTACCCCGACCGACAAACAAGAATGTTATAAGTACTAAATGGGTGTTTAGAAACAAGTTAAATGAAGATGGTATTGTAGTTCACAATAAGGCAAGATTAGTATGCAAAGGTTATGTGCAAGAAGAAGGAGAAGATTATGGAGAAAATTTTGCACCAATATCAGGACTAGGAGGAGTTAGAACATTGCTTGCATTTGCAGCTCACAAGAAGTTCAAGGTATACTAGATGGATATTAAGTCTACATTTTTGAATGGGATATTGGAAGAAGAGGTATACATAGAGCAACTTGATGGTTATGCATTGAAAGACAAAGAAGACATGGTATGCAAATTGCATAAAGCTTTGTATGGATTAAAGAAGGCACCTAGAGCATGGTATGAAAGGCTTCATACACATTTGATGAAGAAAGGCTTTGCAAGAACTAGTGAAGGAGATAAAATACTTGTTAGTGAAGTATTTGTTGATGACATTATATTTGGAGGTAATGATGTCATGAGCAACAACTTTTCAAATGAACTAAAGAATGAGTTTGAGATGTCATTAGTAGGAGAAATAAAAAATTTCATAGGCTTGCAGATACAACAGATGAAGAATGGTATTTTCATTACTCCATCCAAGTATGTGAAAGAAGTTTTGAAGACTCTTGGCATGAGTGAATGTAAACATGTTGGAACTCCAATGATTACAGGTTGTAAATTGTCCAAGGAAGATGCATCTAAGTCTATAGATGAGAAGGAGTACATGTCAATGATTGGCAAATTACATTATGTTGTTCAGAGTCGATGAGATATTGCTCATGCAGTTGGTATTGTTCCTAGATTTCAGAAAAATCCAAAGGAAGCACATCTGATAGCAACCAAGAGAATCTTTAGATATCTAAAAGACGCAATTGACTATGGGTTATAGTATCCATATGGTGGAAACTTTGATTTGAAGGCATACACTAATGTTGATTAGGCAAGAAATATTGATGATCGGAAAAGTACTACCAGTGGAGCATTCTTTTTAGGAGGAAGGCTAGTTTCATGGAGTAGTAAAAAGCAGAGTTGTACTTCACAATCTACTACTGAAGTTGAGTATGTAGCAGCTTATATGAATTGCACACAAGCTATTTGGATGAGGCACATTTTGGAAGGTTTTAAGATGAAGATCTCAAAACCTATAAATTTTTTATGTGATAATACGAGTGCAATTAATATTTCTAAGAATCTTGTTTTGCACGCTAGGACTAGGCACATTGAATTCAAGTATCACTTTTTGAGGGAGAAAGTTCAAAGTAAAGATGTTATCTTAGAACATGTTTCTACCTAGGAGCATCTTGCAAATATCTTTACCAAACCTCTTCCTAAGACAACTTTTGAGTATCTTAGAAATTAGTTGGGGGTTGGCCATCTTCATGAGGTTAGTTGAGCATGATGTTGATTGCATCAGTCCTTGAGTTACTTGCAGAATCTTGCATGGATTGATGAAGGAGTGGATGTATTCCACAGGGGAAGCATCAAGTTGCAATATGTTGATGCATAGTGAGATTTTGATATTACATATTTTGCTTTTCTTTTTGGCATTGTTGTCAAAGGGGGAGAAGAATTATGTGATTGAGGAGAAGAATTATGTGTCTGATTTTGTAAACCAGTGATAGACTGAAGATAGTCAAAACATGGTGAATACTTGGTAATGTAAACCAGGATTCCTATTCACTAATCACAACATCAATCAGAGGCGTTGATATTTGTATTGTCATCAATGCCAAGAAGGAGATTGTTGGTATTTTTAGATTGTTGGCATTTTGCATATAGATTACATTAATGATATGTTGTCATTGATGTCAATTGAACTGGTGAATGGTATTCATGATATTGCTGATGTTATTGTTGTTATTGCTATTGTCTTGTAACTGGTATGATAAACTTTGTGGAAGATGTTGTAAACCGGTATATGGTAGTTTGTAAGTTGAACCAGTGTATAAGGTTAAATATTTCTATGTTATGTAAACCAGTAAACCCTGCCAGTTGTTTGTTGATTAAACCCTAACCAATCAAGTTTGTTGGTGAGGAGCGGTAATGATGGAGACATGTGATCCTTGTATGAGGATAAGTTCAGATTGATTTGGCGTGTTTGTTATCTTGGAAAGGAGAAAGGTGGATTGCATCAAATGCATAATGCGTGATGAGTTACAAGTCCGATGGAGTGGTGATCATGGAGTGGTTGAAATTTTCTTGAAGAATGTGAATAGATTGTTATGATTTCTAATGGTCAAGATTGTACCAACTTTTTTTTAATCTTGATGATGAGAATTAGGTTTTTGTTGTGTTACCAACCTAGTTGATTTGTATTTAAGGTCAATGATATTTTTTTGTAAAAGTGTTGGCAAAGTTGGCAAAAATTAGTTGAGTGTGTGGTTGCCAAACCGATGGATGGATCTGCAGCTTGAGTAAAGGCATATTGATGCTTAAGAAGGATATGATCAAGCAGTTGTAGTGCTATTCAAACAGATCAAAAAAACATGTTGTTTTCTAACAATTATAAAAGAAATCAAAATCCCCTAACCGAGTAAGCTCTAACAAGCTTGGTTACTTATTAAATCCTCTAAAAAGGTGGTCTATTAGTTTGGATTCTCAAATCCTCCAGTGAGGCTACTCCTAACAAGGTATTGTGCTTTTCATCAAGGCATATTTGTAAATCCCTTAACCGAGTGATTCCTAACCGGAATTAGTTCTTAACAAGACTTATTGTAAAGCTTTAACAGGCTTGGCTCCTAACAGGGCAAACTTCAAAAGAGTTTAGATAGCTATCCTTATGAGTCTCATCTCATCGTGGTTTTTACCTATTTGGTTTTTCCACATATAAATATTTGTGTCAAGTGGTGAATGCTTTTGTGGTTATGATCTTATTTGTTGTTTTGATTAACTACTTAACTATTCTGATAAGGCATGATAACTGGAAGCATGAGAGATGAATATGTTGATATTTGATTATTAAGCATTGTTGATGTTTACAAGATTGAAGTTGTTTACTGTTAAGTTGGTATAATAGTCAAACCAGTTGATGTTGAGTATTGATCTTGATAGTGAAAGTTTACTTTGTGAGTTTGAATTTGAGATTGGGAGTTTATTATCAATTTTTTAGTATGCTGATTCACCCCCCCCCCTCTCAGTATTGTACCGGATCATTATTCTTTCGTCATATCATCACGTGTATCCTGGTGCACAATAGAATAATTCCTCTATGTCAACTTCTTTGGCAGCTAAAGTAAATGATATGAAGAACTTGTTGTAAATCTTCTCAAATGAAATAATTAATATTAAGAAATAACTTGTTGTTTCCTGCTAGGTCACCTTTCGAAGGGTATCAAGGAAGAAGACCACCCTATCAGCATAACCAATTCCAAGGAGGTGCATAGACAAATCCTCAAGGTTAGTCAAATAAATAAGATTGTACATGTTCCCACTCCATTACAAACTAGTCATCTAAACCAAAATAGGGAATTGGTCGCCGCACAAAATAATCTTGCTGAAGATATTCATGCTTCGTGCTTCCCCTGTAATGATACACATATGCCTTAAAGTTGTCCAAACAACAATTTGCAGCAAAAAGTAGTAGACCAACATAGTCAAGGCAATAAACTGGATGTAGGAGTTTATTCTTATTTGTCTCTGGGAATGGAAAATGCAACACTCATTTCCTAGATGCAAGGTATGTCATTAGAGTAAGAAGATGAGATTGCTCTAGATCATGCACTCTTTTTGTGGATGGAAGGAGAAGAAGCAATATTCTCTAATGAATCCTCCATGTCAAATATCCCTCAGGTTTAGTCTAATTATTAAACTCACTCAAAGCGTAGGCTCATGGGAGAATCGATAACTCAGCAACCTAAGGTTAGTTTCAACAAAACTCTGAGTTTGCCTATAGCTACACTGCTTTTTAAAAAACCTAAGAAGGTTGTCCTATATAAGCCTAAAGAACCAAAATTGTCATTTCCCACATCTTTTAATGTGGTTGAACAACTTAAATGGGCCCCCGTAAATACATCCTTGTGGGATATTATAGATATTCCAAAGTAGAAATCCCTGTTGCACAAAAATTTGGAGGACCATAAGAAATTGGCATGATTCAGAGAGTCGAGAAATCGCTCTTGATAGTCACCCTATTCTTCGAGAGTATGCTGATGTGTTTCCATTGGATATTCCTGGTATGCCTCCAAAGCGAGACATAGACTTTCACATTGATTTGGTTCCTAGTGCAGAACCTATTTCGAGAGCTCCATATTGGATGACTACTTAGGAGTTGAGTGAGTTGAAGTTGCAGCTAGAGGAATTGTTGGCCAAGGGATTCATTTGTCCTAGTGTTTCTCTTTGGGGTGCGCCTGTTATCTTCATTAAGAAGAAGGATGGTTCTCTTTGGTTATGCATTGATTACCGACAACTGAATAAGGTAACCATCTCGAATTGATATCCATTGCCTAATATAGATGATCTTTTCGATTAGGTAAAGGGAGCCAAGGTGCTCTCTAAGATTGGCCTGAAATTTGGATATCATCAGTTGCGCATTCAGGATGCATATATTCATAAGACAATATTTTGTACTCGTTATGGTCACTTGAGTTCATAGTGGTGCCATTTGGGTTGATGAACGCGCCTTCAGTTTTCATGAGCCTCATGAATGGGGTTTTTCACACCTACCTTGATCATTTTGTCCTTGTGTTATTGGATAACATATTGATTTATTGTAGAACTATGGAAGAACATGAAGGTCACTTACATCAAGTATTGCAGTGCTTGAGGGAGAATTAGCTTTATGCTAATTTGGCAAAGTGTGACTTTTTCCAGTCTGAGGTGAACTATCTTGGTCATATAGTTTTGGGAGAAGGTGTATCTGTGGATCCTTCAAAGATCCAAGCCATTGTTGATTGGCCAGCGTCGACCAACTTTTCATAAGTTCAGAGTTTTATGGGTTTGGCTAGATATTACCATTGCTTTGTTCAAGGCTTTTCCCGGATAGGACACCCTATCACTTCTCTTCAGAGGAAAGGGAAGAAATTTGTTTGGTCAGAATAGTGTGAGTCATCTTTTCATACCTTGAAGGAACTCCTTGTTAGTGCTCCAATTTTGGCGGTTCTTGATCCATCTAGAGATTTTATGGTATGCACAGATGCCTCTTTGGAAGGTATAGGTGCAGTTCTTATGCAATATGGACGTGTGGTTTCTTATGAGTCTCGCAAACTCAAGAACCATGAGTTGAACTATCCATTTCATGATTTAGAGTTGGTAACTGTAGTTCATGCTTTGGTTAGATGACAACATTTTCTGTTAGGGCGTCGGTTTGAACTGCATAGTGCTCACCGCATTCTACAGTATATTTTCACGCAACCGAACTTGAATACTCGACAACGGAGATGGATGGAATTCCTCTAATAGTACGATTTTGAGGTTCGTTATATTCAGGGGAAAGAGAACATAGTGGCAGATTCTTTGAGTCGTAGGTGGCATGAAGTTTCAGCATTGTCCCTTGTAGTAGACTTAAGAGAGAGGATTCTCGGAGTTCTTCCTCAGGATACTTGGTATCAGGATGTTAGAGCCGTGATAGAGTCCGGAAGGCCTTTAGAGGGTAGATTTTTTGGATATAATCTTGAGGCAGATGGATTTCTTCGTCACCATGGACAAATCTATGTACCTTCTTTGGAGGGTCTTCATGTCTTGATCATGACTGAGGCCCATCGTGCACCTTATTCAGCACATCTAGGTATCAAGAAGATGCACGTAGATCTTAGACAGATTTATCATTGGGCTGGCATGAAACATGACATTGCTGATTTTGTGTCAAAGTGTTTAGAGTGCCAGTGAGTGAAGGCAAAGCATCAGCACCCAATAGGGCTTTTACAGCCTAATTTGTTACCCGATTAGAAATGGGATATCATTTCCATGGATTTCATTATTGGTTTGCCTATCTCTTCACGTCGCCATGATGCCATCATGGTCATAGTTGACAGATCGACTAAGGTTTCTCATTTTGTTCCTATTCGAGCTTCCTATACAGCATCAATGGTGGCACGAGTCTTCTTGGAAGATGTAGTGAGATTGGATGGGATTCTGAGGTGGATCATCTTTGATAGAGATCTTGTCTTTACCTCAGCATTGTGGACCTCACTTCAGCATGCTTTGGGGACTCAGTTGAACTTTAGTTCAGCTTATCACCTAGAGACAGATAGTCAGACAGAGAGAGTGAATTAGGTTTTGTAGGACATGCTTCGCATGTATGTTATGGACCAACAGTCGCGTTGGGAGAATTATATCTATCTAGTAGAGTTTGCTTATAACAATGGATATCATAGTTCCATAAGTATGTCCCCCTTTCAGGCATTATATGGTTGTCCTTGCTACACTCCTTTGAGTTGGGATCGGCTAGAGGACAGGGTTCTTATAGGACCGGATATTCTTTGGGAGATGGAGTAGCAGGTTGAGCGGATTCGTGAGCATTTGGAAGCTGCACATGATAGGCAAAAGAAGTATGTAGATGCTCATAGGACAGATCAGCAATTTACCATTGGCGACCGTGTGTTTTTGAGAGTGCACCCACGGAAGAGTCCGATCCATTATGGAAAGGGTTCTAAGTTGGTGCCTCGGTTTGTTGGCCCTTTTGAGATCCTTGAGAGGATAGGTCATGTTGCCTACCATCTTTCCTTGCCACCGAGTCCATCCCACATCCATGATGCCTTTCATGTTTCAGTTCTCCGACCTTATCATCCTGATGTGACACATGTTCTTGATTGGAACTCTTTACAGGTCAAGGATGGGCAACTTTCCATGGAGCCTGTGTGCATTCTTCAGTGTTGGGATTTGATCCTCAGGGGTTGCACCATCGACCAGGTAAGGGTCCTATGGGACCCAAATGATGAGACCTCGATGACTTGGGAGGATGCAGCGAAGATGAGAGAGATGTATTCTTATTTGTTTTAGGCTTCCAGGAGTAAGCCTAGTTTTGGGGGGGAGAATGTAGTACCCCTACTCGTTTGAACTCATTGGACTCATATTTTATTATTTGTTTTTAGTGGATATATTACCATGATTTGTATTCAGACTTATATGACATTATTTCATGCTTTATTTGGATATGAGATGCATAATTTATTTGCAGTATTTCAGTACTTGTGATTTATGGCATTTTATGGATTATTTCTATGTACTGACACTTTACTTTATCTATGCAATGTGGAATTATATGTTGTGTGTTTGCGAGTGTATTGGATGCAAGGGGACGATTTTCCTTCACTCATTTTGGTGAGACAGGGAACGTCGTGATTCTCTGTCATCAGTGTGTATGTCGTGTTTTCTATATTGTATATATGCATGTGTGGTTCGGTGATGTAGGATATTGCAGGTACAAGTACCGGGTAGGTACGGGGTATCGTCTCCACCTGGCTTCACAGGTCTGAGCGTGCCTTATATTTTCTGATGGAAGTGGAGGAGATAGTAGTTGACCCTATTTTATTCAGTTACACTCCTGTGAGTGTCATCAGCTGGTCGTCCTGTCAGTTTGTTCGGCCTTCGTATTTTGTTGTATGATCTTTTATGAGTAATTGTTTGAGGTTTGCTCAATTTGTGTTTTTAGTGGTTTGAATTAATTAATTAAATTTATGAAGTTATCTCATTATTGGTATGTTTGGTTTTTGAAATTATACTATAGTTGTATGTATTTTAAATGTATATTATCTCATTATTGGTATGTTTGGTTTTTGAAATTATACTATAGTTGTATGTATTTTAAATGTATACTATAGTTGTATATATATACACATAGGTAAATATGATTCATGTTTAATTATGTTGATTATTCTTAATATGATTATTTATAAGTTGAATAATTTGGATTCTACAACTTAACGTACCTTATATCGAATGATTATTGTCTTTTGTATAAAAAATGCATCTTTATTAATGATCATTTTTATTTTGATGCAAGTTTAAAATGCATGGTAGTAGATACTACGATTATATCGGACACACATACATATATATATTTGGAGGTGAATATTTAAATTATGTCTATGTGATTATTGACTTATGATACAAACATGATTATTCATAAAACGTATTTATGAATATTCGCATGTATATAAATTAGGATTATATATTATTTATTTACACGTTTAAAGTTTAATATTTACGTTTCAAATTATAATATAGTCACATGTTAGAAAGGTGGTGGGTGTTTAGACACCATAGCATAGCAACTAATTCGCATGACCGTTAGGGTGGCCAGCTAGACAATAACTATTGATTAGACTCAAGTCGACTAATACATGTGGCCAAACTAAACAAACAAAAACTATCGGTTAACTCCAACCTAAGGATAGCGACTTTGTCCCAAACTAGCTAGGAGTCGATAGGTGGCTAACACGTAGGCAAAACCATCGGTTTAGATGTAGAATTTAGAGGTTTAACATGGAAGCCATGGCTTAGACCTGGCAATATAATCAAGGAACCCGCTAAAGACAAACACATAAGTGTTTGTGACACTTTTCCAACCTCTCCATGGTGCGATCAAACTGATAAAGTCATGGTGGATGAAAGAAATAAGCGACGTTAAAATTGCAGTTTGACTTCTTCATTCCATGTAGGATGGAAGTAGACCAACAGTGGTGGCATAAAACCACAAGAAAAGATACTTATAACTGAAGTAAATAATAAGATAACAGACACATAGTACCATGAATCTAGGAATATCAATGATAGAAGGCAAATGTATAGTTAAAACATGCACGATAACAACAGAATATGCTTCAAGAGTTGTCATCTCTGATAGACATGGAGATGTGAGAAGAGTTTAAAGATAGACTCAATTAGAAGACTTCAAATCAATAACAATCATCGAGCCTCTGAATGGGGAGAGATCGTAGGAAAAACTAGGATAAATTGAGATGGAAGATAGGGAGATAGGGAATATTCAGAAGCAAGGAGAAACGATAGACTCCAGAAGGAAAGAAGAGAATAGGAGAGGGAATAGAGAAGATACTAGTATAGTATCGAAGAAAGAGAGAAGAGAATTTTTTTTTAATAGAGTGATAGGATAGATTCGAGATAGATTTGCAAGCAAGGCGTAGTTCTATTTGGCAAAAGAGCGTCAGAAGTCTTACAAACCAGTCCAAGCTTACAAGAGGTCGGATTTCTTTTAATTTTGGTTATTATTTGGAGTAAGAAAGTATGAAAAATTGTCTTCAATTAGATAAAATAGGTGAAATAGTGTTTATAGGAAAGATGATATTTCTATTTTTCAAAAGATTGTATTCTCAATTGTATTTATGTTAGTTGTTACTAAATATGTGTTATTAATCTTTTGGAAATAATGAAAGGAAATCATTAATGTGCAATCCATTTCTTATGGTTTGAAATTCTAAGTTTATATCACCTAATCTCTCTATATTCTCGGGCGTCCTGGTTCATTTACCTCTTTTCTCAACAAATGACAACATTGACTTATTTGTATTAATATAGTTGTAATTCTTATTTTCTGCAAATCTTAAATTGCAAGCTATTTATGCATTTGGCTGTTTTAAGAAAAGATTGCCTGCATTAGGATCTTGTGTAAATGGTGTTTGCAATCAAGTTTAAATTCCATTGCAATTATGGTTGAGTTTTCATTGTGTCATATCTTATTATATCTCCTTGGTCAAGTGTTGTTGTATAACCTTATTGATGCGAGTCATTGTGTGTTTTGTCCAAATGGTCAATCTTGGGTTAGTGATTGTGTATCCTTCACTTGTAGATTGTCAGGATTAGGTATGGCTGTCTGTTTCGCCATATAGTTGTCATAGAGAGATCTTTCCTGTAGTGTCCTATGAGAGAGAGTGGCTTTTGAGCAGGAGTCATGCCCGAAGTGGATGATAGGATAACCTGTCGAAAGTCAGTTAAAAAGTGATAGCCTAATAATTGATTTGGGATGGGTGAGATAAATATTAATTAAGATAATGTGCCTCATGCATAGGTGAGTGCTAGTATAGGGCTCATAATGTTACGAGTAGGCCTGGAATGGTAAACTTACCACCTTGTCTTCACGAAAGGATTGGTAGGGTCCGCATGAGACTTAGTTGGAACCAAAGGTTTAAGAGAGGTTACCAGGATAACCCAGAATGGGGGTCGGGACCTATGGAGGTTGTACCATGGTATCCATGTTAAGCTATGAGATGACACTCCCTCCTTAGAGTCACTAGTGTTTGTGAGTTGAGTCACATGGATGTTTGCAGAGTCTTGTAGTTCTTTCGTACTTGTCTTACTTTGCTTGCTTGAGGGTTTTCTACTATCTCCTAGCACGGTGGGGTGGTCCCATTTTGGGATCACATGGTTGGGTGGTAGTGCCACTTCCCATCAGATGTTCTAGAATGTATATTCAGGTGAGGAAGGGCTTTGCTCATGTTTCTGGGTTCGTGGTTCATGTACCAGCTCATGTTCGTGATCATTGTTCAGTTGAGACCTTGTGGTCATTGTATCAAACTTTTATGTAACCTTGATATTGTAACTTTGTAATCCGTGGTATTATTGGAAACCATGTATTTATGGATATTGTAAAAGGGAATGCATTGGAGTACTTTGATTCTTTCATTATGAAATTTAGATGTATGTGTAGATTTTATCTTAAGCATTTAATTTTCCTAATTAGCTGAACAATTGGATTAATCATGGTGTTAATATAATCTATGAATTAATCTTTGTTGGTAACTGTTAGGAAATCATACATTAGACTTCCATTGTGTTGTTAAATGTGCTATGGATATGATTATGCACTTAATCTTTTTTTAAAAAATTATTACGCCCTTTTAGTTGCCTAGTTGTATTGTTTTCCTTTAGGGTTTCTAGTGGGGCATTACACTCGTAGAGTGAATGGGTATCAAATAGTTGAGGGCCCTTGGAGACTTAGAGCTTGTAGTCAAACAAGTCAGGGGAATTTCCATGGTTAATCATGATCGCATGCATTCCTATAGAACAAAGTCTGGGAATTAGTTGAGGGTTTTGAAGCCTTCTTACAAGGAATTCCTAGGAGTCATCATACAACGCCAGATCATCTGACACCATAATAGGATCTCATTTTGACCATGTTTCCAAGTTGATAGAAAATAAGCATTTGGTTAGAGTTATTGTTATACCTGCTATCCCAGATAATGATTAAAATGGTTAAGTGTTTGAAAGTGATGCTCAAATTGCCATGTTCATCTAGCAATCATGTGACTTCACTGAATAACTCCAACCTAAAGTTGCAAAGGCATGTGAAGAACAAATTATTCAACTTCAAGCTAATAAGCTTTCATAAGGATTAATCACCTTGGAGAATTTATTTGGTTGTGATGATGCAAGAAATGATAAAGAAAATTTATAATATACAAAGGGTATTATACTAATATTCATGTCATAGATTACAAGAAGTTAAAGGTTGGAAAAGATGTTCCTCAATGGGATAGGGAAAGATTAATATCTTTCTATGAAAATTATGAGAGAGTAGTTGCTTGGTCATATGAAGATCTAAAAGTGTATGATCTTGGGATCATCCAACACACCATTGATCTTGTGGAAGAAGCAAAACCCATCTAACAAAAGAAAAGGCCAATTAATCCTAAGATTGAGTCTTTGATGGGTTAGGAGTTAATAAAATTAATTGATTCCCAGATTGTATATCTAATCAAACATAACAGTTGGGTCTCTAACCTGGTTCTAGTCCAAAAGAAGAATGGAGATATCCACCTGTGTATGGATTTTTGAGTTATGAATAGAGCATCTCTGAAGGATCATTATCCACTACCCTTTATGGAGCAAATCCTACAAACAATAGTTGGCTCTGAGATGTTCTCCCTACTCGATGGTTTCTCTAGATATAACCAAATTCAAGTCAAAGAGGAAAATCAACATAAAACTACTTTCACCACCAAGTGGGGAATATTCACATATACAAAAAATTCATTCGGTTTCTCTAATGTGGGAGCCACTTTTCAGCAAGTGATGGATATCGCCTTGAAAGAGTTAATAAAAAAAATCATATTGATCTATCTTGATAACCTCACTATATTCTCTAAATCAAAAGAGGATCATTTTGATCATTTAGAATTCGTTTTCCAAAAGTGTAAAGAGTTTGGGGTTTCCCTGAATCCCAAAAAGTGTGTGTTCAGAGTCCCACAATGAAATTTGCTTGTACATGTTGTGTCAAAAGATGGGGTTTCAGTTGATCTTGAGCAAGTAAAAGCCATCAAGGAACTACTTTTGTGGGTTAACAAGAAAGGTGTGCAATCTTTATTAGGAAATACTAAATTTGTAAGAAGATTCATATCATGTCCTGAGGTCCCGCCTCGAGTGAAGAAGTTGAGTTAAGGATATGGAATAGATTGAGTTTAGGCACTTGAGTGAACCACCCTACCCATATAGCTGGTGTTTTTCCTACTTTTAACCAATCCATGGAGGACTATATCTATCCAAAACTACCTGCTCTCCATCTATTTGGTTCTTAGAGAGTTCACTTTAGATGGTCGGAGGGAGGGAGCATCATCCCTCACCCTCTATCTGGAATATAGATTAGCTTTGCAAGATTAATCAGACAAATTACTCTCATGCTTAAAAAGGAAAAAAAATTCAAATGGACAAGTCAAGCGAGGGAAGCCTTTGAGAAAATCAAGGAAGATATTTCTACTACCCATTGTTGGTTAATCTAGATCTCTGCAAAGACTCTATCATGTATGTTTATAATAGAGAATTTAGCATTGCTATGGTTTTGACTTAGAAAGATGATGAAGGGAAAGGTAAGCATCTCATGGCTTTTCATTCAAGGACCCAAAGAACCATGAAGTTAAATATAACCTTGTCAAAAGATAGGCTTTTTCTATTGTCAAGGGACTCAATAAATTTAGACATTTTATTTCCTATATCAAGACGATAATATTTGTAGCACAGTCTAGTGTGCATGAGTACGTTATGGAAGGAGAAATCACTAATAAGTGAGCAAATTGGATCACATAGATCTTGGAATATGATGTGAGGTCCAACCAACTAAATTTGTCCATAAAAGAGGGCTATGAATGCTTTACACTAGAAGGTGAGATCCCAACTGAGGAAGAACAACTATAGTCAATCTTATTCAACCAACCTGAGTCTGAGGAATGTTGGGTGATCGACATAATGGATTTTATGCAAACTGGGAAATATCCAACAAACCTTCCTTCTCATAAAAGAAGATTCTACATATTGTAGAATGTTGGTTATGTACTTATATAAGGAGTCTTTTTTAAAAGGAATATTAACAACATTCTGATGTGTTGTGTCAACAAACAACACGCAGAGAAAGTTCTTAATGATGAATAATGATGAACAAGAAATACCCTAATCAGTACTGAGAGGGGGGGGGGCTGAATCAGTACATACAAAAAATTCTTAACAACTTATAAGCTTAAAAAAATGCTAACCAGTTGTCTTCATCACTGAGCTTAACCATGGCAATACCAGTTAAACACAATAAGACTTCAGACAGCTAAACCAGTAAAACTAAATACTTCAAATAACATTCAACACTTGATAACTACTTCACCAATATACTCATGCATTTGTTGTATCATTAATACCATAACCATTAGCTTTGCATGCATATTCACCTAAACAAAGACTGATCAATCATCACATGAAAAATGCACAACCCATGACACAGTTTTTTCACATGGAAACCCAAATGGGAAAAACCACGGTGGGGATGAATAACCTGGAGCTTGTTTTTGAACTCTTTTGAAGCTCGCTCTATTAGGAGCCTAGTCTGGTTAAAGACTTTACAATAAGGTTCTATTACAAACCGATCATGTTAAAGATCACCCGGTTAAGGGATGGCTATATACCTTATTAAAGGTTACTTTGCTAGACGATTTGAAGAACTCAATGATCTTGAGTCACCTGGTTAGAGGATTTGCAATAAGCCTATTAAAGCTACCCAGTAAAGATATTTTCCTACTGTTGAAATGGTTAGAAGACAACAGGTAAAGCTCTAATTTGATAACAGCACTACATGCTAAGGCAAATCCTTTTCAGCTCCTCTACTCTGCAATCACACTGCAGTTTTCCACTCACTGGTCTAGCAAGTATCTCGTCACTCAGATACAAACACAATATTTTCCAACACAAACAATAACAAATGTCATCGACCTTATGGAAAACAATTAGGTAGATAGCATAAACCCTAAACCCTAAAAATTTTAGGTTTACAATTACAAGCAGTTCAATCCTGACTGTTCAAACACTTTGCATAGAATAAAACAATCTCAAACAGATCACAAGTCATTCTGCATCATCCATTCTTCACCGCATATGGAAATTAGTAACCCATCACGCTCTTTTGACATACCACTAAGAAGAATGTTTATTCATGAGGTAGACATTTAATGCAATCGATCTTCACATGCAAGATCCTCAAGTAAATCCTTCACGTGCACAAAACTGATGTGGCATCTCGATCTCATCCTTATCTCTTAGCTAACTCATCACAAAATGTTATCTGTTGCATCGCACAAGATAGATTGCCAAATCTAAAACCGTAGATCTGAGACTACCAACCAGTAGTCACACTTGGTGAAACCCTGACACCGGTCTACTTCATCCCTTCATAGTGGTTCTTCTACTTGAACATCAATAACAACTTCTTCCGATCTTCATATCGGTTCACCTGCACTTATTGACATCAATGACAACATACATTATCATCATACCGGTTCATCATATGCCAATAGCCTCCCCCTTTGGAATTGATGGCAATAGTAAGTGTAGCATTGCAACTATAAACAACATAGACCAGTGCAACTACAACATATATCTTCATCACTTTAGATATCTTCTCCCCCTTTGACGACAATGCGAAAGTGGAGGCACAAGCTTCCATTCTCCACTATGTTGCTCCCCCTGTGGATTAGCATCCTTCAAAACATCAATCCTAAAATATTGAACACTATAGTACCTGACTGATGTAGAGCACACATTTTTAATTTACTTCATGAAGGGGCAGAACCCCTAATTCACCTCTCAAATAGGTAAATGTAGTTTTCGGTAAGGGCTTAGTGAATATGTCTGCTAGCTGCTCCTTACTGGAAACATGTTCTAATACAACCTCTTTGTTTTGAACCTTTTCTCTCAAGAAGTGATACTTGAGCTCAATGTGCTTAGTTCAAGCATGCAATACCGAATTCTTGGAAATATTTATTGCACTTGTGTTGTCACAAAATATACTCATTGGTTCAGATATACGTACTTTGAAACCATCTAATACATGTTTCATCTAGATTGCTTGAGTGTAGTTCATAAATGTTGCCACATAATCTACTTCAGCTATAGACTGGGAAATATAGCTTTGCTTCTTACTCGTCCATGAGACTAGTTTTCCACCAAGAAAGAATGCTCCACTAGTTGTGCTCTTCCGGTCATCCATATTACCTGCCCAATCTGCATCGGTATATACTTTGAGATTAAAATCACCATTGTATG
Organism: Cryptomeria japonica; assembly: GCF_030272615.1. Taxonomy (NCBI): domain Eukaryota; kingdom Viridiplantae; phylum Streptophyta; class Pinopsida; order Cupressales; family Cupressaceae; genus Cryptomeria; species Cryptomeria japonica. The sequence continues at coordinate 275,150,096 of NC_081408.1, read as the reverse complement.
GATACCACAATCCATAATCAACTATCTCTTTCAGGTATCTAAGAATCCTCTTGACTACTACCAAGTGGGATTCTCTTGGACTTTTCTGAAAATGGGCCACAATGCCCACTGCATGAGCAATATTCAATCTATTGTGTACCATATAGTGCAGCTTACCGATCATTGATCGGTGCTCCTTCTCATTCACCAACATTGAATCATCTTCCTTAGTCAATTTGCAGTCGGTCACCATCGGTGTACCAACCGGTTTGCTCTCCTCCATGCCAAAGGTCTTCAATACCTCTTTGACATACTTGGATTGGGTAATAAAGATACCCTCTTTCATCTACTAAATATGTAGACCAATGAAGAACTTTATCTCTCCAATTAGAGACATCTCTAACTCTTTCTTCATTTCATCTGCAAATGCATGGCTCATTTCATCATCTCCTCCAAATATTATGTCATCTACAAACACTTCACAGATTAGAATATGATCACCTTTAGATTTCAGGTAGATGTTGTTGTCCTCACTTGTTATTTGAAATCCTATCTTCACAAGATGAGAGTGTAACCATTCATACCATGCCCTTCGTAATTATTTCAATCCATATAGGGCCTTGTGTAATCTACACATCATGTTACTATCTTCTGATAAGGAAAACCCATCTGGTTGCTCAATATACACTTCCTCTTCTAGGATTCCATTCAAGAATGCAGAATTCACATCCATCTGGTATACCTTGAATCCCTTAAATGCTACAAATGCAAGTAGCATTCAAACACCTTCTAGTATAGCCACTAGGGCAAAGGTTTCTCCATAGTCTTCTCCCTCTTCCTGAGCATATCTCTTGCATACAAGTCTTGCCTTGTTCCTTACAACTATGCCTTCTTCATTCAGCTTATTCCTGAAAACCCATTTGGTACCTATGACATTCTTGTGTTCCGGTCTAGGTACCAAAGACCATGTTGCATTCTTTTCTATCTGGTCCAACTCCTCTTCCATTGCCTTAATCTAGTCTTCATCTGTAAGTGCCTCTCTAGTGGTCTTAGGCTCAAATTTAGAAATCATGCAAGAGTTTTCTTTCACCTTTCTTCTTGTGAGTATCCATGCATCTTTATCTCCTATGATCTTCTTCGGATCATGATGTAGTTTCACATATCTAGGAATGACTCTAGTTGGTTCTACTTGCTTTTCCTCTTCTTCTTCTTCTCCATCTTCTTCTTCATCTACTGCAGCTTCTACCGATATAGGAACACTGAGGTTTTTTCTTATTTCTTTCCTAACCAGTTCCCAAAAGATTACACTTGGTTCATCTTCCACTTGCTCGCTGCTAGTTTCCTCAGGTTTCTCAGGGGATTCATCAACCCTGACATTAATACTCTCAACAATTTTTTCAATCCTATTATTGTAGCACTTGACAGCTTTACTTTTAGTGGAATCTCCCAAAATTATTCCTTCATCACATTTAGCATCAAACTTTCTCAGATGCTCACCTCTCTTGATAAAACACTTACTACCAAATACATTAAAATAACTCACAGTGGGAGTCTTCCCGATTTAGTACTCATAGGGGGTTTTGTTTTTATCTTTCTCAATGAGTACCTAGTTCATAGTATAGACTGCAGTGCTCACCGCTTCTCTCCAAAAAGTGTGAGCAACCTTTCCTTGGATAAATATTGTTCTAGCCACTTCAACTATAGTCATGTTGTTCCTTTCTGCTATGCCATTATGTTGTGGTGTCCTTGGGGCAGACAATTACCTCTTGATACCATTCTCTTCACAGTACTTGTTGAATTCATGAGAAGTGAATTTACCTCCTTGATCACTTCTTAAGCATTTTATCCTTTGACCACTTTCCTTCTCTACCAATGCTCTAAAGGCTTTGAACTTTCTAAGTGCCTTAGACTTGTCTTTCAAGAATGTGACCCACATCATTCTTGAGCAGTCATTAGTAAGAATCATGAAATACCTATCTCCATGAATACTTCGAGTTTTCATTGGACCACACAGATTGGTGTTCACTAGATCAAGTAAGATCTCTGCTGAAAAAGACTTACCTTTGAAAGTTGAGGAAGACATCTTCCCAAGTTGGCATTCTCTACACAAAGAATTATTTGGTTTGTTCAGCAAAGGCAATCCTCTTACTGCCTTGATCTTACTAGCTTTTATAATATTGTCAAAGTTTATATGACAAAGTCTTCTATGCCATATCCAACTGTCATCAAACTTCACCATCAGACACTGACTAATCTTGGCATTCAACTGAAACAAGTTACCTCTGGTCTGCTTACCGGTGGCAATAAGTTCACCACTCTTTCCAATTATACTGCAGACTCCACCTTTGAACTCCAGAATGAGTCCTTTGTCATTTAGCTGAGCAACACTCAAAATGTTATGCTTGAGACCTTCTACCCAATATACATCATACACACTACTCTTTCCATTTAGTGATATGGATCATTTACCTTTCACCAATCATGGTGCATCATTGCCAAACCGGACAACACCTCCATCATATTCTTCTAGAGATAGAAACTTTCTCCAATAACTAGTCATGTGGTGAGAACACCCACTATCAGTAATCCACTCATTAGAGTTGTCAATGTGAGAGACAAGGGCTTTCTTGTCAGACACTTCTTCCTTTACAGCTACAAACACTATGTCCTCATTCTATTCATCCTCAGATTCTTCATCAGTAACACCTTCATCTACTACAACAAGACAATTTCTCCTACCTCCTCCTTTATACTTTCTAAACCTCTCTGGTTTATCCTTATTGTCATTGTTAGGATAGTTAACATCTATATGTCCTATCTTATTGTAGGAAAAACATTTTAAAGGAAGGTTACCTTTGTATTTTCTGGTGCTTTTTGGAAGTCTCTTGGCAAGAAGAGCTTCAAACTCCATCAGAATCTCTTCATCATCCATATCTCTGCATTGCCTGGATTCATAACTGGTACTTACTTCTTTTCCTTTTTTGGTTGGTGCAGCAGACACTCTAAAGGCTGACTCAGTCTTCTGAACACTGCCATCATAGCTATTCAATTCATATGCAGTCAACTTTGCAATGATAGAGTCTAAGGATACCTTGGTTTTGTCAATAGACCTTAGCTCCTCAATAGCAGCAACTCTGATTGCATAGAGCGATAACAATGATCTCAAAACTTTACTGACAATGGTGGCATCATCAATTGTTACACTAGTGCTCTTGATATTTCCAACCACAGTCTTGATCCTTATGCCATATTGTTGAATGGTCTCTCCTTCAACCATCCTCATGTCTTCAAATTTTCCTCTAAGGATCTCTTCCTTTGCTTGCTTGACATGCTCATCACCACCATAAATAGTTTCCAGAGTGTCCCATACATCCTTAAGATTGTCCTTATCTTGTACATCAATAAACTCAATATCGGCCAGGCTGCTAATAAGGGCTTCCATGACTTGCCCATTTTCTTGAATCTCTCTTTTTTGATCATCGGTTAGAGTGCCAGTGGGGATAACATAGAAATTCTCAACATAGCTCCAGTGTTGAGCACCCAAAATCTTTATATAAATCTTCATTCTGTCCTTCCATATTTTGAAGTTATCTTTATTGAACTTAGGACCTTCCCTCTTCATCATTAAAGTAGGATCTTTTACCTCAAGAAATTAAGCTTATATCATCGAGGACCTAGAGTTTCTCTGATACCAATTGATGAATAATGATGAACAACAAATACCCTAATTAGTACTGAGAGGGGGGGGGGTGAATCAGTACATACAAAAACTTCCCAACAACTTATCAAGTTAAAATAATGCTAGCTGATTGTCTTCATCACTGAACTTAACCATGACAATACTAGTTAAACACAGTAAGACTTCAGACAGCTAAACCAGTAAAATTGAATACTTCAAATAACATTCAACACTTGATAACTACTTCACCAATATACTCATGCATGTGTTGTATCAGTTATACAATAACCATTAGCTTTGCATGCATATTCACCTAGACAAAGACTGCTCAATCATCACATGAAAAATGCACAACTCATGACACACAAATTTTTCACGTGGAAACCCAAATGGGAAAAACCATGATGGGGATAAATACCCACAAGCTTGTTTTTGAACTCTTTTAAATCTCGCTTTGTTAGGAGCCTAGTCTGGTTAAAGACTTTACAATAAGGTTCTATTACAAACCGATCATGTTAAAGATCACCCGGTTAAGGGATGGCTATATACCCTATTAAAGGTTACTTCGCTAGACGATTTGAAGAACTCAATGATCTTGAGTCACCTGGTTAGAGGATTTGCAATAAGCCTATTAAAGCTACCTAGTAAAGGGATTTTCCTACTGTTGAAATGGTTAGAAGACAACAGGTAAAGCTCTGATTTGATAACAACACTACATGCTAAGACAGATCCTTTTTAGCTCCTCTACTTAGCAATCACACTCAATAGTTTTCCACTCATTGGTCTGGCAAGTATCTCATCACTCAGATACAAACACAATATTTTTAAACACAAACAATAACAAATATCATCGACCTTATAGACAACAATTAGGTTGGTAGCATAAACCCTAAAACCTAAACATTTTAGGTTTACAATTACAAGAGATCCAATCCTGACCATTCAAATACTTTGCATAGAATAAAACAATCTCAAACAAATCACAAGTCATTCTACATCATCCATTGTTCACTGCATATGGAAATCAGTAACCCATCACACTCTCTTCACATACCACTAAGAAGAATGTTCAATCCCGAGGTAGAAATTTAATGCAATAGATCTTCACATGAAAGATCCTCAAGAAAATCCTTCACGTGCACAAAACTAAAGTGGGATCTTGATCTCATCCTTATCTCTTAGCTAACTCATCACAAAATGTCACCAGTTGCATCGCACAAGCTATATTTCCAAACCGGAAACCCTAGGGCTGAGAATACCAACTGGTAGTCACACTTGGTGAAACCCTAACACAGGTCCACTTCATCCCTTCATACTGGTTCTCCTACTTGAACATCAATAACAACTTCTTCCTATCTTCATACCGGTTCATCATATGCCAATACTTAATGAGTTCCATAGTAGCCTTGCAAGTGGACATTTCTCTGCCAAAACTACCTCTATAAAAAATCATGCATATCGATTACTTATGGACCACCATGTTCAATGACTCTTATGCACTAGTCAAGTCCTACAAAGAATGTTAGTTTTTTGCAAGGAAGTGAAAGAATGTCACCATGCCTCTTAATTCGATAGTGGTAGATGAACCATTTGCATAGTGGGGATTGGACTTTATCAGGATGATCAACCCAGTTTCTAGCATCAAACGCAAATGGATTCTTATAGAAATTCACTATTTTACTTGATGGACCAAATCCATCCCACTAAAAAATATAACGGAGATAAAAATCTTTGAAATTTCCTAGAGGAATTAGTAACAAGGTTCGCCTTGCCAAAAACCATTATCTCAAATAATGCAAGAGCCTTTCTAGGTTCCAAGGTATGCCAATCTGCATTAGACCATGGGATTTTTCTTAAAACTTCTTCAAACTATTATTCGTAGGGAAATGGTCTTGAAAAATCAGCAAAAAAGAATCTAATCCAACTTATTAAGATGATAGGGTCATAACGCAAAAAGGAATAACACGGACATTTGAAAACAACACTTTGGGCAGATAGGACCACACCAAAGGAAGTGCTAAAGACCTCACTATATTAGGTGGCTATGACAAGGATGTTATATTTCCCATTTCTATGGAAATTCTTGCATTACAGTTTCTTAAATCTCTTGAAATTAAAGAAAATGGAGCTATGGAGGTCCTAATGGAAGAGTTACTTGATGTGCAAGAATCAAGGGAGAAGGTATTGAGTTCCATGTCTATTTGTCAACAAATTTTTAAAAGGTGGTTTGACTAGAAAACCTTTGACCCAAGTTTCAAGCAAGGTGATTTCGTCTTAAAATACAATGAATGTGTTGTACTCCTGGTCAACATGCTAAATTTGATACCCTTTAGGAAGGACCTTTCTACATTTCAAGTTGTAAAAAACATAATGCTTTTGAACTAGAAAATTTAGAAGAAGAATCTCTAGGGATTCCTATAAATGGAATCCACCTTAAAAAAATTAATTAATGTTTTCCATACACAAGTTTAAGTTATGTAATTACTATAAATATGTAAATTTTGTATAGTTTGAGCCATGAAATTCCATCAAAAGTCATGCAAAGAAAAATTCAGAAACCATATAATGCAAACCAAAAGATTTATACATTATGTCATGAAATATTTAAAAATTTAGGATCATTTAGAACCATTTACATTTCACACATATGCATATCATGATATAATTGGACAAGAATCGTTTCTCCCCAAGCAAAGTAGGTACCATCCTCCAACATATAATACAGATAGTGAGACCAACCTATAGAAAATTCATGTCCACTGAGGTTGGTATTCATCCTGCCACTAATCAAACCATAAATGAATAATACAAGCCATGGAATGTGTCTTTGTTGCTCCATCGCCCACTCTAAGACCATCCAAGTTCGGTCCATCGAAAGATCATCAGTATCACACACACTTTGCAAGTACCACTGCATTCCCTCTAGTCTATACTTGGGGATCACTCTACAGATAGGCACCTTCAAGATCCGCCAAATGTCAAGTAGGGTGATGTTGGCCTCACCTGTCGGCAAGTGAAAAGAACATTTCTTTCTATGCCAACAATCAACTAACATTATCATCATCATTGCATGACATCATATCCAAGGCATAGTAGTGCTCGCTCATCACTATGTAGCTAACTCCACAACACCATGGTGGGAGGCCAATGCTCTCATGATCCCAAAATGATGGGATCCTCCTACAACCATTTAACCACTTTCATTACCATTTTCCTCTAACATTATAACCCATCCCAAGCCTTGGGGAAACTTATTGAAGCCTCTTGATCCTTTCTTCCTTTTTTGTTTCTTCCTTTTTCCCCACCCTAGGCAAAGACGATGTTTCCCTAAATAAGACGTTGAACTTGCCTTCCTTGCACCATTCTGTAGAATAGTGATAGAATTCCATAGTCCAAACCTTATCTCCCTTTGCCTGGTCATGCAGACACTAATCTAGGAATCAAAGGCAATGTAGGCATTTTCACAGTTGCGCTTGTGGTGATCATCTTTGCAGATGTTGATCCCGAGGTATAGACATCGTCTAGAAATTGATGTCTATGCCCGACCCCTTTTACCCCTCATTAATTACCCATAATTAATGTTATTCTACCAAAACACTACATCAAGCTAAGGATACATACCAGTGGACCGTACTCTGGTAGTCTCTCATATTGGTGGACCCTCTCAGAGCGATGCTCGTGTTATAGAATGTGCGGCATGGTGCTCCTTTTCTTTGATCACTAGAGGCTCAATGAATAGTGTGTGTGACAATGACCCCTCCATGGGCCCCAGGTGGCTTATATGGACCTTCCTCTTGCCTTTATGTCTTGTATTCTCCACTCCTTCGAGTCTCCTCTTCCATTTTCATCATGCTTTTTTCTTTTTCCTCATCTTTGTCATCTTTCTTCCTCTTTTTTACAAAATTTAATCCAAAAATTTGAAATTTTTTGATTAAATTCTCAAGGGGGCATACCTCACCTGCATCTTCACGCTGGGGCATCTTTATTTACCAATTTTCTTTCTACATAAAAGAGGGGAAACATGTAGACGTCTAAAATTAATAAATTAATATTTAATTAATTTAATCCTTTCCACATAATTAATTAATTTAATTGTGTTGATCCCCTTCCTCTTAGGGTTAATTAAATAAAATTTATTTAATCTTATCACTAGTATAGCCCTGTAATTAATTTATCAAAATTAATTATTCTCCTTTTCTTCTAAAGTTATTCCAATGATTATTCCTTCCAAATCTCTATTAGTTAATTAATTTTAATTAACTATGCTAATCATGTGATTCCTACAAATCACTTTCCCTAATCCTATCATCTAGCCTAATTAATCACTTTCTAATCATACTTATCATTTTCCTCAATATTATATTCCTCCTCATTATCTCTCCTCATGTCACATCCTCCTAACTTTCACACTTGCACTCTAATCCCTCATTAAGCCACCTAATCAATCCCCTTAATCATTTAAACATCCCTAATCACCTTGACTAGGGATGAGTCAACTCCTTGCCATAAATGGCTTTCTTCTCTCACCTTCCAAACCTTAAATGCACCAACTTTGTCTCTTCCAAGGAATGTCAAATCCTTACACATTTTCATGCCCCCTCTTCCCAAGTAATTTTTAATTCCTTTTCTCATTTAGTCTTCCCACACAATCTTCTATTTTAAAATTTTTAATTCCTCTTCCCTTCCCCCAAGGAATTTTATACTCCTAATCTCTTCCCAATATACTTGGGGAACTCTTCCCCATCTACTTATGGGGTGTGGAGACAATAAATGCCTTTATGACATATCTCTTGGATCTCACACCTTGTCTTCTCAATCCTCTCTTACTTTCTTTCCATCTGAGCCCTCCATTTCAAATCAATCTTGGCCCTCCATTTTGGCCTCCTCAAATCTATAAATTGGAGTCCTCTCTCCTTACAAATCATCCACTTTTATGTAATCTTATGTTGTTTATTCGAGCTCCAAAATCATCCCTCACACCATCATAAAGCCAAAATCTTGCCATGCTTATCTAGTCCATCATTCGTCTTCTCTTAGCCAATATCCATCATCTTAATCTTGTTGTGTAGTGGAGAGAAATCCACAATCCACTATCAAAGGAGAAAATCAAATCAAGTGGAGAAAGGGCACATTTCTAGTTCCGCAAGCTCAATCAAAGGAAGAAGAAAGGATCTAGGTATAATGGTCTTTGTGGGTTTGTTTGAATGTTTTTTAGTGTTTTTAGATGATTTATGTAACTAACCATTATCCCTAGGTTTTAACCTCTTCATATCCAAATAAAGGTAAGATGATTTACATAATATGTTTTAACTAGAAAAAGGTATAATAGACAATTTTAATGATGTAAAGACCAAGCAATGTTTATAGTTACAAAAAGCATGAATTTTTTTAAGAGAAATGGGGAGAGAACCCCAAAATTATGTACATAAATTCTTTTCATAGAGAAAGAATAACTATGATTAAAAAATTGAGTTCAAATCCCTAACCAAGTTAGGGTTTGGTTACAAAAAGAATAAACAATTCATCGGACCAAGATTTGATTTCTTGCTTGCATATTTGGTTTTTTGGAAGCTGAAAGAGGACTGGAATAGATTTTGTTGCAGTCAATGGAGATAAAATCCCAGGATTCTTGGGTAGCCCTGTCATTGTGATGGTGATCTAATCATCCTTTGATGAGACAGAAGGGCTCTGCAATAATAAATGGGTGTGAAGCACCTACAATCACATTTCTAGGGTCTAACAAGAAGTTATGGCATCGTCCTGAGGTGGTTGAGACCTAATCTAGATCAAATTTTGGCCATCAACAGAGGCAAGCATTCATTATCAACCTATAGTCGACAACCACCCTACCTAACCATCAAATTTTGAATTATGCTCCTTCAGGTTTGAATTTTGGTCATCGATCCTCTCTTTGTGTTTTAAATGGATGGTGGAGATGCATTGGAAAATCCTTTATAATGGTTGGTTAAGTTGTGATCATTCATCAAATATCATAGTTAGAATGGATATCCCAAGTCACTTGAAATATCTTTTATATAAAACATTCCCCTACATCCTCACAGTCCTAGTGCGACCTTCCATGCTCTCACAATAGTTGCACCAAATATCTTGTCCTTGAGGGCTAGACCCACCATGCCATGTGAGTTCCATGGTCTTCGAACAAAATTTCCTCGTCGCCTACAATACTAAATGAATAAGTGAATTGAGTCATGAAAGAGTAAGGGGGATGTAGGTGATGAGGGAAAGGTTTGACCCCGTGTCCCCAAAAGTACTAACCACTTGGAGAAAATGACCATGTGGGGGCATGGGGGTCACAATGTTTGAACCAAAGTGTGACTAGTAAATGGTACAAATGGGACTGGTAGGAGAACGATTTTGGGTCCTTCAGCTGATAAGGATAAGTGATGTGATCGACTATATCAAGTCAATGTATGTTAGATTAGAATGTGGGCCGAGAAGAGACTAAGGCGTAGATATAGGGTTTATGGTGTTAGCCTTATATTTTAGACTTAACCATTATCAGAGGCTAAGCCCATTTTAATTATCTCTAATCGGTTATTTACAATGGGAAAAGGTGCGCAATAATTTCCAATAGATACCCAATTGATTGAAGAATTGTTGGTTAAGATCTTTCCAAATCCACTTATGAGAATTATTTTCTATCCATTCTCCAAGTTTTTGGTAAACAAAGGACATATCTAGTGGATCATAACTTTGACATAAAAAATATTATTTTTTGAAAAAATGTGTCTCCTTTCCTAAACAACAAAAGTGGGTTAGAAAACTACTGGGCTATTGTATTTAAATTATCTACAAAAAGGGAAGGAGGATGTGATGATTAATCATTTATCTAGCCAAATTGAGGACCAAGGGACCATATATGTGTTAAACACACTACAATACTAAGAGGGGGGTGAATCAATATTCAAATATAGCTCAAACCCTCCTTCATAAACATCAAACCTTAAAACAAATCAGCAATAGTGAAATAGAATATCAAAATTTACGTAAGTATACACTAGATTTACATGGAGAACCCAACAAGCAAAAAACCACAGTGAACAAGCTACTTGGGGATACTATCCAAATCTAGCCTCACAAATTGAAATAAGATTATATTAGGTTTTATGGCCTACAACCCAAAGGAAGTTTCAACTCCCTAAATCATAATTTTATGGCTACAACCAAAGGAAGTTCACTACTCCCTAATAATTTCAACACTTATAAAAGGAGCCAGCCACCTTAGATTGATACAAATAATTAATAAGATTCTACTGCAACAATTTAGACTGACCAAAAATAAATTCTTTTGGCTCGCTGTCTCTAGCACACTTATGGGATTATTCAAAAGAGGTTATCTTCAACTAACTGCCTCTAGTATGCATTAAGTGCTTCTTTGCCACACCACACACACACACTCATTTAAAAATGATTGTATATCATTTATATCCTCTACAAGCATCAATAAAATTTCTCTAAGTTGGCCAAGATGAATCATGTAGGCATGAAACATGCAACACACAAAGAGGTCAGCACCAAACACTTTCAAGATGGAAGGGAAGTAATTGCAGACTAAGGAAAGAGATAGGCAGGACCCAAAAAAAAATTCACATATCTCCACGTGGGCACAACCGTCAAATAATTACCACAAGTATCTTAGGTTTTCCTAGAAAACACAGCCTTTTATCCAAAAAATTCAATCAACAAATAATATTGAAAAGGACAGGAACCACTATGCAAAGCGCATATGAGCATCATGTGAATTTCAACATCATTTCATTGTCACCCTTTCACACTATCACATTCAATTGAGCTGGCATATACAAACAGATATTGAAACTCTAGCATCACTTGTAAACTAGTCAATATACTTTTGAGATATAACAATTTAGTTCTTACTTTTGGTACACCTAAAACTTGAGAAGAAGTAATATGAAATCAATATGACAAAGTCCCCCAAATTGCAAGAACAAATATTGAAATGAAGAGAAATGTGGAACAATCTTTTGATCCATCCTATTTAGGCAACAATACCAACTATACTTTGCAAGCCCTTGAAGGTTTTTCCTAAACTTGTATGACCATAGGAGAGATACATACATACTTCACAACTTCCTCTATCTTACTTCCAAACTATGAAGCTATTTTTTCAATTGTAGAAAAATAAGGTATGGGCTTTAGGATCTTTCTTGTCTTAACCATAATCAAACATCTTTAAACAACTTTCAAACATAAACTTCAAAAGATAAGGTGCAAAGAGAAAACAGATGGTACAAATTCTTAAACATCTTTTCTAGTCTTTCAACATGTCACTTCAAGGCTCATTTGACATCCAACAATAAATATCGGATCAACACATTTTGACATCCAGCCATGAACTAACAACATACAAACATCAAATGATAACCCATGATATCACTATAACTACAACACTCTCCCCCTTATGTTGACATCAATGACAACACACTATCACCATAGCTACAACAATCTCCCATTAGATTCACATCAATGACATCACACTACCACCACAACTACAACAATATGTTCTATCATTGTCAAGTTGAATTTAATTCTTATTAGTCCAATAAGAATGGTAATAGAAACCAACACTTTAATGTTTTAGTATTAAATACAAAGTGGGTCCATAAGAAATCTTGGATGCACTTGGGATGGCAATTACTTATGATACAAATATAAAATTATTCTCTGTACTAATTCTACTCTTTTTAACACACTATTACTTGAATCACATGCCTCTCCTTCTATATGACACTCTCATTTCTTAAAGACACGTGAATGAATCAAAAATACTTTCTTTGAGGTTTATATAAAAATGACATAAATAAATTTGTAGTTAAATCCAACACATGCTTACACCATAAAGGTAAAATTATTAAGATTGTATGCACTCTACAACCATTTACCATTTTGTTATCCTCAATTTGTAGTTGACTCAAATCATGGGAAAACTCCTATGGAACTCGTATGTTTCATAGCCCACAGACTCTAGGCATGCTTTACATGATGAGTCTTAGTTCCCCACATGCATGATTTGATCCCACCAAAGTCAATTTGATCAGATCAAACATTAGTCTTTGCATTTTGTTAGTCTTTCAGCTTCAAAAGTTAGTCTTTTTCCCAATTTGTGTAAATTCAAGAATAGAACCTGATTTTACATTTGTTTGTTAGAGTCACTTGTATTTTGGGTTTCAAAACCCAAATTGCAAGTTTTTAGCACTTTATTAGTGCATTTTAGGTTTTGAAACACAAAACCCACAATACACACTCCTATTTCTACACATATAGCATTAATTAAGACTTTAGTTAAGCTTTGAAAAGATTTAAATGTTTTTGTTGTTATTTTTGCTTTGTCTTCAGTCATTTCTGCATCCTATGCTTTGCCTCTCATCATGCTTTCTTGTCTTGAAGCTCTTTGGTGCAATCTTCCTTTCTTCAACCTACTCGCGGGTATTTATTTGTTTTCATTTTTTTCTTTATTATTTACATTAGGGTTTCATTTATTTCTATTTTTTGAGGTTGGGGTTATAAGCCCCTACCCTCATGTTTTCTTACTTCTACCTTTGATGGGTGGAGTTTGAGCTCGGTAGTTCAAACTACACCCATGTTTGGTGTAATCCAAACTTTCTAGCCTAGACTCCACCTAATCTTAATAGCTTAGCACCGGAGCATTGGTTAGGTTTCATGGACCAACCAACACATGTTTCATCATGTTGGTTGGGCCATAAAGATCATCCAACACTTCTCCCTTATATTTTCTATCAAGACAACACTAGTGTGTCTGTTGAGGGTAAAAACTCAGCCAACACACTTAGTGTGTTCGTTAGGTCTTAATCCCCAGCTGACACAAACCCACCTTAACACTAAGTCTAGGTTGGGGTTCAAAACCCAGCCCACACTTATGGTTCTTTCCCTTGGGTGTAGGTCGGGTTTCAATCCCCAACCTGCACCATGTTGACTTACCAAAAGTTGTCAATCAATTTTTGAAACCCGATTGACAAGTTAAGCTTTTCCCAAAGAATGTTAATCAGGTTTCAAAACCTAATTGACACCTTTTGACTTTTCACTACCCTGCACAATATTTATATTGGGTTTCAAGACCCGATTTACATGTATTTGACTAACAATGTGCAAATCGGGTTTTAAAACCAGATTTACATATTTATATGATTTATACTACTCTTTCAACTTGCAAATCAAGTTTTAAAACCCGATTTGCAAGCCTTTGAGTCATACCTTGTGAAAATGAGATTTTAACATATAATTTGCAAATTTTGATAAAATACGGGTTTTTCCTAATTTTGAGAACTAATTTTTCTCAAACTTGTAGTTTTATATGTTTGAACTTTCCCCAAGTAAAATCATGAAGTACAAATATCAAAAGTACGTGAATACAATCCAGAGAGCTCGATGGACACTACTGTTAAAAATATTAGAGATAGTGAAATCAGACAAGTGGATATGTCTGAATTCTCAGAGTAGACTGAAAGGCAACTATAAAGCTTTAATGTCAAAGACACATATGGGAAGGTAATAATCAGGCTTAATGCAGAGTTCTTTGGTAGGATCTTCAAGTGTCATGAAGTGGAGGAATACGTGGATATCACCGTGGATTCAACCCAACATTATGATGACAAAGGCTCTAATAAATGTAAAAGAAACATAAGTACCAATTTGATAGAGGCGTCTAGGGAAACAATTACAAGATGGCTCAAGTTTCTTTATAGAAGTGATTTCAAGCAAGGTCAAAGTTTTGTCAATTTCTAATATCTTCCAAGAGTATATGTATTAATACATCCAAGTAATCAAGAAAAATAGAGACACGATCTATTGGGGAGAGCATATTAGTGATGGAATTTATAAATAATATTCCTAGGTAACCACTACCTTGAAGTTCTATATGACCTATTTGGTTTATGTTGCAGCCTCTATGAGACACTTCTCGAGTCACATGTGAGAAGGAGACAAAAATGTTGTTCTTGTTTATAAGTACTATCCTCAGCTGACCTTTAAGAAAAACTTGAATCATTTCATAAGGCTCAATAATGCTTTCTTTGGTTCTCTCATGTAAAGAAGAGTATTAGAAGATGTTGTTAATCTCAAATTCTGATTTCCCTCTTATCCCCCTGTAAGAAAATGAATAACTATGTCTACATATGAAGAGATCAAGGAAAAAAGAACCTTAGAGTAACATATAACAAGGTTTTGAGAACCTTCTACACTTTGAACTTATCCAAAGTTCAGGCGGGTATACCTTTTGGAATACTTTCACACTTTTAAATGAGATCTATAGTAAACCAGTGTCAAAAACTAGTGGATTTCATCACCTCAACATAAACTGAAATATTTGAATAAAAACTTATATACTTATTCAGTATTGATCTTCAAGAAAATTAAAAAGAATCCCACAACAAGTACCAATGCCTTATCCAGGCCACAGAGTCACCTAAATTAAGCAATAATTTTCAACAACTGAACATTATGATACGCCTCATCATCTCAGCTTTCATGAACCTCATACATGCCTAACATTTACATAGATCCTTTCCCATTTAACTAAAATAATTCATCAGATTCATGGAAATAGACAATAGATTTGCTGACAAAAATATTCCCTACACATTTAATCCCTCTCCTGAAGAGAAAAGCCATAAATAATGTCTATAAGGTCGCCTTACAATCCATGCTCATTCGAACAACCCTAGATTATCCAAATGAAACCAGCAAACTACAGAATGCACACCAGAAGACAAAGAAATTTTAGGCTTGAAACTTTGATTTATATATTTATATACATTCTTGAAAATATTACATCATCCAGAGTCATCTCCATGAAACCAAAAAAAGAAACCTAAATATATTTTGCCAGAGTTTCCTTACATGATTCTTGTGATGATTTTTTTTACTAGTCCTGGTATCCATTTATAACATTATGGATGCATACAAGCTTCAGAATTCCTAGAAAGGTTTGTTACAAACCACGATACTCTCCAAGAAACAGTTACAAGTCTTTTTCAATAGCAACGACCTCTTCCATTTGTTGTTCTGCTGCAACCTTTTCTATCTGCTCTAGAGTATCTTCTTTTTGTCCGATATATTTGTCCTTCCACTCCTAGAACACATCATCACTTGGCCAAGCAAAGCTAATAATATTCTGTTTCATCCCTTCTAGCCTTTTCCAAGTGACCTTTAACTACCCAATTTTTGTTTCTATGAAACCATAATGTGATTTCACCTTTTCAATCTCTTCAATTGTCTGGACAAATAAGGATGTGTCATCAGTTTTAATGATTTCATTAACCCTTTGGGACAATTTGTGGTCCAGCTCTTCTAGCCATGCCTTCTCCTCTTTCAACTGAATTGGACCAACAAAACCCCCTGGAAACAATTCATATTTGTGATCTGAATATTCTTTTCTATATAGTTGGGCTTTTCTTTTTACACCTGCCCTTTCCTCTGAGAATATATTCATTTCTTTTATAAACTCACTAGTGGACCTAAGATTGTCATTTGCCTCTGCATCTGCATGGGATGAACACATGAGCTCTAACTCCTTACCTCTAGGCATCCACTTATTAAGAAATAGTTCTAAGGTGGTTTCATCCTCTCTTAATTCAATCATAATATTCAGGATCCTTTTCATAGAAATGTGTACAACAGAGGCCTTGACTAGATCAACAAAAATCAAAATTGTGGCTTTTACCTTTTCTTCATACTTGCTTGAAAACAATGTTTGAGCTTGTTTCAACTTTTCCAACTCATGTTGGATAGTTTCAGTTGACTGGAAACTAGAAGGCATAGGAGAAGGGGGATATTCTATAATGGGACTGGTAGGTGGAGGTCTTGTTGGAGAGGAGGCTATCATGAGAGTAGAGGATTCACCTGGATGGTGTTGACCTGCCAACTGACTCTGAAGTCTAGCAATAATATTGTCTATGTTGGCTACTCCTTCTTTGGCCTCATTGTAAGCCTTTAAGATGGTTTCCAATTTTAATTGGAGATTAGCCTTTTCTTTTGCCTCATTTTCTACTACTGCCACACTGAACTTTGCAGTTTCCAAGACTGTGCTTGTAGCTTCCACCACCCCTGTATCTTGGACTCTTCTTACAATCATGCCTCCTAGGAGACTAGAATCTGATACACCTTTCCTCCTTTTACTCTCATCCTTCTTTAGTGACCACATGACTAGAGCAACATTATCTTTGTTGAAGGTCACTCCTTCCATGGGTTTGGTTTCCTTCCTTACTGCTTCAAGACCCAGGGCATCAGCTATATCCCATTCAGGGAGGATTAAAACACCAGCCTTAGACACCATCTCTCTTCCCTTCTCAGGAGTAATAGTCTAAAACTCCTCAATCATTTCTTGCTTCACCTCTTCTTCCACTTGAGTTACATCTCTGTGAGGTTGTTCACTCTTCCTTTGCTCATGTCTGGCTTTGAATTGTTCCATATTTTGCTTCCACACAAATTGCATGAAAGCCCCTATTGTAACAAAATTACTATCAGCCAGGAAATCCTCACTAGCTTTCTTAATAGTAAGGTCTAACTCTTTACCTTTTAACTCACCATCAGTCAAGTTCATTTCAGCACTAGGTGGCTCTTCTGGCATCCCCTCTTGGGTCTCCTCATATGTGTAGGCAATCTCCCCAAGACTCCCTAACTGTAACAATTGTTCAACCACCGCCTGCTCATCTCCTATGTGGATAGGGGACTGAGATGGAGAATACTGAGGTTCACCAGTTTCAACTTCCTTTCCCACTCTTTGCCTTTTAGGGGAATCTTGGATGTCAATGACATCTTCAATTGCTCTTTTCCCTCTTGAAGTGGAAGGCTCACCTATCACTGGCATCATCACACTGTACTTTGATTTCTTATGCATCACATAATCACCAGGTGGGATAGCCTTAGCAAAGGCAGGCTTAGCTAGGACCAATTTAACCCTGTCAGGATCATTTTGCATTATAGCCTCCCTTTTTTCTTTCAAGGTTTGCATGAGGTCTTCAAAATAAAGAATCAAGAATTTGACTTTTTCCTCAAAAGGGTTGAAGCGAGAAAGAGGGTCATAACTACTATCAAATTGATGAATAAAGTCAAGAGCCCTTTTATATGCAACCCACTTCTCCTTCCTTAGTTCTTGCTCATCTAAATTGAATTCATTCATAATTAAATCTTCAGGGAACTAAAATTGGTGAGGCTTACCTTTACACACTGCCCTCTTTCTAAAAATACTGTTGAAAAAGTCCTCAGGGTCTGCACATATTGAAACTGTAGTTGACAACCTATATGGCTTAAAGAATTCTTCAAAATATTTCCAGCCACCTTTAGTGATCACAAAATGATGGGCCATGGTAATGGTTGAGAAAATGGTCCCTTTACCCCTATTTGTCAACTCTGCCTCTTGTACACCTCCAATTTGCCTCAAGACTTCTGCAATCCCTATCTT
This sequence comes from Cryptomeria japonica, assembly GCF_030272615.1. NCBI lineage: Eukaryota > Viridiplantae > Streptophyta > Pinopsida > Cupressales > Cupressaceae > Cryptomeria > Cryptomeria japonica. Next base: position 275,131,977 of record NC_081408.1, on the reverse strand, counting down.
CAATGGGACCTGATAGGGCAATAGATAGGGAGTACCTCTGAAACCATACACTCTGAAAATAGTAGAAACAAGGTACAAATACATATCTCCCCAATTGTGACTAATCTTAATACCCTCAGCAAACTCTTTAGGCCTGAGGAATTCTAAGAGAGCCTTAGGAATCCTAGAGTTTTCTGTGCACAAAAGAATCCTAATTTTAGATGCAAAGCATCTATCAAACTTTAGATAACTAGCATCCTCTCTATCCCAGGATAAAACAGTGCTCCAAAGTTGAACAGACATCTCTTCCTTATCTTTCACCTTAACCAAATCCATTTCCTTTGCAAAATAGTCAGCACCCTTGAACAAAAACATGTGCATTAGAAGAGAATACCATCCAAACGGTCTGTCCACCTTACCATTTTTTATCCCTACTAGCCCTACATGAATTGCATCAATAAGGTATGGTGCATAATCAAAAGTTATTGCCAAAGAGGGGTTTAGAATCTATGCAATCATCAGCATGTAATGGGCTGGCATGTTTTTCTTAGCATCTTCTCCAAAAATTTGACACAGTACCCAATACATACCCTTAGCTCTTAGAGTAAACAGATTCAGGGAGAAGGGTTCCATTATACTGGGGCCCACAACTGTCAACCCTCCTATTTTAACAAAGAACTCTTTCAATGGGCAACTCCTAAGGTGATCCCTTTGTGCATCATAAATCTGGGCCAGTGATTCAAAATCAATAGGTTCTAACAAATTGGAAGCTTCACTGAGCTTGAACACATTTCTGAATTCATCATCTTTAATTTCAATCAGGGTTGATCCTTTCACATTCCTGATACATCTAGCTATGGGGTCATAATTTTGGGCAATCAAAGTCAACAAATCTACATCCATGAACACACCAAGAACTATAAGCTTCCCCACATCCAATTCCCATATCTTATTTAAAGGGGCAAGGGAATGTCTCTGACCAAAACCTACTTTGAACAATCCTAAACCTGACAGCCCTATTTGTGGATCCCTTAACCAATTACCTTTATCATATAAGCCATCCCCAATTCTTAGACGAGGGTTATTTGGTACTAATTCTTTAACTTTAGCCCTGACATTGGTTGACATAGTTAACTGTTCCAAAAAATCATCACAAATGTTCCTATCCTGGTAATTCACTTTTCCTGTCAACTCCCTTCTTGGTGCCATCTTGATAATGCAACTATATCAATTGAGACTTGCACAGACCTCCAATGAAATAATTCACACAACAATCATTGACTTCAGACCAGAATTAGCAAGAAAAAGCATAAAAAACCTGTTATTCACTTGAAGAAAACCACTCTGCACCAATTGCTCTGCAGTAGACTCGTTGAAATGATGCCAACATTCAAGTTTATGCGGACTCTAATATGGCAAGTTGGCATTGAATTTTAGAAATTAATCCTGCATGCTTCGGCCATCACCTCAAAATTGAATTCACAAATCGAATTCAAAAACGGGCTCCAACAGATCATAAATTCTTTGAGTATTTCCTCTGTTTTGTTGTTTCGCTATTTCTCAAAGCTTAGAACCTCCGCACTTTTCTTTCGTGAAAAAACAACATCCACTAGATCATGGGAACTTGCACTACTTTTATTTCGTCCGGTCTTTTTGTGTTAGTGATGGGCCCTACCTTCTTTTCGCTATTTCGCAGGCCTTAAAACTTGTGCAATTTTCTTTCATGAAGCAACGCCGGCCATTAGATCATGATCTACCTACCCGGTCTTTATTTCCTACAATGACCATCAATCTTATTAACTAACTATGCACCACCTTGATAGCTAACGGTTTTCACCACTTTGGGAAGGTTAGACTGCAAGCATCTTCGGGCTGTGAAACAACGGCAACCATTAGATCAATCTCTAGATGTACACTATTTAACATCCTCGAACCTTTAAGTGTGGGCCCTTTAACTTGGAGACCACTTGCTTTATCTCATCACCGGTTAACAAACACCACATGGCAATCAGTCATTTGCTCAGGAAGTTCCATAGGGCTCCACTCAGAAACCGCCACGTGCTTTACTTTACTATTCTCCACATTACTGCCGGTTGAACCAAGGCGGGCCCTCAACTACCCTTCAAAAGCCACATGCACTTGATAGGTCACCATTACACTCCACGGAACAAACCATCTATCCTGCCATGTCATCCGTCATGTGATTGCCACATCATTTCGCTATTTCACGAACATTAATCTCCACTTGACTTTAGGCCATGAATCCACGACAACCGTCCGATTAAATCATACTTAATTGGCCTTTAACTTTATGACCTGCCTGTCCTTCGGGCCCACCGGCCCCTTTCACCATTTTGCAGAGCTTAAAACTCAGGTTACTTATCTTCACGAAACAATGACAACCGTTGGATCATAGGAATTTGCTCGCCAGTTCTCTTTCTCGTGACCATCTTTGTCGGGCCCTGCACCTTTTCACAACTTCACGAAAGGTAAACAATGGGTATCTTTAGGCCGCGAATCAACGCTAGCCATTGATCTTTCCTGAGTTGATCATCCTTTAACCAATTACCTTTAATCGCCTCTAGGACCTGCCAAATCTTTCACTACTTTGCAAAGGGTAAATCACGTGCACTTTGGGCTAGTGAATCAATGCGAGCCATTGGATTTAAAACAAGATTCAGTCCTTTAATCTGACAGTCAATCCATCTGGTCGGGCCCACCTAGCCTTTTCGCTACTTCATGAAAGTTAACTTGCTAGCATCTCTGCCTAGCGAAACAACGACAACTGTTGGATTAACAATGAGTTGCGCACCATTTAAAGAGCCCGACAAACATTAAAACAAGATAAAGGTAAAGACGCATAGATTTAAAAAATTAAGGGACAGCCTAGGGAAATAACTAATCGGGGGACACTTTTCATGATAGACTGACCCTTCTCTAAGTGGTAAAAGTAACGCAGAAATAGAACATAACGGTTCATTTCAAACATAGGAAGGGTTAGAACTCAAAAACCTTAAACCCTCTTCTAACCCAAGAAAATCAGAGGCAACAAGGCCATACTAGACACATTTTTTGCAGACTTCTAGCCAACTATGGAACAAGAATATCCAATTTTAAACAATGATAACAGATGCTTTGAACACTGTCAAGAAATATAGATGCTTATTCCTACAGTTACCTACACTCTAATATATCAAGATTGGCTGCTATGAGGGAATCCCTTTCATGCTACCAAGATATCTAAGTGATAAAATAATCCTGATGGAGTTGAGATAACAAATCATAATTCTCCATAATAAACAATCTAAAGCAAATAAAGCCAATTTTAAAATTCCTCTCTCAATTGGTAGGTACTCAGTGACCACAACATATAAGGCCAAGCAAATGGAAAATCAAATGCAATAGGTCATCATGAAAAGATTCAAAAGAAGAGAGGATTTTTCCTATTGGGGAATGAGAGATAAACTCAAGCAGGGTCATATACATGTGCACTATTGGAATTATGTTGTCATTGATGTCAATCGGTATGGGATGTTAACCAGTGAGTAAGTATTGGAGACCGGTATGGTATGTCAACCGGTGAGTGATGTGTTGGCAGTATGTTGTTTCCAATCGGTAAGCATGTGACCAGTAAGAAAGCATGGTTGGACTAATGAAGAATGTGCAGGTGATAGGTATGCAAGTTTGTTTGATGTCATACACTAGGACTCCCACTGGATAAAGATGCTATAATAGGATGAAGAGAAGACTGACAGAGAGTGTGCATAGTTGGGTTATATATCTAGCTGAAGTTATGTCTGCTCAAATCGGGAAGTCATATTGGTGCAATACCAGAAGCAGAGGTACAATATAATGGCAACCGGTTCCCACCAGTTATTGGTCATCAGGTGACAAGGATCCACTCCCATTGGGTGTTTGGTAGATTGAGTGCAACTGCCTATCTACTCCTACCGGTTGGTGCCATTTCTTATCTTATCTCACAACATGCATGGAATCATCATAACCCTTTGGGATAAGACAAATAATTTAAAGGAAGGTGATTGAAAGTTCATACTGGATGACCAAAGAGAAACATAAAGATGCCTCAGGTGTGTGAAAAGAGAGATATGCATCGGATCAACAAGAGAAGGCATGATGAGATACCAAGAAAGAAGAGGAAGAGTAAGTTATAATGAGTTTTTCACTTTGACAAACCCATTGAGATGAGGTCCAGACTAATTATGGAGAAGGAAAGGTTTATCAATACAGACATGGTTTCATTCTAGGATGTTGATGTCAACTGGGATGCAAATATAGATTGGTGAATAAAACCTGAAGATTGATGGCATGGAGTAATCAAGGATGTTATCAGTATGAAGATGGGAGTACTGTCAATTGGTAAACAAGATCATAGCTATGTTCAAGCAACTGGTACAAACGATTAGAGAGGATTCAGATGTTGCATTTTAGAATATATGCTCATAATATTGGCATGTGTCTATCATTGAAACTGCATCAAGTTTGGTGAACTGGAGAGCACACTAATATTTGACTGATATGAAATTTGTGAAGGAGAATGAATACTAGTCCAATATGCAAGTAGGTAAGGCAGTCGGTAAGCTGACAAAAAGACAAAGTGAAGGACTCTCTTCAGACAAAGATGTGCATAGTGAAGTGATGAAATTTGAACCAGAAGCAGTCTAGGTCATCATGACCTAATCGACAGAATGTTGAAGTGCATGGCATGAAAGTTAATCAGTAAGGAAAGATGAACCCATAGTATAGGATGAATACCGGTAGTGTGTTTTTGGTTGGTGCCTGAGCCTGAACCGACATAGTGAATTGAGGTGGATGTCGACAAAGATGACACGTAGGATCCATATGTCTAACATGCAGTGGTGAAGAGTGCGTCGGTGAGGTGGTTACCGACAAAGTTTGTATTTAATGTAGACTACAAAAATCATGGGTGGAGTGCAGAGGATTGTGGCTCAAAGAAAATCAAAGGATGACTCTTGGTGAGTTGATCAAAGCATGACATCAGGTTGCAGATCTAATTTGGAGTAGGAAACAAAGAAATCATTTATTGTGATTGACAAAGAGTGAGGCTGACAAACAAGTTGTAGTTTACTAAAGATTATAAACATGTTTTGGAAGAATAAAATATGTTAGTACTGTTTGTTCTAATGTAGGGTATGAATCTCAGAGAAGAGATCCAATTATATTTGATACGGATTGGGTCAGCGAAGAAAACCCTAAGGTGTGAAGATTGAGTTTTCATTTTGGTGGGAAAGCCCGAGTATAAATATGTAGGCCAAAGATCTAAGTGATTGTTGTTGTTGAGGCTGATGAAGGAGGTTAGATGCTAGATGCAGGATGCAAGTGCAAAGTATAGACACACCAGTGTGAGTATTTAAGTGATAAACATTAAAGCGATTGAGTGTGTTGGAGAAAAAATTGGTAAGAGGAGTTTAATCGATAAGTATGATGAGCAAGTGTTGATCCATCTGTTGGAGTGTATACTTTTGAAGTAAAGATGGATCAAGAACTAAGAGGAAGATCTTGTAGACAAGATTGAACCGAAAAGGTTCAAGGTTTACCAGTAAGAAGCTACATAGCATAACTATCTATTATACTGGCAAAGACTGTACCGGTAAGGGACAGGGAGTGAAAGGAGATCTAGTAAGGTGGAAACAGAGTGCAAAGGAAAATCAGGATAGAGAGGAAAAGGTCCAGGTAGAGTAGAGGCATAGTGAGAGAAAGAGGTTCAACTGGTAAAGAAGAAATAATGAACTAGACTATGGAGGATCTAACTAGTAAGGCAGAGGCAGAGTAAATAGAACTGGCAGTGATGAGAAACAGAGAAACAAAGAAGAGTTGAACCGGCAGAGAGAAGTTGAATGGTTGTTACAAAAATCATTTGTAACAAGATGCTTTCATTGTAATAAGTTTTTATTTCATTGTAATCATTGAGTTGATGCTCGGTGCAAGGGTTGGTGCTCCTTGGGTTGGTGCTCCTTGGGTTGGTGCCCTAAATCAATACAGGGGTTGGTGCCCATAAATCATTAGGGGTTGGTTCTCCTTGGGTTGGTTCCCTAAACATTGTAACTGTTGTTTCATCGTGAGGCTAGATTTGGAGCAATAGACTCCAACAACATTTCTCACCGAGGTTTCTCCCACATTGGTTTTTCCTTGTACATCCAGTGTTATGTGATGTGCCTTTGTGTGTGCTTGTTTTATGATCATCTCCTTTATCTCACTGATATACTTCCTTAGTCTTGAAATTGATAACCGGTACACATAGTCAAGTTTAAAAGGCTTAAGGTTTTTGATAACCACTTATTCACCCCCCTCTCAGTGGTATCTTATGTTCTACAATTGGTATCAGAGCTAGGTCCCCGGTTAGATAAGCATTATCCAACTTGGGTAGATTATGGTGTGTGAAAACAATGATTAAATTTGAGTCAATCCTTACACTGGTATTTGATGAGTCAAACTATTCGATTTGGAGTTGTAGAATGGAAGTCTACCTATCCTCTTTAGGCTATGATGTCTGGATGTTAGTTGTGAATGGCTACTCTAGTCCTGCTAGTCCTCCTACCGATCCTGAAGAAAAAAGAAGACATGAGTGCAATGCTGAAGCAATGAAAGCCATACTCAGTGGACTTTCTGGTGATGTTTCTTCAAAGGTGGACACATGTAAATCTGCAAAGAGCTTATGGGATAGACTAAAGAAACTTTATGGTGAATAACCTTGCACGGCTGAATCGGATTATGGAAGCAAGAAGATTTATATAGAAGATGAATGTGTAGTTGATAAAAGTAGATCAGTTAGTCATTGTAGCAGAGATGAAGAGGAAACTCATCTATTTATGGCACAAGAAACACAAGGTGAGATGCACACATCAGAAAGTGATAATAGAGATCAATCCTACCAAGAAGATGTGTTTGGCAGTGATGAAAAAGATGAAGAAGAAGTTGAGGATCAAGTTGATCTTGAAGGGGAGCTAGTAAGTGCCCTAAAAGAGCTAAAAAATGTTAGGAATGAATTTAAGAATTACAAAATATCAGTTCATGAAGAATGTGGATAGTTGAGAACATGTCTTCAAGAGTCAAATAAAAATATTTGCATATTGACAAATCAACTAGAAGAAGCCAAAGGAATGACTGATGAATTAAAATCGGTCTATGATGCCAAGAAGAGAAGATGTGAGGAGTTGGAGCTAGAAGGGTGACAAAAGATAACGAGTGTCAGAATCTAATAGGTGACATGGAGAAACTTAGGAAAGACCTTGAGAAGTGTCAAGATGAGCTCAAGTTGAGGATCTAGTATGCTAGCAGCACTGAAGCCTTGGACAAAATGTTGAATAAACAAAAACACTCCAAGGATACCAGAGGATTAGGATTTGATACTGATGAATGCTCCACAAGCAAGGACATCTCCAACAAAGAAATTCACTTTGTCTCCAAAAGTGAAAATGACAAAAGTCAGACCTTCATAGTCAGAAATGCTCCAAGAAAGAAGGTTGACCTAACAATAACCGGTGAAAACATGAAGATGAAGATTGTTGCTGCAAGAAGGAATAATGTTGATCCAAAAGGCAAAGGTAAGCTGATAGAAGATGGCTTCATCAGAAATGAGAACATAAGAAGATATCCTAGAATACCTTTTGTCGGTAGAAGACAAAGAGATGCTATTGCACACAAAACTGAGAATAGGAGAAGGCCAAGGCATATGTCAATTGTAAATGAACATCCTAGGATCAACAATAAAGGAAGAGGGAATGGAGGAAATGAGCCTACAAGATCACCACTTGTCTGACATAATAAGTTTGTAAGTTATAATCCCTCCTTCTCTGGTTATTGTTTTTCATATAAAGAATATGGTCATGGAGAAGATGAATGTAAAATGAGGTCTAGGAATAGACAAAATGTTTTTCCTAGGAATAACAATTTAGTTTGTCAAAGATGTAATGGTTTTGGCCATAGAAGCCATGCATGTAGAAAGAAGAATTTTTAGTCATATGGAAACTGGTGTAACAGTCATGCTCTGTTGGTGTTGGAAATAAGCCACCCCTGGACCGATGATGGACTGGTCCAAGAGGGGCCAGTAGCTTAGTGGTAGAGCACTCTAGCAGCGTATGGAAGGTCCTAGGTTCGAGTCCTAATTGGTCCATGTATCAACATGGTATCAGAGATAGGTCCATGCTAGGAGACCCAAGGACACAAGAGGTGTGGCTTAAGGGGGGGTGTTGGTGTTGGAAATAAGCCACACTCGAACCAATGATGGACTGGTCTAAGAGGGGCCAATAGCTCAGTGGTAGAGCACTCCAACAGCGTATGGAAGGTCCTAGGTTCGAGTCCTAGCTGATCCATGTCTCAACATGCTCAATATGGAAGTGGTTATAGAACATATGAGAATCAAAGACCTGCATGAAACAAAAGGAGGAGTGTTCTTGCAAGATCAAGAAATCTATCCGTTCTGGTATATAGCTACAATAGCATGGTCAGGAAAAGAAGAACACGTCAGTTTGATAGAAGGTCCTCCAATAATTAGTTTGGCATGAACACAGTATGTTATGACAACAATGTTTCTAGTCATATTGCAAAATCCTATAGAGCAAGAACCAATCAGCAAAAGAAAATCACCACTGCTCCAAAGAAAGCAAATGAGAAAAGGAGGGAGATCAAGTAGGTATGGAGAAAGAAGTAAGAGAATACAACCATGGGTAGGCATTGTACATTCAATGCACAGGTGATATCTCTTAAGGATTAAAGGAGATGTAGGACTTTAGGGGGTGCTACATATTGATCACATCATTCACCCTCATAGTTGAAATGGATAAATGAAAGGACTGTTTGTTGTTGGCACAAGGAAGAAGATGATATGACAGTGTGTGTAGTTACTTCCTTAGCTACACATTTACACATGTGAGATGGATCATTGTTGCAAGTGTCAATGAATGGCTTAAATTGCAAAATGGTAGCAATAGCATTTGACTCAGGAAGATGGAGTTCAGAGGAAGGTGTTCCAGTAAACATATTGGTTTGATATAGTAAACTAGTATGTATAGTATGTTACCGGTATGGTTGTTAACCAGAATTTTAGATTATGATAATTACGGTGACTCTGGTAGCTTGGATTGAGGAAGTTATGTCTTAGGTGACAATGGAAGGTCCTGAATGGAAAATTTGATGGTCTGATAGTTAACCTCGTGTGCATGCATCATTATGGGCCAACTGGTTTGATGGTTGACATAAAGTTGATGACTCTTGACATTGTGGTCATGTAAGATTATGTCACAAGTTGTGATGGATATCATGAAAGAGAAAGACCATATGTAGAGCATCTATGCTTAGCTCTACCCGTACAAGGTGCATATTGGACCCCCAGTCTAGAACTTGACAAACAAAGAAGACCTGAGATCTATGGTTCAAGGACTGTTGCCTGCAACAAGGGAGAAGAAGTTCTCAACCTGTATGTCAAAAGGGGAGAGTTGACAAAGAGGGAGAGTTACCTGCACGGGGGGGTAATATACAATTGGTGTCAGAATAACTTCCTACATACCAAAGGGGGTGAAGATGCAGTATGACTGGTAGCTAAGTCAAATTCATTGACACACCTTTCACAATGGTATTTGAGGTATCATATTAGTATCAGAATGGTATAAGCAATTGGTGTCAGCCGGCATTTGAGCCCTCTATCTCAAGTGTTTCTATATGAGAGGATGCAGAGTATAATGGTCAAAGAGGGAAAAACAGCTGGTAGAGAGTTATGTCAATCCCCTTTTCTATTATTGTCAAAGGGGGAGAGGAAACCCGTAGTATACCAGATACTGTATGTTTTGACATCAATGCCAAAGGGGGATATTGTTGGCATTATGTTGTCACTAATGTCAACCAGTATGGGATGTTAACCAGTGAGCAAGTATTGGAGACTGGTATGGTATGCCAATCGGTGAGTGATGTGTTACTAGTATGTTGTTGCCAATCGGTAAGCATGTGACCATTAAGAAAGCATGGTTGGACTAATCAAGAATGTGCAAGCAACCGATATGAAAGTTTGTTTGATGTCATATAGTAGGACTCCCACCGGATAAAGATGCTATCATGAGATGAAGAGAAGACTAACAGAGAGTGTGCTCAATTAGGTTATATGTCTAGTTGAAGTTGTGTCTACTCAAATAGGGAAGTCATATTGGTACAATACCGGAAGTAGATGCACAATGTCATGACAACTGGCTCCCACTAGTTATTAGCCAACAGGTGACAAGGATCCACTCGCATCGAGTGTTTAGAAACTTGAGTGCAACTACCTATCTACTCCTATCAGTTGGTGGCATTCTTATCTTATCTCACAACATGCATGGAATACATCATAACCCTTTAGGATAAGATAGAGAAGTTAAAGGCGAGTGATTGAAGGCTCATACCGGATGACCAAAGTGAAACATAAAGATACCTCAAGTGTGTGAAAAGAGAGATATGCACCAGATCAACAAGAGAAGGCATGATGAGATAATGGGATAGAAGAGGAAGAGTAAGTTATAATGAGTTTGTCACTTTGAAAAACTGGTTGAGATGAGGTCTGGACTAATGATGGAGAAGGAAAGGTTTAGCATTGCAGACATGTTTTCATTTCGGGATGCTAATGTCAACCGGGATGGGAATGTAGATTGGTGCATAACAACTGAAGATTGGTGGCATGGAGTCATCAAGGATGTTACCGGTATGTAGGCAGGAGTACTGTCAACTGGTAAATAGGAAAAAAGACGTGTTAAAGCAACTGGTACAGACGATTGGAGAGGATTCAGATGTTGCGGTTCAGAATATATGCTCATAAAATTGGCATGTGTCTATGATTAAAACCATATCAAGTTTGGTGAAGTAGAGAGTACACTAATATTTGACTGATATGAACTCTGTGAAGGGGATACCAATCCGGTATGTGAGTAGGTAAGGCAACCGGTAAGCTGACAGAGAGATAAAGTGAAGGACTCTCTTCAGACATAGATGTGCATAGTGAAGTGATGAACTCTAAACCAGAATTAGTCTAGGTCATCATGACCTAACTGACAGAATGGTGAAGTGCACGGCATGAAGGTTAAACAGCAAGGCAAGATGAAACGGTAGTATAGGATGAATATCGGTAGTGTGTATTTGGTCGGTGCCTAAGCCTGAACCGATATAGTGAACTGAGGTGGATACCAATGAAGATGACACATAGGATCCAGATGGCTAACGTGTAGTGGTGAAGAGTGCATCGATGAGGTGGTTCTTGACTAAGTCTATATTTAATGCAGACTACAAAAATCACAGGTGGAGTGCAGAGGATTGTGCATCAAAGTATATCAAAGGATAACTCTTGGTGAGTTGATCAAAGAAGGACATCAGGTTGTAGATCTGATTAGGAGTAGGAAATAGAGAAATCATTTATTGTGATTCACAAAGAGTGAGGCTAACAAACAGGTTACAGTTTAATAAAGATAGTAAATGTGTTTTGGAAGAATAAAATATGTTAGTATTGTTTGTTTTGATGCAGGGTGTGAATATTGGAGAAGAGATCTGATCAGATCTAATACAGATTGGGTCAGCGAAGAAAACCCTAAGGTGTGAAGATTGACTTTCCATTTTGGCGGGAAAACTTGAGTATAAATATGAAAGTTGAAGATCTAAGTGGTTGTTTTTGTTGAGGCCGATGAAGGAGGTCGAATGCTAGATGTCAGATGCAAGTGAAGAGTGCAGAAAAAACAATATGAATGTTTAAGTGCTAAACATTAAAGTGACTGAGTCTATTGGAGAAGAAACCGATAAGAGGAGTTTAATCGGTAAGTGTGATAAGCAAGTGTTGATCTACCTGTTGGATTGTTGGCTACTGAAGTAAAGGCAGATCGATAACTGGGAGGAAGACCAAGAGGAAGATCTTGTAGACAAGATTGAGCCAACAAGGTTCAAGGTTTACCGGTAAGAAGCCACAAAGCATAAATGTCTTTAATACTAGCAAAGACTGTATTGGTAAGGGACATGGAGTGAAAGGAGATCCAATAAGGTGGAAACAAAGTGCAAAGGAAAATCGGGGTAGAGAGGAAAAGGTCCCGGTAGAACAGAGGCAGAGTGAGAGAAAGAGGTTCAACCGGTAAAGAAGAAACAATGAATCAGACTGTGGAGGATCTAACCGGTAAGGCAGAGGCAGGGTAAATAGAAGCGGCAGTGATGAGAAGCAGAGAAACAGAGAAGAGTTGAACCGGTAGAGAGAAGTTGAATAGGTGTTACAAAACTCATTTGTAACAAGATTCTTTCATTGTAATAAGTTTTTATTTCATTGTAATCACTGAGTTGATGCTCGGTGCAAGGGTTGGTACTCCTTGGGTTGGTGCCCTAAATCAGCAGGGGTTGGTGCTCCTTGGGTTGTTGCCCTAAATCATAGGGGTTGGTGCTCCTTGGGTTGGTGCCCTAAATTAGAAAGGGTTGGTGCTCCTTTGGGTTGGTGCCCATAAATCATTAGGGGTTGGTTCTCCTTGGGTTGGCTCCCTAAACATTATAACTATTGTTTCATTGTGAGGTTGGATTGGAGCAGTAGACTCTAGCAGTATTTCTCACCGACATTTTTCCCACAGTGGGATTTCCTCATATATCTGGTGTTATGTGATGTTCCTTTGTGTGTACTTGTTTTATGATCATCTCCTTTATCTCACCAATATACTTCCTTAGTCTTGAAATTGCTAATCGGTAAACATAGTCAAGTTTAAAAGGCTTAAGGTTGTTGATAACCACTAATTCACCCCCCTCTCAATGGTATCTTGTGTTCTACATGCACCGAATCAAGGACATATGGGCAGAGTGTAGGATTGAAGAGGATGTGAGAAGGCTATATTACTGACACTCCTCTTCCAAAGATTCGATGGTCCCAAAATGAATCAATGCCTATAAGGGAAAGATTCTAATGCATTATTGCCAATACTAATATTTGCTTGCAAAAGAGAGGGGTCAAGATAAGGCCTTTAAAAATAGGCTCGAAAGAGGATATTGCAAGGCCTCTTGGAAATAAGTCTAAGATAAGGACAAAAAATAAGGAAGATGCCTCTACCCTGAAGAAATATCCTAAGCTCAAATTTATCCTAGGGAAAGATAAGAATAAGGATAAAGGAGAAACATTTGCTCAATCTCAAGAATAGGTTGATGTGCAAGTAATCAAACAAGATGAGGAGTAGCAAAGACAAGAAGAGGATTATCAAGAAGAATATCTTCCAAAGCCTCTTGTTACAATAGAGCATGAATCTACCTTTGAAGTGGCTCCAAAGGTTTTACCTTTGTTTCTACAACAACCACTTCGTGTGTCACAAGTGTACAGTCTCTTTCCCCTATTTATGTTGTATCTTTTGTATAGTCTTTACCTATCATTTCCATTGTCATATCAGCACCCATTGTTTTATAGTCCCTATCACCATTCCAACAATCTATATTCATTCTTCCACTTTGATTGAATCAATCCTATACACTCCTTGGGAAAATTTAGGAAATGTTTTGGGTTCACTTTCTTCATTCCCTAGCTTGTCAAAAGTCTCTACTTCTATGCTCAATGCTACTTTCTTAGATTTTGAAAAATACATGTATGATGCTCTACTAAATACTTCAGTTGTCTAAATCCCATCTATAGCCATGACCCACATTGTGTCCATTGTAATTGCCACTATGTCACAGTAGACAGTGTCTTTTTAGACAACAGTTATCGGTGTGGAAGTTGACCCTAGTCTTCCTCCTTGGTTATAATCAATCACTCCCAAAAAGAAAAAGCAAACCATCTTCGCAGATAACTTTGAATTTATTCAATTGATTTGCCAAACCAAAGGATGTGAAAAATGTTGATGATTTATAGCTTCAGTCGGATAAAATTAAATGTTAAATTGGCCTTAAGGCCTTCAACATTTAATTATATATAACATTATGTTATTTATTATTATTATTGTTAAATTGATTAGATAATAATAATTAATACTATATATTTTGGTTATGTTCATCGATTTATTAAATCTTGTATTTAGATATATATCGATTAACATAAATAATATTAAATAAATGATTAATGAAAACACCGATTAAATATTGGGTTCCATATATTATCGAGTGGCAACATAACAAAGATCACCGATAGTTATCGGTGTGTTAGTCTACACCGATAGTTATCGATTGTTAAGGATAACACACCGATAACTATCGGTTGTTAGCATTAAGCCAACACTGATAGACATGGGTTGTAATACTACTTACGCCGCTTGGCATACACCGATTATATCGGGTGTAAAAGGAGAGAATGTTATGTTATTTGGAAGGATATACAAAATTAGTTTGTGGCCTGCAGAAGCATAGCCGTGTGGACTCAGATCCTTCACTTGGTGTATAATTCATAGAGTTATTTGTTGTTCATATAGACACTACATAAGTATACAATCTGTTGTCATAATTGGGGAAACCAAACTTATATATGATGTGCATGATCATCAGCAAATTCATATAACTAAATTTAGCAGTCTAGGAGAATCTAGTGTCTAAAAGAGGAATTAATATCCTCATCATATTAATATTTTGCTTCAGATTTATAATATCAAAGATAAATTTTAATTCTGATCCATAAATTTAATATGGTATCAGAGTCGGGTTTCCTTCTATAAAGCCTAACCGCCTAAAGGAAGATCCGATTAAGTTCAGATTCAAAAACAGACTTGAAGGTGTCTCAAACTTAAACTACAAGCGTCCCTTGCTGAAGTCAGAAATTCAGATGTATGTTCAGAAAAATATGTTCTCTAGAAGAAACTCAAGATACCTTGTGATTGAGAGGGAGCTTACTAATAAAGATTGACCACTTCTGAGATAAAAAATGCAAATAATGTATTATTAATAATAATTATTATTATTTAATGGGCCCTATGTAAATCATAAGGAAGTGACGACTTCCAAATGATTTCCACTTGTATTTTTGAGATTATTGGAAGGTGACGATCTTAAAATAACTCAAGATTGTGGATAGAATCACCGACTGAGGCAATCCACATAAGAGCTTGTGGATAGAATCACCGACTGAGGTAATCCACACAAGAGCTCATGGATAGAATCGTCGACTGAGGTAATCCATACAAGAGCTCATGGATAGAATCGCCGACTAAGGCAATCCATACAAGAGCTCATGGATAGAATCACCGACTGAGGCAATCCACGTGAGAGCTCATGGATAGAATCACCAACTGAGGAAATCCACACAAGAGCTCATGGATAGAATCACCGACTGAGATAATCCATGTGAGAGCTCATGGATAGAATCGCCGACTGAGGCAATCCACACAATAGCTCATGGATAGAATTGTCAACTGAGGCAATCCACATGAGAGCTCATGGATAGAATCGTCGATTGAGGCAATCCACACAAGAGCTTGTGGATAGAATCGCCGACTGAGGCAATCCACACAAGAGCTTATGGATGGAATCACCGATAGAGGCAATCCACTCAAGATTTTGTGAATAGAATCACTGACAGAGGAAATTCACATCTTGACACTATGGTCCCAAGATAAGCATATACGATTTATGAATATTGCTCCCAATACCTTTTATCCTCCCTAGCTAAGAGGGAGTGTTGATGATTTATAGCTTCAATCAGATAAAATTAAATGTTAAATTAGCCTTAAGGCCTTCAACATTTAATTATATATATCATTATGTTATGTATTATTATTATTGTTAAATTGATTAGATAATAATAATTAATACTATATATTTTGGTTATGTTCATCGATCTATTAAATCTTATATTTAGATATATATCGATTAACATAAATAATATTAAATAAATGATTAATGAAAACACCGATTAAATATTGGGTTGCATATAATATATTGGACTAGATATATTATCAGGTTGCATATGATAATCGGGTGGAAACATAACAAAGATCACCGATAGTTATCGGTGTGTTAGTCTACACCGATAGTTATCGGTTGCTAAGGCTAACACACCGATAACTATCAGCTGTTAGCATTAAGCCAACACCAATAGACATCGGTTGTAATACAACTTACACCGCTTGGCATACACTGATTATATCGGGTGTAAAAGGAGAGAACGCTATGTTGTTTGGAAGGATATACAAAATTAGTTCGTGGTCTGCAGAAGCATATCCGTGTGGAATCAGATCCTTCACTTACTGTATAATTCATAGAGTTATTTGTTGTTCATATAGACACTACATAATTATACAGTCTGTTGTCATAATTGGGGAAACCAAACTTATATATGTTGTGCATGATCATCAACAAATTCATATAACTAAATTTAGCAGTCTAGTTTGAATCTAGCATCTAAAAGAGGAATTAATATCCTCATCATATTAATATTTTGCTTCAGATTTATAATATCAAAGATAAATTTAAATTTTGATCCATAAATTTAACAAAAAAGGCCAAAACTATTTCAAGAGTAAGAGTAGATGAATCAAGAAATAAGTATGTAGAGGTAGGGGTGCCACCATAGAATAAGCCTGCTAGTGAATTCCAAGCATCGAATTATGAGATAAGCAGGAATGAACTAGGAAAGAAGACTCATGAAAGTGCTAAGTAAGATGCTCATGTGGCACTTTAAGCTTTGATTGTGAGCTATGATATGGATAAATCCATAAAAGATAAACTTAAGCTTCAAGTGAAACAACTTATTATTGTGTTAATCAATATCACGCAGTCTTGTGAGGTGATCAAACTAGTAGACACATCAATAGATGAAGAAGCCATTAAAAAAGTTGAGCGCATTAGAGCACAAGGAAGATAAGTGAGTGCATGGATAGATCAAATTCTCTCAGAAGATACACAATTGTTGAGTTCATCCATCAAATTGTTGAACAATTTAGACACTGTAAGGTTTGAACTAGACCGAACACTTGATTTACTTTCTCAAGAACTAGAAACACAAGAGAAGGAACTTCAAGCTTGAAACAAGATAAAGGACTTCAAACTAGAAGTGTTGGTGGACAATGGAGTAATCTCCACCAGAAATATGTACATGCAGCAAAGGAAGGCAATCAAGCTTTGGAAAGAAACTCTCAAGCAATTGATCAAAGATTTGCAATATAAAAAAGAGGAATGTATGGAAAACAAGGCTGATATCACTACCAATGCCTCCGAGCTTCCTTGCAAATTACTCAGTGAAGGTCAAAAGTCACTCCCTATAGACTCATTTATCCAACAATTCAATGCATTAGTCCAAAAGGAGATTGAGGTAGAGGAGTTCACTCTATGATCAATTGACAAAGTAATGGATTTGTAGATGACTTTGGATAACTTGGGAATTTTTTTGAAGAAGCATAGAAAGGCGTACATTAGCATAGAGGATTCAGTTATGCGGGTTCACACCACTTCTAGCCTTACCTCAAGACCCGATGAATTATATATACATGTTGTCCTCCATAAGTTTGAAGAACTTTTGAAGTAAATTTTTGATGAAAAAGAAGTGTCTATGAACACTTAGTAGAATTTTATGCTTTGTAAGATGTAGTTTGTAGCTTATTATTGACATTTTACATGTCTTTTTGTATATATGAAATTGCATGTAAAGAAATTAAAAGTCCTAAATCAAATCAAACTTACTTTTGAATAAGTCAAATTAGTTGTAGGATTTATCATTTTTCTCAAGGCTCCTCTCTATATAAAGGAGAGGGCCTCATTGTAAAGGATCATGTTTTATTGATGCATCAGAACTCTTCTAGTTTAAGGAGCAATTTGAGACTTTGAGATTAAGTTGTCAATCAAATTTTTCAATCAATATAGAAAGTATATTGGCATTTAACCTTTATTTTAGATTCAGTGTGTGGATTAAGTGAGATTGTTCTTATGCCTTTATTTTTCATCATCTTATATCAATTGAGTTGTGCATTATGATGAAGGTATATATTGAAGAGAGTAAAATTTAATATTGTATACTTTGTGCTACATTATTCTAATTGAAGATATTGTTTTTCAATTGATAACAGTTGAAGACTATGCCATTTTTTGTTATCAAATTAGAGTAGTTAATTGGATTGTGAGTGTAAGACTTTGTACTATACATACATCACAATATTGTTAATTTGATCAAGTGGTAGAAAGAATGAAAGAATTTGAGCTTATGTTAGTTTCTTGTTTCACTTTTAGGATTTGTTGGTACACTTTTTTAGTTATTCTTACATCTAATTATTTTGGATATCGGTTATTGTCGCCTAAATCAGTATCAAGTTGTAAAAAGGAGAAAAATTACTCTACAATAAGAGAATAGAAAGAATATGTATCCTAAAGAAAGAGGGTAAGGTGAATGTAACATCCATTAAATATATTAGTGAATATAGTGTAGTTAGATACTAGTTGTTGAAATACCACAAGAAGGAAGCCTCCCCTTTGCAGTGAGAGATATAATCTCACCATAGTTGCGGTTGAATCTACCATTTTATAATCAATCACTTGATTACAAAAAAATCATCCAATAGTTTTTTGGTAACTCTATTGGGGATACAAGCACACAGCCAAGCACTCGACAGTTTGGTTAAGGTTTCCTTAGTTCCTTATCTGTTGTAAGTAGTTTTTTATTTATTCATCCATATTTTTTGTTAAGTTTCTAAACTAGCTATTTTTTGTTAAGTTTCTAAACTGGCATAAAGAAGTTATGCTTGCGTACAATGAAGTTAGAGGATTATTGATCCTACATTTGAATTGCTTTAGAAGCGTAACTTTGATCATCTACCTATGAGAACCAGGTCACCACTTCAACATACAAGGAGTTTCCCACCTATAAACATAAGATCTCTTATGCCTATTCAAGATTTCAGTGCTATTAGACCTTTCATTGTAACACAAGTACAAAGGTTTGTGATTCCACCTTTAAATCTAGTAAGAATGGTCACTAAAGGTCCTTTGGGATATAATTTTGGTCCCTTGAATTTGACTCCACCTCTTCACCCACTTTCACAATGCTCATGGAAGAACATTCCAAATTTCTACGGAGACAAAAAGAGACATCTAGATGAACACATCTCTACTTTTTATATTTCCTATGATATTATTGGTGTGGAGCACAAAGATGTTTTGGTAAGGCTATTTGTCTAAACACTACAAGAAACTATTGCAGATTGGTTCTACCATTTGGCACCTCAAACTATCACTAGATAAGATACACTCAAAACATAGTTGGAAGCAAGATTCAAGCTAGCTGAAGATACAAATTCTCTATTGGCCCAACTCACTCAAATGAAGAAGGAGCCACATGAGCGTATGTGAGAATTTATTGCCAAGTTTAACAAGTTGAAGAAATAGATTCTAATTATTGCTAAACCTACTCTAGGAAATCTCAAGTGCTTCTTCATCAATTCTCAATTTCTAGAAGTGAGCTTCTTGTTGAGAAGGGTAGTTCCAAGAAACCTTGGAGTTGCACAAACTCTAGCAATTGAGGTCAATGATGACTTGATCGTTGCTATAAAAAATAAGAAAGGATCCTAACAAGTCTAAGGTCAATACATTTGTGGAATCCTCTTCATCAAACACAACCGATCCTATGGTACAAAGACTAGCCAATGAAATGCTATCTCTTAAGAAGTGGATATCTCAAGGGTTTTTTTGTACTCCCTACAAGGATATTCCTCATAGGACCTATTCGAATAATGCTTCCAATTATGCAGTCAAGAATTAGAATAAGTTGCCTCCACCTCTTGAGAGACTTTCTCTTGAAGCTCCTCCCGCTAAAGCAATAGTGGAATACTATGAAGTTGATCAAAGTGATACTACTCAATATGAGTACCAAAATAATGATGTTGCTAATATGTCCCAAGAAGAGAAAGTAAAACTAGCTATCAACTCTGCAATTTAGTTTGTGCGGTATGAAGAGGTTGACAAAGAACCTCGAGGTGAAACTTACACTATTATCACTCTCTCAAACATAGAATTATCCTAATCAACAATCTAGTGAAAAAAACAAGGAAAAAGATATTCCTCAGTTGCTAGTTACACTTGTGAAAAGAGGAACTCTAAAAGATATAACGTGAAGTAAACAAGTACACCTAATCCTTTGGTTTCTTCAGATGCAGCAAGACCTAGTGCCCCTGCCCTAAAGCCTCAAAGTGATACTACTTCATATTTTTCACCAATATCATATCAACCTTTTGACATCATTGATCATGCTAAGAAGACAAAAATCCAAATGTCAAAGGCTGAATACGTCCAATCCAACCCTGATCAGTTTGATAAACTAGTTAAATTTGTCAAAGAGAATGAGGTTTTTCCAATCTAAAAACCTCCTCAAAATAACTGTATTTTTATCCCATTATTAGTTCCCAAAAGGATATAGCCTTTTTATACTTCCTTGCTGATAAATGGTTTTAAGCTTAGCAACTATATTATTGATTTTGGGAGCTTTGGATAATATTATGATAGTCAAAGTGGCTAATGCTTTAGGTCTAACTCTGACCAAGACCTTTGGTAGAAAAAAATTCAATGGAGAATAAGTAAGTGCCCCTTATTGGTCAGATAAAGGATACCCAATTTGCTTTTGTCACCTTCCTAGAGAAGAGAATCAAAATGATTGTCCTAGTAGCAGATATTCCAGCTTCCTATGGAGTGCTATTGGGATGTAATTTCTACAAATATGTGGGCAGTGCAATCAATATGGACTGGTCAAAGGCTGGAATACCCATTAAGGGTGTGATGTAGAAACTACTTCCTAAAAAGGAAGTTAACTTTTCAATTGTCAAGACCGATGACCAAAAATCTCGAATTATTTTTGAGTCCTCTGGAATGGGCACTTATTTTCTACAAACTGATGAAACCTCAAGTTCTTCTAATGATGAAGATAGTGAAGAATAAGTGATAGGAAATGAAGAACCAGAAGCCAACACTACTGAATCAAATTCTTCAAATGAGGAAGTTTCAAGTTCAGAGTCGCTCATTGTAGGATACTCTGATGGTGTTTGGAATCTTGAGTTTGATGGTAGTTGTTCTACCATTGGCTCAAGAGTGGGGATTGTTCTTATATTCCCTAAGGGAAATATGTTTCCTTTCTCTTTTAAATTTTAGTTCAATAATACTAACAATATGGCTAAGTATGAGTTGTTATTGCTAGTAATGGATGTTTCCCTTAATAAGGGAATTGGGAATCTCCATGCACAACGTGATGCCAAACTCTTTGTCAATCAGCTAAGAAACTTGTACCAGACAAAGAATGAGAGATTGAAGCATTACCATAATTTGGTCTAGGATAACATTGAGGTATTCAATGCATTTAATATTTCAATGGATCCTAGAGAGTCCAATGATAGGGTTGAATCCTTGGTGGTGTCAGCCACTCCCCTAGTTCCTCATAAGGATTTCCATGGTGATAAATATAACATTGAATTAGTGTATTGATCTAGTGTTATTGAAAATTCATATGATTGATAAGTTTTCAACGATGATCAATAGATCATTAAATTCTTGGAAACTAAGGAAAATTTTAGCGATTTGTATTTTGAAGGAAGTGATTCTCCTCCATAAGACTCAATTGCTATTGTAGATCCAATTTCTAGTGAAGAAGTACTATAGTTGAAAGGGAACAAAATCCCCAAAGAGTTTCCCTCAAAAGGCTTTTTGGCAAGCATGATGTCTATGTCAAGAAACAACAACAACCAAGTCTCGACTCAACTATGGAGGTTGAACAGGTAAACCTAGGGACAAAGGATAATCCAAAGATGGTGAATGTAGGGAAGTGTTTCTCTATAGAAGAAAGAGAGAGTTTTGCCAATATTTTGCAGTAGTATATTGATATACTTTCCTACTCCTATAATTATTTAAAATTTGTTCATTTAAAGGAGGTCAAGCATTAAATTCCACTCAATATAGGGTTTGTGCCTCATAGACAAAAGTAGAGGTAGGACAATCTAAATATTTCAGGTACCATCCTTTCAAAAATTCAAAAAGTGTTAAGCACATGGATTATCTTTCCTATCCATCATTCAACATGGGTAGCTAATATTGTCTCGGTTTCGAAAAAGAATGGTGAAATCTACATTTGTGTGGATTTTCACAATATGAATCAAGCATCGCTAAAAGATAATTACCCTTTGTCAGTAATGGATCAATTCTTATAAATAGTGATAGGTTCTCAGATGTTGTCTATGTTAGATGGTTTATTGAGT
Organism: Cryptomeria japonica; assembly: GCF_030272615.1. Classification (NCBI taxonomy): domain Eukaryota; kingdom Viridiplantae; phylum Streptophyta; class Pinopsida; order Cupressales; family Cupressaceae; genus Cryptomeria; species Cryptomeria japonica. The sequence continues at coordinate 275,109,850 of NC_081408.1, read as the reverse complement.
TATAATCAAGTGGAGGTGAGTGAAGAAGACCAACATAAAACTACCTTCACTACTCCTTGGGGCACATTTTCATACCATAGAATGCCTTTCAGTTTGATCAATGTTGGCACTACCTTTCAAACAGAAATGGACTTAGGCTTTTGGAATTTCCTTGGTAAGTTCATTATTGTATATATTTATGATTTGATTGTTTTCTCCAAAGAACATCAAGATCATTTTTATCATCTACAACAAGTCTAGAGAGATGTCGTCAACATTAGATTTCCCACAATCCCAAAAGTCAATTTTGGGGGTAACTGAAGGTAAAATTCTTGGGTATATTGTGTCCAAGGAGGGTATTAAGATTGATCCTAAATGGGTCAAATATATTTAGATTTTTGTATTTCTCTCGAGCAAGACAACGGTTCACTCTTTCTTTGGTAAGGTCAACTTCTTAAAAAGGTTCATCCTAGATTTTGCTAAGAAAATTGGTCATATTGTAGATATGATGAAAGGAAAGTCCACTTTTTGATGGAATGTACAAGGAAAGGCTACCTTAAATAAAGTAAAGGAGGCCAACACACATGCTCAAGTGTTGGTTTGCCTAGATTACACCAAGGATTTTATTATGTATAGTTATGCTTTTGAGCATACTTTGTAGATAATTCTGGTGCGAAAAAATCATGAGGGGATTGAATCCCCTAAAGCTTTCATGAGATATCCTCTCAAAGCTCAGTAGCTCAAGTATTCTTTGATGGAGATACATTCTTACGCTTTTTTCAAGGCAATAAATCATTTAGGTTCTAAATTTTGAACACACATGTTATTGCATTGGTACCAAATACAAAAATCAAGTCTTAATTGTGTTATCCTTATTCCTCTTATAACTAATTAAATCCAATTTAATTAATCCTGTCACTATAGTCCAATAATTAATTTATCAAATAAATTAATTATTACCTTATTCCTCCAAAGTCGTCTCAATCATTAATTCTTCTAAATGCCACTCAGTTAATTAATTTTAGCTAATTAACCTATTCATAATAAATTAATTGTTCCCTTATTCCTCCAAAGTCATCTCAATCATTAATTCTTCTAAATCCCACTCAGTTAATTAATTTTAGTTAATTAACCTATTCATGTGATTCCTACAAATTGCTTTTCCTAATCCCACTCAACCTAATTAAACCTTCTAGAATCTCTCATAATCATGCTTATCATTATTTCCCAATTTTATATTCCCACTCATGTCACATCAACATTGAGTTAATTCTTCTAAATCCCACTCAGTTAATTAATATTAGTTAATTAACCTATTCATGTGATTCCTACAAATCACTTTTTCCTAATCCCACTCAACCTAATTAATCCTTCTAGAATCTCTCATAATCATGCTTATCATTATTTCCCAGTTTTATATTCCCACTCATGTCACATCAACATTGAGTCTCTCAAAGAAATTCAAATTTCTTTGAATCCCTCAATGCATCCTTATTTTGGAATTTTTAATTCTTCATTTTGAATTCAAATTTCTCCCCCCTTTTCCCCAAGGAATTTTACATTCTTGTTTATTTTATCAAGGCACCCTTGATCCATGCCTTCTAGCTCAAATCAATCTCAACCCTCCATAAGGAAATCAATCTTGGCCCTTCCTTGGCCTCCTCCAATCTATAAGTTGGATGATCATTTCCTCACAAAGGATCCACTTCTTCTCATAGCATCCTCATGCTTCTCATTTCTCCTCTTTCTTCTTCCTTCAATCCTTCAATCCAAAATCCTACCAAAATCCTACCAAATCCTATCAAATCCTATCAAACCTATCTTGTTGAGCACTTGGAGAGCATTCAACACACCCATCAAGGACCACTCCACTCAAGTGAGGAAGGGGTGCATTCTTCAATTTACCGAAGGTCCAATCCGAAGGAGAAGGCAAGGAATTAACAAGGTATAAATAGTCTTTTTGTGTTTTATGTATTTGAATACTTTATTTGAACACTAACCATCTAATCTCACCTTGCTGGTTTTTCCCCTCTTCATTCTAGCAGGCCCGGTGGGACCCACATTCCTGAATTTAATCTTTTTGCAAGTTTTTGTGAGTTTTTGCTTGGAGGTGTCAGAACAACGCGAGCGACTATAGAACAACGCAATCCCCATGGGATTATCGCGAGTGCCACCTACTTTGGTGCGTGCGTAAGGGCTTTAGCGCATGGGATAGGAGTTTGAAATTTTATGACCTGCCCTTTTGCAGGTTTGCACAACAGCACGAGGGCCACGGGAATAGTGCATCCTCTTCCAACGTCATCCTATTCCTTCTCCTCTCTTCCAGTCTCTCACCTTTTGTTTCTATTCTAGGATTAATACTTGAAAAACACACTAAAAAGGCTCCTGTGCACGCGCTTCAGTGCGATCACCATCAGAACAGCGTGATTGCCATCAGAACAGTGCATCTGCCCCTAGGTATATTCTACATTTATTTCAAAATTTTGTTTCACTAACCTTCTTCAACGCCCTTGCATGCGATTTAGCGCGACCGCCTTAGAGAAACGTGTCTGCCTCAAGTATATTCTGTTGTTTTCAAATTTTATTTATCTTTACATTTATCTTCTTTTCTTTTTTCGGACCCCCCTTTAGCGTGTACGCAAACAATTCAGTGCCTACACAAGCACTTCAGTGCGGGTGACTATAGAATAGCGTGAGTGTTGTTTCTGCAATATTTTGTCTAATAATTAGATTTTTGAGTTTTACAGGTTATGCCCGAGCGATCAAAGACATAAACAAAACTACTAATCTGATTTTCTGCAGGTTGCCTAAGGAAATCCAACCAAATATTGTGCTTTTTGTAATCTTTTCATTCTAGGCACCTATATCTAATTAGGGGTAAAATCATTCTTTCTTTTTGTGTTTGAGGAAAGTGTAGAGGTAGGAGAGTATGCTCTTGTGTGCATACACAATCAGAAATCCAAGCCCTCAAACCTTTTCTTGTTTGATTGCACGTTTTTACCCTTAGCGAGCCTGCCCTCCCGATTTGCTTGGGCATTGGTGATAGGGGAACGACCCGAGTGAGTATGGCCGAACCTAGGCATTCTGACTCACTATAATAAATAGGCCTCTTGAGACAAAAGTTTTAGAGGATGGAGATTTTGGAGAGTTTACTCTCATATTGAGAACTTTGTAGGGCCCCTTGAGGTCTCAATCATGCTTGTGTGACTATATTTTTCTTATTACTTTGTAGGGCTATAGGCCTTAATCGTGCTTGCATGACTACAAGGAGTAGTCTTCAAATGAAAATCCATACTAAGAGCTCTAGGATTAGAGACCACATGGTTAACCTCTGAAAGGTGGATAATATTTGTGCAAGGGAGATAGTAACTCCCACAAGAAACTTTCCATATCATTCACCCATTAGCATTTGGATTCAGCTAATATAGTTTGGGAATCCATTGCATGAGACCCAGCGACCATATTCTAATTAGCTAGTGGGTGTGTACCTGAGTCAGCAAGCAAATGTTTTCCTCCTCATCCAGCTTCCTAGGGTAGCACGTTGTGTTTGGATTCTCTATGTGTGTTAATGGCCAATGTGTATTCATTGCTTGATATCTCTTGCCAAGTCAATCATTCCTCCAACCAATCAATCCTCCCTCTTTCCAAATTTTGTCTTGTCATCATCAAATCCTTAATCCATTTCTATCTATCCAAGCAATTCTTCAATCCATTCTTCTTCCTATTATCTATCCATTCTTCCATAATCATTTTCCTTTTAATCCAATAAAATCTTTGAAATCCTAATCAATCAATTAATCCATCTTTCTAATCCAGTTATCCAATCCTTCATCAATCAATCATCCAATCCTTTAATCCAAATAAATCCAATTCATCATCAATCCTCATCTAACTCCTAATATAAAGGCTAAGGTGTAATCACAATCCAATTCAAATTCAATCCAATCAAGTCCTAATCCAAGGACCAATTCAATCCAATCAAGTCCTAATCTAAGGACCAATCCAATCAAATCAAATCTAATCCAATTTCTAATCCAATCTAAATCTAATCAAATCAAATCCATCATCATTCAAAGCCAATTCCTAATCTTCATATTCATCCAATTCCCATCTAATCCTTCATTCTCAACATGGAAACCCAGAATTTCAAAGCTTGGTATGAGTGGATGCTCATGGAAGTTCGCGAACCACCTCAAGCTGCCTACCAAGTCAATCCCATAATCTCTCATCCACCTATCATACCTTCATCCATCTCACCTCAACAAATCCGTATCATATCTCTTACCTTTCCTCTACCTTTGACAAGGGAAATCCATCTTATTCCCCATATGTATCTCCATATTATACCTCATCCACATATATACCTTCATCTCTCCTTCGATCTACATCCCAATCCCCATCCTTTTACAATACATTCATTACCTTTACTCCCCATCCAAATCCTTTACTTTGTAGTCTTCCAAGCATTAATCCTAATTCCCCAATCCGTTATCCTAATCCTCCATCCAATCCTCATTCTCCATCTATGACTAATTCTCCATCTAATCCCAATCCTCCAAAATCTGTGTTATCCACGTCCTCCAAATCCATCATCCATAATCTTATCCAAGACATTCTAGTAAAGGAGACAAAAAATCCACCTCAAAATAAAGTTGCCAAGTCTACTCAAATCCTCCATCCACCCCAATCATCTCCACCTCAAAACAAATCTCAATACCCCACACTTCATGATACCCCCATTACTCCATCTACTCATATCGGAGCTTCCACATCCTCCTCCATCACACAATCCCCACAACTCCAAACATGCCAAAATATTGTTCCAAAGCATGCTAGCATATAATCCTCTCCATCTCATGATGCATCTCCCTCTACTCCATCTAATGATATCATCCCTTCCACTTCCTCTCATGATCATATGATCCCTACATCCAATCCTCTCCCATCATCACATGATCCTCTTCATCTCATGATCCAATCACTCCTCCCACTCTATCTCATGGTACCTTCTCTAATCAAGATCAAAGTATCCCTTCATCTCCATGTCATAATCCCAATCCATCTAAAGATCCTAATCTTCCACCTCAAAATGGACTTGCATCCAATAATAAGGGTCCTCAAGCTAGTGCTCAAGATGTTGGTACATCCTCTATTCCTCCTAAATCCAAAAGTCCTTCATAAAAATCAAAATCTCGTCATCCCTCGTCATCCACATCAATTTTGGGACCCTATATTCCAAAGCTAAATCCTCCATTCCTTCCATCCATTTTGGGTCCTTGCATCCCTCCATCCACCACCCTATCACCTCAAATAATCCCTAAGCAAGATAAATAAAGGCACACATCATTGAATGCCTCCCAACACCCTCCTTCCATCATCCCACCATCCATAAAATCCTTAAGTCATTCATCCTCATTCACCCATCCCATACTATTGGAATCAATTTGGATGCCTAATCTAAAAAACATAAAGCTCAAAATCCACAAATATCAAAGGATCAACATGTCTCTTCAAAACGACATGCTCAAAATAAAAATATGATCCAAAAGAAAGAAAAATCAAAAAGGTCGCAAAGGCCCCAAAAGAAAAAATTAAAAACTATGTGGATTCCCAAATTACTCAAAGAAGCAATGCATCCCAAAGTAAAATCAAAATTGGTATCCAAACTTGCTAATCCAAAAGCTCCATCCATTCATAAGTCCTCCAATCCTCCATCTTATACTCCTCCATCTTCAAAATCTATTTTTGGTCCTTATGTTCCAAAATCCACCATCCCAACTCCACCATCCTCTTCTTCTATTTTGGGTCTTCACGTCCCAAAATCCCACACTTTATCCTCCATCTAATCCAAAATCCTTTCCTCAACTACTCCACCACCCTTCAAGGTGTGTGTCAATCTTGATCTTCCACAAATTTTTAAAAACCCCATCCATTTTCCATAATCCCATTTCGTTAGTCCAATCCTTTGCAAATCCTTATCTTCCATTCCCTATCCATTTCATCTCCCCAATTATTATCAACATCTATGAACATGCCCCCAGTTCAAAGAAATACTAAGGGATACCATCCATGGAGCTAGATTGAGTCCTTTCATCTTCCTTCACGCATCCACTATCTTCCATATCCACTCATCCTCATCCTTATCCATCCAAACTATTCTAAAAATTCAAAAAAATAAATAAATCAATCAATCAATCAAGAAAAATACAATAAAAATAAAAATCAGAAAAAAGTAAAGAAAATACATTCCATCTAATGGCGAAAACCACTCCTTGTGGCGCCTTGGGTAAGTACCATGATGAAAACTTCGCAAACAAGCATCATGTGTAATTCCCTCACCCTCTTTCACTCTACACTTGGGGGAAAGATTCACCCATGCAATCGACCCATCCATCTACATCCTATCTAAGTCCATTCTCCTTTCCTATCTTTGATCTTGACTATCCTATCCATATCCTCCATCTCATATCCCTCATCCTATCCAAATGAAATCCTCTTTTTTATCCTTGGTCTTCACCACTATTAGAGGCAAAATAATGTATATGCATGTATGCTTTGGAACACAAAATCCTTAATCCTCTACCATCCATATCCATTACTTATTATCCTTCAAAATCATACATCTTTATCCACCATCCTTAAATCCTTCATTCAACTACCTCTATTGTGGGGCATTACACTCCTTTACAGCATAGTCCTTGGGTCTCCATCACCCTACCCTCTATTGGAATACAATGAATCCAAGAACATTGAGAGGTGGGGGGGGGGGAGGGGGGGTGAATCAGTGTTTTGTTGGTAATACAAGATTTTAACCTTTTATAACATACACATATAAACTAGTAAATGAAGAAAAATATAACATGAAGTAAATAAACCAGCCACATAAATGAACACCATAACACACTGAGTTTATATGTGGAAAACCTCAAAGAGGAAAAACCACGGTGGCATTTGTGAGCCACAATATCAATTCACTGACCATATGAAATATATTACATACCATGGGGGACTGAACATGCAGGAAGGCACACTGCCTAGAGTACACTACTCAACACAAAAGAGTTTTACTAACTACAAGCTTCTGCTAAGATAAAATAGTAATGGTGAACTCTAAAAATGCATCTACAATGCCAAAAAGAGTTTCGGTTATAGCTCTGCTCTGTACTGATTCATAAACCTTGATCCCTTCTACCAGTATCTCCTTTCCTCCAAGAATACTTTACAAACCATCTACTGATCATTGCATGATATAACATTCGCATACAAATGACCTACATACATATTCTTCACATTACACAGTTCTTCTACCTTGTCATATCTCAAAATGACTTAACAGGCTGACTTATATACCTTTTACAAACAATATGTCTTATGTCAGCTTACAATACAAAAGATATTCAATGTCGGTCCTATACAATAATTACAAAATGATTTTACAACTACAACCTTTCCGATCCAGACTGATGTCATCTTCACTAAAGTGTTGGATGTCGGTGTTGGTGCCGGTGATGACCTTGATTACTCCAATGTCGGTATCTATCATTGTATGCCTCCAAATGTTGGTATATGTTGGTATAAGCCTTCTATAGAATCTTGTTGCCATTAATGACAATATATGAATCCAATGAGTTTCAATTGCCAACAATCTCCCCCTTTGGCATTGATGGCAACACTCATGTGAAAAATGGATTCCCTATCGGTTCAACTGAAACATGAAACATGCTCCCCCCGAGCTGATTGACTCTGTCAGCAATATACTCTATCTAATATCCACCCCCTAGGATTATATATTTTTCAAATACATATACTCCCCCTTTGGCATCAATGCTAAAGACCGGTGAAATAACTGAAAGAATGGTTACAGATTACTTTACCAGAGCTTGACCAATCTCAAGATTTCCAGGTAAGTTTTCTCTAACAACTGCACATAGGTATCCTAGCCAGTTATGAATGTTTCAGATATGGATACAAGTGTTGGCATTATGTGAACTGGTATGAGGACATGATGGCATTGTATGTTGTCATTGATGTCAATATGCTAAAGAAGAGAGAACTGGAATGTTACCAAGAATCGGTATATGTGAGAATCGGTATAACATTGTGAACCGGTATATGTGCCAAAGTGAAGTGGTGTGCTTGTTCAAGGTGAACCACCATGTGGTTATGGGAACCAGTACATGGAAGCTTTGTATGACTACCGATGGCAGTCTCAACTTCAAGGTTTTCGGTTGAAGTGCTTCAAGCCTGTGTGACTCAACCGGTGACTTTGTGTGATGAGTTAAGCATTGTAACGAAGAACAGATCATGTTGCCACATCAGCCTTATGCGTGTGAAGGATCTTGTATGAAGGAGATTGTTCCTATCTACCTTGGGAATGTGCGAAGTCTGTAAACGATGAAAATGCGTGATGGGTTATCAGCTGCCATGAAAGTTGTGGAAAACAAATGATAGAGAACATCTTGAGATCAATTCAAGATAGTTGCATTTAATGCAATGTGCTCAACAGTCAAGATTGAACCGTTTGAATTGCTTAACCTAACAGGTTTAGGGTTTAGGGTTTATGCTACCGACCTATCTATTTCCTATAAGGTTGATGTTTTGTTTCTTTCTGAGGTTGTTGGCAAAAGTTGAGTCTGTGTATTCAAGTGAAGAGATACATGATTCTTGCCAGACCATAGGAGAGAAGTGATACTCACAGAGTGTAAGTGCAGAAGGTGAAGAGGAGCTTAAGCAGATCTGCATTGGCATTGAGTGTTGTTACCAGATCATTGTAATACCTGTTGATCTATAGCCACTTCAACAGTTGGGAAATCCCTTAATAGGGTAGCTTTGACTGGCTTACTATAAATCCTTTGACAGGGTGACTCAAAACCATTGAGTTCTTGTAATCCTCTAATAAGGTAACCTTTAACAGGGTTTAACCCTTAACAGGGTATTCTAGCCATCCCTTAACCGGGTGATCCCTAACAGGATCGGTTCGTAACAGAACCTATTGTATCAGTCTTTAACCGGGCAAGGCTCCTAACAGAGTGGACTTCTAAAGAGTTCAAAAATACCTTGTGGGTATTCACCCCACCATGTTTTTCCCAGTTGGGTTTCCACTTGAAAAATATGTGTGTCATGTGTGGTGTTATTCATGTGATGGTTTAAGTGATGTGTGTCTGAAGGTAAATCATGTTGATCTAGCTGTTTATATATTTATGATGATAGATTACCTGTTCATGCACTAGGGTGAAATAAAAATAAAAGTTTTAGATTGTATGAAAAGATAAGTGTTAACTAGTTTATGCTTGTCTCAGTTATTCTGGGCTTTTGCATGTTGTACTCTGTTTAAGACCGATGTTACTGTTTGACTGCCAAAGCGCACTATCTGCTGACAAACCGGTTTTAGGAATGTGTTTTTGTCTGTACTGATTCACCCCCCCCCCCCCTCTATGTACCGGTTTGGTACTATCCATTCATCATTGAGTTATCAATTGGTATTAGAGTGTCCTCTAGGTCCTCTATGTTATAAGCTTAACCGCTTGAGGTAAAGATCCCAATCTAATGATGAAGAGGGAAGGTCCAAAGTTCAACAGAGATAATTTCAATATATGGAAAGATAGAATGAAGATATACATCAGAAGCATGGGTACTCAACATTGGAGCTATGTGGAGAATGCTTATGTTGCCCCTACCAATAATCTCACCGATGACCAAAAGAGAGAGATGCAGGAGAATGAGCAAGTCATGGAAGCCCTAATTAGTAGTTTATCTAACATTGAGTTTATTGATGTCCAAGATAAAGTAAATCCCAAAGAAGTATGGGATACTCTTGAAATTATCTATGGCAGTGATGAGAATGTAAAACAATCTAAGGAAGAAAGCCTTAGAGGGAAGTTTGAAGACATGCGGATGGTTGAAGGTGAGACTATTCAACAGTATAGAATAAGAATCAAAACTATTGTTGGAGATATCAACAGTGTAGGTGGTAAAATGGAAGATTCCAATGTGGTAAGAAAAGTCCTGAGATCCTTATTACCGATCTATGCAATAAGGGTTGTTGCAATTCAGGAGTTGAGATCAATAGACAAGACTAAGGTATCCCTAGACTCCATCATTGCAAAGTTGACAGCCTATGAGCTAAATATTTTTGATGGCAATGTTCAAAAGACTGAATCAGCTTACAAAGCTTCTATTGTACCATCCAGAAAAGGAAAAGAAGCATGCACCAATGGTGAACCAAGATAGAGAAAAGAAATGGATGATGAGGAGATTCTGATGGAATTTGAAGCTCTTCTTGCAAGGAAACATCCTAAAGGAACTGGTAAATACAGAGGTAAACTCCCTTTGAAATTATTTTCTTGTAATTGGATAGGACATATTTCTATAAACTATCCTAATGGTGACAACATGGACAAACCAGAAAGGTTCAATAAATTCAAAGAAGGAAACCAGAGAAACTGTTTTGTGGCTATTGATGAAGGTGTCACAAATAAGGAATCAAAAGATGAAGAAAATGAAGATATTGTATTTGTTGTTCTCAAGGAAGATCTATCAGACAAGAAGGCTCTTGTCTCCCGCTTTGATAATTCCAATCAGTGGATTATTAACAGTGGTTGCTCTCACCATATGACTGGTGATCGGAGCAAGTTTCTATCCTTGGAAGAGTATGATGGTGGTGTGGTTCACTTTGGTAATGATGCCCCATGTATGGTCAAAGGTAGAGGGTCCATCTCTCTGAATGGAAAGAGTAGTGCTGACAATGTGTATTGGGTTGATGGTCTCAGACACAACCTTCTGAGTGTTGCCCAGCTGAATGATAGTGGTCTCACTCTAGAATTCAAGAATGGAGTGTGCAGAATCAAAGGAAAGAATGGTGAATTGGTGGCCACCGGCATGCAGACCAAAGGTAACATATTTCAGTCGAATGCAAATATCAGTACATGTCTTATGGCCAAGTTCGATGACAGTTGGATATGGCATAAGAGAATCTGCCATGTAAACTTTGATAACATTATGAAGGCCAATAAGATCAAGGCAGTTCGAGGGTTGTCGGTGCTGAGAAAACCAGAAAATACCTTGTGCAGAGAGTGTCAACTGGGGAAAATAGCTTCCTCAACCTTTAAAGGTAAACCTTTCACTGCTCACAATTTACTTGATCTTGTGCATACTGATTTGTGTGGTCCTATGAAAACTAGGAGTGTGCAGGGAGATACATATTTTATGATTCTTACAGATGATTGCTCAAAAATAATGTGGGTCACATTCTTGAAAGATAAGTCTAAAGCTTTTGGAAAGTTCAAAGCTTTCAGAGCATTAGTGGAGAAGGAAAGCGATAAAAGGATCAAGTGCCTTAGAACTGATCAAGGAGGGGAATTCACTTCCAGTGAATTCAACAAGTACAATGAAGAACATGGCATCAAAAGGAAACTATCTGCCCCCCAGACTTCACAGGAGAATGGCCTAGCAGAGAGGAATAATCGGACTGTGGTTGAAGCAACAAGAACAATGTTGATTCAAGGAAAGGTTGCTCACACCTTTTGGAGAGAAGTGGTGAGCACTGCAGTCTACACAATGAACCGGGTACTCATCAAGAAAGGTAAGGATAAAACTCCTTATGAGTATTGGACTGGTAAGACACCTTTGGTTAGCTACTTTAGAGTGTTTGGTAGCAAATGTTACATTAAGAGGAGCGAACACCAGAGCAAATTTGATGCGAAATGTGATGAGGGAATATTCCTAAGGTATTCCACCAAGAGCAAAGCTCTCAAGTGTTTCAATAACAGGACTCAAAGAATTATGGAAAGCATCAATGTGAGAGTTGATGAAACCTCTAAGAAAACTAAGGAAACCGGTGGTGAGCAAGCGGTAAACAAACCGGTTGTAACCTTCTAGGAACCGGTTGTCAGTTAACCAAGTACCAGTAACAGTGTTCCTACATCGGTAGATGTAGATGCTGATACTGATGGAGATGAGGATAAAGAAGAAAACCAAGAGGAATCTGTTAAGACCATTCCTCGGTATGTCAAGCTGGATCATGATCCTAAGCAGATCATAGGAGATAAGGATGCAAGAATCCTTACAAGAAGAAAGGTCAGAGAAAACTCATGTATGATCTCTAAATTTGAGCCTAAATCATTCAAAGAGGCACATAAGGATGAAGACTGGATCAAGGCAATGCAAGAGGAACTTGACAAGATAGAGAGAAATGGTACATGGTCTTTGGTACCTAGACCGGAGCATAAAAATGTCATCGATACCAAATGGGTTTTCAGAAATAAACTTAATGTGGATGGCACAGTGATTAGAAATAAAGCCAGATTGGTGTGTAAAGGATATGCCCAAGAAGAACGAGAAGACTATGGAGAAACTTTTGCTCCTGTAGCTAGATTGGAAGGAGTTTGTATGCTTCTTGCATATGCAGCTTTTAAAGGATTCAAAGTTTATCAAATGGATGTAAAATCAGCATTCCTAAATGGTGTACTCGAAGAGGAGGTGTATATAGAGCAACCAGATGGGTTTGCCCTATCTAAAGACAATGACATGGTATGTAGGCTACATAAAGCCTTATATGGTCTAAAGCAGGCACCTAGAGCTTGGTATGAATGCCTACACTCCCATCTTGTGAAGATTGGATTTGAGAGAACAAGCGAAGATAGCAATATCTTCTTGAAATATGAAGGAGATCAGATCCTTATCTATGAGGTATTTATCGATGACATTATCTTTGGTAGAGATGACAAGATGAGTAATGATTTTGCAGATGAGATGAAGAAAGAGTTTGAGATGTCACTCATAGGGGAGATTAAGTTCTTCATTGGACTGCAGATTCAGCAGATGAAAGATAGAATCTTTATCACTCAGTCCAAGTATGTCAAAGAGGTGTTGAAGACCTTTGGCATGAAAGATAGTAAACTGGTTGGTACACCGATGGTGATAGGTTGTAAACTATCCAAAGAGGATGACTCAGCATTGGTTAATGAGAAGGAATACCGATCAATGATTGGTAAGTTGCATCATGTAGTTTATAGTAGACCGGACATTGCACATGTAGTGGGTATTACTACTAGGTTTCAACATAACCCTAGAGAATCCCACATGCTAGCAGTCAAGAGGATTCTTAGGTATCTGAAGGGAACTATTGATTATGGATTGTGGTATCCATATAGCAAGGATTTCAACTTGAAAGTATTCACAGATGTTGATTGGGCAGGTAATGTGGATGACAGGAAGAGCACAACCGGTGGTGCATTCTTTCTCTATGGTAGACTGGTCTCATGGATGAGTAAGAAGCAGACATGTATCTCTCAGTCTAAAGCGGAAGCAGACTATGTTGTAGCTTTCATGAACTGCACTCAGACAATTTGGATGAAGCATGTATTAAATGGATTCAAAGTTCTTGTATCTGAACCGGTAAATATATTTTGTGACAATACTAGTGCAATTAACATCTCAAAGAATTCGGTTTTACATTCTAGAACCAAGCACTTTGAGTTTAATTATCATTTCTTGAGGGAAAAACTTCAGAACAAAGAGATTGCACTAGAAAATGTTTCCAGTAAGGAGCAGTTAGCAGACATATTCACCAAGCCTCTCCCAAAGGCTACATTTATGTACTTAAGAGGTGAATTAGGGGTGTCGCCCCTTCAGGAGGTGAACTAAAGGTATATGCTCCACATCAATCAGGTATTGCAAAGTCAATTTTTTTTGCATTCATGTGTTGAAGGATTCTACTCCTCAGGGGGAGCAGCATAATGGAATAGGGAAGCTTGTGCCTCCACTTTGGCATTGCTGTCAAAGGGGGAGAAGAAGTGAAGCGGAGAAGATATCTGTAGAAATTGGGGGAGAAGATGTGAAGCGGAGAGATATCTTTGTATATTGCCATCAATGTGAAAGGGGGAGATTGTTGGCATTATGTGAACCGGTATGAGGACATGATGAAATTGTATGTTGTCATTGATGTCAATATGCTAAAGAAGAGAGAACTGGTATGCTACCAAGAACTGGTATATCTGAGAACTGGTATAACATTATGAACTGGTATATGTGCCAAAGTGAAGCGGTGTGTTTGTTCAAGGTGAACCGGCATGTTGTTATGGGAACCAATACATGGAAGCTTTGTATGACTACCGGTTGGTAGTCTCAACTTCAAGGTTTTCGGTTGAAGTGCTTCAAGCCTATGTGACTCAACCTGTGACTTTGTGTGATGAGTAAAACATTGTAACGAAGAACAGATCATGTTGCCACATCAGCCTTGTGTGCGTGAAGGATCTTGCATGAAGGAGATTGTTCCTATCTACCTCGAGAATGTGCGAAGTCTGTAAATGATGAAAACGCGTGATGGGTTATCAGCTGCCATGAAAGTTGTGGAAAACAAATGATAGAGAACATCTTGAGATCAATTCAAGACAGTTGCATTTAATGCAATGTGCTCAACAGTCAAGATTGAACCGTTTGAATTGCTTAACCTAACAGGTTTAGGGTTTAGGGTTTATGCTACCGAACTATCTATTTCCTATAAGGTTGATGTTTTGTTTCTTTCTGAGGTTGTTGGCAAAAGTTGAGTATGTGTATTCAAGTGAATAGATACGTGATTCTTGCCAGACCAGAGGAGAGAAGTGATACCTACAGAGTGTAAGTGCAGAAGGTGAAGAGGAGCTTAACCGGATCTGCATTGGCATTGAGTGTTCTTACCAGATCATTGTAATACCTGTTGATCTCTAACCACTTCAACAGTTGGGAAATCCCTTAACAGGGTAGCTTTAATCGACTTACTATAAATCATTTGATAGGGTGACTCAAAACCATTGAGTTCTTGAAATCCTCTAACAAGTTAACCTTTAACGGGGTATTCTAGCCATCCCTTAACCGGGTGATCCCTAACAGGATCGGTTCCTAACAGAACCTATTGTATCAGTCTTTAACCAAACAAGGCTCCTAACAGAGCAGACTTCTAAAGAGTTCAAAAATAGCTTGTGGGTATTCATCCCCGCCGTGGTTTTTCCCAGTTTGGTTTCCACGTGAAAAATATGTGTGTCATGTGTGGTGTTATTCATGTGATGGTTTAAGTGATGTGTGTCTGAAGGTAAATCATGTTGATCTAGCTATTTATATATTTATGATGATAGATTACCTGTTCATGCACTAGGGTGAAATGGAAATAAAAGTTTTAGATTGTATAAAAAGATAAGTGTTAACTGGTTTATGCTTATCTTGGTTATTCTGGACTTTTGCACGTTGTACTTTGTTTAAGACCGGTGATACTGTTTGACGGCCAAAGCGCAGTGTCTCCTAAAAAACCGGTTTTAGGAATGTGTTTTTGTCTGTACTGATTCACCCCCTCCTCTCAGTACCGGTTTGGTACTATCCGTTCATCATTGAGTTATCAATTGGTATCAGAGCGTCTTCCAGGTCCTCTGTGTTATAAACTTAACCGTTTGAGGTAAAGATCCCAGTCTAATGATGAAGAGGGAAAGTCCAAAGTTCAACAGAGATAATTTCAATATATGGAAAGATAGAATGAAGATATACATCAGAAGCATGGGTGCTCAACACTAGAGCTATGTTGAGAATGCTTATGTTGCCCCTACTGGTACTCTCACCAATGACCAAAAGAGAGAGATGCAGGAGAATGGGCAAATCATGGAAGCCCTAATTAGTAGTTTATCTGACATTGAGTTTATTGATGTCCAAGATAAAGTAAATCCCAAAGAAGTATGGGATACTCTTGAAAATATTTATGGCGATGATGAGCATGTAAAACAAGCTAAGGAAGAAAGCCTTAGAGGGAAGTTTCAAGACATGTGGATAGTTGAAGGTGAGACTATTCAACAGTATGGAATAAGAATCAAAACTATTGTTAGATATATCAAGAGTGTAGGTGGTAAAATGGAAGATTCCACTGTGGTAAGCAAAGTCCTGAGATCCTTATTACCGGTAGATGCAATAAGGGTTGTTGCTATTCAGGAGTTGAGATCAATAGACAAGACTAAGATATCCCTAGACTCCGTCATTGCAAAGTTGACAGCCTATGAGCTAAATAGTTTTGATGGCAGTGTTCAAAAGATTGAATCAGCTTTTAAAGCTTCTATTGTACCATCCAGAAAAGGAAAAGAAGCAAGTACTAGTTGTGAACCAAGATAGAGCAGAGAAATGGATGATGAGGAGATTCTGACGGAATTTGAAGCTCTTCTTGCTAGGAAATTCATAAAGGAACCATTAAATACATAGGTAAGCTCCCTTTGAAATGCTTTTCTTGTAACCGGATAGGACATATTGCTATAAACTGTCCTAATGGTGACAATAAGGACAAACCAGAAAGGTTCAAGAAATTCAAAGGAGGAAACCAAAGAAACTATTTTGTGGCAGTTGATGAAGGTGTCACAGATGAGGAATCAGAAGATAAAGAAAATGAAGATATTGTGTTTGTTGTTGTCAAGGAAGATGTGTCAGAAGAGAAGGCTCTTGTCTCTCGCTTTGATAATTCCAATGAGTGGATTATTGACAATGGTTGTTCTCACCATACAACTACTGACCGGAGCAAGTTTCTATCCTTGGAAGAGTATGATGGTGGTGTGGTTCGCTTTGGTAATGATGCACCATGTATGGTCAAAGGCAGAGGGTCCATCTCTCTGAATGGAAAGAGTAGTGCTGACAATGTGTATTGGGTTGATGGTCTCAAACACAACCATCTAAGTGTTGCCCAGTTGAATTATAGTGGCCTCACTCTGAAATTCAAGAATGGTGAATTGGTGGCCACCAGCATGCAGACCAAAGGTAACCTATTTCAGATGAATGCAAATATCAGTACATGTCTTATGGCCAAGTTCGATGGCAGCTGGATATGGCATAGGAGACTCTGCCATGTAAACTTTGATAACATTGTGAAGGCCAGTAAGATCAAGGCTGTTAGAGGGTTGTCGGTGCTGAGC
This sequence comes from Cryptomeria japonica, assembly GCF_030272615.1. Taxonomy (NCBI): domain Eukaryota; kingdom Viridiplantae; phylum Streptophyta; class Pinopsida; order Cupressales; family Cupressaceae; genus Cryptomeria; species Cryptomeria japonica. The sequence goes on along the minus strand of NC_081408.1, from coordinate 275,092,958 downwards.
AAACTAGAAAATACCTTGTGCAATGAGTGTCAACTGGGGAAAATGTCTTCCTCAACCTTTAAAGGTAAACCTTTCACTACTGACAATTTACTTGATCTTGTGCATACTGATTTGTGTGGTCCTATGAAAACTAGAAGTGTGCAGGGACATAGGTATTTTATGATTCTTATAGATGATTGCTTAAGAATGATGTGGGTCACATTCTTGAAAGATAAGTTTGAAGCTTTTGGAAAGTTCAAAGCTTTTAGAGCATTAGTGGAGAAGGAAAGCGGTAAAAGGATCAAGTGCCTTAGAACTAATCAAGGAGGGGAATTCACTTCTGATGAATTCAACAAGTATTGTGAAGAACATGGCATCAAGAGGTAACTATCTGCCCCCCGAACTCCATAGCAGAATGGTCTAGAAGTGAGGAATAATCAAACTATGGTTGAAGCAGCAAGAACAATGTTGATTCAAGGAAGGCTTGCTCACACCTTGGGGAGAGAAGCAATGAGCATTGCAGTCTACACAATGAACCGGGTTCTCATCAAGAAAGGTAAGGATAAAACTCCTTATGAGTATTGGACCGGTAAGACACTTGTGGTTAGCTACTTTAGAGTATTTGGTAGCAAATGTTACATCAAGAGGAGCGAACACCAGAGCAAATTTGATGCGAAATGTGATGAGGGAATATTCCTAGGGCATTCCACCAAGAGAAAACCTCTCAAGTGTTTCAATAATAGGACTCAGAGAATTATGGAAAGCATCAATGTGAGATTTGATGAAACCTCTGAGAAAACTGAGGAAACCAGTCGTGAGCAAGTGGTAAATGAACCGGTTGTAACCTTCTAGGAACTGGTTGCCAGTCAACCAAGTACCAGTAACAGTGTTCCTACACCGGTAGATGTAGATGCTGATATTGATGGAGATGAGGATGAAGTTGAAAAGCAAGAGGAATCTGTTAAGACCATTCCTCGGTATGTCAAGATGAATCATGATCCTAAGTAAATCATAGGAGATAAGGATGCAGGAATCCTTACAAGAAGAAAGGTCAGAGAAAACTCATGTATGATCTCTGAATTTGAACCTAAATCATTCAAAGAGGCACATAAGGATGAAGACTGGATCAAGGTAATGGAAGAGGAACTTGACCAGATAGAGAAAAATGGTACATGGTCTTTGGTACCCAGACCGGAGCATAAAAATGTCATCGGTACCAAATGGGTTTTTAGAAATAAGTTGATTGAGGATGGCAAGGTGACTAGAAACAAATCTAGATTGGTGTTTAAAGGATATGCCCAAGAAGAAGGAGAAGACTATGGAGAAACCTTTGCTCTTGTAGCCAAATTGGAAGGAGTTTGTATGCTTCTTGCATATGCAGCTTTTAAAGGATTCAAAGTATATCAAATGAATGTAAAATCTACATTCCTAAATGGTGTACTTGAAGAGGAGGTGTATATAGAGCAACGAGATGGGTTTTCCCTATCTGAGGATAGTGACATGGTATGTAGGCTACATAAAGCCTTATATGGTCTAAAGCAGGCACCTAGAGCTTGGTATGAACGCCTGCACTCCCATCTTGTGAAGATTGGATTTGAGAGAACAAGCGAAGATAGCAATATCTACTTGAAATCTAAAGGAGATCAGATCTTGATCTGTGAGGTATTTGTTGATGACATTATCTTTGGTGGAGATGACAAGATGAGTCATGAGTTTGCAGATGAGATGAAGAAAGAGTTTGAGCTACCACTCATAGGGGAGATTAAGTTCTTCATTGGACTGCAGATTCAGTAGATGAAAGATGGAATCTTTATCATTTAGTCCGAGTATGTCAAAGAGGTGTTGAAGACCTTTGGCATGGAAGATAGAAAACCGATTGGTACATTGATGGTGACCAGTTGTGAACTATCCAAAGAGGATGACTTAGCATTGGTTAATGAGAAGGAATACTGATCAATGATTGGTAAGTTGCATCATGTAGTGCATAGCAAAATGGACATTGCACATGCAGTGGGTATTACCACTCAGTTTCAGCAAAGCCCTAGAGAATCCCACTTGGTAGAAGTCAAGCGGATTCTTAGGTATCTGAAGGGAACTATGATTATGGATTGTGGTATCCATATAGCAAGGATTTCAACTTGAAAGTATTCACAAATGTTCATTGGGTAGGTAATGTGGATGACCAGAAGAACACAACCAGTGGTGCATTCTTTCTCGGTGGTAGACAGGTCTCATGGATGAGTAAGAAGTAGAGTTGTATCTCTCAGTGTATAGCGGAAGCAAAGTATGTTGCAGCTTTCATGAACTACACTTAGACAATTTGGATGATGCATGTATTAAATGGCTTCAAAGTTCCTGTATTTGAACCGGTAAGTATATTTTGTGACAATACTAGTGCAATTAACATCTCAAAGAATCCGGTTTTACATTCTAGAACCAAGCACTTTGAGGTTAAATATCATTTCTTAAGGGAAAGGTTCAGAACAAAGAGATTGCACTGGAACATGTTTCCAGTAAGGAGCAGTTAGCAGACATATTCACCAAGCCTCTCCCAAAGGCTACATTTATGTACTTAAGAGGTGAATTAGGGGTGTTGCCCCTTCAGGAGGTGAACTAAAGGTATATGCTCCACATCAGTCAGGTATTGCATAGTCAATTTTTTTTTGGATTGATGTGTTGAAGGATGCTACTCCTCAGGGGAGCAGCATAATGGAACAGGGAAGCTTGTGCCTCCACTTTGGCATTGTTGTCAAAGGTGGAGAAGAAGTGAAGCGGAGAAGATATCTGCAGAAATTGGGAGAGAAGATGTGAAGCGGAGAGATATCTTTGTATATTCCCATCAATGCCAAAGGGGGAGATTGTTGGCATTATGTGAACCGGTATGAGGACATGATGACATTGTATGTTGTCATTGATGTCAATATTCTGAAGAAGATAGAACCGGTATGTTACCAAGAATCGGTATACGTGAGAGTCGGTATAACATTGTGAACCGGTATATGTACCAAAGTGAAGTGGTGTGTTTGTTCAAGGTGAACCGACATGTGGTTATGGGAACCAGTACATGGAAGCTTTGTATAACTACCAGTTAGTAGTCTCAACTTCAGGGTATCCAGTTGAAGTGCTTCAAGCCTGTGTGACTCAATCGGTGACTTTGTGTGATGAGTAAAACATTGTAACAAAGAACAGATCATGTTGCCATGTTAGCCTTGTGCGCGTGAAGGATCTTGCTTGAAGCAGATTGTTCCTATCTACCTCAGGAATGTGCGAAGTCTGTAAATGGTGAAAACGCGTGATGGGTTATCAGTTGCCATGAAAATGGTGGAAAAGGAATGATGGAGAATAACTTGAGATCGATTCAATACTGTTGCACTTAATGCAATGTGCTCAACAGTCAGGATTGAACCGTTTGAATTGCTTAACCTAACAGGTTTAGGGTTTAGGGTTTATGCTATCGACCTATCTGTTTCCTATAAGGTCGATGTTGTGTTTCTTTCTGAGGTTGTTGGCAAATGTTGAGTGTGTGTATTCGAGTGGAGAGATATGTGATTCTTGCCATACCAGAGGAGAGAAGTGATACCTATAGAGTGTAAGTGCAGAAGGTTAAGAGGAGCTTAAGTGGATCTGCATTGGCATTGAGTGTTGTTACCAGATCATTGTAATACCTGTTGATCTCTAACCACTTCAATAGTTGGGAAATCCCTTAACAGGGTAGCTTTAACCGACTTACTGTAAATCCTTTGACAGGGTGACTCAAAACCATTGAGTTCTTGAAATCCTCTAACAAGGTAACCTTTAACAGGATTTAACCCTTAATAGGGTATTTTAGCCATCCCTTAACCAGGTGATCACTAAAAGGATTGGTTCTTAATAGAACCTATTGTATCAGTCTTTAACCAGACAAGGCTCCTAGCAGAGTGGACTTCTAAAGAGTTCAAAAATAGCTTGTGGGTATTCATCCCCACCGTGGTTTTTCTCAATTCGGTTTCCACGTGAAAAATCTATGTGTCATGTGCGGTGTTATTCATGTGATGGTTTAAGTGATGTGTGTCTAAAGGTAAATCATGTTGATCTAGCTGTTTATATATTTATGATGATCGATTACCTGTTCATGCACTAGGGTGAAATGGAAATAAGTTTTAGATTTTATGAAAATATAAGTGTTAACTGGTTTATGCTTGTCTCAGTTATTTTGGGCTTTTGCTGGTTGTACTCTGTTTAAGACCGGTGTTACCGTTTGACTGCCAAAGCGCAGTGTCTGCTAACAAACCAGTTTTAGGAATGTGTTTTTGTCTGTACTGATTCACCCCCTCTTCTTAGTACCGGTTTGGTACAATCCATTCATCATTGAGTTATCAATTGGAATCAGAGTGTCCTCCAGGTCCTCTGTGTTATAAGCTTAACCGCTTGAGGTAAAGATCCCAATCTAATGATGAAGAGGGAAGGTCCAAAGTTTAATAGAGATAATTTCAATATATGGAAAGACAGAATGAAAACATACATCAGAAGCATGGGTTCTCAACACTGGAGCTATGTTGAGAATGCTTATGTTGCCCCTACCGGTACTCTCATTGATGACCAAAAGAGAGAGATGCAGGAGAATGGGCAAGTCATGGAAGCCCTAATTAGTAGTTTATCTGACGTTGAGTTTATTGATGTCGTAGATAAAGTAAATCCCAAAGAAGTATGGGATACTCTTGAAAATATCTATGGCGGCGATGAGCATGTAAAACAAGCTAAGGAAGAAAGCCTTAGAGGGAAGTTTGAAAACATGTGGATTGTTGAAGGTGAGACTATTCAACAATATGAAATAAGAGTCAAAACTGTTGTCGGAGATATCAACAGTGCAGGTGGTAAAATGGAAGATTCCACTATGGTAAGCAAAGTTGTGAGATCCTTATTACCGGTCTATGCAATAAGGGTTGCTGCTATTCAGGAGTTGAGATCAATAGACAAGACTAAGGTATCCCTAGACTCCATCATTGCAAAGTTGACAGCCTATGAGCTAAATAGTTTTGATGGCAGTGTTCAAAAGTCTAAATCGGATTTTAAAGCTTCTATTGTACCATCCAGAAAAGGAAAAGAAGCAAGCACCAGTGGTGAACCAAGACAGAGCAGAGAAATGGATGATAAGGAGATTCTGATGGAATTTGAAGCTCTTCTTGCTAGGAAAGTTCCTAAAGGAACCGATAAATATAGACGTACGCTCCCTTTGAAATGCTTTTCTTGTAACTAGATAGGACATATTTCTATAAACTGTCCTAATGGTGACAACAAGGACAAACCAGAAAGGTTCAAGAAATTCAAAGGTGGAAACCAGAAAAACTATTTTGTGGCAGTTGATGAAGGTGTCACAGATGAGGAATCAGAAGATGAAGATAATAAAGATATTGTGTTTGTTGCTGTTAAGGAAGATGTGTCAAACAAGAAGGCTCTTGTCTCTTGCTTTGATAATTCCAATGAGTGGATTATTGATAGTGGTTGCTCTCACCATATGACTGGTGACCGGAGCAAGTTTCTACCCTTGGAAGAGTATGATGGTGGTGTGGTTCGCTTTGGTAATGATGCACCATGTATCGTCAAAGGTAGAGGTTCCATCTCTCTGAATGGAAAGAGTAGTGCTGACAATGTGTATTAGGTTGATGGTCTCAGACACAACCTTCTGAGTGTTGCCCAGCTGAATGATAGTGGTCTCACTCTAGAATTCAAGAATGGAGTGTGCAGAATCAAAGGAAAGAATGGTGAATTGGTGGCCACCGGCATGCAGACCAAAGGTAACATATTTCAGTTGATTGAAAATATTAGTACATGTCTTATGGCCAAGTTCGATGACAGCTGGATATGGCATAAGAGAATCTGCCATGTAAACTTTGATAACATTGTGAAGGCCAATAAGATCAAGGCACTTAGAGGGTTGTCGGTACTGAGAAAACCAGAAAATACCTTGTGCAGAGAGTGTCAACTAGGGAAAATAGCTTCCTCAACCTTTAAAGGTAAACCTTTCACTGCTGACAATTTACTTGATCTCGTGCATACTGATTTGTGTGGTCCTATGAAAACTAGGAGTGTGCAGGGAGATAGGTATTTTATGATTCTTACAGATGATTGCTCAAGAATAATGTGGTCACATTCTTGAAAGATAAGTCTAAAGCTTTTGGAAAGTTCAAAGCTTTCAGAGCATTAGTGGAGAAGGAAAGCGGTAAAAGGATCAAGTGCCTTAGAACTGATCAAGGAGGGGAATTCACTTCCGGTGAATTCAACAAGTACAATGAAGAACATGGCATCAAGAGGCAACTATCTGCCCCCCGGACTCCACAATAGAATGGCCTAGCAGAGAGGAATAATCAGACTGTATTTGAAGCAGCAAGAACAATGCCGATTCAAGGAAAGGTTGCTCACACCTTTTGGAGAGAAGCGGTGAGCACTGCAATCTACACAATGAATCGAGTACTCATCAAGAAAGGTAAGGATAGAACTCCTTATGAGTATTGGACCGGTAAGACACCTATGGTTAGCTACTTTAGAGTGTTTGGTAGTAAATGTTACATCAAGAGGAGCAAACACCAGAGCAAATTTGATGCGAAATTTGATGAGAGAATATTCCTAGGGTATTCCACCAAGAGCAAAGCTCTCAAATGTTTCAATAATAGGACTTAGAGAATTATGCAAAGCATCAATGTGAGAATTGATGAAACTTTTGGAAAACTGAGGAAACCGATGGTGAGCAAGCGGTAAATGAACTCATTGTAACCTTCTAGGAACCGGTTGCCAGTCAACCAAGTACGAGTAACAGTATTCCTACATCGGTAGATGTAGATGCTGATATTGATGGAGATGAGGATGAAGAAGAAAAGCAAGAGGAATCTGTTAAGACCATTACTTGGCATGTCAAGCTAAATCATGATCCTAAGCAGATCATAGGAGATAAGGATGCAGGAATCCTTACAAGAAGAAAGGTCAGAGAAAACTCATGTATGATCTCTCAATTTGAGCCTAAATCATTCAAAGAGGCACATAAGGATGAAGACTGGATCAAGGCAATGGAAGAGGAACTTGACTAGATAGAGAGAAATGGTACATGGTCTTTGGTACCTAGACCGGAGCATAAAAATGTTATCGGTATCAAATGGGTTTTCATAAATAAGCTTAATGTGGATGGCACAGTGATTAGAAACAAAGCCAGATTGGTGTGTAAAGGATATGCCCAAGAAGAACGAGAAGACTATGGAGAAACTTTTGCTCCTATAGCCAGATTGGAAGGAGTTTGTATGCATCTTGCATATGCAGCTTTTAAAGGATTCAAAGTTTATCAAATGGATGTAAAATCTGCATTCCTAAATGGTGTACTTGAAGAGGAGGTGTATATAGAGCAACCAGATGGGTTTTCCCTATCTGAAGATAGTGACATGGTATGTAGGCTACATAAAGCCTTATATGGTCTAAAGCAGGCACCTAGAGCTTGGTATGAATGCTTGCACTCCCATCTTGTGAATATTGGATTTGAGAGAACAAGCGAAGATAGAAATATCTTCTTGAAATCTGAAGGAGATCAGATCCTTATCTGTGAGGTATTTGTTAATGACATTATCTTTGGTGGAGATGACAAGATGAGTCATGAGTTTGCAGATGAGATGAAGAAAGAGTTTGAGATGTCACTCATAGGGGAGATTAAGTTCTTCATTGGACTGCAGATTCAGCAGATGAAAGATGGAATCTTTATCACTTAGTCCAAGTATGTCAAAGAGGTGTTGAAGACCTTTGGCATGGAAGATAGTAAACTGGTTGGTACACCGATGGTGACCGGTTGTAAACTATCCAAAGAGGATGACTTAGCATTTGTTAATGAGAAGGAATACTGATCAATGATTGGTAAGTTGCATTATGTAGTGCAAAGCAGACCAGACATTACACATGCAGTGGGTATTACCGCTCAGTTTCAGCAAAGCCCTAGAGAATCCCACTTGGTAGCAGTCAAGCGGATTCTTAGGTATTTGAAGGGAACTATTGATTATGGATTGTGGTATCCATACAGCAAGGATTTAAACTTGAAAGTATTCACAGATGTTGATTTGGCAGGTAATGTAGATGACCGGAAGAACACAACTGGTGGTGCATTCTTTCTCGGTAGTAGAGTGGTATGGATGAGTAAGAAGTAGAGTTGTATCTCTCAGTCTATAGCAGAAGCAGAGTATGTTGCAGCTTTCATGAACTACACTCAGACAATTTGGATGAAGTGTGTATTAAAAGGCAAGTACTGTATCTGAATCGGCAAGTATATTTTGTGACAATACTAGTACAATTAACTTCTCTAAGATTCTGGTTTTACATTCTAGAACCAAGAACTTTGAGCTTAAGTATCATTTCTTGAGGGAAAAGTTTTAGAACAAAGAGATTGCACTCGAATATGTTTCCAGTAAGGAGTAGTTAGCAAACATATTCACCAAGCCTCTCCCAAAGGCTACATTTATGTACTTAAGAGGTGAATTAGGGGTGTTTCCCTATCAAGAGGTGAACTAAAGGTATATGCTCCACATCAGTTAGGTATTGCATAGTCAAATTTTTTTTGGATTGATGTGTTGAAGGATTCTACCCCTCATGGGGAGCAGCATAATGGAACAGGGAAGCTTGTGCCTCCACTTTAGCATTGTTGTCAAAGGGGGAGAACAAGTGAAGCAGAGAAGATATCTGTAGAAATTGGGGTAGAAGATGTGAAGCAGAGAGATATCTTTGTATATTGCCATCAATGCCAAAGGGGGAGATTGTTGGCATTATGTGAACCAGTATGAGGACATGATGACATTGTATGTTGTCATTGATGTTAATATGCTGAAGAAGAGAGAATTGATATGTTACCAAGAATTGGTCGATGTGAGAACCGGTATAACATTGTGAACCGGTGTATGTGCCAAAGTGAAGCAGTGTGTTTGTTCAAGGTGAACCGGCATGTGGTTATGGGAACCGGTACATGGAAGCTTTTAATGACTACCAGTTGGTAGTCTGAACTTCAGGGTTTTCGATTGAAGTGCTTCAAGCCTGTGTGACTCAACCATTGACTTTGTGTGACAAGTTAAGAATTGTAATGAAAAACAGATTGTGTTGCCATGTCAGCCTTGTGTGCGTGAAGGATCTTGCATGAAGGTGATTGTTCCTATCTACCTCAGGAATGTGTGAAGTTTGTAAATGGTGAAAATGCGTGATGGGTTATCAGCCGCCATGAAAGCGGTGGAAAACAAATGATGGAGAACATCTTGAGATTGATTAAAGACTATTGCATTTAATTCAATTTTCTCAATAGTCAGGATTGAATCGTTTGAGTTGCTTAACCTAACAGGTTTAGGGTTTAGGGTTTATGCTACCGACCTATCTGTTTCCTATAAGGTTGATGTTGTGTTTCTTTCTGAGGTTGTTGGCAAAAGTTAAGTGTTTGTATTCAAGTGAAGAGATACGTGATTCTTGCCAGACCAGAGGAGAGAAGTAATACCTACAGAGTGTAAGTGTAGAAGGTGAAGAGGAGCTCAAGCAAATATGCATTGGCATTGAGTGTTGCTACCAGATCATTGTGATACCTGTTGATCTCTAACCACTTCAACAGTTGGGAAATCCCTTAATAGGGTAGCTTTAACCAACTTACTATAAATCCTTTGACAGGGTGACTCAAAACCATTGAGTTCTTGAAATCCTCTAACAAGATAACCTTTAACAGGGTTTAACCCTTAACAAGGTATTCTAGCCATCCCTTAACCGGGTGATCCCTAACAGGATCGGTTCCTAACAGAACCTATTGTATCAATCTTTAACTAGACAAGGCTCCTAACAAAGCACACTTCTAAAGAGTTCAAAAATAGCTTGTGGGTATTCATCCCCACTGTGGTTTTTCCCAGTAGGGTTTCCACGTGAAAAATCTGTGTGTCATGTGTGGTGTTATTCATGTGATGGATTAAGTGATGTGTGTCTTAAGGTAAATCATGTTGATCTAGCTGTTTATATATTTATGATGATAGATTACTTGTTCATGCACTACGGTGAAATGGAAATAAAAGCTTTAGATTGTATGAAAAGATAAGTGTTAACTGGTTTATGCTTTTCTTAGTTATTCTGGGCTTTTGTCGGTTGTACTCTATTTAAGACCGGTGTTACTGTTTGACTGCCAAAGCACAGTGTCTCCTGACAAACTGGTTCCCTCTTACGTACACCAAGTGAATCCAATCTTGGACTCACCAAACCTCTGAGACTCCTTTCTCTCCGAATAATCTTGGTTCTCCAAAGTCAAAATTTGTCCATCAATACAAGTTGTAAGTGAAGTTAGTCCATCAAAAGAATTAGCAATATTAGCAATCTGTTCATGTAACTCCTTTAACCTCTTATCTACATTTGTTGTCAGAATTTTTATATTACAACAGACCCTATAGATGTTAGTACATTGTTTCAAAGAATTTTCAATACAAATAAGTCTCTCTTCAACCTTCCTCTTCTCTATCTCAATAATCTTATCAAAAGTGGCTTTCTTGGCTAGAGTAAATCTTTCAAGTGCTTTCTTGTCAAAAATCTGTTGTAATGATTGAAAGTTTTTAGATATGTGCTCTGCCAATGCCTTAAGCTTGTCGGAAGGGCTTGCTTCATTTTCAATCATACAATCAGGAATCAATCTATGCAAAACTATTATTGACTAATCTATTATTCCTTTGTCTGTAGATCCTTCCTTCATTAGCTTTTGAGTAGCCATCATCATTAGCTCTATGGGACTTATCTCTATGATTGATTTCTTCTCAACTTGAGAAATATCAATTGCCAAAAAATTTGTTGGGGAATCAACTGCTGGTATGGTACTGGGTATCTTATCAGTCTCCTTTACCTTAGGAGCACTAACCACTGCCGGTTGATCTACCAGTTTAGATCCAGAACCTAGTTCTGTATCTATCCTATGAATTACACTTTGTACAAATGCAGACATTTTGTCTATCATCTTTTTCCTTCTTTTCTTGTTGAATCCAATTTTAACCTCAAGAACCTTCTCCTCTGCAGTGCCAAAGTGTTCAGCCTTATCATCCAAAGGAGCATCAATCAACATTTTAGCATATAGCTCCAAGATGTTGTTATCTAGTTTATAACCCAATTCAGTGACCCATATAGTTCTAGGTTGCACTACTTCCATCAGTGTCTCATCTGTTTTTACCATGAAGCAAATATCAGTGGAGTATTTCTCCATAATGTGTTTGGAAATTCTTTCCCTTAGTCTCATGTTTCTTGAAAAGTTTTAAAGTAGCCCCAAAGCTTCTCATCCCTATTGCTACCAAGACCGGTGATTGAATATTTGATTTGCATACATTTCAATATGTCATGAGCCCAAAGTTTCTTTCCCAAACCTGATAGCTCATTCATGAAGTACAACATCAAACAGATAATAAGATTGCCAAACTAGAAAGTTCATTTCTTAACACCTTTGATCTTGCCAAGATTTAACATTAATTCACTCCTTAACCATTCACACAAGTCATACTTTTCATTATTCTTTATCATTTGATATGTAGCATGGATACAGAAACTAGCAACAGAGTTCAATCGACTTGATTCAGTTACCTTGTAGCCGATGATCATGCTGGAAAATTTCACATCTGTATCTTTGATGGTGTTGACCCTCATTGATCTTCCATCATGGGTTGCATCGATGAGCTTCTCAACCATGGTGTTGGAGATCTTCTTTCTTGGTTCCTATCCAACTTTGGGTAAGCCAATGATCACCTGAATTGCTTCTTTGGTGATCATGTGAGGCCGGTCCAGGTAGATAAATTCATTATGGACCCTGCTCAGAATATATATGATCACTTCATCCTTCAATTCCGGTATATACAAGATTCTGATTAACCCTAAGTCTTCAATGATTTGATATTTCGTCTTGATTGTTCTGAGGTTACCTAGTATCTCATATTGATATATTCCCTTGATTTCCTCAGTACCTAAATCCTCCAAGGTGCAGTGAATATAGGCCCTGACATCTTCCACATAAACGATGCCATCGGGAACCCTCGAAAATGCACCAGTAGAGTCTTCCTTCATAGCAATTTGGTGAACTTCCTTGAAAATAGGTCTAAGCCTATTCTTAACCTCAACAATAGTGGGATTCACGATGAAAGTAGGAGCAGATGATGATCTGGATGCCATTTCAAATAAATACTTGGATAATAGTTGTTGGTTGAAAGATTTTGATTACTGTAAAGCAGAAAATCGAACCCTAGGTGTTCCCCCCACTCCAAGGAGAGAGAAAGGAGGTCACTAGGGATTGACGGTTTTCACTTAGGAGAGACTTTACATTCAAAAGAGGGGTTGAAACTCACAAGATCCAATCCCACACAATGCAAGATTGAATTCTAAATGAGTTTCAAGGGTTGAGACAGCAAGGATACCCTCTTTTGTAAAGAATGTAGATAGAAGGATTGAACTAGGAGTGTATGTAAAGTAAGAAAGATTCACTTGTAGACGGAGATAGGGATACGGGATGAAGCTACAGACCTGAAATTAGCAGTAAAATGTCGAGATGATGCTGTCCTGCAAGTTTGAGCAAAAGTTGACGGGACGATGGCACCCAGAGTGCACACGGTCCTCCGAAAAATCCGCGAAACGAAGGGGGATCTATTCGTCTCTGCACAAGGATTCCAGATCTTCAATTACAGCCGTGTACCTGCAACCTACACACAAAAAAGAGAGGATGATTGGGGGGTTAGGGATTAGGGGTTTGCCTTCAGGTCAAACCCTGGTTTTGGAATTAACCAAGAAATGAGAATGTTGTAATTGTAAATGTTTGTAATGTAATCAAGTACTGATACCTTGTTGTAAGAATGTTTGTATTCTTACATGCGAAGGTGTAATGATGTTGTATGTTATATGTTGTACGTGATCTCCTCTTCAATGGTTGAATCCTTGTCTTGAATGCAACACCTAGCCTTGAATGGAGACCTAGAATGCTCAATTGCTTGAAGGAATGCTTGAATGCTTGAATGTTTGAATGTTTGAATGTTGCTTCCGCCTCTTGCACATATATGTTTTTTTGCACCTTTTACTACCCACCCCTTTCTGGGAGGGGAAATGTAGTTTATATACTTGTCAATTAGGGTTAGGAGACTGATTTTTCCGACCTTAGGCTGACCTAGAAGCATTATTTTCCAAATTGCAAACTTGAAGACCCGATGCCCAACAAGAGACCGGGCCCAAAATAGGGCCAGGGACCAGGGCACTGGGTGCCATGGTCCTAAGGGACCAGGGCACTAGGCACCATGGTCCTGAAGGACCAGGGCGCTGGGCACCATGGTCCCACCTCCCGGGATAGCAGGGTGCAAGGAGGATCAGGCCAAGGTGCAGAAAGATGCAGTTTTTGATGTCGTAAACAGATTTTGGGGTCTCCATTCAGGTTCAATGTTGCGCCGCCATCGTGAAGACCCAAATGCAGTCAAAATTGCAAGTGTCACAATTTTACGACGCTACAATTACTTCTCAGATAACTGCTGAAAATTCTTTCGAATGCCTTTTCTCACTCTTGATTGCCTATGATTTGTCTTTGCTTCACTCTGGTTTGCTCAAGTGTTGGGTGAGTGAAAATGAGTCCATTTTCCCCTTTTTATCAGCGAGTAAACCCTAATTCATCACTATCATAAATGCTTAGCAATATGCCCTACGGATGTCAGTTTTACAGTTTTATGTCGGATAAACCTCCATCAATGATCAATACCACTCTCCAGATCTCTTTCCAGATCTCTTCTGGGGAATATGCAAGATTTACAATGAATTTGCTAACTCCTAAGGCGTATGCCTCAGTTACTAATTGAATTTCTTGTCGATGCAGGAATGCTCTAGTCTACCGGTGGAGTTAAAGGTTTAGTTACCGGTGTAGTTACATCTCCACTTGGTTCTTCAGATTTTCTAACCCATCTCTTGGTGTGATCTTGGTGTATTTCATCTACCTTTCTCTTTCCTTTCTCATTTGCTTTATCATTGCTAACCAGTGTAGTCTATTATTCTTTTGAATTGCTTTGACATATCCGGTGTCATTCCTTGACCTACATTGATTAGCCAAATGTCTAAACTTTCCACATGTATGACACTTAACATTCATTCTATAGTATTCTGACTTATGACCATATTTCTTGCAATTTGTGCATTGATCGGGAACTGAATTGTACTTTTGATTTTCTCTAATTGTACATTGTCTAGCCATATGCCCAAATTTATTACAAACAAAACATCTACCATTAAATTTGTAAGCATTAGATTGCCTTACTATTTTCCTCTGGTCTGATGAGTTCTGCATACCGGTTGTCTGATCTTCATTTGCAATACCAGAGCTTTCCCCTTGTACAAATCCAAGTCCTCTAGAATCTTTACTTTGCCTTTGTCTTTTCAATAAATCATCCAACTGTGCAACACTAATCCTGAATTTTTCTTTATACTCACTTGCAATAGTTAGATCATCTCTCAAAGTCATTATTTGTCTCTCTAGATCTTGGTCATTGTTCTGGGATTGTACCAAATCAATTCTCAACAGAGTATTCTCATGAGTCATCTGCCACATTCTTCAAAAAATTTCTTTAGAGATATAGCAATATTTTATTCCTTCTTATTTATGTCCTCAATATCTTTTGACATCCTCATAGTCAGGTCTTTCATTTCATTCATCATGAGCATGTTTTCTTGACTCGGTTTCTAACACTATTCCTTGAGTGCATTTTTCTCTTCATCATCCTGATTTTGCAAAAGTTTCTTTCTCTTAGCTTGAGCAGATTATAACCTTTCTTGTAGAACAAGAATGAATTTATTACAATAATTTAATTCATCTTGCAGTTTTAGGTTATTCATCCTTTCAGCATCATAATCCTCAAGTGCCATCTCAAGTTGCTTCTCCATAGCCATGTCCAATGATTTTGGTTTCAGGATCTTCCTCAAGCTATTAAACTTCCTCCAAGGTACCAAGCTCTGATACCAATTGTTAGAATACAATGAATCCAAGAACACTAAGAGGGGGGGGTGAATCAGTGTTCTACCGGTAATACAAGATTTTAACCTTTTATAACATACACATATAAACTGGTAAATGAAGAAACATATAACATGAAGTAAATAAACCAGCCACATGAATGAACACCATAACACACTAAATTTATACATGGAAAACCTTAAAGAGGAGAATCCACGGTGGGATTTGTGACCCACAATATCAATTCATTGGCCATATGAAAGATATTGCATAGCATGGAGGCCTACACATGCAGGAAGACACACTTCCTAGAGCACACTGCTCAACACAAAAGAGTCTCACTGACTACAAGCTTCTGCTGAGATAAAACAGTAATGGTGAACTCACAAAATGCATCTGTAATGCCAAAAAGAGTTTTGGTTATAGCTCTACTCTATATCAGTTCATAAACCATGAACCCTTCTACCGGTATCTCCTTTCCTCCAAGAATGATTTACAAACCATCTACTGATCATTGCATGATATAAAATTCACATACGAATGACCTTGATACATATCCTTCGCATTACACAGTTCTTCTACCTTGTCATATCTCAAAATGACTTAATAGACTGACTTATATACCTTTTACAAACAATATGCCTTATGTCATCTTACAATACAAAAGATATTCAATGTCAGCCCTATACGGTAATTACAAAATGATTTTACAAATAAAACCTTTCAGATCGAGACTGATGTCGGCTTCACTTAAGTGTTGGATGCTAGTGTCGGTGTTGATGATGACCCAGATTACTCCAATGTCGGTATCTATCGGTGTATGCCTCCAAATGTCAGTATATGTCGGTATAAGCCTTCTATAGAATCTTGTTGCCATCATTGACAACATATGAATCCAATGAGTGTCAATTTCCAACACCCTCCATCTTTTATTCGTACATATCTTATCCATATCCATCCACTCAATCCATCTGTCCCTTACCCAAACAACATCTCCATCCATCCGTCCATCCTTTTACCAACGCTTGGTTCTCCCTTATCATTGGTTCCATTCAATCAAATCGTATCCACTAATCCACCCCATCCTATCCAATTTATAATCTAATCTTATCTCATCTAATCATATTCTCCATCTCTTCCAACTCAATCATTAATCTCATCCCCAATTCAATCATATTCAATCATCCCATCACCAATCCAATCCTATCTAATCATTTATCTTTCTTCCAATCCATCAAATTGAGCTTTTTCCATCTACCCGAGCTCACGCTTACTTGTGCTTAATCCTAGCACCTTTGCTAATCAAATCCAAACAACAATCTTCTCATCTGCAAATCTTGCACAACCAACTTGTCTTTTGTCATAACATCATCTTGCCCATTGGGATGCATCCTTCCCTAATCCGGCAGTTTATCCAAATCTTTATCCCACTCTTGGCAAGAGATGTCAGTTGGTCATGTGCATGTTGTTTTCATGCTTGATATTTTCTCTTTTATTTTCATCTTGTGTCTCAGGACTATACTTGTTCAGGACTTCCTTGATCATCCTATATCTTGGTATGTCTTGGCTCGTGTATAATGGGGCATAGTTTTCACGGTATGGTGTGTTTTAAGGTTTTCCTTGTACGATTTGGCTACCCTGCATTAGTGTTTATCAACACTTGCATGATTGTGTACAAGGCATACCTATCTGATTGAGCATGAGTCCACACCTCGGATCTTCATATCATCTTGGTTCTTATAATCAGTGGTGTAGACTATCCATGGAAATATCAAACCTAGGTTTTCTCTTTAGATTTGCTCAACAAGAAATCCTATCCACCCATTTCATTTCATTCATACATCTCATTACATTCAAAGACTCCAATTTATCCATCTATCTTCATCCTCCTCCTCTCTTAGCCTAGTCTTCCAATCCATTTCAAGAGCACATCCGTGTTCTTCAAATCCACATGTCCTCTCGAGGGGTCATACCACTACTTCCTCGTCATCTTTTCTCCTCATCATTCTTCCTCATCTCATGACTGGGGCATCATGCTACTAGTCCTTATCCTTTTCTTCCACTATGTTTTATTATTATTTGATATAGCATCATTCCTTATCCTTTTCTTCCACTATGTTTTATTATTATTTGATATAACATCATTTCACGATGCTATATCAAAGAGGGGCAAAATGTAGACACCTAAAATTAATATTCAATTAATTTAAGCTTTTCAACATAATTAATTGACTTAATTGTGTTATCCTTATTCCTCTTAGAATTAATTAAATCCATTTTAATTAATCCTGTCACTATAGTCCAATAATTAATTTATCAAATAAATTAATTATTCCCTTATTCCTCCAAAGTCATCTCAATCATTAATTCTTCTAAAGCACACTCAATTAATTAATTTTAGTTAATTAACCTGTTCATGTGATTCCTACAAATCACTTTTTCCTAATCCCACTCAACCTAATTAATCCTTCTAGAATCTCTCATAATTATGCTTATCATTATGTCCTAATTTTATATTCCCACTCATGTCACATCAACATTGAGTCTCTCAAAGAAATTCAAATTTCTTTGAATCCCTCAATGCATCCTTATTTTGGAATTTTTAATTCCTCATTTTGAATTCAAATTTCTCCCCCCCTTTCCCCAAGGAATTTAATATTCTTTTTTATTTTCCCAAGGCACCCTTGATCGATGCCTTCTATCTCAAAACAATCTCAACCCTCCATAAGGAAATCAATCTTGGTCCTTCCTTGGCCTCCTCCAATCTATAAGTTGGATGATCATTTCCTCACAAAGGATCCACTTCTTCTCATAGCATCCCCATGCTTCTCTTTTCTCCTCTCTCTTCTTCCTTCAATCCAAAATCCAAAATCCTACCAAAATCCCACCAAATCCTATCAAACCTATCTTGTTGAGCACTTGGAGAGCATTCCACACACCCATCAAGGACCACTCCACTCAAGTGAGGAAGGGGCACATTCTTCACTTCATCGAAGGTCCAATCCGAAGGAGAAGGCAAGGAATTAGAAAGGTATAAATAGTCTTTTTGTGTTTTATGTATTTGAATGCTTTATTTGAACACTAACCATCTAATCTCACCTTGTTGGTTTTTCCCCTCTTCAATCCCTATAAAACTTCTTTATTTCATATCCCATGGACTCTAATCATACTTTATGAGGTGATTCATAGTTCCTCTTTTGCGTGATTTGATCCCATCAACAATCGCTTTTATCGAATTGAACATTAGTCTTTGCATTTTGTCATATTTTCAACTTCAAAAGTTAGTCTTTTTCCCTTTTTGTGTAAATTCGGGAGTAAAACTTGATTTTACATTTGTTTGTTAGAGTCACTTGTATTTTGTGTTTTGAAACTCGAAATACACTTGTATTCTGGGTTTCACAACCCAGATAACAAGTCTTTAGCAATTTCTTAGTGCATTTTAGATTTTGAAACCAGGAATGCACTCCTATCTTCATACATATAACATTAATTAAGACTTTAGTTAGGCTTTAAAAAGTCAATTTAAACATTTTGGTTGTCATTTTTTCTTTGTCTTTAGTCATTTATAACTCATATGTTTTTCCTCTCATTGGGCTCTCTTGTCTTGAAGCTCTTTGGCATAATATTCCTTTCTTCAACCTGCTTGTAGGTATCTGTTTGTTTTCATTTTTTTCTTTCTTGTTTACATTAGGGTTTTTATTTGTTTTTATTTTCTAAGGTCATGGTTTTAAACCTTGTCCATCATGTTTGCTTACTTCTACCTTTGATGGGTTAAGTTTGATCTAGACAGTCTGAACTACACCCGTGTTTGGTTTAGTCTAGACTTTCTACTCCAAATTCCACCTGGTCTTAACGACTTAGCATTTAATTGTTGGTCGAGTTTCATGGCCTAACCAACACATGTTTCATAGTGTTGGTTGGCCCATGAAGCCCATCTAACACTATCAATATAACACTAGTGTATTGATCAATGATTAAAACTCGGCCAACACACTTACTGTGTTGGTTGGGTCTTAATCCTTGACTGACACAAACCTACCTTACCACTAAGTGCAGGTCAGAGTTTGAAACTCGACCCACACTCAGGGTTCTTTCCCTTGGGTGTAGGTTGGGTTTCAATCCTCGACTTGCACCATGTTGACTTTTCAAAAGTTGTCAATCAATTTTTGAAACCTCATTGACAAGTTAAGCTTATTCCAAAGAATGACAATTAGATTTTGAAACCCAGTTGACACATTTTGACTTTGCACTACCCTATGCAATATGTAAATTGGGTTTCAAGATCCGATTTGTATGTATTAGTCTAACAATGTGAAAATCGAGTTTTGAAACCCAATTTTCACTACTCTTCTAACTTACAAAATAAGTTGTAAAACCTAATTTGCAGAGCTTTGAGTCATACCTTGGGCAAATCAGGTTTTAAAACCCAATTTGAAAATTTTGATAAAATACGTGTTTTTCTTAATTTTGAGAATTGATTTCGTTCAAACTTACAATTTTTGTCTGAGTGATGGACTTGAAAAGCACTAAGCGGGGGGGGGGGTGAATCAGTGACTCCAAAACAAACACTATTTTAAACACTAACTGGTAGATGAACTTAACCAAGTAGTTAAACAAAATACATGCTATCCAAAGTTAAATAATAGCATCCACATAAAGTAGAACATCCACCATAAGAAAAGTGTTTATATGTGGAAAACCCAAATAGGTAAAAACCACGGTGAGATGGAACTCACAAGTTAACTATCTGCAGTAATAGAAAACTGACCAGTTAAGGTCTTACAAAGAGCTTTGCTAGGAGCAAATCTTGTTAGAGATCCCAAGCTTGATTGGAAGCTTATACCCTGTTAAGAGACCTTGCTGGAGGATTGAGAATCCAAACTAATGGATCACCTTGTTAGAGGATTTGTACAATGAATCTTGTTAGAGCTTACCCGGTTAAGGGATTTGAATCTGTTGTAGTGATTAGAAAACAACAAGAATAGCTTGATCTGTTCTGAGTAGCACAAAACAAGCTTGATCAGATCCTTCTAAGTACATTCAACACTGCTCTGCATCTTAACACTTATCACCTTTCAACAAAATATTTTTCACTCTTTTCACATAACAACTCTCTATATATTATCATCATTAAAATGATTATCTACGATGCCTTTAAATAGACATACAAACCTTATGTCGGCCATAGAAACACAAATCCCTAGGTGCAGTGAATCTAGACATCTTAAACATAACTCATCACAAAAATGACCGCCAAACAAATGGTGTTGGTAACTCATCACAAAAACAGATACCGGTTAGAGTAGTTTAATATCGGTTAGAATAAAACTAGTGAATCATTGTTATAGTGTCTTCCACTTGATCTTCTTCTTCATCTTCATCCTAATTCTGATGCCAACATAGTGTTACCATAGGTTGTCTCTTAGGCACATACCAGTTGACACAAAGTACCGATTAGAGATAGACCTTAAACATGTTGGTTGATAGTGTAAACCAATTGAAGTTACACCGGTAGTCAATGTTATCATATATGTGTGTGAGAGTGTTTCATCAATGACAACAAGTGATGAATACATTACAATCATCATCAAGCCAACAATCTCCCCCTTTGGTATTGATGGCAACACATAAAATTTTGAGTAAAACACAACATATCTACATATATATACTCATACTCCCTTTGAATGTAACACTTCTTCTTAATGTTGTAATGCTCCCCCTTAATGCATGCATAAATACAAAATTTTCAAAAAAAACACACATACATATTATTACTCCCCCTTTGACAACAATGCCAAAATGATAAAGTAAAATATATACATACATATAGAAAATTTGTATCAAAGAGTTCAGCATATATGACAATTTAAAACAAATTCATGCATTAGCTATTCTCATGAAAATATTATTGAAATTTTGCTTCATCTGGGATAGAGCATTCTGCCATGATTCCAGTATTTGATTTGTATACTCTGAAGTAGACAGTAGCAGAGAATAGAATTCTTCCATTAAGTCAAGCGAGCACGTCGCAGGAGCAGCAAGAATAGCTTTTGCACTGGAGTAGGCTCTCTGAAGAATATCGATCTATGAGGTGAGTTGACTCTTGAGCTCTCTTAGAGATTGGAATCTCTTAGCTCTCTCATTATCATTCCTAATTAGTATGTCATGTAGTTCATCTATAGACCGGTTAAAGACATGAATGGAGCCTTGGAGCGGAACATATGCCTTGCATAACCTTTCTATTTCCTGCTCAGTTTCAACTTGATTCTTAATAATATCAGAATAAAAGAAAGTAATGTTGGAGGTAGAGGCAAGATAGTTTCCTCCAAATTCAATAGCTTTCTTAAACAGACTGCCATTATGAGATAAGGCCATTTTGCCATTTTCAATGTTCTTAGCCAACTTATCTCCATATGCCTTCTTGTGGCTCTTCTCAGCAGATATTTGAGCAGCATCTTCAAGTGATTTGATTTGATCAGATGCCTCTGCAACTAACTGACCAAGTTTGCTGATAGGAGTGGGAAGATGTGCGAAAGAGGTTTCTAGAAGTAATCTAGACAAAATTTCTACTGCATTCTGGATTGTCTCTGCCTCAATTCTTTGTTCTTTCAACCTCTTCTTATGTTCATGAGATTGCATAACACTGGCAATCTTCATCATTTCAGATGCATTGATAGGTCCTGAAATGCTTAAAGAGTCTTCATCATCATCATCAAGAAGTTTTTGCTTTGTCGGTTCAGGGGGTGTACTCTTAATGATGGCTCTTTCTGTATTTTCTTCTGTTTTATCTTCTACTTGCTGAGTAGCAGCTTCCTCAATGGATTCCTTTCAAGTGATCTCAATGACCTATGGAGATTGGGGTTTCTCTAGTTGTTTAGTTTTTGGTATACTGACCTCCTTTAGTTGAGTACCCGGTTGATCACCTGTTGTATCCTGTACTTCTATGATTGAAGGAGGATCCATATCTGGTGCAGTAATATCTTCAGATAGGTCCACTGTATCTTGAATATCCTCATCAACAAGAATAATGAAGTCATCCTTCTTCTTGTTTGAATAGACTATATCAGCTAGAACAATTTCCTTTGTATCCATTTCTGGTGGAGAAACATCATCTGCGGTTTCATCCTTATTGACAGAATGAAGGTTCTCTACCCTTTGTTTGATTACACAAGCTAGTTGGTGAGTATCTGACTCAATAACTGCCCTTTTTCAATTAAGAAGCTTCAATCTCCTTATTTTAAAATCAAAATATACTTTGTATTACTTAGTCAAAGCACTAATTCCTTCTGATGATAATGTGGGAAAATACTGTACAAATACTTCATCAGTAATCTTCTTCTCTAACTAAGTGGCTTCTTCCCATTTTTCTAACAAAGTATTATACAAAGAGACTGAAATATCTTTCTTTAAATCATGTGGAAATCTACTGTACTGATTTGACAAAGTTATTACCTGTTGGAGTATTTCCTTCTGCTCATCTACAGTAAAAGAATCATAATGTTCTTTAATATTTTCAAACCTGTTTCTTCTCAATGACTTCATCGTTCTCTCAAATATTGTGTCAGGTTTGTAGGTGGCAATATCTAGTGGTGTAGTTGCCTTTAGCACTACCTTTGCCTTCTTAGATGTTCTGTCAGTTGCCTTTTCCTTCTTAGGTTCTTCTTCAGATTTTGTACCCTCGAACTCTGGTTGCAAAATCAGTTTCCTATTCCTCTTCTTTGGTACACTCTCCTTTTTCTCAATTATTTTAGGTGTTGGTTCCTTCTTGTTTAGGACACTCTGAGTCACCCTTTTAGTTTTCTTCACAAGAGATATTTCCTCACTTTTATTTTGCTTTCCTTTAGCTTTAGCTACAGGTGCAGTACTGGTTTCAGCAGGTGCAGCTTGGATTGCTAGAATGTCCAATTTTGCCTTCTTTTTGTCTATAGGCGATGCTAATAGGGTATTAGCATAGCCAACCAATAAGTCATGATTGACCTCATAGATCATGTCTTTCATCTCTTCCTCTCTAGGTTATCTTTCTTGTATTAAGCAAAAATTAGTTGTAACCATGAAGATTATGTCTTTTTCAAAATGTCTTACCACATCTTTAGGTATCCTCATTCTCAAGCTCATTTTCTTCTGAAATTCATTAAAGTACCTATTGGTGGTAGCTGAAAAGGTATTCTTTACAACCTTAATGTTGTTCCTTATCTAAGCATTGACCGGTTGTTCTTTGTACCATTCAATGTCACCTATACCAAGTAGAAAATTCTGAAAGTAGGAAAATAACCCAGCCAACAACTGACCAAACTTGAACTTCTGAGTACCGTCCTTTTTGATGGACTTCAAATTTAGAAATAGATGGACTCTGAAAGCTTCACATATATCATAGTCTTTATTTCCAACAATCATACTATGTGTTGTATGAATTGTTGCAGATGGAACACTGTTAAGTCTACTGGAGTAAAATACTTTGTATCCTATCACCATTGCTACAAGTTTCACCATAGGATCTCTGATATTGTTAACAGAGAAAGCACACCCATCAGAGGTAGAACCGGTTAGCTTGAAGACAGTGTCTTTTGTAATTTTCCTCAACTCAGGAACTTTATCGGTTGAGCAATAACCCGTTACAGCCCTAATGGCTTCCTTGGTAATCATGTGAGTCCTTTCCAAATACATATTTTCTCCATGGACTTGACTCAGGATTATTCTTATGTGATCTTCCTCAAAATAATCAAGAGGGTAGGTGGCATTATGAAATCCTTTTTCAAAAACCCTAGCATATTTAGCTTCAATCTTTCCTTCCTTATCACAAAGAGATTTTAGCTAAGTATAGATGTGAAGAGTTCCCAAATCTTCAATTTTGTAATCTATATAGTTGGACAAATCTCCTTCAACCAAAACTCCACTTGCCACTTGCGACAATGCATTAAAACATAATTTCATCTGCCTTTAGAGCTTCCTTGGGCTCAGCAGTGATCATCAACCTCCCTACAGACTTAGAAGTAGATGTCATTCTAGATAAACAAGTTTTGAGGCGGTTTACAAGGAAATACCTAGAATTTCGCACGTCGCTTCGATTCATAGTTGGACCGATCAAATGCACTCTCGTTCGCTTCTCTATAGCTTCAGATTCAACTTGATTTCTCTTAATCACAAATCAATTCACCAATTCGCACCAAGACAATCTTGCCCTGCTCTACAATTGCTTCAATTTCTTTTTGAAAGGGTTAGGGTAAAAATGATAAGGTAAAACTTGTTTTTATCCTTTTTACTGACCGTAATAAATGCTCATACTTTTAGGTTACAAACCCTAATTTTGCCACTTAAGTGAAATATTGGATGATTAACACGTCAACACAAAGCTACCAAAATTCAAAATTCAAAAAGATTCTTTCTCACTTATTCTACAAAAAAGGGTCTGAAATATATTTTACCATTACGCTCCCCTTAGCCGTTTTAGACAGGCTTAAGTCATCGGTGTTGCACTCTCTTCACTAGGTGAAGGAGTGATTTCTTCTACAGGAAATTCTTCACTTTTCTTCTTCCATGTTTGGTTCATATCTTCTCTTGTTTCCTCAACATCAATTTTCTACTTGCCTTTCTGATCCTTAGTAGAGTTGACTGGTTTGTTGTTTCTGGTTCTGCAAAACTTTGCCAGGTGCCCCAATTTGTTGCAGTGGTAACAGACCATACCAAATGATCTCTAGGGTCCTGCATTTCCTCTTCTTGTTATTTTTTTGTAGTTCATATCCACATAGCCAAGGTTATTACAAAAGGTATAAACAACATTTGTCCCCTTCTCCATTTTGAATGGACTAAACCGGTTGCCATAGGATCCTTGCCAGTTCCTGTTTACCCGGTTATCAAAATTCCTTGTCCAGTCACCATATGGTCTAGGATGCATGTGTGGTACAGGATTGTTTGATCCATATCTACACTCAATATGTTTATGCCCATACATTCCACAAGTGTAGCGATGTCCTTTAAACTTTCAAGACACATACCTAGCATTAATATTGTAACTCACATTCATGTTAGGTTTTTTCCTACAAACATTTGCGGTATGACCAGGCTTCTGGAAAACAAAGCAAACAGGTTTAAAATCCTTCTTACCAGTAGTCTTATTGACTTTAGAAGTAGTTTTGTTCTTTGGATTGTTGCTCTTTGTGCCAGAGGATTCACCTTTTCTAGTTGTATGAAAACCAAGTCCAGAGATATCACCCTTCATTCTCTGTGATTGAATTTGTTCTTCCAGCATGGTAGAAATTTTAGCGAACTTCTCTAATTTCTCATTGGCTTCAGTAATCTTTTTGACAAGATCTTCATTATGCTTAGATAGGTTCTCTTGTAGAGATGATGCCAACTCAAGATCTAGATTTAGGTTTTCCTTTTCTTTTATTTCAGCTATTAAGTCCTCATGCATAGTATCTTTTTCCCGTTTAATCTTTATGATTTCCTGATCTCTTACCTTGATAAGGTCTTCATCAGCTCTTCTAGCTTCCAGTTCCTGACTCATGCAGATAGTGAGACCTTCCAGCTATCTTCTTAAATTCAGTTTCTCACCCTGCAACTTTTCAACTTCTTCTGATAAAGCATCAATATTAGCTTCGTCTGAAGAACTATTGTCAGATATTTCTAATAGTTTTTCAAATAGCTCTCTCCTCTTGACTTAAGAAGATTTCAGTTTTCCCCTAAGGGATTCAACTTCATTTCTACTAGCTTCTAGCTCTCTAGCCATCTCGAAGTAGCTTCTATCCCCCATGGTAGTTTCAAGATTCCCTTCTAAGAGGTTAGGCTTCAAATAAGTTAGGCTCTGATACCAATTGATGGACTTGAAAAGAACTGAGAGGGGGGGGCTAAATTAGTGACTCCAAAACAAATACTATTTTAAACACTAGCCGGTAGATGAACTTAACCAAGCAATTAAACAAAATACATGCTATCCAAAATGAAATAACAGGATCCACATAAAGTATAACATCCACCATAACACAAGTGTTTATACGTGGAAAACCCAAATAGGTAAAAACCACGGTGAGATGGAACTCACAAGTTAACTATCTGCAGTAATAGAAAACTAACTAGTTAAGGTCTTACTAGGAGTGAATCTTGTTAGAGATCTCAAGCTTGATTAGAAGCTTATACCCTATTAAGAGTAACCTCACTGGAGGATTGAGAATCCAAACTAATGGATCACCTTGTTAGAGGATTTGTACAATGAAGCTTGTTAGAGGTTACCCGATTAAGGGATTTGAATCTGTTGTAATAATTATAAAACAACAAGAATAGCTTGATCTGTTCTGAGTAGCACAAAACTTGCTTGATCAGATCCTTCTAAGTACATTCAACACTGCTCTGCATCTTAACACTTATCACCTTTTAACAAAAGATTTTTCACTCTTTTCACATAACAACTCTCTATATATTATCATCATTAAAATGATTCTCTATGATGTCTTTAAATAGACATACAAAACTTATGTCAGCCATAGAAACACAAATCCCTAGGTGCGGTGAATCTAGACATCTTAAACATGACTCATCACAAAAATGACCGCCAAACAAATAGTGTTGGTAACTCATCACAAAAACAGATACCGGTTAGAGTAGTTTAATACCGGTTGGAATAAAACTAGTGAATCATTGTTATAGTGTCTTCCACTTGATCTTCTTCTTCATCTTCAACTTGATTCTGATGCCGACATAGTGTTACCATAGGTTGTCTCTTAGGCACATACCAGTTGACACAAAGTATTGGTTAGAGATAGACCTTAAACATACCAGCTGATAGTGTAAACCAAATGAAGTTACACTGGTAGTCAATGTTATCATATATGTGTGTGTGAGAGTGTTTCATCAATAACAACAAGTGATGAATACATTACAATCAAAATCAAGACAACACTGAGATGTTTGATCCTTCCCCAAGTAAAAGCTTGAAGTACTTTAATATGTTTCCAAAGAAGTCGGTGGCCTCTAATGTTAAAGACATTAGAGATACTGAAATTGGACGTGTGGATATGTCTGAATTCTTAGAGTGGACAAGAAGACAACTCCAAAGCTTTAATATGCAAGGACTTATCAAAAGTGGTCAACATCTAGCTGCATCCTTACCAGTGGCAAGGCATGACCTAGAATTTGTCTTGTCAGCAGTTTTGCACATTGAAAGGAAACAAGATGTTTCAAGGACATAAATGGGAAGGTGATAATCAATCTTGATGCAGAGTTCTTTGATAGGATCTTCAAGTGTCATGTGTTGGTAGGAGACACTGTTCCAGAAGAGATTAGTGCTTGAGGATTGTTCAGGGGTTGTCATTGATGGCAACTTAGATTGGATACATCATCTGGTATATGAAAATTCATCTAACATAAGTCCTAAGGCAATTGTGCTTTAGTCTGGAAGGTGGAACACAATGTTCAGTAGAGTGTGAGTACATTGAGCAAAACTCAATTTTGGGTGCACATTTTTGTTTGTGGTGGAAGAGGTAGTTGATTTGATGATTGGAATTTCTTTGTCCACAATCCTATCTTTTGGTGTTGATTCTAGTGCAAGTTTGATGATCTGATATCCAGTATTTCAGGAAGAACGAGGTTATTTTAGTGTAGCATGTTATGCAAAATTTCACGATAATTTTGTTGATTGGTTTCTTGTTTGAGGTTGTTGTGCCGACTTGATTGAAGCGTATAATCAATTTATTTTGGTCTGCATGTGTATTGGTGATCGGATTGAGCCGACTTCTTGTTACAGATTTCATATCTTATTAATATTTTTGGAGCCGACATGATGGTGACCTGATCAAGTAATGTGGATATATAAGACCGATCTATTTGAGTATTTTGGTGATAGATGTGAGTGTGCAAATATTGTATGAGCGTTGATGCACAGTTTCACGTGTGTTATCTTTGGATTGATGCCCCAATATATGACAAAGCAAAGCAGAACATAATAATGTGCAAAACAGTGGAAGAAGTCTTTTTGTGCTTAATCGGAACTGCATTTTGGCATTTGTAGATTCTATTCATTAGTTCAGACAATTTTTTATCATTTGTAATCATTTGTATGGCAATGAGTCCTTTGGGCGTTGTAGCCCTCTTCTTTGTAATTGAGCAATGAGCTCTAGGCAGTGTGATTGAATGCATGTGCATTCCCCTTGTAATATTATTATACTCCTGATCATAGTATTATAATATTGTGGGTCTCAATCCCACTGTGGTTTTTCCCTTTCAGGGTTTCCATGAATTTTTTTGGGTGTTATGGTTTTGTGCCTGTGTGTGTTGAGTTTCTGCATTTTACTTTCATTCTTTTGCATCTAGTGGTTTAAGAATCAGTTAAAGAAAATTAAAAAATGTAGAACACTAATTCACCCCCCCCCCTCTTAGTGTTCATTGATTCTAACAATTGGTATCAGATCCTAGTTCCTCTGAGGAAGCCTAACAACTTCAGAAAGATCCAGGAGAAAGAATCAATGGACTCTGATTTACAGAAACAACTTACTGTGGCACTTGAAGACCTAGATACAACAAGAAATGAAATAAATAGTCCAAGGAGAAATTTGAGCGATAATGAAGAATTCATTGAATCTTTGAAGGAAAAGTGAACACATCCAGAGAAAGGAGAAAGGAGCTTATGGACAAATTGAAGGAGAAAGAAGACCAAAGCATTGATAACCAAGTCTTAAAAGACATGAATGTGAAAAACTTGCTAGAGATAATGCAGTCTTGAAGAATGAAATGAAATCTATTATAATGAAGTCGACAAAGGAGATTGAAGAGAGGAAGAAGAATGAGGGAGAGCTTGACTCAGTCACTAAAGGATAGATCTGATGAATGTTGCAACCTTAATGATGAAAAAGACCCCATGAAGCTTCAATTGATACAGTCCAAGAATAATGAGCAAGAGCTTCAAAGACTAATCATAATTCTGAGAGATGAACTTACCACTGCTAATGAGTACAAATAAAAATTCAATGCTAGCTCAGCTAAGCTAGATGAGATGTTGCAAAGTCAAAATAATAAAGGTGATATGGGAGGACTTGGATTTGAGAAAGGAGAGAGCTCTGGATCTAGTCAAAGTAATCATTAGAAGAACAAGAGATCTTCGGTAAGACAAACTAATGCTTATAAATTCAATGGTTAATATTTTGTTTACAATAAATATGGTCATAAGTTAGTTGAATGCAGAAGTATGGTAAATAGGAGAAATGTAAGATGATATGCTTGTGGAAGATTTGGACATATTGCTAACCAATGCAAATCAAAAGGAAATCAAGGTAATTTTAGGCCTAATTAGAGAAACAATATTGTTTTCTATACTTGAAACAAATCCAGTCATATTACAAAATACTGTAGAAGCAAGAATATGAACAAGAATGCTCTGGCAGACAAGAAAAAATCTGATGATAAGAGAAAGTGAAGGTTGAAGAGATCAGAGAGTAGTACAAGATGAAATGGATCAAAAAGGGTGATTCAAATGAGTCTGCACCTGATTCTGGTGCTGGGACCTCATTCAGTAACTAAAGAAGTTGGACTTAGGGGGAAGCTTCTCATGTAGATCCTAAAAACCCCCTATTTGAGATTTATAACTTGTTGTGGGAGGTTGCAGATTATTTTGAATGTTTGTGCAGTCAATCCTAAAGGATCTCCAGAAGTCTTCATGCATTTTTGTGACTCCAGAAGAATAGTCATGAAATACAAATCATCTGGTAGAGTTAGGGTTGAGCATTTATTGTACCTAAAAGTTAAGTATGCGGTGGATAAAAAGGCATTTTAAATCTCAATTCTCACATTGCATTCAAAGCGAAAGAGAGAGAGAGAACTTGGAAAAGTGATTGAGAAGTGAACCCAGAGCTTGAAAAGATTCAACAAAGATTTCTTACATCTGCTTGAAGATCAAAAGGTATTTTTCAAAGTTCAAAAACTTACTTGTTCATAACCTAGAATTCAACAATGGCATCATTTGGTATGGTGACTTGGTTGGTTGTTGATATAGCTAATAGGGAAAGACCTAAATTCAAGAAACACCCATATAAATCAATGGAAGATGATCCGCAAGGGGCATTTTCAACCGTTTTGTATGGTGTTTTGCATACATTCATTGTAATTTTGAAGAGCTTGGGAATGCTGAAATAATGAAGATGTACACAAAGCACATGGTAGATGGCACGGGTAACCTCAAACCTGAATTCAAATCACTCCAAGACAAGGGTTTCATCCAATTCGTGAATTTTCTAGTCTTTGACGAACCCGAATGGGTTATATTTATTATGAGTAGAGTTCATGTGGCTTGATAGACTGCACAAGATCACAAAGAAAGCATTCAAAGTGGTAACATGCTTGAATGCAACTGGTGTAGTTCTTGCCCTAAGGAATGTGAAGAACACGACTGTGATAGAGGTAACTGGTTTTGAACACGATGGAAGATCCATGACAATCAGTGATATTATTGAGCATGATGTTAGATTCGTATCCATGGTCATGGGTTACAAGGCTTATCAGTTTACCAAAGAAAACACAGTATCTGGTACGATCATTTACGCTGCTTTTCATATTTTGTAGGAAGACAAATTGTATGATTTGTGTGAGGTGCTCCAGAATGAGATCTTGAATAATTTGAAGAAGATTAAGTAGGATAAAAATCATACATTCAAGTTCAGTACCCTAATTATCTGCCTATACTTCTACTTCATGAATGAGGTTCCCGGTGTAGGAAAATTTCAATGGGCCTATGACAGGTTGGTGGTAGTGCAAATTAAGGGGCTCTAAGTGGAGTGGGTGATGCACAAGCTTAGAGAGTTGTTCTATGGGGATACTTAAATACTTTTCAAGGCATGATGCAGAGTAGGGAAAGGATCCCTAAAGAAATTGTTGAGAAGTATGAAGACACCATATGCTTGATGGAGGTTGTCAAACGTAGGATAGTTTGGATCATGCCCATGGGGTATGAGGCTAGTGGTGAAATTCTTGATGCATATGCTCAACATCTTTGGAACAAGATGATAGACACTAGTAAGGAAAGGTTTGGAACATATAAGGAGAAAATCTCGAGCCTACATTCTCAATTTACCAAACCTAGAATGCAGAGGAGAGTGAGGAAGGAAGTACTGAAGACATGAGAATCACAAAGGAGGAAGTCTAGAGAGCCCAAGAGAAAAACATCTTGAAGGAAGAGGACATGGTGAAACCTAAGAAGACCAAACTGGAATCTCCTTCCCTACCGTCAAGGCAAACAAGGAAGCTATCACCTTCCTCCAGTGCTCAAAAGCTTGTTCCTCCACCTAAGCCTCAATCAAAACCATCCAGTGGAGCTGAGAAGAGGAAGAAAGGAAATACAGAAAGAGTTTATACAACAACCACTGTGGAAGAAGAGACAGAATCAGATGAAGTAGTGAGGGAAGTGAAGAAGAGTGTTGTTGATGTTAGGGTTGTGAAGTCGCAATCCTCCAGTGGAAGTCGGACCAATAAGAAGCCAAGAGTTGAAGCTGATCCATCTAGAATAACTCTTAATAAAGTCAAGGAAGTAATCACAGAACAAGGTAACCTTAAATTGCTTTCTCAATTTTATGACTCTTCGGATGAAAAAGGGAAAACATCTCTAGAAGAAGCTACCATTGTATATTTGAATAAGTATAGTAGGGCACTAATAGAAATAGCTTATGAAATCCCTAAGATTTTGTATAATATTTTGGATATAAAAAAAGAAACTGCAAGAATATAAGAGGACAGAATTAGGAATTATGAATTAGTGCAACTTTGTCCGGTGATTGCTAAGACAAAAGTTGATAGAATGTTTAAGGAAAATAAAGAAAGGTTTAGAAGTAAAACCCATGTAAATAAAATAATGATTAGAAAGCATGCAGAGGTTCATAAGGAGACACAAGAAATTTTGAGGAAAATAATAAAGAAATATGATTATCATGTAGTTCTGGAAAATATCAAGGAAGTATTCATAAGTCTATTCTGGAAGTCTTTGGGATGTCATCCAAAGGTGAAGAGCCAAAAGTTGCAAAACCAGTCGAACTAATAACTAAATAGGTTACTGTAGATAATATTTATGATAGTTAGCACATTGCAGACTTCAGTGTAGTAGTTCAGGATCCTCCAGTAATAAATATTTATACAAAGAAGATTGTTGAAGGGGTTGGTGATGAAAAGGCAGAGGATACAGAGATGGGAGAGAAGGAGAAGGATGATGGCAAGATTGAACAGGTTCCAAAGCCAAGAGACACTATAGAATCTGACAAGGGCCTATCAATATGAACTCATTATCTCTTGTGCAAGCACTGAAGTTTGCATCTCTAGCCCAAACAAAATCTAGTGAAGACTTGTTAAAGTCTCACTTTGATGACAACGAACTTATATGTCTGGCTACAGGTATTCTTGAGAAATTGTTTTTGACATTCAAGAAAGACTCTCATGATTCGTCGTCTGATAAGCTAACAAATATGCTTAAGGTAGTAGATACTCATTTTGAATCTCTAGAGAAAGAGACAGATATAAAGATTTTGAATAATTTCAATTCTATGATGTTAAGAACAGTTTTGAGAATGGTTGAAGGTGATAGGGTCAGTTTGATAACTAGTGTGAAGGGCATTCATGAGGCATTGAATAAAGGTGGTACAATCTACAAGTCATGTCTTCTATTGTTGAATTTCACTATAGAGTTAGACAAGAAAATCAAAGAATGTGAAGGACAATTGGCCGGTATATCTCAGTCCTATTCACCCCAGGCCATTTTTGCAAGTAATTATGAGGCTCGAGTAATGTATTTACTAGATAAAATAAAGAGCTTGAATCAAGAGAAGCATAGAGTAATTGGTAGAGTGGGAGAGTTGAGGAACTTGATCACTCCCCAATTGGATACACTACTGAGCAGTCAACAAGATGCATTGAATGCACTGAATAAGAGTGTTCCTTCTGATCTCAAAGGAGAAAAAATGCATGCCTATCTTCTTAGTGCTCTGATAAACATTTTGGAGAACCTAAAGAAATGTTGGGATCACCACTTGTAGTACTTGAAGACCATTTTTGCAGACATTTTCAATTTTTTGTATTTTTTTGTGTATGCCCTTGTACATACGATTTTGAGCGGATACCATCCTTTGCCATTGATGTCAAAGGGGGAGAACGATAAGAGTTAAAAATGATGTATATTCTTAGGGGGATCCTGTTAGAATTTATTAAAATCGAATCTTTGAAATTTTATAGTGTTTGACATTTTTGGTTTGACACTTAGTCATTTTTCACTAAGTGTTGCCATCAGTGCCAAAGGGGGAGATTGTTAGCAAGAGACGTTATTCCTGAAGAGATTAGTACTTGAGAATTGTTTAGGGGTTGTCATTGATGGCAACTCAAATCAGATACATCATATGGTATATGCAAATTCATTCTACCAGAAGTCCTAAGCCAATTTTTCTTAAGTCTGGAAGGTGGAACACAGTGTTCGATAGAGTGTGAGTGCATTGAGTAGAACTCAATTTTGGGTGCACATTTTTGTTTGCAATGGAAGAGGTAGTTGATTTGATAATTGGAATTTCTTTGTCCACAATCCTATCTTTTGGTGTTGATTCTAGGGTAAGTTTGATGATCTGGTATTCGTTATTTCAGGAAGAATAAGGTTATTTTGGTGTAGCATGTTATGCAAAATCTTCAAGATGATTTTGTTGATTGGTTCCATGTTTGAGGTTGTTGTGTCGACTTGATTGAAGCGTATAATCAATTTATTTTGGTCTACATGTGTATTGGTGATCAGATTGAGCTGACTTCTTGTTACACATTTCATATCTTGTTAATATTTTTGGAGCCGACATGATGGTGACTTGATCAAGTGATGCGGATATATAAGACCAATCTATTTGAGTATTTTGGTGATAGATGTGAGTTTGTGAATATTGTATGAGTGTTGATGTGCAATTTCATGTGCGCTATCTTTGGATTGATGCTCTGTTATATGACAAAGCAGAACAAAACAGAGTAGTGTGTTAGAATAGTGGAAGAAGACTTTGTGTGCTTAACCAGAACTGCATTTTGGAATTTGTAGATGCCATTCATCAGCTCAGACAATCTGTTATCATTTTTAATCATTTGTAGGATAGTATGTCCTCCAGGGGTTGTATCCCTCTTCTTTGCAATTGAGCAGTGATCTCTAAGTAGTGTGCCCAAATGCATGTGCATTCCCCTTGTAATATTATTATACTCCTGATCATAGTATTATAATAATGTGGGTCTTAATACCACCGTGGTTTTTCCCTTTCAGGGTTTCTATGACAAAATTTTGGTGTTATGGTTTTGTGTCTGTATGTGTTGAGTTTCTACATTTTACTTTCATTATTTTGCAACCAATGGTTTAAGAATCAGTTAAAGAAAATTACAAATTGCAGAATACTGATTCACCCCCCCTCTCTGTTTTCATTGATTCCAACATCGTGAAGTGGAGGAATATGAAAATATAATCGTAGATTCAACCCAAAATTATTATAACAAAGACTCTGATAAATGTAAAAGAAACATAAACTTACCAATTTGCTAGAGGCATCTAGGGAAAAAATTACAAGATGGCCAATGTTTCTTTATAGAAGTGATTTCAAGGAAGAAATCAGGGACATGATAACTCTCCTTAGTAGGTTCAAAGGTTTTTCAATTTCTAATATCTTCCAAGAATGGATGTATTAGTACATCCAAGTAATTCAGAAACACAAAGATTGTTGGTATTTTGGTATGGTTTTGTCATTGATGTCAACACCTACTAAACACTTATCAACTCTGGCACTTTGGAGGATCAACAACATTCACTGGCAAGCAAAAGACTCATGCATAGTCACTGGTATCTGGTACACCGACAAGATATAATGATCACCAACACTTGGAAAGATATGGAAAAAACTTGGTAATGTCGAAGACATCGTGTGGACACTTTGTCCTAGAGTTTTGTTTATTGGTATATTCATATTTGCGTATTTGTTGTTATCGGCAAATAGGTCTAGGGTTACACCAGCAAGTTTATCTTTTCCAGATCAGCATGACACGCTATGAAGATGATTAATTATTGTTATAAATGCATTAAGCCGACATGTTCAATCAATTATTGCATCGGATATTATATTGTTTGTAAAATGTTTTTATTGTAATATCTTGTAGAGTCGACCTACTAAAATTGGTCTTAGGTTATGGTATAAATGTAAGATCTTATTTGTAAGATCAGATGTGGAATGCAAAAAAGGATTGTGTGAAGGTATATGCAAGAATAAGCAAAGCTTTACACGCAGACATCATTTGAAGATTGAAGGAGGGTTTTTGTGAAGACAATCAAAACTACACCGGTACTGAATCCAACATATGAAGATGCTATTTTGAGCAGTACATTCTTATTGGATTTAACCATCCAATTATAGTCAGTGTGACTCCCATTTGTGTTTGAGTAGTGAGCTCTAGGCGCTTGGCCTTTCTGCATGTGCAGACCCCATTTATGTACACTTACTATGTACAGTAGTATCATCTGATTGTGGGTAAGGTTTCCCACCATGGTTTTTCCCCTTACAGGGTTTCCACGTAAAAACATTGGTGTTATGTGTTGTGGATGACTTTGTGTTTATGTTTCATGCACTAATCTTTACCAGTATAGCAATTAACTATTAAAACTATCTACCGGCATACTTAACTGGTTTACCGGTATTAAGCATTAAGTTGGTTAAGTGGTTTTTGGTTTGAATTTATTTGACAATTGATTCACCCCCCCCCCCCCTCTTAGTTGTCTTCAGGACCTAACAATTGGTATAAGAGCTTAGTCCTCTTTTGCAGAAGTTTAACAGCTTGAGGAGATCCAATGTCTACTAACTATTTCAGGAAGGACAGTCCTAAACTTGATGGAACCAACTATGGCATATGGAAGATCAAAATGGAGACACATCTAAATTGCATTGGGAAGGACATTTGGGATGTTACAAAGAATGGTTATACTGCTGCTATACAAGGTCGTCCTAGTCCAGCTAACTTGACAAAAGATGAGGAAAATGATTGCAAAGCAAGAGAAGCACTTTTGAGTGCATTATCAGATCAACAAATCATGGGACTATCAGATAGGTCTACTGCTAAAGCTATTTGGGATCATTTGGAAACACTGAATGAAGGATATTCCACGGTCAAAATTGCAAAACTTGAAAGCTTCTAGGTCAGGTATGAACATCTAAAAATGGAAGAAGATGAAAGGATTTCTGCTTGTATGGAAAGAGTAAATGAAATTGTTTTGGGTATTAAATGTTGTGGAGGAACCTTAAGTGAGGATGAAATTGTTTCAAAAGTTTTAAGAGGATTGCCACCGGCATATAAAATGAAAGTCACTGCTATAAATGAGTTAAGAACAATGCCTAATACATCAATTATTAGGGGTACATTGATTGGGAAACTGTCAGCTTTTGAAATTGAAGAATTTGGTCCTGTTGCTACTATAAAGATAGATTTGGCCTTTAAAGCATCAACATCATCTGCTCCATCATTTGACAAATCTGATTGGAAAGCCTTTTATGCAAGAGAACTTGAAGAACTTGAAGCACTATTTGCAAGGAAAATGCCTAAAGGTCCAGTTGGAAGTAAGTATGAAGGTAAAGCACCCTTTAAATGTTTTAACTGCAATAAGATCGGTCATATGGCTTCGAGATGCCCTGATAGACATGAGAGACTAAGAGAAGAAGCTAGAAGAACATACAAGCCTAACCCTGAATATCAGAGATACAGATTTAAGAAGAATAAAGACAAATCATATTACATTGCTGATGAAGGTGTGACTGATGATTCTGATGACGATCCAGCAGACAATGGATGGGTTTTTGTTGCTATAACAAAAGATCAACTGGCACCTACTGCTCAACCGGTAGTACAAGCCCTGGCAGCTAAAGTTGAAGTAAAGGATGAATGGATCATTGATTCAAGATGCTCACATCATATGATAGGAGACAAAGGTAAATTCTTGAACTTTCAAGAATACAATGGAGGCTTAGTGAGATTTGGAGATGACAAATCTTGCTCAGTCAAAGGTAAGGGTACAATATCTCTTGATGGTAAGCATAACACTGACAATGTTTACTATGTTGAAGGATTAAAGCATAATCTTTTGAGTGTTGGTCAATTAGTTGAGAAAGGATTTCAGTTACAATTTAAAAATGGAAAATGCAAAATCATGAATAGAACTGGTTTGGAAATTGCAACCAGTAATCAGACTAGAGGTAATATCTTTCATTTGAATAACAATGAAAAGACATGCTTAATTGCACATATAGATGAAAGTTGGTTATGGCATAAGAGACTCTGTCATCTAAACTTTGATTGCATGCTGAAAATCAGTACTACTAAGGTAGTTAGAGATTTACCTAAAATTGTCAAACCTTAGAATACAGTATGTAAGGAATGTCAATTTGGAAAACAAGTTAGAGCTAGTTTCAAAAGTATTCCAGAAAAATCAAATAATGCTCTTGATTTGATTCACACTGATTTATGTGGTCCAGCTAGAACTAAAAGCTTACAAGGTGATAGATATTTCATGCTAATCATTGATGACTATTCTAGAATGTGTTGGGTTACTTTTCTCAGAGAAAAATCAGAAGCACTTGGAAAGTTCAAACTGTTCAAAGAAATGGTTGAAAATGAAACCGGTAAGAAAATCAAATGCTTAAGATCAGATCAAGGAGGTGAATTTACATCTAAGGAATTTAATACATTTTGTGAAGTGAATGGAATTAGAAGACAACTATCAGCACCTCGGACACCACAGCAGAATGGAGTTGTTGAAAGGAAAAACAAAACTATCTTGGATGCAGCAAGAAGTATGTTATCAGAAGCAAACCTACCACATGTATATTGGAGAGAAGCATTCAGTACAACGATCTATACATTTAACAAAGTTCACATCAAAGGTGAAACCGGTAAGACCCCTCATGAACTATGGTTTGGTAATACTCCTACTCTTAAGTATTTCAGAATTTTTGCAAGTAAATGTTATATTAGAAGAGATGAGTATATTGGAAAATTTTATCCTAGAAGTGATGAAGGAATTTTTCTTGGTTATTCATCTAAGAGCAAGGCATATAGATGTTTTAACAAAAGATTGCAGAAAATTGTTGAAAGTAC
Source organism: Cryptomeria japonica (assembly GCF_030272615.1). NCBI lineage: Eukaryota > Viridiplantae > Streptophyta > Pinopsida > Cupressales > Cupressaceae > Cryptomeria > Cryptomeria japonica. The sequence continues at coordinate 275,054,914 of NC_081408.1, read as the reverse complement.
AAATGTAAAGATTGATGAACAATTCAAAGGAACTTCAAGGTATATGGACTCTGAACCAACAACAAAATTTTTGACAAATGAACCTACTCTAAATCCACTAGTACAGAATGAAGGTCCAGTTACCCCGGTATCATCTGAGGATTCTACAGTAACTAAGGAACAACTGCAAACAAAGACACCCTGATATGTAAGACTGAATCATTCTGAAGATCAAATAATTGGAAATAAGTTTAAAGGAGTTATGACAAGAGGAAGATTGGCAAATGAAGAGGTATGTCTTATTTCTCAAATTGAACCATCATCTGTTAATGAGGCATGTGAAGATAAATTTTGGATTAAAGCTATGGAAGAAGAATTAGAACAAATTGAGAAAAATAACACTTGGACATTAGTTCCCCGACCTAAAGATAAAAATGTAATTGGAACCAAATGGGTATTCAGAAACAAACTTAATGAAGATGGTAAGGTTGTCAGAAATAAAACAAGACTAGTGTGTAAGGGATATTCTCAGAAAGAAGGAGTTGATTACAATGAAACCTTTGCACCGATAGCTAGAATTGAGGCAGTCAAATTATTTTTGGCTTTTGCAGCACACAAGAACTACAAAGTTTATCAAATGGATATTAAATGTGCATTTTTGAATGGAGATCTTGAAGAGGAAGTCTACATTGAACAACCTGATGGATTTTCTTTGACAGATGACAACGATATGGTTTGCAGGTTAAGAAAAGCTCTGTATGGATTGAAACAAGCTCCAAGAGCTTGGTATGCAAGATTGGATAAGTATCTTTTAAAGATTGGTTTTACTAAAGGAAATGCAGACAACAATTTATATTACAAAATAACTAATGATGACATCTTGATTATAGAAGTTTTTGTTGATGATATAATCTTTGGAGGAGAAGATGGATTATGTAAAGAATTTTCTATTAATATGTAGCAAGAATTTGAAATGTCTATGATTGGAGAAATAAAATTCTTTTTAGAATTGCGGATTTCACAGACTGATAATGGTATATTCTTGAGTCAATCCAAGTACTTAAAAGAGTTACTAAAGAAATTTGGGATGGAGAACTCTAAACCGGTAAGCACACCTATGACAACAAATGACAAATTATCACAAAGGGATGAATCTACACCTGTTAATCCAACTAGATACAAATCTATGATAGGAGGTTTCTTGTATTTGAGACAAACCAGACCTGATATTATGAATGCAGTATGTATTATTTCAAGATTTCAAAGTAATCCTAGAGAAAATCATGAATGAGCAGTAAAAAGGATTTTCCGGTACTTACAAGGCACTATAAATCTTGGATTATGGTACCCCAGAGATGAAAACTTTGAACTATGTGTATACACAAATGCAAATTAGGCAAGAGATGTGGATGATGGAAAAAGCACCACCAACGGAGCATTCTTTCTTGGAAACGGACTAGTTTCTTGGTTGAGTAAGAAACAAAGTTGTACATCTTTATCAACAACAGAATCAAAATATGTTGTAGCAGCAACTAATTGTACACAGGTACTATGGCTTAAGCAAATGTTGAAAGAAATAAAGGTAAAATGCAAGGAACCTATTACTATCTATTGTGATAACACTGCAGCAATTGATATATCTAAGGATCCGGTACTACATTCTAAAACCAAACATGTTTCTATCAAACTGAATTTTCTAAGGGAAAATGTTGAAGCAAAGGAAATAAAACTCTGGTTTATGTGAATACTAAAGAGCAGATTGCAGATATTTTCACTAAACCTCTGCCTAAGGAGACTTTTGAATATCTCAGAGATCAGCTTGGGGTCATACCCCCACCGGTAGAGATTTAGATAGTTGATGATTGTCATCAACCGACAAAATTAACAAACAAATCTTTTATTTCGGTCTTTGATGGGAAGCTACTTCTCAGGGGGAGTAGTTGGTATATTGAATTGATTGGTATTTTGTATATGAACTTGGTTTTGTTGTAACTTTTGCATTTGATGTCAAAGGGGGAGAGATTGGCATGGAAAAACTTTGAAAAACACAAGGAAAACACATGTTGCTCCCAGGGGGAGAGATTATTACTCTCTGTATGTATTTTGATTTCTGGTTATGATCTTTTTGGAGATTGTTGGTTTTTGGTACATGGCATTTTTGTTTTGGCACTTTGATGGTTTTTTCATTTTGTGTTGCCATCAATGCTAAAGGGGGAGATTGTTGGTATTTTGGTATGGTTTTGTCATTGATGTCAACACCTACTAAACACTTATCAACTCTGGCACTTTGGAGGATCAACAACATTCACCGGCAAGCAAGTGACTCATGCACAGTCACCGGTATCTGGTACACCAGCAAGATATAATGATCACCGACACTTGGAAAGATATGGAAAACACTTGGTAATGTCAAAGACATCATGTGGATACTTTGTCTTGGAGTTTTGTTTATTGGTATATTCATATTTGCCTATTTGTTGTTACCGGCAAATAGGTCTAGGGTTACACCGGCAAGTTTATCTTTTCTAGATCAGCATGGCACGCTATGGAGATGATTAATTGTTGTTGTAAATGCATTAAGCCAACATGTTCAATCAGTTATTGCATCAGATATTATATTGTTTGTAAAATGTTTTTATTGTAATATCTTGTAGCGCTAACCTACTAAAATTGGTCTTAGGTTATGGTATAAATGTAAGATCTTATTTGTAAGATCAAATGTGGAATGTGAAAAAGGATTGTGTGAAGGTATATGCGAGAATAAGCAGAGCTATACACGCAGACATCATTTGAAGATTGAAGGAGGGTTTTTGTGAAGACAATCAAAACTACACCGGTACTGAATCCAACATATGAAGATGCTATTTTGAGCAGTACATTCTTATTGGATTTAACCATCCAATTGTAGTCAGTGTGACTCCTATTTGTGTTTGAGCAGTGAGCTCTAGGCGCTTGGCCTTTCTGCATGTGTAGACCCCATTTATGTACACTTACTATGTACAGTAGTATCATCTGATTGTGGGTAAGGTTTCCCACCATGGTTTTTCCCCTTACAGGGTTTCCACGTACAAACATTGGTGTTATGTGTTGTGGATGACTTTGTGTTAATGTTTCATGCACTAATCTTTACTGGTATAGCAATTAACTGTTAAAACTATCTACCGACATACTTAACTAGTTTACCGGTATTAAGCATTAAGTTGGTTAAGTGGTTTTTGGTTTGAATTTATTTGACAACTGATTCAACCCCCCCCCCCCCCCCCTCTCAATTGTCTCCGAGACCTAACAAAGATAAGATCTATTGGGGAGAGAAGATTAGTGACACAATTTGCGAACAATTGTTCCAAGTAACCACTACCTTGAAGTTTTATATACCTCTTATTTGGTTTATGTTGTAGCCTTTATGAGAGACTTCCTAGGTCTCATTTCAAAAGGAGACAAAAATGTTGTTCTCGTTTATAAGTACTATCCTCAGTTGACCTTTAAGAAAATATTGAATCTTTTCAGAATGGTTAATGTGTTGGTAAGAGACACTACATTATTGTTCAAATGTTGTCATTTATGACAACTTGAGTCAGATATCCAATCTACAATTCATGATTCATTCATACTAGAAGGTTGATTGAGGTCCAATGAGAAGAACAATATATTTGACAGAGTGTACAATAATTTGGTTGAAAGATCTTTTGTGTTGATTATTTTGTGTTACAAATCTCAAGGATGCTTTGTGGTCATGTATTATACCTTATTCCAGGTTTATGGCCTCCGATGTTGAGTGTTGAGTGAGTTGGAAGATCCGGTAGACATGGTTTTTAGGTAGAACAATTCTTATCTGCACTAACATGTGGGGATTCATTGTGCGAACCATATGGAGCAATTTTGATGATTGATTGTGTGTTTGAGGATGTTAAGCTAACATGTGGAAATCATGTGTATAATTTGTTTTGGTCCACATGGTTGTTTTTGATCGAATTGAGCCGACTTGAGTAACAAGTTTCATTGCTTGTTATGCATTTTTGGGCCGACGGGAAGAAGATCTAAATTGTGGTTGTAGATATATTAGACTAGTTGATTTGATCATTTTTGGTATCAGTGATTGTGTGGAAGTGTGTATGAGGAATTGTGCATAGTTTCAAGTGCACGATTGAAGGATTTATGCTCTGGAATATAGCAAAACATCAGTACAGAGAAGTGTTGCAGAACAGAGTATTTTGTGCTTAACCAGGACTATTTTTGGCATTTGTAGATGTTGTTTATCAGTTCAGAAATTCCAATTATTATCTATAATCATTTTGTAAGGCAACGATCCTTCAAGGGTTGTAGCCCTTATTGCAATTTGAGCAGTGAGCTTTAGGTAGTTTACTTGAATGCATGTGCATTCCCCTCATGTAATATTATTATACTTATAATAAGGTATATTAATATTACAGGTCTAAATCTCACCATGGTTTTTCCCTTAACTAGGTTTCCACGTACAAATATTGGTGTTACGATGTTGTGGTTATTTTCTTTATGTTTCTGCACTCTACTTTTATTCATTTGCATTAAGTGGTTTAAAGGACAGATTAAGAATGTTAAAAATTGCATAACTCACCCCCCCTCTCAGTGTTCCTTGATTCCAATAATTGGTATTAGATCCTAGTTCCTCGGAAGAAGCATAACAACTTGAGAAGGATCTGAGAAGGTGAAACAATGGATTATGGTAGTCTTAGACATCAGCTTATTGGAGCACTTGAGGATCTTGATCAATCCCAAGATGAGGTCCGACAAGTAAAAACCTTAAGGATGCTGAGAACTTCATTGAATCATTGAAGGATTAGCTGAACAAGTCAAGGGAGAAGAGAAAGGAACTTGTTGATAAGCTGAAGGAGAAGAAATTCAAAGCATTGATGAAGAATCCTTGAAGGAAAAGACAAAAGAATGTGATAGACTTGTTAGAGATAATGTTATCCAAAAGAATGAGATGGAAGCTATTGTGATGAGATTGACAAAGGAGATTGAAGAAAGGAAGAAGAATGAGGAGAAGCTTTCTCAGTTCTTGAAAGACAAATCTGAAGAATGTTGCAGACTTGAGAATGAGAATGATCAACTGAAGAAGGAATTGCATGAAACCAAGGAAGATCTTGGAAAGAAAGTACTTCTTCTTAAATTTGATTTGAATGTTGCAAATGAGTACAAGGAAAAGTTTTAGATCAGCTCAAACAAACCTAATGAGATGCTTGAAAGCCAGAAGAATCCCAATGATACTCAAGGTTTTGGATTTGAGAAAGGTAAAAGCTCCAAATCAGCATGACGGAAGAACAACTCAAGAAAGCCTCTAGTAAGGAAACCTAATGCTCATAAGTTTAATGATGGCTATTTTGTTTGTAATAAATCTGGTCATATGGCTAGTCAATGCAGAAATAGGATGAATAATAATGGTCCATCTTTTACCGATCAATGTTTCAAATGCAATAAGTATGGTCATAAGGAAAATGAATACAGAAGTGTGATGAACAAATTTCAAAATAGGAGAAATGTCAGATGTTATGCATGTCATGCATGTGGTAGGTTTGGACATGTTTCTAATCAGTGTAGATCAAGAGGAAATCAGATGAACTTCAAGCCTAGAGAAGGAAATGTTGTTTGTTGTGATTGCAATAAATCTGGTCACATTGCTAAGTATTGCAGAAGATTAAATGTCAATAGGAGACGTCCATAAGACAAGAATAAGATTGTGAAGGCAGATGAGAAAGGAAAAGGAAAAGTTTATGAGATCAGAGATTAGATGAAGAAAACTTGGGTGAAGAAGAGTGATGATAATGCAGTGAATGGGTCTGCACCTGATTCTGGTATTGGAACTTCATCTAGTAACTAAAGTAAGGCATCCATCCTTAGGGGGAGGTTTTCATGAAAAAATTTCAAACCCCTTGTTGGAGATCTGCACCTCAGTCCAGCAGGTTGCAGATGTTTATTTGATGATCACTGACTCGGTGAAAGATTTTAATGATGCGCTTGATGATTCGTAGATGATCTTTCGAGAGAACTCTTTGTATGCAGGGTATCTGGAGGAATTAGGGTTAAGAGCATTTATTATACCTAAACTTTAGGCATGCAGAGGATAAAAAGAAAATTAACCTACTCATTTCTCACTTTGCATTCAAAGTGAGAGAGCAAAAGAGCACAATGAAGCGGAATTTCCAGAGATTCAGAGTGAAAAGAAGATTTACCATGCGATCTTGCATTCAGTTGAAAGGTATTTATTAGATAACACTTTTTCAGTTTGAAGCTTAAATTTTTGGATATGGCATCATTTTGAATTGTGACCCCGTTGGTAGTAGATATCACTAAAAGGGCAAGACCTAATTTTAAGAAGCTTCCATACAAGTTCATGGAAGATGATCTGAGTGATGCATTTTTATTAGTCTCATACATAGTTTTTCATGTGGAGAACATTAGGGCTTACATCCACTGTAATATTGAGGAACTTAGGAGTGCTCAAATGATGAAATTATACACACAACACATGATTGACAGAATGGGTAGCCTAAAACCTGGATTTAAGTCGATTGAAGAGAAGGGTTTCATGTAGTTCATCAACTTTCTAGTGTTCGATGAACTTTAGTGGGTCTGATATATCCTAAGTAGAATGCATGATGAGTTTGTGTGGCTTGACAACCCCCACAAGATTACCAAGAGTGCAATTAAGGCAGTAACTTGTTTGAGCTCAATTGGCGAGATGCTTGCTTTGAGGAATGTTAAGAACCAGATGGTAACAGAAGCTACCAGTTCCTAATTTGACAAAAGGTCGATGACAATCAGTGATATTATTGAATATGATGTTAGGTTTGAATCAATGGTGATGGGATACAAAAATATATCATTCTAGCCGGGACAATTCAGTATCCAGTACGATCATCTATGTTGCCTATCAGATATTGAAGGAAGATAAGAAATATGATTTATGTGAAGTGCTTTGGAGTGACCTATTGAGAAAATTGAAGAAAATAAAATAGGATAAGAAGCATGTATTCACATTTGGAGCTTTGATTATATGTTTATAATTCTACTTTATGAATGAGATTCTGGGGGTGGGAAAAGTGCAACGGGCCTATGACAATCTGGTAGTAGTGCAAATAAAATAAACACTTCATGACCTTGGAGATGCTACAATCTAGAATGGCATACTATGGGGATACTTTAAGACCTTATAGAGTAGGGAGAGAATTCCTAAGGAGATAGTAGAGAAATATGAGGATACAATCTGCTTTATGGTTGACACTGATAAGTGCCTTATGGAAGTTGTGGAGTTAAGAACTTCATGGATCATGCCCATGGGGTATGAGGTTGAAGGACATGTTCTTGATGCATATGCTCAACACTTAGTGAGAAAACTGGTGGATAATTCTAAATAAAGGTTTGGAGCTTACAAGGAGAAGATCTTGGACTTACACTCTAAGTTCAAGAAGCCTGATATTCAGAAGAAGTTTAGGAAGGAGGTAGAGCATCTGGTGGAGAGCATGTGGATTACCAAGGAAGTAGTTAAGAGAGCTAGAGAGAAGAACATTCTTAGTGAAGAAGATATTGTAAAGCCAAAGAAGGCTAAACCGGAAGCCCTTGCCCCCAAGCCAAATTAATTGAGGAGCTCTGCACCCTCCTTTGGTGGTCAAAAACCTATTTGTTAGGACCCGGAGGAAACTGAGAGGGGGGGATGAATCAGTTGTCTATTAATTTCAACCCAAATATAACTTAATCAAACTTGATGCATAATACCGATAAACCAAACTTAATGTCGGTTGATAGTTTAATAGTTAATAACAGTATCGGTAAAGTTTAATGAATGAAACAGAAAGAAAAATAACATCCACAACACATAACACAGATATTTGTACGTGGAAACCCTATAAGGGGATAAACCATTGTGGGAAACCTTACCCATAATCAGATGATACTACTATAGATAGTATGTGTGTACAAATGGGGTTTGCACATGCAGAAAGGCCAACTTCCTAGAGCTCACTGCTCAATCACAAAATGGGAGTCACACTGACTACAATTGGATGGTTAAATCTAATGATAATGTACTACTCAAAATAGCATCTTCATATGTTGGATTCAGTACCAGTTAAGCTCTAATTGTCTTCTTCATACCTTCCTTTAATCTTCAAATGATGTCTGTGTGTATAGCTCTACTTATATTCGCATATACCTTATTACAATCCCTTTTCCACTTCCTCTACATAATCTCACAAATAAGATCTTACATATATACCAAAACCTAAGACCAAATGTGTAGGTCGGCTCACTAAGAATATTAAAATTAAATCAATTAAAAATGAATCAATATGTGATGCATCAAGTCATCTCAATGCATTTACAATAATAACCAATCAATAAATCATCTCCATAACGTGTCGTGCTGATCTGGAATAGATAACGCTTGGCGGTCCATAACCTAGACCAATTTGCCGATAATAGCAAATATGCAAACTTGATTAGACCAATAACCAAATCACCAAAACCAAGTGTCCAAACCATGTCTTAGACATAACCAAGTAATCTCTAGATGATAACAGATCATCCTCAGTGCCGGTGAACAATATAACCTGTCGGTGAACCAAATATCGGTGACTGTGCATAAGTCATTGAACATGTCGGTGAACATAACCAAAGATCTCTAGTGCTGATAAGTGTTGACAAGTGTTGATGGGTGTTGACATCAATGACAAAACCAATGCAACACATCCATAATACCAACAATCTCCCCATTTGGCATTGATAGCAACACAAGATGGAAAAATCATCTAAGTGCCACAGCAAAAATGCCAAAAACCAAAAACCAACAATCTCCCAAAGAGATCAATTACCAGAAATCAAAATACATAATATCTCTCTCCCTAGGAATAATCTCTCCCCAAAAGCTAATGTGTTTTTCCATATATATCTCTCCCCCTTTGACATCAAATGCCAAAGCAATACAAAAACCAGATACAATCAGTTCATAGAACTAATTACAAATACCAATTGTTATAACCAACTACTCCCCTTGAGAAGTAGCTCTCCTTCATCAAAGCCAGAAAAATATTTCTCTGTTAATTCATGTCGGTTTGATGCCATTCTCCAACTGTCTAAGTTTCTACTGGTGAGGGTATAACCCCGAGCTGCTCTCTGAGATATTCAAAAGTTTCCTTAGGCAAAGGCTTAGTAAAGATATCTACAATCTGCTTTTTAGTATTCACATAAACCAATTTCACTTCTTTTGCTTCAACATTCTCTTTCAAAAAATTGAATTTGATAGAAACATGTTTAGTTTTAGAGTGAAATACCGGATTCTTGGATATATCTATTGCTGCCATATTATCATAGTAAATGATTATAGGTTCTTTACATTTTACCTTTATGTCCTTCAACATTTGCTTAATCCATAATACCTGAGTACAATTAGTTGCTACTGCAACATATTCTGATTCTGTTGTTGATAATGATGTACAACTCTATTTCTTGCTCAACCATGAAGTCAATCTGCTACCAAGAAAGAATGCTCTATCGGTGGTGCTCTTTCTATCATCTATATCTCCTGCCCAATTTGCATCTATGTATGCACATAAATCAAAATTTTCATCTTTAGGATATCATAAACCAAGATTTGTTGTGCCTTGTAGATACCAGAAAATCCTTTTCACTATTGATTCATGATTTTCCTTAGGATTACTCTAAAATATTGAAACAATACATACTACATTCATAATATCAGGCCTTGTTTGTGTCAAATACAGTAAACCTCCAATCATAGATTTATATCTTGTCGGATTAATAGGTGTTGATTCATCCTTCAATGATAGTTTATCAGTTGTAGTCATAGGAGTACTTACCGGTTTAGAGTTTTCCATACCAAATTTCTTTAGTAGTTCTTTTAAGTACTTAGATTGACATATGAATATACCTTTATCAATCTGTGAAATCTGCAATCCTAAAAAGAATTTTATCTCCCCAATCATAGACATTTCAAATTCTTCTTGCATCTTATTAGAAAAGTCTTTACACAAACCATCTTCTCCTCCAAAAATTATATCATCAACAAAGACTTCAATAACCAATATGTCATCATTAGTCACTTTGAAATATAAGTTGTTGTCAGCATTACCTTTAGTGTAATCAAGATTTAAAAGATATTTGTCCAATCTAGCATACCAAGCTCTAGGAGCTTGCTTTAATCCATATAAAGTTTTCCTTAACCTGCAAGCCATATCTTTGTCATTTGTCAAAGAAAATCCATCTGGTTGTTCAATGTAAACTTCCTCTTCAAGATCACCATTTAGAAATGAACATTTAACTTCCATTTGATATACTTTATAGTTCTTGTGTGCTGCAAATGCTAGAAATAGTTTGACTGCCTCAATTCTAGCTACCGGTGCAAAGGTTTCATTGTAATCAATTCCCTCTTTTTGTGAATATCCCTTACACACTAATCTTGCTTTGATTCTAATTACCTTACCATCTTCATAAATTTTATTTCTGAATACCCATTTAGTTCCAATTACATTTTTGTTTGTAGGCCTAGGAACCAATGTCCATGTGTTATTCTTTTCAATTTGTTCCAATTCATCTTCCATAGCTTTAATCCAATGTTTATCTTCACATGCCTCATTAATTGATGCTAGTTCAATTTCAGAAATTAGACATACCTCTTCATTTGCCAGTCTTCCTCTAGTCATTGCACCTTGATACTTATTCCCAATTATCTGACTTTCAGAGTGATTCAATCTTACATACCTGTTGTGTATTCACTTGTTGTTCTTCAGTCACTGTGGAATTCTCAGATGATGTCGGTGTGACTGGATCAACATTCTATACCGGTGTACTTGGTGTAGGTTCATTTGTGATTATCTCAACTGTCGGTTCATAGTCCATAGACCTTGAATTGCCTCTAAACTGTTCATCAATCTTCACATTTGCACTCTCATGATTTTATGCAATCTCTTATTAAAACATCTATATACCTTGCTCTTAGATGAAAAACCAAGAAATATTCCTTCATCACTTCTAGGATCAAATTTACCAAGATAATCATCTCTCCTAATATAACATTTGCTTCCAAATATTCTGAAATATTTAAGAGTAGGAGTATTACCAAACCATAGTTCATGAGGGGTCTTACCGGTTTCACCTTTGATGTGAACTTTATTGAATGTGTAAACTGTTGTATTGACTACTTCTCTCCAATACACATGAGGTAGGTTTTCTTCTGACATCATGCTTCTAGCTGCATCCAAAATAGTTATGTTCTTCCTTTCCACAACTCCATTTTGCTGGGGTGTCTGAGTTGTTGATAATTGTCTTCTGATTCCATTCACTTCACAAAATATACTAAATTCCTTAGATGTGAATTCACCTCCTTGATCTGATCTTAAACATTTGATTTTCTTACTAGTTTCATTCTCTACCATTACCTTGAATAGTTTGAATTTCCCAAAAGCTTTTGATTTCTCCCTGAGAAAAGTAACCCAACACATTCTAGAATAATCATCAATGATTAGCATAAAATATATATCTCCTTGTAAACTTCTAGTTCTTGTTGGACCACATGAATCAGTATGAATTAAATCAAGAGCATTATTGGATTTCTCTGGAATACTCTTAAAATTTGCTCTAACTTGTTTTCCAAATTGACATTCCTTACATACCGGATTGTGAGGTTTTACAATCTTAGGTAAATCCTTTACTGCCTTAGTAGTATTGATCTTCACAATGCAATCAAAATTTACATGACAAAGTCTTTTATGCCATAACCAACTTTCATCAATATGTGCAATCAAGCATGCTTTCTCATTGTTATTCAAGTGAAAGATATTACCTATAGTCTGATTACCGGTTGCAATTTTCAAACCAGTTCTATTCATGATTTTGCATTTACCATTCTTGAATTATAACTGAAATCCTTTTTCAACTAATTGACCAACACTCAAAAGATTATGTTTCAAACCTTCAACATAATAAACGTTGGTAGTATTGTGCTTACCATCAAAAGATATAGTGCCTTTTCCTTTGATCAAACAAGCTTTATCATCCCCAAATCTTACTAGACCTCCATTGTATTCCTGAAAGGTTTAGAATTTACTTTTATCACCAAACATACGATGTGAACATCCGGAATCAATGATCCATTCATCCTTTTCTTCAATTTTAGCTGTCAGGGCCTACTCTACCAATTGTACAGTAGGTGTCGGTTGATCTTCTGTTATTGCAACAAAACCCCATCCATTGTCTATCGGTTCCTCATCAGAATCATCAGTAACTCCTTCATCAACATAGTAACATGATTTGTCTCTATTCTTCTTAAATCTATATCTCTGGTATTCAGGGTTAGGCTTATATGTTCTTTTAGCTTCAACTTTCAATCTTGTATGTCTATCAAGACACCTAGATGCCATATGACCAATTTTATTGTAGTTAAAATATTTAAATGGTGCTTTACCTTCATACTTACTTCCAACTGGACCTTTAGGCATTTTTATTGCAAATAGTGCTTCAAGCTCTTCCAATTCTTCATTCTCTCTTCTGATTTACTCAAGTTCTCTTGCATAAAGTGCTTTCCAATTAGATTTCTTAGATGATGATGATGTTGCAGATGATGATGCTTTGAAATCTAAATTTTTCTTAATTGTAGCAACAAGACCAAATTCCTCAAGTTCAAAAGCTGAAAGTTTTCCAACCAAGGTATCTCTAGATACTGATGTATTAGGCATTGTTCTCAATTCATTAATAGCAATTACTTTCATTTTGTATGCCAGTGGAAATTCTCTTAAAACTTTAGAAACAATTTCATCTTCACTTAAGGATCCTCCACAAAATTGTATACCCAAAACAATTTCATTGACTCTTTCCATAAAAGCAGAAATCCTTTCATCTTCTTCTATTTTCAGATTTTCATACCTGGCCTGGAAGCATTCTAGTTTTGCAATTTTGACATTGGTATCACCTTCATTCAATGTCTCCAATTTGTCCCAAATAGCTTTAGCAGTAGATCAGTCTGATAATCCCATGATTTCCTGATCTGACAATGCGCTCAAAAGTGTTTCTCTTGCTTTGCAACCATTCTCCTAATCTTTAGCCAAAGTTGGTGGATTAGGTTGACTCTGTGTAGGACCAACATAGCCATTCTTTGTAACATCCCATATGTCTCTTCCAATGCAATTCAGACGTGTCTCCATTCTGATCTTCCATATACCATAGTTAGTTCTATCAAGTTTCAGACTGTCCTTCCTGAAATAGTTAGTTGCCATAGAATCTCCTCAAGCTGTTAAACTTCTGCAAAAAGAGGACTTGGCTCTGATACCAATTGTTAGGACCCGCAGGCAACTGATAGGGGGGGGGGTGAATCAATTGTCTATTAATTTCAACCCAAATATAACTTAATCAAACTTGATGCATAATACTGGTAAACCAAACTTAATGTCGGTTGACAGTTTAACAGTTAATAACAGTACCGGTAAAGTTTAATGCATGAAATAGAAAGACAAATAACATCCACAACACATAACATAGATATTTGTAGGTGGAAACCCTGTAAGGGGAAAAACCACGGTGGGAAACCTTACCCACAATCAGATGATACTACTGTAGATAGTATGTGTGTACAAATGGGGTCTGCACATACAGAAAGGCCAACTACCTAGAGCTCACTGCTCAATCACAAAATGGGAGTCACACTGACTACAATTGGATGGTTAAATCCAATGATAATGTACTGCTCAAAATAGCATCTTCATATGCTGGATTCAGTACCGGTTAAGCTCTAATTGTCTTCTTCATACCTTCCTTTAATCTTCAAATGATGTCTGCATGTATAGCTCTACTTATATTTGCATATACCTTATTACAATCCTTTTTTCACTTCCTCTACATAATCTCACAAATGAGATCTTACATATATACCAAAACCTAAGACCAAATGTGTAGGTCGGCTCACTAAGAATATTACAATTAAATCAATTACAAATGAATCAATATGTGATGCATCAAGTTGGCTCAATGAATTTACAATAATAACCAATCAATAAATCATCTCCATAACGTGTCGTGTTGATCTAGAATAGGTAATGCTTGTCGCTCCATAACCTAGACCAATTTTTCGGTAACAACAAATATGCAAAATTGATTAGATCAATAACCAAATCACCAAAACCAAGTGTCCAAACCATGTCTTCGACATAAACAAGTAATCTCCAGATGATAACAGATCATCCTTAGTGTCGGTGAACAATATAACCTGTCAGTGAACCAAATATCGGTGACTGTGCATAAGTCACTGAACATGCAGGTGAACATAACCAAAGATCTCCAGTGTTGATAAGTGTTGACAAGTGTTGACGGGTGTTGACATCAATGACAAAACCAATTCAACACATCCATAATACCAGCATTGTTAGTTCTCCTAAGCCTCAAGCCAAACCATCCAATGAAGGAAAGAGGAAGTGGGGGCAAGCTAGAGTATTCATTGCTACTGATGAAGAAGAGACAGAGTCTGATGAAGTAGTCAAGGAGGTTAAAGCCCAAGCTGCTAAGGCCACCAAGGTCACAAAGGAGAAACCATTCTATGGTGTTAAATCTGGTAAGAAATATAAACCATATGAACTTGATGAGGCATTAAAGAAAGGAAAACTTGAATTTAAGCCTCCCATGTCTTTGAATGAGATTGTTAATGAGGTTGTTAAGAATGGTAACCTGAAGCCACTATCATAGTGGTATAATAATTTTCATGAGAATGGGAAAAGAACCTTAAAGTAAGGAACTATAGAATACCGAAATGTATGTAGTAAGGCTTTAATTGAATTAATGTCAGTCATACCCAGGAGAGATTGAAAGAGTATGTATTAGTTAATCTTTGTTCAGTAATTTCTAAGGAAGAGATAGAAAGATTACTTTAGCTAGAAAAGAATGAATTCAAGAGTAAATATAAAGTAAATAAAATCATGTTTGGGAAGATTGATGAGGTTGCAAAGGAAACTGAGAAAATTTTGAAAAATTTTTTGTTAGATAATTAGTATGAAGTCAATCAGGTAAAATGACAAGAAGAATCTCATCCAGGAGAGAAAAACATGCCATCTCAGGAAACTGTGCAGACAATGGATGATACTTCTTTCTCGGAAGTCCAGACTATTGAGAAAGTAGAGGTTAATGTTGAGGGTGAAGTGGATGCAAGGAAAGAAGATGAGGGTAAGGACAAGAGTGATAGCCCTCTGGTTGATGCAGATAACCCTCTCTGGTTCTTGAAAAGAACGCAGAAAAGGAAAAGGTAGAGGTTAAGGTTGAAGTTGAGGCATGAGATACTAAGAAATTAGTGAAGAGGAATCATATTCATGTAAGGGATCTAGAATTCATCCAAGGCCCCATCAACCTAGCTTCTTTATCCCTCGTCCAAGCACTCAAATTAGCTGCATTTTCTCAAGCCAAAGCTAGTGAGGACTTGCTAAAATATTACACAGAGGATAGTGAGTTGCTTACCATGGCATCTGGTGTTATGGAGAAACTCGTGCCTTCATTTTAGAAGGACTCATTAGACACTCCATCCGGACAACTGAAAATTTTAATCAACTCAGTGGACAATCATTTTCAATATTTTGAAAAATATGCTAAACAGAAGGTTCGCAATGAGTTTAATGCAAGAAGGCTTCAGACATTATTGAGGATGATTACAGATGACAAAGTTACATTGGATACTTGTGTAAAAGGGCATTCAGGATGCACTATCCAAAAGTAGAAACATATATAAATCATGCTTAACATTGTCTAAATTCACTATGGACATAGAGAAAAAAGCTAAAGAGAATGAGGATCAACTAGATTAGATGTCTTAGTCATTTTATCCCTTATCAATTTCCATGAGCAGTCACGAATACAAAGTAATATTCTTACTTGATAAAATCAGGAGTTTGAGTCAGGAAAAGGAAAAAATAATTGGCAGAGTTTGTGAACTTAGGAGCCACATTTCTCTAAAGTTGGATGTCATGCTTAGTGCTCTTCGAGATGCCCACAGTGCCATGGAATCTAAGGATCCAACATATCTAAAATCAAAAGAGGCACTTGCATACCTGTTTAGTAGGATTATAACAATTTTGAAATGTCTCAAGAAGGGTTGAGATAGCCACCTAAATTCTTTGAAGAATTCTTATGTTGACATCTTCAAATTTTTGTGAGCATGTAAGGACCATGTGTACATATGTACATAGAATTTTTAGCTTGAATTTTTTATTTCTGGAACCCTACCTTTGCCATTGATGTCAAAGGAGGAGTGTAGAGGAGTGAAAAATATTGATCTTAGGGGGAGTCTTGATTTTTGGAGTAAGGCAGTCAGATTTTTGGCTGCAGTGTATATATTTTGGTTTTGGTCCGACACAATCATTTTTCACTTTGCCATCAATGCCAAAGGGGGAGATTGTTGGCAAGAGACACTGCAATTTTGTTCAGATGTTGTCATTGATAGCAACTTCAGTCAGATATCCAATCCATAGTTCATGATTCATTCATACTGAAAGGTTGATTGACAAAGTGTATAATAATTTGGTTGGCAGATCTTTTGCGTTGAGTAATTTTTGTTATAGATCTCAGAGATGCATTGTGGTAATGTAGTATGCCTTATTCTAGGTTTATGGCCTCTGGTGTTGAGTGTTGAGTGAGTTGGAAGATCTGGTAGACATGTTTTTCAAGTAGAATAATTCTTATCTATAATAACGTGTGGAGATTCGTTGTGCAGATCATGTGGAGCAATTTTGGTGATTGGCTGTGTGTTTGAGGATGTTAAGTCGACATGTGGGGAGAATGTGGACAATTTGTTTTGGTTTGCATGGCTGTTTTGGATCAGATTGAGCCGACTTGAGTAACACGCCTCATTTGCGTGTTATGCATTTTTGGGTCGACAGGAAGAAGATCTAAATTGAGGTTGCAGATATATTAGACTGATTGATTTGATCATTTTTGGTATCGGTGATTGTGTGGAAGTGTGTATGAGAGATTGTGCACAGTTTCACATGCGTGGTTGAAGGATTTGTGCTCTGAAATATAGTCAAACATTAGTTTAGAGCAATATTGTAGAACAAAGTATTTTATGCTTAATTGGAACTTTTTTTGGCATTTTTAGATGATGTTTATCAGTTCAGACATCCTAATTATTATTTGTAATCATTTTGTAAGGTAGTGAGCCTTCCAGGGTTGTATCCCTTATTGTAATTTGAGCAGTGAGCTCTATGCAATGTGCCTGAATGCATGTGCATTCCCCTCATGTAATATTATTATACTTGTAACAAGGTATGTTAATATTGTGGGTCTCAATCCCACCGTCGTTTTTCCCTTAGCAGGGTTTCCACGTAAAAATATTGGTGTTATGGTATTGTGGTTATTTTCTTTGTGTTTATGCACACTACTTTTATTCATTTGCATTAAGTGGTTTAAAGGACATATTAAGAATGTTAAAAATTGTAGAACATTGATTCACCCCACCCCTTCTCAGTGTTCCTTGATTCCAACATAACAATGCTTTCTTTGGTGCTCTCATGTGTCACTTGATAAGGGATTGGAGAAAAGAAGAGTATCAAAAGATTCTGAGAACACTGTCGAGAAATATGGATGCTTATTCCTACAATTCCCTACATTCTTATATATCAGGGTTGGCTACTATGAGGGATCCCCTTTCGTGCTGCCAAGATATCCAAGTGATAAAATAATCCTTATGGAGTTGAGCCAATAAATCATAATAGTCAACGGTCAAGAAACATAAGCACATAAAACTAAATTTTCTCTCTCACTTGGTAGGTACTCAGTGACCACATTATATAAGGCCAAGAAAATAGAAAATGAAATACAATGGGTCACCATGAAAAGATTAAAAACAAGAGAAGATTTTGACTATGGGAGAATGGAAGATAAACTCAAGAAGAGTTATACACATGTGCACTAAATCAAGGACATATGTGCCAAGTGTAGGACTGAAGAGGATGTAAGAAGGCTAGATTATAGTTGATGAACAGATTAAAAATATTGAGCTTGCATATGTCCTTGATATTATGAAAGATTAAGGTTTTATTTTGGACTCAATGTATGTGTAGAATAAGATTGTTGACTCCCCTCTTCCAAAGATTCAATGATCCCAAAAGGAATCGATCTCTATAAGTGAAAGATTCTAGTGCATTCTTGCCAATACTAATATTTGTTTGTAAAAGAAAGGGATCAATTTGAAGCCTTTCAAAATAGGCTTAGAATAGGACATTGCAAGGCCTCCTAGGAAGAAGTCTGAGCTAACGACAAAAAATAGGGAAAATGTCTCTACCTCGAAGAAAGTGCCTAATCTCAAATTTATGGAGGGGAAAGATAAGAAGAAGGGAAAAGAAAAAATATTTGCTCAAGCTCAAGAATAGGTTTATGTGCATGCCATCGAACAAGATGAGGAGCATGAAAGACAAGAAGAGGAGTATCAAGAAGAATATCTTTCAGAGCCTTCTATTACAACAAAGCGAGAATCTACCCCTGAAGTAGCTCTAGAGGTATTCACCTTTGTTTCTACAACAACCACTTCTTATGTCATGATTGTACAATCTCTTTCCCCTGTTTTTGTTGTATCTTCTATACAGTCTTTACTTGCCATTTCCAGTGTTGTATCAACACCCATTGTTTCTATAGTCCCTATCACCATTCCAACAATCTCTATTAATTCTTCCACTTCGAGTGAATCAATCCTAGACACTCCTAAGGACAATGTGGGAAATGTTTTTCTTTCACTTTCTTCATTCCCTAACTTGTCAAAAGTCTCTACTTCCATGATCAATGCTACTTTCATAATTTTTATAAATTCATGTGTGATGCTCTGCTAAATACTTCAATTGTAGAAATCCCATATGCAGTCATGACCCATACTACGCCCATTGTAACTACCACTATGCCACAGTAGATTTTGTCTATTTAGACAACAATTATAGGTGAAGAAGTAGATCCTACTCTTCCTCCTTGGTTACAATCAAATGCCCCCTAAAAGGAAAAAGAAAGCCATCTCCCCGGATGACTTTGACTTCAGTCAGTTGGTTCCTGCTAAACCAAAGGGGGTGAAAAAGGCCAAAAAATATTTCAAGAGTAAGAGTAGATGAATCAAGAAATAAGTATGTAGAGGTAGCTAGGCCACCAAAAAATAAGCCTACTAGTGAAGTCCAAACATCAAATTATGAGATCAGTAGGATTGAACTAGGAAAGGAGACTAATGAAAGCACTAAGTAAGATGCTCAGGAAACACTTGAAGCTTTGATTGTGAGTTATGATAGGGATAAAGACATCACAGATCAACTTAAGATTCAAGTGGAACAACTCATTATTGTGTTAATCAAGATCACCTAGTCTTCTGAGGTGATCGAACCAATGGGCACATCAGTGGACAAAGAAGCCATTAAACAAGTTGAGCATACACGGAAGAGAGGTGAGTGCATGGATAGATAAAATGTTCTCAAAATATACACACTTGTTGAGTTCATCCATAAAATTGTTGAACAATTTGGACATGTTGGCAAGAGACACTGCATAGGTCATCCAATGTTGTCATTGATGGCAACCGAAGTCAGATATCTCATCCACAGTGATTGATTTTCCTATACTGGAAGTCACTTTGAATATTTGGTTAATTTCGATGAGTGAGAATAGAGCTTCCAACAGAATGTAGTATTTTGGTTGGAATTTAAATTGTGTTGAATATTTTGTGTTGTGGAGCTAGAGGAAGGTAGTTAGATGTCTGGAGTACCTTATTCCAGAATCTTAGCCTCCTGTGATAATTGTCATGTGAGTTAGAAGATCCGGTGTACAGGTTTTTTGGTTGAAGAGTGTGGTATGGCCGACATTTGGGAAGCACATGTGGACAATTCTTTTTGGTTCGCATATGCATTGGAGTTCGGATTGAGTCGACTATGTATGCATGTTTCATTATTTGCATAGTGTTCTTGAAGACGACATGTAGAAGACCTAATTAAATGTTGCAGATATATAAGACTGATGGATATGATCATTTCAGATATCAATGGGTGTGTGGAAAATGTTTGTGATAGATTGTGCATAGTTTCACGTGCGCAAGAGGAGGATTTGTGCTCTGGAATATTGCAGAATAGTGGAACAAAGCAATGTAATAGAGCAATGTGAGATTAAGTGTTTTGTGCTTAACCAAAAATATACTTTGACATTTGTAGATGTTATTTTTCAGTTCAAACATTCCAATTATCTTTTGTAAAAGATATTGTAAGACAATGAGTCTTCCTAGGGTTGTAGCCCTTGATATTTTGAGCGGTGAGCTCTAGGCAGTGTGCTTGAATGCATGTGCATTCCCACTGTAATATTTCTATACTTCTGCAGATTATATTTATATTGTGGGTTCATCTCCACCGTGGTTTTTCCCTTAACCGTGTTTCCACGTATAAAATCTTGGTGTTTTAGTGTTGTTGTTGATTGCTTTGTGTTTCTGTATCTTTCCTTTAATCATTTGCATTAAGTGGTTGAAATAATAAGTTAATAAAGTTAAAAATTTTAGAATAATGATTCAGCCCCCCCTCTTAGTGATCCTTGATTCCAACAATTGGTTTATGTTGCAGCTCTTGATGATGAGGAGATAGAATTAGACAAAGTTGTCAAAGAAATCAAGAAAAAGGGCACTAAAGCTACAAAAGTTCCTAAGGACAAGCCCTTTGATGGAGATAAGCCAACCAAGAAGCCAAAGATAGATTCCACCAAATCCGGGATGACAGTTGAAGAGGTAGAGAAATCAGTCACTATTCAAGGTAATCTCAAACCACTTTTAGAATTTTATGACAAATTTGATGAAGCTAGTTAGAGGACTTTGGAAGAAGCCACTATAATATACCTGAACATATTCAGTAAGGCTCTTATAGAAATAATGTCAAAAGTCCCCAAGAGTCTTTATGATGTTTTAGAAATGAGAAGGGATAGTGAAAAAGTAGAAGAGGAAAGATTGAGAGAATATGTGCTAGTACAACTATGCTTAGTTATAGTTGTGAAAGAAATTGATATAATTCTAAAGGAAGCCAAAAGTGAGTTTAGGAGCAAAACTAGAATCAATAAGATAATGATTGGCAAATTAGATGAAGTCATGAAAGACACTGAGACAATCTTGAGGAAAGTCTTGCTCAAGAACCAATATGAGGTTGTTCCAAAAAAAACTTATGGTGATACTACTAAGTCGTCTTCTCCGAAAACTCAGGGTATGACATCTCAAGGTGAATAAATTAAGGTAGATACTCCTTCTATTCTGGAAGTGCAAGCAATGAATTCCCAAGTTGAACAAGTTGAGGTAGATGCTTCCCCTATTTTGGAAGAGGTTAAAATAGAAGACGTGATGGATAAGGGTGAAGAAGGAGAGAAGAAGATAGATAATGAGTCAGTGCATGGGGATGCAGTTGAGGAATCTTAGAATCCTCCGGTTGACACTATTGAGACAACTAAGAAGGATGCAGTCCCAGTTAAGGATGATGCAAAAAAGATAACAAAAGAGAAGAAGGTTGAGTTTAAGGACTTTCTTTGGAAGCAAGAGACACTGTAGGGGTAGTGAAAGCTAAGCAGATTCATGATGATCTAGAATTTGTCCAAGGTCCCATCAACCTTGCCTATTTATCTCCCATCCAGAAACTGTAATTAGCTTCATTTGCACAAGCCAAGGCAAGTGAAGACCTACTTAAGTCACACATTGAAGATAATGAATTGTGCACTCTTGCATTCGATGTTCTTGAGAAGATAGTACCCTCTTATGTCAAGGATACATATGATACTCCCTCCGGACAACTGAAAAGCTTTGTCAACTCTGTAAGTACTTATTTTGAGTCACTAGAAAGGTCAGTTGAGGTGAAGGTTCATAATGAATTTAATGCTAAAAGGCTCAGGTCATTAAAGAGAATGATTGCAGATGATAGAGTTGTGCTAGATACCCATGTCAAGAGAATGCAAGATGCATTATCCGAAGGAGGTAATATTTACAAATGATGTCTATCATTATCTAAATTCACTGAGGATATTGAGAAGTTGTCCAAGGAGCTTGAAAAGCAATTAGGTGGTATATCTCAATCACTTGATCCTTTGTCAGTCTTTGTGTTCAGTCAAGAAGGCCAAGTAATATCTTTACTTGACAAAATCAAGAGCTTAAGCCATAACAAGGAGAATATTGTTGGCAGAGTTGGTGAACTTCAGAGTCACATCACTCCCAAGTTGGACACAATGCTCAGTACATTGAAGTATCCTCAAGATGTTGTAGCCATAGGTGACCCCTCTGATCTCAAGTTGACAGAGATGCAACCATGCCTCTTTAGTGGCCTTATATCAGTTCTAGAGTGTCTCAAGAATGGTTGGGACAACCATTTGAGCTCTTTGAAAAACATTTTTATAGATATTTTCAAGCTTATGTAAGTTAGTAAGGTTTGTGTGTACATATGCCACTATATATAGAATTTTGTCCAAATTTCTAGCATGCAGATCCCTACCTTTGCCATTGATGTCAAAGGGGGAGTGTAGGGTAGTGAAAAATGTTGCATTCATCTTAGGGGGAGTTTTGGAGTTGTTGAATTTTTGAAGTTTTGTAGTGTACATATGTTGGTACTGATTTCGACACTTAGTCATTTTTTGCTAAGTGTTGCCATCAATGCCAAAGGGGAAGATTGTTGGAAAGAGATGCTGCATATGTCATCCAATGTTATCATTGATGGAAAACAAAGTTAGATATCTCATCCGCAATGATTGATTTTCCTATACCAGAAGTCACTTTGAAGATTTGGTTAAGTCTGGTGAGTTAGAACAGAGCATCTAATAGAATGCATTATTTTGGTTGGCATTTAATTTTTGTTGATTATTTTGTGTTTTGGAGCTAGAGGAAGATAGTTAGATGTCTAGAGTACCTTATTCCAAAATCTTAGCCTCCAGTGATAATTGTCGTGTGAGTTAGAAGATCTGGTGTATAGGTTTTTGGGTTGAATAGTGTGGTATGGCCGATTTGGATAGTTGATCATTGTGTGGAATTGATGGAGTATTTTTGGTGATTTTTTTTGTGATCGAGGATGTTTAGTCGACATTTGGGAAGTGTGTGGATGATTCTTTTTGGTCCACATATGCATTGGAGTTTGGATTGAGTCGACAATGTATGCACATTTCATTATTTATATAGTGTTCTTGAAGCCGACATGTAGAATACCTAATTTCATGTTGCAGATATATGACCGATGGATAATGATCATTTCAGATATTGGTGGGTGTGTGGAAAATGTTTGTGATCGATTGTGCATAGTTTCACGTGTGAAAGAGAAGGATTTGTGCTCCAGAATATTAAAAAACAATGGAACATAGCAGTGTGAGATTAAGTGTTTTGTGCTTAATCGAAACTATACTTTGGCATTTGTAAATGTTGTTTTTCAATTCAAACATTTCAATTATCTTTTGTAAAATATATTGAAAGATAGTGAGTCTTCCTAGGGTTGTAGCCCTTTATATTTTGAATAGTGAGCTCTAGGTAGTGTTCCTGAATGCGTGTGAATTCCCAATGTAATATTTCTATACTTCTGCAGAGTATATTTATATTGTGGGTTCATCCCCATCATGGTTTTTCCCTTAACCAGGTTTCCACATATAAAATCTTGGTGTTATGGCGTTGTTATTGATTGCATTGTTTTTTTGTATCATTCCTTTGTTCATTTGTATTAAGTGGTTGAAACAACAAGTTAATAAAGTTAAAAATTTCAGAACACTGATTCACCCCCGCCCCCCACCTCTTAGTGTTCCTTGATGCCAATAGGACAATGCAAGATATGAACTAGACCAAACACTTGATTTACTTTCTCAAGAATTGAAAACACAAGATAAGGACCTTGAAGCTTGGAAAAAGCTAAAGGACTTCAAAATAGAAGTGCTAGTGGACAACGAAGTAATCCCCACTAGAAATTTGTACATACAACAAAGGGAGACAATCAAGATTCGAAAAGAAACTCTCGAGCAATTGATCAAAGATTTTCAAGATGAAAAAGAGGAATGTATGGAAAATAAGGTTGATATAACTACCAAGGACTTTGAGCTTCCTTGCGAATTTCTCAATGAAAGTCAAAAGTCGCTCACCATAGACTCGATTATCTAGGAGTTCAATGCATTGGTCTAGAAGGAGATCAAGGTAGAGGAGTTCACTCTATAATTAATTGATAAATTGATGGACTTTCAGATGACTTTGGATAACTTGGGAATAATTTCGAAGAAGCATAAAAAGGGGTACATCAACATAGAGAATTCAGTCATGCGGGTTCACACCATTTCCAGCCTTACCTTGGGACCTGATGAATCATAGTTGCATGTTTCCCTCCATACGTTTGAAGAATTTTTTAATAAAAATTATGGTGAAGAAGTGTCTCCAGATACTTAGTAGAATTTTATGGTTTGTAGGACATAGTTTTTAGTTTGTTATTGACATTTTACATGTATTTTTGTATATATGAAATTTCATATAAATAAAGTACAATTCCTAAATCAAATCGAACTATACTTTTGAATAAGTCAAATTTGTTGTAGTATTACTGGTTTTTCTCAAGGCCCCTCTCTATTAAAATGAGAGAACCTCATTGTAAAGGATCATGTATTTTATTTTATGCATCAAAACTCTATTGGTTTGAGGAGCAATTTGAGACTTTGAGCTTTAGTTGTAAATCAAAATTTTTAATCAATATAGAAAACATATTGGCATCCAACCTTTGTTTTGGATTCAGTTTGTGGATGAAGTGAGATTGGTCTTATGTCTTTCTTGTTTCTTCATCTTATATCGATTGAATTGTGCATTTTGGTTAAGGTATCTATTGAAGAGAGTCAAATCTAATATTGTAGACTTTATGCTACACACTTCTGATTGAATATATTGTTATGCAATTGATAATAGTTGAAGACTTTGTGTTATTTTTTGTTATCAAATTAGAGTAGTTAAATTGGATTGTGAGTATAAGACTTTGTGTTGCATGTACATCACAAGATTGTTAATTTGATTAGGTGTTAGAAACAATGAAAGACTTTGAGCTTGTGTTAGTTTCTTGTTTCAAGTTTAGGATTTGCTAGTACACTTTTTAGTTATTCTTACGTTTAATTATTTTGGATATTAGTTATTGTGGCTGAAATTAGTATCAAAATGTGACAAGGAGAAAAAAATATATTCTAAAATAAGAGAATAGAAAGTACATCTATCTTGAAGAAAGAGGGTAAGGTGAATATAACATCCATTGGATAGGTTAGTGAATATAGTGTAGTTAGATACTAGTTGTTGAAATAAAATAAAAGGTAGCCTCCCCTTTGCGAGGAGAGATATAAGATCATCATAACTTTGGCTGAATCTATCATTTTGTAATCAATCGTTTGATTACAAAATATTAATCCAACACATTTTCATTACCATATAGATTTACATTTAGTGAATTTCATCAAAGGATTGGCTAAATATAATGTTAAAATAGGAATCTTGGTTGCCATGGATCATCTCGCTAAATATATCCATTTATGTTCAATAGCCCATCCATATCATGCCCCTAGTATTGCCCAACTCTTTCTTGACAAAAAAATCTACATCGATATGGTTCCCACTTCTATAGTTTGTGACCATGACCCCACATTCACTAGTAACTTTGGTAAGATTTATTCAAGTTGCAAGGAACACACCTAAAAATGAGCTCAACTTATCACCTACTATATAACTATGAAAGATCACAATTAATAAAATGCACTAAGACACACAAAAAGACAACCTTCCAAATCACTCAATAGAGGAAAAGGAAATGCATGTAATGAAAACAAACAACATTACCCCTTGCACAAACCTTATGCATCTCAATTGATTCTTTAATCGCACCTTGAAGAATGGGTGTTTTTTGTTGGTTGCTCTCAGAATATTGCACAAGCACAAATTAAGATTACGATGGCATGAAACTTTGAAGATTGTGATTAGGAAACAAGATTGAATGATAGTTGAAATTTGTTTCAGGGGTAAAATCATCATGTTGAATAGGAAATAAGGACAATCATGAAATCCTTAACTATTAAAGCACTCCTAAACATAAATCAATGGAATAAATATAAATTTGAAAGAATTAAACAATTAAATAATTGAAAACCCCCTCAATTGCATTGTAGCTTCCATTGTTCTTCTCATCTTTGTGGTATGGTGGCTCTTAGATATCGTGCTGATAACCTGCAAGTGGCACAAAGATTTGAAGTTCATGATTGTTGAAAAAGAGGAAATGATCTCACTTTTATAGATTTTTGGGTGAGATGGGGTGATTTTTGGAACTGAAGTGTTGATTGATAGTTGAACTGATTTGATTGACCAATCAACTCATTTTGATTGATCTGTTAAGTGGATTGATTGAAAAGATAACTCAATTGATTGACTAGATGACTCAATTGATTAGCCAATTGATTGGATTGATTGATTAGTTAGGAATTTTGAATTGAAATTCAATTTCATGTTTATTTAGATTTGAATTTGGATTTTTCGAATGATCAAATGCACATGAGATTTATTGAAATGAGATGAAATTCAAATGTGGCGAAATGTGAATTTGGTAATTAGATGAAATTATTTGAAATTTGAATTTGGGGAAATTGGAAGAATAAATAAATTAATTAAATCATTGAAATGAAATTATTTAATCATTACAAATGAAATTAATTAAATAATAAAGATTATTTAATTAAGGAATAAATCATAATTAATTAAATAATTAATATTTGGAAGAGGGTTAAATGATTAATTGATTAAGAAGTGGAAATCAAATAACTAATAATGTGGAAAGATGATGATTGAGTTAGATTTGAAGAACTAGTTAACTTAATTAAATAATTAAATAATTATTTAACTAATAAGACGAACAATTAGTACATGATTGACAAGACATTTTTAGGTGTCTACAAAATTTATAGATTTTCAAAATGGAGATGAGGACGAGGAGTTGAGTTCAAAATGAAAATTATTAGTTGAGAAGATAATGGAGGACAATTATGCGAAGATGTGTAACCTACAATGGCAACACTATAGGAGCTCAACACGTCGGTGTAAGAAAAACAAAAAGCCAATAGTAAAAAAGCATAAACATGGAAATGTTTCTATTTAAAATATTTAATTGTTTCATATGGGATTTGATTTGCTTTTAATGAGTACAACTTTCTATTTTTGTTTTCTTTTAGATGCATCTATTTTTTTAAATAAAAATGTTTTATGTGCCTCTTATAACAATATCTCTAGGTGTAATCTATATAAATTAATTGTAAGATATATATGCAAGTTAGTGTTGAGTGATTAATGAATGTACACACTTAGTTTCTATTTAGAGGCTGAGTTAAATGAAGAAAGAAGAAGAAGATGCTAGAAAGATAAATAATTAAACTCAAGAGGGAATTAACTCATGTTTTGATTAAATAATATAAATATTATTTGATAAAATAGATTAAAAAAAGGGATAATTGAATAATTTTTAAAATGATTTAATTAACATGAGAGGATGAAAATAAAATAATAAAATAATAAAAAATATTTAAATAAGTGTAGATTTGGAGGGAAAATATGAATTTGAAAGGATGGAAAGAGGAAATAGATATTAGCTTAATTAGATAAGAAATTTATTTAATTAATTATAGAAAAATAATTAATGAGACAATAATTAAGAATGTGTAGTCATTTTCAAGTGTCTACACCTGCAAATAGCTATTCAAACATATACCATTATTCAATATCAAAAGACCTAATTACATTACTTTTGTTCCATAGAATGAATCCATTGGGTTAAATGGTTACTCCTTCTTGAATGGTAATAGAACACATATTATCATTCTACCACTAAGATGTACCTTGTGAAGTTGTGTATAGCCAACCTCTCACATCTCTCACATACCTCATAACTCAATAGATTGTCTATAGGGTTACAAACACTACCAATCCTTCCAACAAATCAGATATAAAAAGGCAAAGAAATTCTAACAAACTATATTTCATCAATTGAAATCTATGAGTTACACTTAAGGTATATTCATAGTTCAAATTTACACTCTAACAACATAGGTAAACTTAAAGAAAATACAATTTAAAAAATTAGAATTTAATATAAAGAAGCCCTAAAAATCCAATCCTTAGTGAATCAATTATTGACATCTATCACAACATATTTTCATCATCATATCTCAAATTAAATATTGCATTTAACTTACAACATTTTTAAATTAAATTTTAATTATCAATCTTAACTTATTTTACCCAATTTAATTATTTGCTAACTAATATAATTTCCTCGTACAAATCTTGATTTCATTTTTATTAACATACATAAATATACATAGTTCAAATTTGCACTCGACGAGATTAGGTCTATACCAATATAGGACAACTTAGGGAAAAAATAATTCAAAAAAATAAAAATTTAATATAAACAAGCTCTAAAGTCCAATCCCTTTATGAGTCAATTCTTAACATCTATCACAACATATTTCATCCTCGTGTCTCAAATTAAATATTGCATTTAATTTATTAAATTTTAACATTAAATTTCAATTATCAATCCTAACTTATTTTATTTAATGTAATTGTTTGCTAAACAAGACATAAACTTATTAAGATCATGAGTGTTTTTTTCGTCTCTTAAGTGAACCAACACCTAACCCACCTTACCTTAGTCTTACTTTTATTATCAAGTTGAATTATTTTACTTTATAATTATTTTAACTAAAGATATTTTATGATATCAATGTGGACGCATAATTAATGACATTTATTTAATCAACCTAAAATACAATTTTCTTCCCAAAAGGAAAATACAAAATATTTTGTATTTTGAATATAAGATTCTAAAGAGCAAATGTGACCAATACAATACTTCCAAAGGAAAGGGTGGTTTATCCGGATCCGAGGCTCAAAAAAAATGGTCCTAAGGAGGATACAATAGCAAATCGGTTATAATTGTCTATATGCAGCCAACGGTTCGGAAGGTTTTGAGAAGGAAGAGGGCCCAAACATATAACATACACAACTTATTTAATAGCCCATAATCATCATCCCAACAAATGACAAAAAGTAGTTAAGCAAAGAGAGACAGGTGAAAAATAACTAATCATCATTATTCTATTTGATTGCATATACCAACATTTACATTAGACAAACTATTTTCACAGTTGCCTGTTTTATGAGCTCTCTACCACATGCCTTATCAACCACTATCTTTACTTTGTCTCACAGGAATCCCCACATGACTTATCATCAGTTGCATGTTTTCTGAAGCTTTAAATGGTGGACAAGCACAGAGAGTAAGGCAATGATGAATCCATTTTCCTTGTGTTGTTTTTACTTGAGCTTTCATTTTCAAGCTTGGGAAAGGTGGGGTAAATTATATCTAGGGAGGATTATAGGAGGGTGAATGTATTAATGTTTATGTAGATTTTACAACCATGGCTTTTTAATTTGATCATTGGTTTCATCGAATTCTTTATTTTTGATAAAGACCCATTTGACCACTGTTCATGTTCAGTTAACTTCAATCAGCTGTGGTTCCACCGCCATTTAATTTCACCACATCATCTGCTGTTTCCATGTCCCTGTAATCAATGCCGATTATCTTCAAACTCGGGGGGTTTGATGCATGGTCAATTTGTTTTTGAGTCCGAATCCCTCAATTTACTGCAAACAATCTTCCAGAGAAAACTACAAGATTTGCTCTTTTAAATTAGCCTGCTGGCCCCCGCTTTCTTGTGTGTTTTTTCTTTAACTCATTTCTCTGTTTGAAGCCTCGTTTGAGGCCAATGTGTGAAGTGGGTTCTGAGGATACAGTGGGTACTCAATAAAACTGGTGGAGTTCTTCAATCTGAGGGTGGTGTTTTGTCTCTGGAAGTGGGCGATCTTCTTTTCTGCATTTCTGATGATTCCTATGGAGTTGAAGAAGCTTGGAAATGGGAACGGTGCTGTTGGGCCTGCATTTGAGTGGAAAAAAATGGCTGCTGTTGCCAGGAACAGAAGAGCAACTCTGTTTGCAAGCGGTTTTGCAATCACTCTTTTTGTTTGTACACTTTTTTTGGCCTTGAGCGGTCCGAATAAGCTGGTCACAAATCCAATGGATCAAGGACAGTCTTGGTTTCCTTCCATGCTTCGCAATTCTTCTGGCTCTAGGTCATTTCTTAATTTCTTTTTTTCCAATTCAGATTCTTCTGTCAAAGGCGACAATTCTACTCAAGATCCACAAAATAGTCATCAATCTGTGGTGGATAACAGTAAGGATGGCTTGAAAAACAATGGCACAGACAGTCCCCAAGGATTGCCGCTCTATGGCGGTGTGCCCTCAAATTCTACAGACGCGGATTTGGTACAGGAACATGAACCCATGGTACCTGAAGATGGCTTGAATATCAGGGACGCGGAAACAAATAGTACACACGAAATACCATTCAATGGTTCTGTGCCAATTGCAGATACGCTAAGCATTCCACCAAAAAATAATGAATCTATGGTGGACAGATCGAAGGGAATGCCTGAGCACAAGGATACAAACAGTACAAAAGAACCCACATTGAATGGTTCTGTGCCAATTGATTCCAGACATCCAGATGCGGTCAATGTGACATCTTCCTCTGCTTCTACACAAAGAAAACCATTTGATATGGTTTCTAGTAATAGTACGGTAACACCTGATTTGAGTTCCAACATTACAGAATCTAAGGGTGCCAAGGTCCCTGATGGATTAAACATTACAGATACTAGGGATTTGAAGCCCTCTAATGTGCCATCAGGAACAGCAGAGAAGAAATGTAATATATTTTCTGGAAGGTGGGTTCCTGATGATACAAAGCCTCTGTATCCTGCAGGTTCTTGTCCACACATAGATGAATCCTTCAATTGTTTCCGCAACAGGCGACCTGATCATGAGTTTGAGAAATGGAGATGGCAGCCAAATGACTGTGACATACCAAGGTGAGCCCTTCTGTAAAAGCCCTTTTCCCTATTACTGGGGTTTTCAACTGTAATCTGTACATGAAAATCTTAGATAGGTTTTTGTGTCAAACAGCTATTGTATTTATGGGTTTTTTAGCTTAGATTGAATCCAATATCTTGAGTGTAACTATTTATTCAGATTCAATGCAACGGATATGCTGGAGAGATTGCGAGGTAAAAGGCTTTCTTTCGTGGGGGATTCTTTAAACAGGAACATGTGGGAATCCATGGTTTGTAGCCTGCGGCATGCTGTGGCAAACAAGAGCAGAGTCTATGAAATATCTGGAAGAAAACAATTTCGGGCTGAGGGCTTCTATGCATTTCGGTACGAGGTATTCGTTTCTTCCATAATCAGCCTTTTGGATTTCAGTCCATTTAATCTATAGCTATGTTTTATATAATTTTGTAGCTAGGATTTCTAAAATTCGAACCCTTGTTCACAGGATTACAACTGTTCTGTAGAATTTATAAGAGCTCCCTTTCTGGTTCGAGAATGGGAGGTGGATGAGGGAAATGGGACAAAGAAGGAGACGCTTAGGCTGGATTTGATGGATACCTCTACCTCAAAGTATAGGAAATCAGATATTATTGTATTCAATACAGGCCACTGGTGGACTCATGAAAAAACTTCCAAAGGGTAAGTTTCTAATACCTAGTTCTGTGGAAATAAGAAATTCTTTGTGAGCTCATGACGTTATGGAATAGAGATATGGATTCCACATGAGTTTTGTTCAAAGTTATTTAAAATATGTATATGGCCCTTCTTAAACGGCAAAAAACAGTTCCGTGACCTATAAGTTTTGGCTGGTAGGTTATGGCATTGCTTTATTGCAGTTGCATGTTGGCAAAATGTGAAAGTTGTTTATGATAAGTTTTGCATGCAGAATTTGTCATGCCAATGCTAGCATATTGACATCTGTTAACGGTGATGTTCCTTAATCAGCCAATGCTAGCATATTGACATCTGTTAATGGTGATGTTCCTTAATCAGCCTTAGCAGAGATTCTCTCAATGATGAATGATTATACTCTGGTTATAATTAACAACTGAACTGAATGTTCGGTCTTTGACTCTTTAAGGGTTGGAATCTTAGCATGTGTTTCATCATCAAACATAACAGTAATTTTAGTTTGAATAGTACAAGATATGAGGAACGGCAATCCAGGCCCTAGGATGCTCGGATAGCCCTAGGATGCACCAATGCATAAGTTAGCATAATTTATAGTATATGAGGATAACTTATGCATTGGTGCATCCTAGGGGCTGGATAGCCATTTCTGTGATGCCCTGGTTTATGATATTAATTTCTTCTGCATGAATTATGTAAGAAACTCTGGACTTTTATTTGTGTCCTTAAGCATAAGGATAGGGTGTTCCATTGGTGGCTCTTTATCTGACAACAGCAATCTTACACTCAAAATTATTGAGTTGGACTCTAGTAGTAGCATATTAATTCCCACAAATTTGGAAAATCAATAGTATTGTGTCTGTCTCTGGTTTGAGGAAATCTCTGTGGTTTGTTTAATTTTTTTCAGCAATTTATATCCTGTTTCTATGATATGAGTGAGTCCTTTTTTGGAAGCTGAAATCCATGGGATTCAATAAAAATTATTCTGTATTCTATATTCTGTATTCTGTATTCTGTATTCTGTATTCTGTTTGTCATTTTTAACTCACATTCTGAGTATGGAAATCAATGTGTGCTTAGAAGATTTGTTGCTAACCTTCTGTTTTCCTTGAATGTCAGGAAGGACTACTACCAAGAAGGAGACCATGTCTATCCAGACCTTAAAGTACTGGAAGCGTACAGAAAAGCTCTCAAGACATGGGCCAAATGGGTAGACAAAAAGATCAATCCCAATCGGACACAAGTTTTCTTTCGAGGTTACTCAGCCACTCATTTCAGGTAGGACACTGCAAAACCTTTTAATCATTCTGCATTTGGTATGTTTTAATATTCCTATACAAAAAGAGTGATGTTGAGATGTGCTGTGTCTGTGAAGTGGAGGGCAATGGAATTCAGGAGGGCAGTGCCATAAAGAATCTGAACCAATATACAATGACACTTATCTTACAAAGTACAATCCAAAGATGGAAGTACTAGAATCTGTGATACAGGAAATGAAAGTCCCTGTTATGTACCTGAACATCACAAGAATGACAGACTATAGGAAAGATGCCCATCCTTCTATATATAGGAAACAATTCCCCTCCCAAGAGGAGAGAATTCAAGAAGTAAGGTATCAAGATTGCAGTCACTGGTGTTTGCCTGGGGTCCCTGATACATGGAATGAGCTCTTGTATGCTTCATTGTTGATGGCAGGCAGAGGAGTATGGGCAACATGATGACTAACTACAAAAAATATCAATTTTACACCAAAAATCCTAATAATATGCAAGCATGCTTATTTAATCAGCAAGTAAAACAGAACGAAGTTCAGCCTCTTGTTGGAGTATTTATGGTGGGCACGGTTTGTTTCTCTCGAATTTTTTTCATGGACAAGCATGTCATGGCCAGATGAGGAAGAGGCTCAGTTATTGTTCAATATTAAATGCAGTTGGGGTGCATATGCATAGCCTTTTGTTATTAATATATTCTTTAAGCCTGTTGGCTGGCACCTGAATGCTACATTACAACTTTAGAATGGTTTGTTCCATCAACAGAGGCCCATTATTGGTGAAATAAGATTTTGATATGGGTTTTATATTGTACAGAACTTCCCATAATAGTCTTCAAAAAATCAGCATCTTTTTTATGACAGTGGTGAAGACAGTGGTTTAAAGAATTTAGCCTATGTTTAATACATTGGTTAAAACTTAAAATAGGTGGGTATTTGATATTTTATCTGATTATCACCATGGTTAACATACCAGTACTAATGTTTTTAAATTGAAATCAGACTCAGGAACACAGTGAGGATCAATATGGCTAATTTTTTTATATCATGAGATAATCAGCATTGATCAGGAATCCAAATTGGTTGCTGTCTCTATTGAAAATTCTAATAAAACAGGAGCATGAAACACTGCAATTGGAATATCAATATCATATCTCATTTCAGATTATCTTGTATCATAAAACAGGAACCTTAAAAAATTGAGGGCAAATATTAAAACCTAAATGGATATTGTTTGGTTTACAATTTAACAAATTGTCATATGTTTTAGTGGTAGAATTTATATATATTTTTAAATGAATTGGTATCGATTATATCCGAAATTGAATCCAGAAACAGCACTTGCTTAATATCATATTGTGGGAAGATCTTTGGATTCATGTCTTTAGTTCAAGAGTTTATATAGAGATGTGAGTTTACATCATAAATCTATATGGAAATATCATGAAAGTTTGAGTTTCTTATTAAAAAAATAAATGAAATTCATGAAAATGTGAGATTCTTCGTAAATATATAATTTCCAGTCTATGATATTAGTATCTATTGTTTCATATTAAAAATCCAGAAACAATGCATTTAAATGTGATTTGTTTCTTAAATATAAAGATTTTCTTTTGGATAATTATTTTATTATACTTTTTTACTAGAACAGGGGTTGTATACGAGTTACACAATTACTTTGTTGACTTTGTAGGCAGTTTTTAGTTGTAGGACATAATCTATTTGAGCACAGCAAGTCGAATTATGATATTGCTGTAGGAGGTCAATTGTATAGTTTTAGAGTCAAATTCATTGATCTATGCTTCATGAGTAGTGGTTCACAAGAACCCATCTCCCATGAGAATGAATGGTCTACTCAGCACTCATTGCATCTAGGTGATGCTTGTAGAGGTTAAATATTGGACCTTCCCAAGGGGTCACCCATCCCAATATACTCCAACTCAAGCATGCTTAACCACGAAATTTCCTCCAAGGTTAAACCCACTTAGCTTGCAACTCCATTTGCAAAACTTTCAGCAAATGTTGTGCCTTATGAACCATTTATTATAGAGCCCCTTTAGCTCATCAATTGATAATAGTAGATTTTTCACAGCAAGTCAAATTATGATATTACTATCAAGATTCAATTGTGTAGTTTTGAGTTAAATTCATTGACCCATCTCTCATGAGAATGAATGGTCCACTTAGCACTCATTGCATCTAGGTGATGCTCATAGAGGTGAAGTATTGGCATTCTCGAGTGGTCACCGATCCTAGAACTATTCCAATTCAAGCACATTTATTCAACTCCAATTCAAACTACTCCGATTCAAACTACTCCAATTCAAGCACATTTATTCAACTCAGGGAGAACTACTCCAACTCAAGCATGTACATTTATTCAGGGAGTTTCCTCCAAAGTTAAATGCACTTAGCTGTTGAGCAATTGCTATGCCTTATAATCACTATGCACTTTAAGATTATTTGTTGTTGTCAAACAATAGAAGTTAAATGATTTAGAATGAATTTCTTAAAGGTCAAGTTTTGTTGGATGAAAATATTCTTGATAACAAAAATAATTTTTTGATGAAATAAATATTTTAATATTAAATTAGAAGACATTACAAATTAAATTCTTAATAATACTAAGAAAATGTTTATCTTCTTAAAAATAAAAGTTTATCTAATAAACTGCTTCCATATTTGAAAAATGTAATTTTTAAAAAAAAAATATATTATTCCCTGATATAGGAAAACATTTCAAACTTGGTTAGTTAACCACTTTATTCTATTGGGGCAGCTTTTATCTTGAGTACCTAACCACATAAGTTATTTTGATCTTTTGTGTATATACATTTTAACTCTTTAATCAGTATAAAAAATCAAAATAAGCATATTTTTTATTAAAACTATTATTCCCTAACATAGGAAAACATTACAAATCTGGTAGATAACTACTTTGTTCTATTGGGCAGCTTTTATCTTGAATACCTAACCACTTAAGTTATTATGACCTTTTTATGTATATACTTTTTAACTCTTTAATCAGTGTAAAAAATCAAAATAAGCATATTATTTTTTATTAAAACTTTAAAGTTTAAGATTATTATAATTTAATTGGATTGTGGTAGTCTAAATAGATCCATATGATGGGGGAGGAGGTGGGGAGTGAGATTGAATGATTGTGGGATCGTACTAAGGAATAAAATTCAATAATTAAAATGGGGCCTCCGTAATGCACGTTGTAGCTCTTTTAGAGAAAGAGCTTTGTAATCTCATTTCATCTCAACTCCTTTTCATAACTCCTAAACACTATAAAGTAATTAGTTTATGTGGGGGGATCTAAACGCACTCTCTTTCCAACCATTCAAATGGTGAAATTTGTATGTTTACTTTACCTCTTATTTGGTTTTAATTTTTTAATTAATGAAAGTTTGTTCACAAATTTGTTTTTGGCTATCTGATATGGGAGTACCAGAATCTCTTTGGCTAAGAGCCAAGAACCGAAGGGTTTTCATTCTGCCAAATTCATTTAGGGCACGATCTTGACCTCATCCCTTTTTGATGTCCGCGCCTTGGAACCCTTGGAACCTTTCAACTTCACCAGTAGACCAAGGGCTCATAGAATTTTTTAGTTTTATGTAAGTGTAATAGTTTAATATAATTATATATTTGATAAGTTGCATATTTTTATGCAAGAGGCTTAAATTTGTGATTTTTATTCATTCCTACTTATTCATTTAATTATATATTCAACTTTATTTATATTCAGACAAGTATCTATATATCTATTATTTATTATGCTTATTATTTTTTAATGTCTAAACTTTGTGAACTCTTGTCTATCCTACTAGCTATGATAAGTTATCTTGATAAATGTTTATATGATCAATTTTTTTCTTGGTATTTAAAGACATTTAGTGTACAACCAATTCATATTTAGAAATAATTGGAAAGTCCTAAGCATTGAGAGGAGAATTATTCTAAGAACACGTCACTTTGGAGAACTAAAAGAAACCTAATTCTACATCAAGTTATTCTAGGATATTTGATTGAAGTGGTAAAGCATTATAATGGTGGCTTCAATTTAAAAGAGCTAATAACCAATTTAGACAATGAGAATTATATTTTTATATGCACTTACCAAGAAAAGCTAATAAATGGTTTGCACCATTTTATAAGAGCTTTTCTTCTTTGGATGAATTGGAACAAGTTTTTTTAGATAGATGGATGCCAAAAGAAAGAATAAAAAGGAGAAATCAAGCCAATAACATCTTGTCATGGATTATCACTATTTTGGAGAAATTAAAAAAGGATTATCTTCTAAAGAAGATTTTGGCTAGTCCATTCAATCAATGCAAGGGTGTTATCTACCACCCTTCACCTCTTCATTAAAGGTATACCAAAAGGTAAGAGAAATGAAAGAACACATCAACAACGAAAACAAGAGGTCCCTTCAATCACAAGGAGAAAAAGACAAGGGAATAGTATAAACCGAAGAGGCAAGAATATTAATGCAAAATGATAACATATATAATGCTACCTAAGTTAGATGCGAAGGGAAGACCATCTTAGGGCCTATAATTTTTTAGACATGCACAAAGAAGGCGAGGACTAAGAAAATCACAAAGTACCTAATTAAATGGAAGTTTTTTTTTTTTAAGTTATCAAATGGGTTTATGAGGATCTTATGTGAAAGCATCAACAATTGATCGATGCCAAGGAAAATGCTCGTGTGAAGTTGAGGCATGCTATACCATTAATCATATAGGTGCATAAGGTTATGAGCATTTTTGTAGCTAATTAAGTTTTATAATCATTAGTATAGTCTTATATAGGTAGTTGAGTCATCCTATAATCATTAGTATAATCTTATATAGATAGTTGGGCCAAGTTATTTTTTTCGTCTGATAGGCTTGTGTGTTTTCTTGTCTGACCTAGTAGTTTGGGAGCTTGCTCCCATGAGTTTTGTATTTTTGGTTTGTGGATAGTCATGGACTATGTAAAGGGTCGACGCCCTAGTTATCGCCGCTTTTTAATCAAAAACATGTAAGGCATAAGTAGGGTATATATAAGACATAGTTGTTAGTTATTGTCATCATATTGAATATTATTTTCTTATTGAAGACTATAGGAGGCATCCCCCTCGAAGTGGAAAATTATTTTTGAGTACCCAAAACATATTTCCTCTTATATTATTCTATTGTGCAATTTTTTTCCTTACAAGTGTTATCAAAGCATAATCTTGGCATCACAAAGGCAAGAAACAAGGCAATTTTTTAGATTTTGGACATCATTTTTGGAAAGCACAACCTCTTTCATTTTGATTATTTATTTCCTAATTTTGAAAAGGTTTCTTAAGGCCATATTGAATCTACTACAATATAAATTTAAGGTCATTTCGAATAGAAAGAAAGGAGTTATTATATAATTAGGGTTTCTAGAATGAAGGGGTAAGTTGATCATCACAAAAATTTGACACAATTAGTGCTACCTAAATTAGATAACTAGGAGAGACATCTTGGAGCTTGAGTTAATTTTTTGGACACATGTGGAGAAGCTTAAAATCAAAACAATCATAGAGTACAAAATTATATGGAAGTATTTTCTTGTCAAAGTTACCACATGGGAATATGAATATTTTATGAAAAAGCATCTAAAGTTAATCAACATTGAAGATAATATTTATTTAAAGAGGATGGCATGCTACACCATTAATACTATAGTGTGCATAGGGTAATGAGTAGTCAACTTATGGCTACCTTAACTCTTAATTAAGTTATATGATCATTATTATATTTTTATTTAGATAATTAGATCATCTTAAGTATTTGTATTTAAGTATATGAGTCAGTTTAGATGGAATCCAAGGAATAAGTAAGGTATATATTGGAGGTAGAAGTTAGTTATTATCATCATGGTGAGTTTGTATTCTTATTAAAGATTATAGGTATCCCCCTCAAAGTGACATATTATTATCAATTTTTTGCATAATATTTTATAGTATTTCAAGGAGGGATTATTGTGAAAATTTACAATGC
Source organism: Cryptomeria japonica (assembly GCF_030272615.1). Lineage (NCBI taxonomy): Eukaryota > Viridiplantae > Streptophyta > Pinopsida > Cupressales > Cupressaceae > Cryptomeria > Cryptomeria japonica. The sequence continues at coordinate 275,016,035 of NC_081408.1, read as the reverse complement.
AGAGAAAAGTAGAGAAAAATAATGAATCGATAACACACAAATTTACGTGGAGAACTTGATAAATTATACCAAGAAAAACAATAGAAAAAGATAATTTGTATTCTATATCTCAAGAAAAAATTATTGTTTAAAAAATCTTTAAAATGTACAAAAAACATGACTTCACATAACATAAGACATTTATGTTGCAGAATCCTATTTGAAGAAAACTTTCTAAAAATAGAAAGTATGGCTTATGCAACTACATGTCGAACACATGTCATTGGCTATAACTAGTAAGTCTTTTTTTTTTTCGAAAGGCCTTCAGTATGTAGGGGGCTACAAAAGGCCCCCTACAACCCCATATCAATTCAAGCTTCAGATGAATATTTTAGGCCTTCAGTTCTGCCAAGCACATACCCAGAGTATACTACTATGATACTCATTGACGTCTATTCATTATGTTGGAATAACAAAACATGACTTCATATTCCAGAAGGATGAAAATGCACATTAGTTTTTATTGCTCAGGACTTGTAATACAACCGTTATCTCAATAACAATTTTGTGTTTTAGTTATACTTTGTAGGAATGAAAGAAGGGTATCTTCTAGTATAAAAGTATTGGGTAGAATATCACTATGATCTATGGTTGTAAATAAATTACTAAATTGAGGTAATCTAAAAGAGTCATATGAATAAAGAATTGATGGTGATGAATATTATAGGGATAACTAAGCATATACCGCCAATTTGAGGTATTTTGTGGTAAATTAAAGATATCTCCATAGAGAGACAAAGTGTTGACATTATTGAGAAGATGAAATAAATATGGGATATGATAAATATATTAAATATATTCCCTTGAAGAAGACCATAGAAGAAACTGTAAATCTAGAAGTGATGAGAGTGATTCAGGACACAAAGCTAGCTCTGTTGAGGAAAGTGAATAAGTAGACAAGGTAGAGTTGATGTTCAATATGAAAACATATATTTTAAATAGGATGATAAGGCTTGAGGAAAATGAAATCCTATAAATTAGTTTACATGAATAAGAATATATAGGGAATGAATATATGAAATTCATTTTGGACCTACTAGAGGAAGGTGAAGGACTATATTCAAACATTATTGTGGAAGAAAAAACAACAAGCAAGAAACATTAGAAGGGTATGCATTATAAATAATTTATAAGTCATTTTGAGGATAATGAGTTAAGGGTTCAATATTGAAGGTTTGGAAAGGAATCAAGAAGGTAGAATTTTTAAGAAATTTAGTAGTACCCACGTGGATGCTCAAATAGTAGTATTTATATTGAACATTTTAGAAATGGATAGGAGTAAAGATGACGAGGTAGGAAAAGATATAAATTTATGGGAGTTACAAATTGTGAGTATATATGATGAAAATAGTTATCTAGAAGGTGAAACAGAAGGTTCAAAGACTAATGAAGATGATTTGGGTGAAACAAGTAGAGATAATAGGCCCATATGAATAGCAGTAAAAGGAGGATGTGGTGAGTCAAGCAATAGTAATGAAGAATTTCAAGATAAGATACATGAATGGATAAACAAATGCAGTAATGTAAGATGGGAGTATGAACTTGGAGTAAGCCATGAAAAATTAAAAGTTGGGATGGAACGATCGTGAAGCACCAATTAAATTGAAGAATGTAGAGGAGAACATATAGAATGATTGAAAATATAAGTTTGGGTATACCATGGAAAAGGGAAATTTTTAGTTTCTAATAGACAAGAGATTGATAATAGAGCAAGAGTACAGTAGTTTAGGATAATTTATGAAGAATGCATGGGAATTGTTAATGTGAAAAATGTATTTTATCTAGCTAGTTAGACTTAGGACTTATTCACACCTTGTCACTTAGGCTTACTTTTAGGTCTTTTATATTTTTGTCTCATTTCGTAGGATTTAGACACATAACATGATATTAGTATGTATTAGGATTTTATCCTTACCCTAATAGCAAGGTCGTTTCATTATATTATATTATAATAATTTATTTATTAAGTGATAATATAGTAATTCTATAATGCATCTCTCCATTATATAAGGTTTTTTTTTGCTTTGTTGATAGATTGTTGTACCTATAGGTTTCTCCATTATTCCAATATAGTATCAAATATTTGAATGAGCAAACTCCTTATTTTTTGAGGGTTGCTACTACTAGATTTTAGAAGAAGCTTTCTAAAGAAAAGTGTACCTCATCTTTGTGCTCAAATGGTGTCAAAATTCTAAGATTACTTGTCAAAATGCTAAAATTCAAAGTACTTATTTCTATGGGTCGTTTACACAATGTAGTAGCATGGAAGATTTATCTAAAAGCCTTTTTTTCTATGGATTTTCTTAAATAGAAAAATATATCCAGATAACAATTTTTCATTGAGCAATAATTATTTTTATTTTAAAACAATAATCTTATTCAGAACGTGCGACTAGATTCTAGGAGATTGATGATCTCACTTGCTTGAAACAGTAGGAGAAGGTCACTCTAGATTACTACTAACTCTAATTAAGTTGTAGAAATTTTTTCATAATATAAATGATTCAACAATGAATATTCCTACAATTAGAGTCTAACCCAACATCTCAAGGGTGATGACTATCATTGGGTTTATAGGGAAAATTGGTGGTATAGGGAAATGCTTTTAGGCTAAGAAAAAATATCATAGGTGAATAAGCTAGTAAGTACAACTAGGTTATTGATATAGTCTAAGATTGAAATGAATCTTGTTTTGAGAATATAGTGTATTCTTCATCAAATTGGTGGTCAAAATGTATATTTATTTTTTAATTTTTGGGGTTTACAATGTTAAGAAGAAAATGAACAAAGTGATAATATAAAATATAGACAAAATTTATTTGAGAGCAATGGGAGAGGATTCAAGTTATGAAGTTTTTAGTTAATGAAATGATTGAGTTGTGAAGAATAATTTTGCATTCATCTACTTTTTACTTTGATAATCTAAATGATTCAAATGTTTATATTAATTTGTCTGACAAGTTAATTATTAAAAATAGAGTTTGGCATATATCTCAAATTAAAGATGGTGCTCTATAATTTTTTAATAAAATCATAATGCCATGAAATAGAAAATGAAAAAGCTAATTATCAACCTATACATCAAATCATATATTTTTTGCGTGCTTATATATAATCACGTAGTTAATTATTTGTTATGTACCTTAGTCTAACGAATATTTTTATTTAATTGATAAAGAGAACTTCCAAATTATAACTTTAAACTCTAAAAATAATCTTTCAATAGCCAAAACTCTAGCAACAATTAAACTTCAAATTCTCGACTTTAAAAAGTGTTATAGGTTTTTAAATCTTCCCTAACCTAATTTCTGATTAAATATCTCTTTACAGTTTGTTGAAATTATTTGGATTGGTTGATATTTGCAACTCTCCTAAAAGATCCATCGTTATATATGGACCTACTATATATCAATGAATTGTCATAATTTAGACATTTATGATATTAAATTTAATTTTCTTTGAAATTTAAAATGAGTCCCCTCATTTATGACTTAACTCAAAGATTGATGATCAATAAAAAAAATTGTCATAAATTAAACACCTACAATACCATGTTTCGATTTTTTGAAAATAAAAATGAGCTCTTCAATTTATAACTTCACTAGAAGATTGATAATCAATAGAAAAACAAACCCATTAATAAAATTTTTAGTCACCTATGACATTATGCTCCAATTTATTAGAAGCTAATAAATGTGATTCGCTGACATTATGACAAAAATTGATTTTAACATAATTTATCTATCTATAATAATTATGCTTGAATTTTTCGACTCACACATTTATAACTTCACCGAAAGATTGATAATCAATTTAAAAACAAATCTCATTAATAATATTTTTAGTTCACAATTTAAACACTCGTCACATTATGCTCCAATTTATTAGAAATTAAAAATGAGATCCCCAACCCCATTAATACCTTATTAAACAAAACTTAAAAAAAAAAAAAAAACACTTTTTCCTTTTATAATAATAGATCCAATATACAAGTAAGCCCAAAAACATTTTTCACATTCACTAATATAAATAAACTCTATAAATACTTTTGTCCCTTATTAAACTTTACAACCAAATGTGGTTAGCTGGCATAATGACAAAAATTGCTTTGGACTCTCATACTTCCATAAATTGAGATCATTATTATCTCTACTACCTATTTTGGCACAGTTTTTTGACCCTCCAAACTGTTGATAGAGACTGATTGATATTAATGTCGGTACTCAAAATTTAGATAGAGACATTAACTAAAGTGAGACATTAATTAAAGTCAGATAAGCTGTTTCTTTCTCACATTGAATTCAACATAATGGCCCACAGTTTGAATTAATTAACATTAATAGGAAAGGCCAGCTCATGTTTTTTTTTTCTTCTCGTACGGTGGTACTTTTCAAAGAGTTTATTGTAAGGCACCCAGAGTCCGTGGTCGCAGTTTACTTATTGTGAAGGCAGTGAGAAGCATGACGGGTCACTGTGAGAAGCATGATGTGTCACAGCTAAATTAAGTCTCTCTACTTAAAAAAAGAAAAAAGAAGTACTTGTGCTTTTATTGGTGGTACGAATTATAGCAATTCATAGGTTTTTAAATATATTTAAAATATTTTATCAAGGGAAGCGTATCAGTAGTCTTATAGCTAATTTCGTGTAGCTATTGATTCTAAACATCAGATTTTGACCTTTTTTTTGTTGTTGTTTTGGCTTCTGAGTAGTAACAATGCACAATGTGAGATCCGTTATGTGTCCCCAGGGTCAAAAAGTACACTTTTCAAAGTGTCTCTCTATACCTGCTTAAAGATGGCACAATAATCATGCACTTAAAATTAGCAATAATTATGCACAAATGCCCTAGTAGTTGTGTGCTATGGGTACCAATAAAGGTGCACAAATGGGTCAATTATGGTAAAAATAGCTAAAAAATGAGCAGCTATTGGTACATGTGTAATTTATTAATGAGTTTTTAGTTATTTGTTTTTTGATTTTTTTAAAGTTAGTAATTGGGGGGTTGGATGTGTAAGGAGTGAATTGTAGACACCTAAAAATGTTTAATTGATCATGTACTGATTATTCTTCTAATTGATTAAATAATTCTTTAATTATTTAATTAAGTTAATTAATCTTATTCTTCTAATTTCATATTTCCTCATAATCTTACTAATTATTCTATTTCCTATTCTATCATCATTTAATCATTTTAACCATTTTTCTAATGTTATTATTTAATTAATTGTGATTAATCCCCCAATTTAAATAATCTTTATTATTTAAATAAATTACCAATTATTCAATTCCTATCTCTAATCATTTAATCATTCAACTCTTTTCTAAATATTAATTAAATAATATTTAATTAATTATGATTTAATCCTTTAAATTAAATAATCTTTATTATTTGATTAAATTCTATTTCTAAATAATTAAATAGTTTCTTTAAATTATTTAATTAACTAATTAATTCTTCAATTCCAAATCCCCAAATTATAATTTCATTTAATTCCATATTCTTCTAATTTCTTCCAAATTCAAATACATGTGCATGATTTTGAAAATCAAAGTCAAGTTCTAAATATATTCAAATGCTAAATTCAATTATTTGAATTAAATATCATGTAAAGATTAAATTAAAAATCTAAATCTAAATGCAAGCACATGCTAAATTAATTAATTAAATCATTATCTCTCCAACTTCTATTTCCATCTTTAAGTTAGTTTTTTCTAAATTAAGCTCTCTGTGTCATCTTCTTTATTTCCACCAATCATTCTTTTTCTTCCTTCAATCAACTTTTTCTTAATTAGTTGACTCAATTAATCTATTCAATCTATTGAGTTTCACTCCTACAATCAGCAGTTCAACTATCAATCAACATGTAAGCTCACCTGAGTTCCACCTCTTGATCAATCTGTTCCACCTTTCAATCAATCCTCTCCAATTTTCTATAAATTGAGCATCCAATCTCCATTTTCAATAATCACGAACTTTGAATCTTTGTGTCACTTGCAGGTTACCAACGCAATATCTGAGAGCCATCATACCACAGAGAGATGAATAGCAATGGAAACAATACACGATCTTGGGATAGGGAGTTTTGATTTCATTTGATTATTTTAATTCCTATTTGCTTGATTGTGTTATTTCATTGTTTTATTTGTTAGATTCTTTGGTTAGAAGGAAATTGTGATTTCCCTTGTTTCTAATTGATTACTTGTTTTAAGATGAATTCTAACACGCATACACATGAATAGTTATTGGAACAATGAATGGTAACTTCCCCTAATTTTTAAGTTTTTTTTTTTTTTTTAATATATTAAAGTTGTTTAAGTATTATGTCTTAATTGAAAAAAGGTATTATCATGTTTCATGGAGTGTGTTCAAAGTTCAATAGAATGAATTTGCATTTTACATGTTTTGTTTGCATGTACATCATTATGCACATACAAATAATTTGTAGGAAATTTGAGTCACTTTACACAATTTTGAAGATCATTTCTTTTAGATGTATGCATCTTCAAATGTAGGTCGATGGCTTGTGGTTGAAGTTATATAATTACTCATATGGCATTATATAATTTTGCAAAGGTCTTAGCTTGTATTTGAGAATAATTGGTCTATAAGTCGCTTGCTTCAATGCCAAAGTAATATGTCATATATGCTCTCTTTTTACTTTAGATTGTGTGATAAAAAATATTTATTTGTCCGACATAGAAACCAATTTTGTTAGATTATTATCTATACTAGGGGTAGCAATAGTTTTTTTCCTTTGTAATATTTCATGTATCAATTCCTCCACTAAAATGAGGTTTTTGTAATCAGACAAGGATATGTAGAAATTATTTACTGTGGGAAGAGCACCAAATATTGCCCATGTTCCAATTACCATTCACTCCTTGTTCACCCAACTCTCTAATTACTAACTTTAAAGAAACCAAAAAAATGATAAATAAAAGTCTATTAATAAATTTCACATGTACCAATAACCACTCACCTTTTAGCTTTTTTGCTCCGTAATTGGCCCATTTATGCACGACTACTAGGGCATTTGTGCATGAGTATTGGGTCATTTGTGCATAGGTATTGGCAATTTTAAGTGCATGATTATTTGGGCATCTTTAAGTAGGTATCAGGTGACACTTTGAAATGTGTATTTTTCGACCCTTGTGTGCATAATCAATCCTACAACATGCGTCATTACTACCCAAAAGCCAAAACAATAGCTATAAGCAGTTAAGTTGCATACGAAGACAACAATTTTTTTTTGTAAAAATCCAATGTACCGTTTAGGATATGTGGGTGTGCTAAGTCAACTATAACGGCTACTAGTGCTCTTCCCCTACTCACCCATGAAAGTTGATGGAGATTGAGAGAAGTGTGACAAAAAATGTACTTTTTTGTGAGAATAGATGGCTAGAATGCAATATACATACAAAGGTCCCAAAGTAAGATCTTGTCGTTGCCCAATCCTTATTATTATCACCATTGTCATCTATATCCAAACAAACTTGTTTCTGTGGAGGTAACAATCAAAATAATTTAAATAATTTCAACAATTTAGTAAACTTGAAATTCTTGCACCTCCCTGTCCTTTCTAAGTGAGAATTCAAAATAGTTAAAAAATAACTTCTTAGTATTGTAGCCAATGACACACCCCAAACTTGCTATCCTAAATATGCTTCCCCTGTCTAACTTCAATTTCATCATATTTTTATAATTACTATGCCCTAGAATTGATTTCACAACATGACCGATGTTCATTTGCAACTCGTATAATTTTTAAATATCTATTTAATATAACATAATAGAACCCATTTGCAAGTTACGATAATAACCAAGTGAACAATATTCACTGTATGGATCAAGCGTTAAATTATTATCATTGATGTCAAAGGAGATAATTGTTGAAAGCATAATTTAATGCAGAAAGGTAGAATTTAAGATAGAATAAAAGGAAAAATTTAAGATAGAATTGAAGGTTGAATTAAGAATATAATTAAAGGAAAAATTTATTCTATAAATAGCATAAATAATATTACTTAAAGTTCCCCATTTTATGTGCCATGGTTAACCCCTCTTTAGGTGGAAAACATATTAAGAAGTGTTCTAAAAAGAAAATAAAAAACATTTCATACATATAGTTTGTATGAAAATAAAAATGTAGGAAAAATTTGTAGCGAATATTCCCTACACCTGCTTACTGATGATATCATCCCTATGTAGGATGTACCCTATAAAAAAGTAGTATTTTTAAAAAAATTACCTACATAGGAGGTCAAGCCGCATTGGCACACAAATAGAGATGTTGATCTAGGGATACTAGTACATTGATGCAAAGGTGTGGAATCTGTATGGCCATATGAATAGAATGGATTTTTGTACAACCTTTCTATGGTTGGGCCCCAAAACCTCAAAAATTTACCTATCACAGAATTACCAAGTGTTATATATCAAAATCTATTTCTCTACCACTTTGAGTGCAATTGTGACATCCATTTCACTCCATCAATGTGCACCATTTGAAACTTGATTCCTACGACCCTCACAAATTCAAAAGAGAAAAGGAGAGGAGTTGCAAGCTTACTATGATACCATGTTGGAGCAACCTATTGGCCTATTGTCATTGATGTCATTGATGTAGTCCGGTCCGACATACATGGTTTTGGTGTGGTCAGGCTGTTTGCTTCGACATATGTTGTTGGTTTGGTTTTTGCTCCTTGAAATATGCAAAGTATATACACTTGTTTTGGTGTTTACTTCACATAGTCTTGTGATTCAATATCTAGGCCCTTTAATTCATTTGCACTCCATCGTAAGGCATTTTGGGTCTGGTCCCATTCGAAAATGATGAAGGCATGCTCTGCAAGGCAATTCTTATATCCGGCCCTATCCAGATATGATGGAGGTGAATTCTAAAAGGTGTTTTGGATTCAAGTTGTAGCCGACATTGTATGAAGCTATTTTCTGTAGTAGCGCATGTGTATCTTGGTCTCATTCCCTCTTCGATTGACCTAACTTATCAAATTCCTTTGGTGTAGATATATAGTCAGTAGTTTTGCAAGAGATGTGTAGAGTTGTTTTATATAAACAACTAATGTGTACATATATAGTATATGCACAAGTTTTGTAACTGCGAATGTGAATATTTTGTAGGCGGTATATTTACAGTGAATATAAAAGCAATTGTGTACTTCAACGAAACTGTGTCTCATTCATATGACAAATGCAACACTAGTAGATCAAATTTGTATCTTGGCTATAAGCCTATCCTTTAACAATAATCCTTTTTGTATTTGGGTAGTGAGCCACCTTTGTACTATGTAATCAGTTGCATATTACGCTATACTTGAGAGTTCATCCTCTCCGTGGTTTTTTTCATGTTGGGTTTTCCATGTATAAATCTAGTGTTATGTATTTTGTGTTGACTTCCTTTACTGCATTTAAATTATGTTATGTGATTGGTTAGTTAGAAGTTTTAATAAGTTCAAGGGAATACTAATTCACCCTTCCCCTCCCAGTATTTTGGATATTCAACAATTGGTATCAGAGCTAAGTCCTTTGGAAGAGTTTAACCACTCGAAGGAGATCTAGAAAGTTGAACTTATGGATTTGAGTGAAGATCTTAGGAATGTTCTTAAGGATCTTAAGGCAGTAGAAAGTGAAAACAAAGATCTGAAAGGAAATATCCAACTGGCCAATAAATGCATTAAGAAACTAAGAGAACAAATCTGGAAGTTCAAAATCAAGCATAAAGAAGCCAGTGAAGAGCTCAAGCAAGCAAATAACACTATCATATATCTAAAAAACAAAAGTGAAGATAATGAGAAACCAAGGAGTACTTAAAAGAAATAGTGAAATGCAAATCAGAGGAGTGTGAAAAGCTAAAACAAGAAGGAACAACTCTAAAAGAAGATCTAGAAAAAGAAAAGAAACAAGAAAACAAACCTAGTTCTGGTAAGTCTGATAAGACGATAGTTTTGAATATGTCTTTGGAAAACAAAACGAATGTAAGATTGAAATTCGATGAATGCTCACAATCCAACATGAAACACAAAGAGGATCTATTTTCGGCAAAAGTAGTGGAGTCCAACAAATCCACCAAGGAGGATAAAGGTAAGTCACCGGTCGAGCAATGGGTAAGTAAAATAAATACTTTATTTAATGGTTCTTGTTATAAATGCAATAAAATAGGTTGTAGAGCAATAGAATGTAAGAATAGTATGAATCAAAATTCTAATTTCTTCTTTGGTAGATGTCATGTATGTAATAAATATGGTCACAAAGCTAATCAATGTAGGAATCCAGTCATAGACCAAAATAGATATAACCACTTTGAAGGTCGTTGTTATACATGCAATATTTTTGGACATAGAGCTAACCAATGCAGGTCAAGACAAGCTCTGGTCAATGCTAGATGCTATAATTGCAACAGACCCAAACACATGGTGAAACAATACAAAAGGAGTGAGTTTAAAGTTCCAAAAGAACCGACAAGGAAAATCAATGCAAAAGATGTGAAGGCTGAAATGAAGAAGATCTGGAAGAAGAAAGAAATTGTGGATAAGTACCTAGCTCTAGTGCAGGTACTTATCCAAAAATTGAAGAACATGTGGATTTGTCCCAGGGGGAGCAATCAAATAAATATCCTTTCCCTTGCCAAAGAAAGTGAGGCTACAGTGACAACATAACAGAGTGTGTGTAAATTCGAAAAAGTGCTCTAAGTTATAACTCATCATGAAAGTCTGGCAATATCATTGTGAAAATTAAGGTAGTGGATGATAACACATAAGCATTTAATGCGAGCTAGTGGATGAAAGGTTAAAAGGGGATTTTTGACAAATTCTTATCTCACCACAAATTGAAGAGCATTGTAAGTGTCAAAGGTGATCAAGGCAATTAGGGTTTCTTGGTGGATTAATCAAAGTTATAATTCATTGAATCTATGTCCATGGCCACTCCTATAGTTGTTGACATTGCAATTGAGCCTCGCCCCATGTTCAAGAAAACTCCTTACAAGGTGATGGAGACTGATAAGGTTGGTGCATTTTCTAGTATACCTATTGGAGTTATGTTGGCTGAAGATGTCCATGTATACATTCATGTGAAGCTCAAGGAATTCAATCACCATGGAAAATTGTTGAATCTGTGGACAAATGAGCTAATTGGAGACAAACTTGAGGTAAAACCTTAATTCAAAACCCAGTTGAAAAGAATTTGAATACTTAGCATGATTTTCCCAATTTCTGTTATGATGATAAATGGGTAACAATGGCAATGAGTAGATTCCATGATGAGTTCTTATGGTTAGATTAGACCTATCATATCACTAAGGAAGTAATGAGGGTTATTACTAGCTTGAGTGATTCTGGGGCCATTCTTGTTCCAAAATCGAAAAAGAACAAGGATGTAGTAAGGCTAACAGGGGCAGTCTATGATGGGCATTCCCTATCCATAACTTCAGTTAAAAAAAGGTAGTAAAGTATCTCTCAATGATGATAAGAAACAAACTCTACTTTACCAATCGAGACAATTCCATTTCTGCCATGATAGTAAACATGGCTTATGAGATAGTTGAGTTAAATAAGGACTTTGATCTTTGTGAGATTTTGAGATAATAGTTCTTGGAGAATCTTGTGCAGTGCAAAGAAAAGAAACACCCCTTCAAGAATGGAACCCTAGCACTATGTATTCTATTCTACTTTCTACAAGAAATTCCTGGTCAAGGAAGAGTACTCTAGTCACCGGATAGACCAGTAGCTCACCAGATTGCAGAACAACTGAAGAGGTTCTCTAATGATTAGGCAATGGAAGTCACGTTCACCTCTTTCTTCTCTATTTTTGAACTCAACATGTAAAATAGACAAAGGATTCCCAAGGAAATTGTTGTGAAATACAAAGAAGATATCACCTTCGTGATCACAACCAATAAATGCTTCATGGACGATGTTGTTCCTAGAAAAAATTGGATTCTGCCATTCCGTTATGAGGTTACTAAAGATGTTCTATAAGGTATGAATCAAGTATTTCTGAAGAGCCCTGTGGATGACATGCAAGAAAGGTTTGGTACGGTAGATGAAAAGTCTCTGAAGGTCCACAGGGAACTTACCAACAAAACCCGTGAGAAGAATGTGAATAAAGTCATTCAAGAATCAATAGAAAAAGCAAATATAATTGAAAAGGAGATTACAAAGTTTTGGCACTCTGGAAGACTAGCTGGCTCATCTGGAACCTCTACCAAAGAGAAGAATCCAAAGGGACTTCCTCCATCTAGTTCCCCCAAAGAAAAGAAGCAAAAAGATGCAAAAAGGAAAACCATAGAAGTTGAATTAGATGAAGAAGAAGAACCAAAAAAATACTCGATGCATATATGGAAAGGCAAAGACAAGAAGTTCAAGAAACCTCTCGATGCAAGCAACTAGTTTGAGTCCATTACATAAGGAGAAAGTCTAAAAGAGGTAGGTGATCTCTACAATAATGCTAGCATTGAAGATAAAGATAGTATTGTAAAATCTTTCATTCTATATTGTGCTAAGTTAGATGGAGTTTTAGAAGACTTTAAAAAGGGTATACCAAATGAATTGTGGGATGAATTAGATAAAATTAGATAAATTGCAAGTGAAGAAAAAAAAGTCATTAGAAAACATGCTTTTGATGTTGTTGGCTCCTATCTCTCAGAAGAGAACAAAGCTAGTCTCATTACAACTAGCAAACCAGAATTCAAAACTAAGAAAAGGTTGGACACTCTCATTTTAGGAGACCAAGGTGTAAAAGAAAATATTGAGAAGTAATAGTTGAGAAATTGATATCCATGGCCAAGAACCTTGGAATGTTTTTGATTAAGGGAAAAAAAGGCTTTTAGGGGACCCGAAACCCCATACAACAGGTTTTGAAGGGACTCGAAACCCTTATATTTTACCAGAATCTGGAACCCACAATACTACGCTACCAAAGAGTACAAACATTGAGAATCAACAGCCCAAACACAATTGAACTGATAAACGCCAGCCAAACACCAATGCAATCACAATCAAATAGAGCCAACCAAACAAACAAGATATAGCCAATACAAAATAGGTTGACCACACTTTCAAGGCTACAGGCTCAAACTATAGCTCTTAAAAGAAAAGGATGAGGGTTTAACAGGCACCCTTAGCCGAACAATAGGGATATACCTGACTCCCTTAACCTGTGACAAAAACTCCAAGCAACTAAATTCTAGCCTAGATCTTAACCAAAAACAACCACAGTTTATACTAGGCCCTTGAAAACTGTCAGAATCCAGCCAGACGAGAAAGCACAAAACAGAAACATGGGGTTTTTGAAAGGCTCCCCTAACCTTCGAAATGGGTTTTGTAATGGCTCCCAAAAACCACTAAGATGAAGCTAGCAACCTCAAAGCATTTGATAGTGGCACCTCTAATAGAAAAGCATCTATCCACCTCAATAGGATAGGAACCCACCTTAATAGGGGCTGAAAGGTAGGAAACCATCAGTTGAGAGAACAAAGCTTCAAACCACGGATCAAATTCCAGCAACCAAAAGATGGAATCACAACGTATTATTGGACAGCTAGGTTTTGAGAAGGCTCCCAAAACCACATGAAGAATAATAGGCCTAAACTAGCCCAACTCAAAGCAGCTAAGCATAACCAAAATCTCCACCTATATAGGAGAAAAGGGGTAGAAACTCAATCTTGAGGAGAGAGTAGCAATCAACCAACCAACCTCAACAAACAGGTCATTGCCAACCATCCACCAGCACCACCCAACCATCACCGCAACACCCAACTCCACCTCAATAGGAGGGAGGTTGTCTCCAAAACCATCCATCTCCACCTCTAAAGAAGGAAGGGCCACCTTAATAAGGCAAATAAGAGAAAACCCATGCTGCAGAGAGAGGGAAGGCGAAAAGATATTGCAAGCAAGAACACGACTGGACCCAAGAAGATAGCCCCTCAACAAATCTTCAAATGAGCACTAAGGCACATAAGGAATCAACAACAACCCCATATGGCTTGCCATATCAAGCAGAAAAAGAGGGAAAAGGGCACGAGAATTAAATAGTGGACCCCTACCCTCAGGGCCTTCAGTCAGGGTTCCATTAAGAACACCACCACAATGAAAAAGAACAACAGGACAACAAACAAAAAAACCCTCCCCATGGATAGAAGACAATTTGAGGGGAAAGGAGAGACCAAAAAACCTAAGAAGAACCATGCAACAGAGGTTCTACCTAGGTCCCAAACCTTACCCCTGCACCAAATGAACAAAAAGGAGGGCAACATGCAAAAACCACCAGCCAACAAAAACCCCTAGGCAACAAACCCAAGAAAGTGAACATCGTGAAGGGAACATGACCACCTGAGAGCCAAGCTGAAGTACCCATCAGAAACAAAACCCCCAAGCTACGAAGTTGCAAGAGGAAGAGAACTAGATCCTTCCAGCATAACAATAGGATCCCACCTACACACCCCACCAATCTCCCCGTGCCTCCCACAGATCAACATCGACCAAGCGTATCTCCCACAGGGAAAACCAACAGCAAGGGACAAGACCACCTCACATTGATAGAGGGAGTCGGAACCAAAGAAGAATCCAACCTTGCACACAAAGAAGGAAGTGCAAAGGGAGGAGCCATCGATCGAAGAGAAGAATCCTGCACCCACGCCATCTGCTTCTCCATCCTCATCTATTTCTCCAAGATCCTTTGTGGCAAAAACCCTAGCCCACCCTCTCTGACCCATTCTCCTGTTCCCACTCATCCTTCATTCATAAGATCCTTGGAATGTTACCAACTAATGATTTTAGTATTGTGATTGGTATGTTTGAGGATGTGAATACTGATCTTATAGATAATGTTCCTACTGTGGATGATGTAATGAATGAACCTGAAAACCCTCTAGAAATCAATGATTCTGGAAATCATAAAGAAGAAGGAAATTCAAGAAGTAAAGATCAAGATGATCAGGTGCTAGTTATTCAGCAGAAAAGAGATTCTAAAACCAAGGCAACAATAGAGGAAAAGACAAGAAATATGGACAATATATCAGGTGAAAAAGTGATTGAGTCTGTGACTGACATTGGTACCAATTTCGGTACAATTGATGAATCCTTGAAGAGTCTGCTCACTTCACCTTTAATATTTCAACCCATAAATTCTTCTAAATTTATAGTTGACTTTGCTAAGGTTGATCCAATGTAGAAATTTTAGATTGGAGAAGTTTTCCTATCTTTGGCAAGACATGATTTTATAGGTGAGTTCTAGAAGAAAGATAAACTTGTCGAAGAATTACTTACTGCACTTCATGCTACTGTGCTAGAATGTAAACTAGATCCGGTTGCCCCCAGTGTTGATAAATGCAAAATGTTGATAAATTCTCTAAAAAAATCATTAAGAAAAATTGAAAGAAAAATATGAAAAAGAAAGAGAGGAAGGCAAAGAGAAATTGTTACATGAGCTTAAAGGTAAATGTGAGATTGCACATCAACAACTCTCCAAACTTATCTCTCATGTTCAATCATGTCTATCAAACGAGAATTCACTCTTCATATATAGTATTCAGTGACCAAACAGCACAAAAAGTATTAAAGATGAAATCAACATTATTGAAGACAAAATCTAGCAAGCCTATGTAAATTTCCATTTATCTTAGTATCTTTCTGGGTCTGGAAAATCAACACTAGAAGAGATACAAAAGAAATAATTTGATATACATCAACAAAGGGACAATATCATTCTTCCCTTGAGTCAGTTGAGAGACATGTGCAATGAATGCATATCCATCATGAACCGTGCTCTTTTCTGATAACTCAATGATGAGAAGATAGTACCAAACCGGTACTGAGAGGGGGGGGTGAATCAGTATAGGCAAAAAACAACAGTCTTAAACCGGTTTGATAGTAAACACTTCAAAAGATTGGCAGACAGAGATACTGGTTTGAAATAGAGTGCAACCGGTAAAGCTAAGAATGTCTGAGACAAGCATTAACCAGTTACTCACTTAGCCTTTCACCCAACTTGATACTACACTACCATTTCATCCTTATGCATAAACATGTGATCTATCATCATATCATAATAACATCTAGTTCAACATATTTTATTGACATGCATAAAACACAGAACCATCATATGCTTAACAAACAATAGCAAAGCATCACAAAATAAAAGCATCACACATGACACACATATTTTCCATGTGGAAACCCAACTGGGAAAAACCACAGTGGGGATGAATACCCACAAGCTATTTTTGAACTCTTTGAAAGTCTGCTCTGTTAGGAGCCTTGTCCAGTTAGAGACATTACAATAGGTTCTGCTAGGAACCGATCCTGTTAGAGATCACCCGGTTAAGGGTTGGCTACAATACCCGATTAAGGGTTAAACCCTGTTAAAGGTTACCTTGTTAGAGGATTTCAAGAACTCAATAGCTAAAGGACTTCGAACTCAGTAGCTTAGAGTTACCCTATTAAAGGTTTTTCAGCAAGCCGGTTAAAGCTACCCTGTTAAAGGATTTTCCAACTGTTGAGGTGGTTAGAGATCAACAGGTATTACAATGATCTGGTAACAACACTCAATGCCAATGCAGATCCACTTAAGCTCCTCTTTTCCTTCTACACTTACACTTTGCAGGTATCACTTCTCTTCTTTTGGTCTGGCAAGAATCACATATCTCTTCTCTTGGATCCTCACACACAACTTTTGCCAACAACCCTAGAAAGAGTCACAACATTGACCTTATAGAAAACAGTTAGGTCGGTAGCATAAACCCTAAACCCTAAACCTAATAGGTTAAGGAATTCAAACGGTTCAATCCTGACCGTTGAGCATGCTGCATTAATCTCCATCATTCATTTTCCACCATTTTCATGGTGGTTGATAACCCATCACACATTATCACCGTTTTACAGTCTTCTCATATTCCCGAGGTAGATAGGCAAGATCTTCTTCATGCATGATCCTTCATGTACACAGAGCTTATGTGGCAACACGATCTTGTTCTTTGTTTTCATGCTAACTCATCACACAAAGTCACCGGTTGAGCCACACAGGCTTGAAGTACTTCAACCAAAAACCCTAAAGTTGAGACTATGAACCGGTAGTCATTCAATGCTTCCATGTGCCGGTTCCCATAACCATATGCTGGTTCACCTTTGAACAAGCACACCGCTTCACTTTAGCACAAATGTCGGTTCACAGTATTATACCGGTTCTCACATATGTTGGTTCACACCTCTGCAACATATTGACATCAATGACAACATACAATGTCATTATATCCTCATACTGGTTCACATAATGCCAACATTTTCAAGGGACAACAGTTTCAATATTCAGACCCTAGTTCAGTACAGGATGTAGAATAGTCGCTTGTATCCCTGCAGGTACATATTGTGTTTATGATAGAGGCTATCTCACAATGGGATAGGCATAAGGATTCATGGGTAGCCCACATATAGATGATCAAGCAATTATCTAGCTAACCTTTCTCCCTCCCTTAGGGGGAGTTTCATGCATGTACTACACCCTTTGTCATCATTGTCAATGGGGGAGAAATGCAATGCAATGTAATGTAATATTTTTCAGGCAGTTTCTGACTTTCAGTCTTTAGTTTTTAACTTCAATTTTCTTTTTGAGAAAACCTATACATTATTTCTTTATGTTTCCATCAATGAAAAAGGGGGAGATTGTTGGCCTGTTGTCATTGATATCATTGATGTACTCCGGTTTGATATACATGGTTTTGGTGTGGTCTGGCTGTTTGCTTCGACATATGTTGTTGGTCCAATTTTTGCTCCTTGAAATATGAAAAGTATATACACTTGTTTTTGTGTTTACTTCACGTAGTCTTATGATTTGGTATCTGGGACCTTTAATTCATTTGCACTCCACCATAAGATATTTTTGGTCCGGTCCCATTTGGAAATGATTAAGGCATGCTCTAAAAGGCAATTCTTGGATCCGATCTTATCCGGATATGATGGAGGCATATTCTAAAAGGTGTTTTGGATTCAAGTTGTAGCCAACATCGTATGAAGCTATTTTTTGTAGTAGCATGTGTGTATCTCAGTCTCATCCCCTCTCCGGTTGAGTTGACTTATCAGAGCCTTTTAGTGCGGATATATAATCAGCAGTTTTGCAAGAGATGTGTAGAGTTGTTTTATATAAACAACTAATATGTACATATAGTATATGCAAAAGTTTTGTAACTTTGAATTTGAATGTTTTGTAGGCACCAGTCTATTTACAGTGAATATAAAAGCAATTGTGTACATCAATGGAATAATGTCTCATGCATATGATAGATGCAACACTAGTAGTTCAAATTTGTCTCTTGGTTATAAGCCCATCCTTTGACAGTAAGCCTTTTTATATTTGGGCAATGAGACCCACCAACAATGAGCCACCTTTGTACTATGTAACCATTTTCATATTACACTCTACTTGAGAGTTCATCCTCTCTATGGTTTTTCCCATGTTGGGTTTTTCACGTATAAATCCACTATTAAGTATTTTGTATTGACTTCCTTTATTGCATTTAAATTATGCTATGTGACTAGTTAGTTAGAAGTTTTAATAAGTTCAAGGAAATATTGATTGACTCCTCCCCTCTCGGTATTCTGGATATTCAACACAACCAAGATATGATTGTAAACTCAAAACTCTTTACAAATAAGAAATGTGCAAAATGAGAAATATCATAAAAATCTAATGAAAAATGTATAAATGAGCCTTATAAAGGAAAGCAAGAAGAGGTGTGAAGGTAGGAGTGAAACTCTAACTACCCCTTTAAGTATGAAACAAGTGTAGGACTCTAAGGACAAGCATTGGGATACTTGTCAAGTCTACATGAGGTGAGACAAAATTCTAGATAACCTCTAAGTGAACTTAAATGTAGTGTGAACAAGGCTCTACTATGTAGGCTAAAAGATAGCTAGTTTGACAAAACCTCTTTTCACAGTAACACAAATATCTCCATTACATTGATGGTAGAATGGGATGCTTCCTTATTTTGGCATAAGTTGACACAAAATCCACATCTTGGGATGTGTAAATAGTATTGTAGGAATGTACATTTATTTTCCTTTGAAATCACAACACTCCACTTGATGTTCTACACCATGTTAGAGGTGTCAAAATTTTGTCGATCTTCATTGCCTTTTATCCTAAGTGTCTTCCTTGGGTTATGGTTTCTCAAAAAACCCTGGCAGGGTTTAATCTTTATGAGCCTTAGTGAATTTCTCCCTACCCATTTTCTATTCTACAGTTGACTAGTTGCAATAGGTTAAAAGTTTTTAAGTCATCTGCAGGAGGGTCTCTAATCGGCCCCATGTGTAAGGCTTTTATTTTTGGGCCAATTACTCAAAACTATGGGGGCCGATTTTAATATTTTACCTGAAGTTCATACACCCCAATGTTTTTGTTTTCTAGTATTCCTAAGTCTCATGGCCCCTTAACCCTCAGTATGGACTACATGCTAAATCTATGCACTTAAGTGATAACCATTTTTTGCCATGTAAGGATGTCGTGGGATGATAGGATTTAGGTTTTATGCCTTCCTTTATTACCCACAAGATCCATTTTGCATATGATAAAGTACTGCAAGGTAGTGGGATGTGTGTCGGCAAAGAGAAATTCCTACCCCACAAGTCCCCTTTATCATGTAGATTGGTCTAGCGAGATTACAAGATGCTTGCTAACAAGGATGAAACCTTACCCCACACAACTTTTGGGAAAAGAAAATTTGTGCCACGGGATAGTGGGATACACTAAGCACACTGAAGTTAGTAGGCCTGCCATCCTATGTAGTTGAAAAGGCAATCAAGATATGGTTGTGGGCCGAGGCCAATAAGGAGTAGGTAGGTTACCCCGCAGGCTCATGAAGACATGAAGAAGAAATTATCTAGCGGGGTGGTAGGATACATTAAAAGGATAGAGTAACTTCACCCTACAGGGGTCAAAAAGCCTAAAAAGATGTAATGCGGGATAGTAGGGTATGATGTGTGTAAAGGTATTTTGATGGCCCCGCCATTCAAAAAAGGTAAAGGTGAAAAGGAAGACTAAGGTTCCTTGTGGGCTAGTGGGATACATTTGAAAGCAAAGGATAACTTTACCCCACAAGGGTAGAAATGTTTAAGGAATCATGATGCAGGCTGGCGGGACAAATGTAAGATGACTACCCCACAACCCCGTGAGCCATAAAATAAAGAGAGTAATCGGTGCGGGACAATGGGCTAAGGTGAGACAATGAAGAAGGGGTAGCTCTCACTACGAATACAAAGAGGAGAGTTGTTCCACGGGCTATCAGGGTGAAAGAGACAATGAAGAAGACTGTGGCCTCGCTACCATACAACAAGGAGAACGATAGAAAAATGACCTTTCAGGGTAACAAAAAAATAGAAACAATGAAGCCCCACTACCCTACAGGGGGAAAATAAGACATGAAGGTGGGAAAAAATTATCAAAGGTAGAACCTTAGAATATAATGAAAAATCAAGGGTGGCGATGGAGGAATTTTGAAGCACCAGGTCAGAAGGGTCAACGATGTAATCTCGGCCATCCATTTTCGGATCAACGACCAAATTTGATTTTTGGAGCCACCAACTTGTTGAGCATGCACGTAGGAATTAATGGGCCTTCTTGCGATTGATAAAAATAATTTCTAAGGATCAATTTTGCACCTTGCATTCAAAGAGCGATTGAAGAGCAAGCTAAGACGATTTAGAGAAAACTTCGAAGCTGTGAACTGTGTCCAAGAGCATTCGGGAAATAAAGTAAGTAGTGTTTGAGCCTGTATCTATGTCCTTTTGTGAAAGAATTAGGAGTCAAGTAGGGTTTGTTATTGTGATAGAATCAAAATTTTCTGCCCTAGAGTTGTAAGAATGGCCTCCCTAGTGAAAGAAACCACTTCCCTAGCTGCTAAAAGGACTCATAAGAAAGGAGAAGCCTCCACCACCCCTGAAATAACCTGTTCCACCCTACTCATTGTAATTCACCCAACTCCCACCATCTCAAACAAACCAGCCACTGAGCTAAACCCTCCACATGTTAAGAAAACCCCTCCCAGCGCTGGATCAAGTCAGCTTTCCCAAGAGGAATCCTTGAAACCAAAGAGGAAGAGGGCACAAAATAAAGTTGTTACTCCACCCTTCAAGAAAGAATTAACCTCTAAAGAACCAAGCCTCTCTGGTCAATCTGATGTCCCACAGCTGAAGAAAAGAAGGGCTCCCATCAAGAAAGTTGTAGCTACATCATCTGTAGAAAGACCATAAATAGTTGAATTAGACCCACAAGAGGAAGCCACAAAGCCTAAGAGGAGAAGAGACCTTGCTATAAAGGTCGCTCCTCATCCACTGTGCAAGCCTCAATTACTAAGGAAAACCCTTTGGATACTGAGAATCCTCCATTTGCCTAGCAAGAACAATCTGCACAAACCTCTGCTGAGTCAATCCTAGCCAAGAGTGTTGAATAACTAGCCAAGGAGGTTGAGGAGAAGTTAGAAGAACTGGAAAAGAAGAAAAGGAGAGATGCAAGGGGCCTGCATCATGACCTCCTAGAACTATTTAAAGGGTCCACCATGTAAGAAGCTTATAAGAATGCCTTCTCAGATAAGAGTTCAAAATGTAGAGATGCCATAACCACAGATAGGGGGTGGGACATTTTCTACTATTTCTATGGAAATAGAGACAAGCCCGCTCCTGTGTCAAATCCTTGGAATCTTGTTTTAGCCAAACTGGTTGTCCCTAATGTTTTTGTGGAACCATTATTGATTAGGGAGCTTGGGAAGCACTACCATCCTAAGAGAATGACAATAAGGATGATGGATGGGCATATTTTGGTTGATGTGGCAAAGGATGCCTTAATGCAATGTTTTGATTTGGATAGGAGTGTTCTCAAGATGATTGACTTGAAAAGATTGGGGATAGAGTATTCTTTGAGAAAAGACTTCCATAGAGAGAAGGAGATTTCCCACTATAGGAAGAAGATGTATCAAATGGGGGAAGAAATACATTTTGAACATTGAAAATGAGCCTTTTGACATTGTAACTTTTGAGTTTTATTTCGAGTTTTGGGAGAAGATTGTGGAAGATCATAGATGCCAGTAGATTTTATGATGATGATACTGAAGATTCAACATCAGCAGTCCACTGATTTATATGATTTTACCACATATATTCAGGACAAGATACTTGAAGGACTGGCATAAGAAAAAGATGAGAAATCCCAATTGGATTTCAAATTTTATTCTTTTTTATGTCATTTGATTCTTTTCCAAAATAGGATAGATTGGAATGAAGCTCTGAAGGTGACCAAATTTTACCCTAATAGAGGTAGTAGATGGCCAGTCCAAAGATGGACTCAAGTGTGGGATAAAGGGTCTAGATATTCAAATTACAAGGCATTCTTTGATCACTTTGTTGTTAAGGTCCTAGGAATGTGTGGGGTTCAACTTCCAAGACTCCCAAAAGACATCATAATGGTCCTAACGGTAAGCTATACCAAGCCCAAAAATGTTCAATTTATTGAGGGTGCATTCACCCACAATTTTGGTAATTTCTTCTTCTACACTAACTGTACAATAATTAGAGTTTATGGCTGTAATCAATCACCCTACATTCTGCCACTAATTGTCTCTCCAAGGATTGCTTTCTTTGAATCCATGTGGCAACTTATGTGGATGGAGAAAAAATTGATTCAGACATAAAAGAAAGGGACACACCTCCCTTGGCTCACATTGCATGAAGATATTAGCGTGGGGAGTGAGACACTAGAAAAGGTGTAGGACTTCATGGTGAGCACCTATCGCCTCCAAGTAGGAAAATCTCAATATTATGATCCCAAAGGATACATTAATGAGCTAAGAACACAAAATAATAAGGTACAAGAAATCTCCCACTAGCATGATGAATATGAAGATCTAATAAGAAACAACGACCCTAATGATGTTGTCCAAAGAAGAAAGAAATGGGAGTACCTTAAGAAATTGGAGAGGGAGAGAAGAGAAAGGGACCCTTATTTTCAAGGATTTTGTTCAAATATAAAAAATGATTTTGCAATAATTCTCAATAAGATGAGAAATTTTGAGGCCATTGTCACCAATGAATTAGCACAAGCTGAGGTAGGACAAACAACAGAAATAGTTGAAGAAAGACCTGTAGATGACTCCCCAATCTTCTACAAAATAAAGGGAAAATCAATTTTGGTAGAGGGATCTTCTCAAGCTTCTCCTTTTAAGTGGGCTCCATAGAAGGTACCGCAAGCTACAGAGACAATTAGAAAGGCTGAAAAGGGAAAGGAAACAATCTCTGATTTTTTTGAAGTTATAGATGATGAAGTGAATACAAATGTTCCACCACCCTCTTCTCCAAGGGAGAATTTCAGAGATGATGAGGCTTCAAAAGTGTTAATGGATATGGAGAGAGAAATTATTCCTAGTATTATCCCTGAGGATGAAGCTTAAGATGAAAGGATATTTTTTGCAAATCAATTTTTGTCTGATGATAATTTTGTGAAAACCCCAAAATTCAAGGCCTTCTGGTTAAAAGAGAAACTAAAAAATATATTAGATGAAGAAGTTGCAAATTTTGACAAAGAAAATGTTGAGTGTACACACAGGAGACAAGAAAAATTATTAAGAACAACAACATGATGTTAATCCTTGGGTGGGATTTGAAGAAGATTTTTGTATTGGACCAGATGATGAGGCAGGGAGACCCAATATATGCTCAAGAATTTGGGAAGCAAGGGTCACGGTTTAACACTAAAAGTAAGGTGTTTGAACTCTGGGTAAAGGCCCTTGACATAGATAAACCCATTGTATTACATGGGATAGACCAGAAGGTAGGAGATGCCATAGTTAGAACTCTTGCAGATACCACAGCCGTGGAGGCTACCACAATGACATTTCACGCTTCAAATTTTGCAAAGATGGTTACTAAGGAGGAGGAGAAGAAACATGAAGAGCTTAAAAAAAACATGTTGCTCTCAGCACTAGCCACAAAGAATTTTATATAGAAAATGTTAAATTAAAGAAAGAGCTAGCAGCAAGAGATTCCACCTCCATGACAGGACCAAGACCTGAGGATTTATAGAGGGTGAAAGAAGAAGTGAAAAAGATACATGACGATGCAGAGAAGATGTACTTAGAATTCAGGAGGTCAACAATTTTGCAAATCACTAATAAACTATCGAATAAATTGAATGAGGTGCATGCCTCATATTATTTTGTATACCAGATGTGCACTCAATTGGGTGATATTCTTTCATTCTTCCACCCACTACGGGCCACGTGGTTTCCAAAGGCCACTATGTTGAAGGAGGTCCTCTTAGCAGTAAAAAAATGTATCTTCTACACCTCAAATTATGGGAGTGACATGGAAAAATTATAACATGATGATAAAAGAGCTTCCCCATGTGGAGAGTGAAGACAAATTGCTAAAGGAAAAGATGACACCTTTTGGGGGTCTGGCAAAATGGGACACCCCCAATATTTTGACCAAGGACAACCAAATCAAAGTTTTGAACAAGTGGAAGGCAGAATTTGAAGAATCAATTAATGTAGCCTTGAATTCATTAGTGAAAGAGGACCCTGCCCAAAAGGACATTTATCATTTGATTATTAATAGAATTCTTGAAATTGATTCTTTATACCATACATTCATTATAGAGGTTGCAACTATGTTGGCAAACAAGACAAAAGAAGTTATGGGTAGGTTGCAAGGTCTGAAAGCTTTTGATTATCCTACTATAGAACATTTGGATAGATGGCACAAACAATATTGCTCACTTGAGGAGGAGCAACCAAAAGAAGAAGAATAGTCTACATCTTTTCCATTTTTTGTGTTTACCTCATTCCTTCTGTAGGTTTCTATTTTTGTAGGTGTCTTAATGATGGTTCAATCAACACGTGCCTGACCCATTCTAGCGTTACCTTCAACACCAACTTTTTATATTTGGACAACTACAGGAGATGAAAAGTGAAGACATGTCAACTCCAACATCAGAATGAATAAGATCCAAAATACCACAAGATTTATGAGAACTCAAGTAAAACTGAATGTGGTTTTGTTTTCCATAAATGCAATGCTCACAAAAATTGAAGTTAAGATTACAATCATTCAAACCTTCAAAAAGGTTTTTATTTTTCAAGGTCCTTCGACCCTTTTCTCCAATTTGGTCAAGCCTCTAGTGCCATAACATAGTCTTATTTGTAGGTAACTTTGCTTTAGAATAAAGAGCACCCTTACGTACCCAAAAGCGATGTCCAGATGAAGGTGAAACCCTCAAATTTTCCGACGAAGTATCCATAGATTTACTTTTTAGAGAAGTGTTATTACACTCAACAGTGTATGCCTCTAGCTTATACAAAGTGTCAAACCTGATACCTCTATCAATAACCATAACACCCTTAATCATCTTATATCCTACATCAGAAAAGACTACTTGCACACCCACATCTATTAGTTTTCTCATAGATAATAAATTTTGTTTTAAACCAGGGATATGCAGCAAACCACTAATCCTTTTTATTCTACCATCAGGAAACCTAATTCTAACTTTACTATGATCAACAATATCTAAATGTGAATCATCACCCAATTACACCTTACCACCGTTAAATTCTTCATATTCAGAAAACCAATCTCTATTGGAAGTCATATGAAAAGATGCACCTGAGTTAATTAACCACACATCATTACCTGCATGAGTAGCCAAAGTTGCAATGAATGCATCACCATCTTCCTTCTCAAACTCATAATTAAAATCAAACTTCTTCTTTTTCTTCTTCTTTTATTCATTGTAGTCCTTACGGATGTGACCTGAATTGCCGCAATTGCAGCAAATGACTTTGGACTTTCCAAGAGATTTTGATCTCCCTCTGGATTTTAATTTATTGTGCTTCTCATTCTTCTTACCTTTTTCCTTAAGTCTTCCATGAATAGTTAGGGCTTCCTTCAAACTGAAGGATACCTTCCATCACATCTCTTCACCAAGTAGGGCACCCACTACATCTCTAGACTTCAAAATAACAAAAGTACTACTAATAGTCATAACAAGAGAATCCCACGAATCAGGCAAAGAACAAAGAAAGATCTGGCATTTCTCCTCTTTGTCCATCTTAACACCAATGGATGCCAATTGAGCCACCAACATATTAAATTCTTACAGGTGGTCTATGAGTCGTCCACCCTCTTCCATTGTCAAGGAATATAATTTCTTCCTCAAGAAAATATGATTCAATAAAGATTTCGCTTGATACATTTCACCAAGCTTAGTCCATAGCTTTTGTGCAGAGTTCTCTTCATGGACATTGATCAAAACAAAGTCTACTAGGCACAATCTAATTAGACCCTTGGCTTTTCAGTCCATAACATCATACTGAGTAGCCATAGTAGGATTTGCAGGTCTTGAGATATTCGCATCAACAACATCCCACAAATATCGATCTATTAGCAGATCTTCCATTTTCAGCTTCCACATCTCAAAATTACTTCTTGAAAATTTATCCACCTCTATTCTCCTTGACAGACTTTTCATTTGAAAATTCCTGCAACAAGATCAAAAATTATCTTCTACGCAAGCTGCCACTCAAATCGATATTAGTTCAAAAAACCCAACAACTCACAACTGAAACCAAAAGTGATCAGGCTTTGATACCACTTGTCAAGAAGTTAAGTAGCAGAACAACTTGCTACACTAACCTTGAGAGGAGGGCAATGCAAATTTTTTACAGATCATTACAATACTTATAGAAACCTAACAAAAATAAACATAATATCATGCATACCACAACACATCAACACAATGATTTATGTGGGGAAAATGTTTTCGGGAGAAAAACCCCACACTCCAAAAGAAGCTCAATATATTTTTCAACAATCAATAACAAATTACAATATACTTGCAGAGCTAGATTTTCATAGGAGTACCACTAATCAAAGACTCAGAGGTAACTCAATAGCCATAAGACTCTTACACACAAGCTCTATTTCACACACCTCATATATAGGAGATACAATACAAGAAACCGTCAAATGATATTACAAAACCATGGGCTAAAACCACCCAATAAAGTAGAGCTAACATTATCTCCATTCTAGATGCCCTATGACATGTCAAAACACACATCAACATGTGTTCCTCCCTTTACAACTCTTTTATGTGTCTGATTCATTTTATATTTCCTATTTCAGGAGTCCAAACTTTCAAAGGCCATAACTTGTGAACCAGGTGTCTGATTAATGAGTCATTTGATGCACCAAAAAGCTCATGAAGAGCTCCATCACCTTGTAACCTGCTATACTAGTTACACCCACTTTTAAAGGCTTTTTAGAGGGTCTAAATTACTCAAAATTATCACACCCTTAAAAAATGGAAACTTTAATATCTTCAAAATTAGTTGTGAACTTGCGACGAAAATTTGTTAGAAAGTTAAGTAGCAGAACAACTTCGTACACTAATCTTGAGAGGAGGGTAGTGCAAATTTTTTACATATCGTTACAATAGTTACAAAAACTTAACAAAAATAATCAAAGTATCATGCATACCACAACACAGTAACACAATGATTTACGTGGGAAAATCCCTTTTGAGAGAAAAACCCCACACTCCAAAAGCAACTCAATATACTATTCAACAATCAATAACAAATTATAATATACTTACAGAGAAAGCTCTTCACAAGAGTACCACTAATTAGAGACTCAAAGGTAACTCAATAGCCATAAGACTCTTACACATAACCTCTATCTCATGCACCTCATATATAGAAGATACAATACAAAAAATCATCAAACAGTATTACAAAATTATGGGCTAAAACCACCTAATAAAGTAGAGCCAACCTTATCTCCATTCTAGATGCCCTATGACATGTCAAAACACACATTAACACGTGTTCCTCCATTTCAAAACTCATTTATTTGTCTGATTCATTTTATATTTCCTATTTTAGGAGTCCAAACTTCCGGAGGCCATAACTTGTGAAGCATGTGTCCAATTGACAAACTGGTTGAAGCACCGTAAAGATCACAAAGCTCTCTATCACCTCTTAAATAGCTATGCCATTTACACCCACTTTTCAAGTTTTAAAGTCTCTAAAGTCCTCAAAATTAAATTTAAACCTTTCATCGCACCCTTCAAAAACAAAAAACTTTAATATCTTCAAAACCAGCTACGATTTTGCGATGAAAATTTATCGACATTCTTATCTATCCAGCTAGAAGCTTTGGGGATAATTTCAGAGATGTTTATCTAGCCAATCCAAAGATTTGGGGATAATTTCACACCATTTCGTGCTCAAATGAAAACTTACTATAAATAGTAACCTCATGTAAATGCAAGGTTGAGACACCCGTTGGCAACAACAATGAAGGAAAATTGAGAGGGGGAGGGTGAATCAGTTTTCACCAGATTAAACAATTTAAGCACAATCTAAGATCCAATCAACTACAACAAGAATAAAGATGAACACAATAACAACAACACACATAACACCAATATTTTGATGTGGAAAACTCGATTAAGGGAAAAACCATGGTGGGAACCTACCCACAATGAGATAATACTTTGTAGTAATATGTGTAAATATTACAATGGGGAATGCAAATGCATTCAGGCACACTTCCTAGAGATTAGTGCTCAAAATATAATGATCCAGAAGGCTCCAACCCTCAGGGAAGGTTCACTAGCTTACAATAATATTCAGAATACAATCCAGTTAAGATGAACTAAAATAATAGTATCTCCTAATGCCTGATGACAGTTCTGATTAAGCTCATTTGTCTACTCTTCAACAATCTCTTCTCAATACATGATACTGAAGGATAAATTAACTTATGTGCACATATACCACTCTCTGATAATGCAGAAACAACCACTATATTAGAATTACATGAATGTAACACCTATTTATACAATTCATCAACCTTGACTACAAGGTTGGCTCAAACCCTCAACCCTTAATTACAAAATTACATCACACGATACATAAATCAACCATCTGACCAATACAATGCTATAGACGACATTGTATGGACCTAAATCAACTCCTTGAACATGCAACACCACCAGAAATCTCGGCAAGATCAACTTCAACATGCTACACCACCAAAAATACCGCATAACATGAAGAATGTTACCGGACCCATAAGATCTTCAATAGCACATAAAAGGATTAATGCAAACCACCAAAACAAGCACATTAGAACCATCATCATTAGTTGCCCCAACACCACTTATCCAAATCTTCATCGATCAACACACTAACACTCAAGAACACTCAACAACAATGATTTGGACTAGAAAGATAACTTGCACAGCACCAAATCATGAACCATCTGAAATGAAGATTCACATGAACATCCAAAACATTCTCCCAAATCCGCAACCAAAGATATGAATATACCGGAGCACAACAGATCAAATACCAGAGTACTGTGACATGGAAAAATGACTCTCTGCAACACCAAATCATAGGAATATGTTGACATCAATGACAACAACATATTCTAGTAGCAACAATTTCCAACAATACAATTTTACCAACACTTCTTCGGATCAAAGGTTTCTTCAATAACTAAGATCTTTTCACTATAACTTTCCGGTGGGGACATCAAGATCTTCTCAATTATGTCTTCATTTGTCAAGGTGCTGCCAAGTTCTCTAAATTCATTTACCACACTATCAACCTTCTGAAAATAGCTAGTTATGTCCTCTCCTTCTATTTTCAAGTTCTCATATCTATGTTTAGCTGTTAGCTTCTTTGATAATTTGACTCTGTCATTTCCTTCATAGATATCTCTCAACTTAAATTCCCAAACCTCATAAGAAGTATTCAATGAAATAACTTTTGTCAATTCAGTCTTAGATAAAGCATTAAAGATAGCATACCTTGCCTTTTCATTCTCTTCATAAGCTTTAATGTCATCTAGAGTTGTAAGACCATTTATCGGTTGAACATACTTAGTTTCCACTTCTTTCCAAGTATTATACCCCAAAGATATTAGGTATCCTCTCATCTTCACTTTCTAGAAACTATAGTCAAATCCTTCAAAGATAGGAACAGTCAATTTATGTGCCATCAAATCAGGATCTACCTCAAGCGGTTAAGATTTTCTCCAAGGAACCAAAGCTCTGATACCAATTGTTGAATATCCAGGCAACTTTCACATCCAGATCCAAACCAATAGAATTAACTAAGATAGATATAACATGAGAAGCATAAACATATAAAATACAACATATCACACAATGAACACTAAATATGATGTGGAAAACCCAAGAAGGGAAAAACCAGAAAGAATGTTAGTTCTCAATATAAAACATCGGTTAAGGTGATTTTTACAAAGGGTGGCTCACTGCAGGTGGGCTTACTACCCCCAAAAGGCTCACTGTCAAAGAGAGAAAGAAAGAAAGAAAGATTCCACTAGTGAAACACAAAATGCAAAACTGGATTTCTTCTGGTGCCTCAACACCAACACACTCTCACATATCTCCAATAGTTAGATCTTTCCTTTCCAATCTCACATATATTCAAAGAAATGCCAAACTTTTTCATATATCTAACACAATATGATCATCCTCATACATATACTATCTTCTAGGATGTTGGTAATTTGGAGGAATTGATTATGTGTTGATGTTTGTCATTGATGTCAACACTAGCTGTTTTGCTGTCTACTGGGCTTTGGTAGAGTGGTTGATTTATGATGTTGATATGGAGATCTTCTTCGGTATGTTCTGGCTTGTGAAATTGGTTTGGATTGGTTATTCATGTGTTCCTGATGCATATCACATTTAGTTGGTTCAGGATTTGATGATCCAAAAGTTATCATTTGTTCTAGTAAACCTTTTTGTTACCGGTAAGGCTTTTACCGACAGAGCTTTGTTGAAGTTCTTTTGATGAATCTAATAAGTGGTGTTGGTGTGGATTCTAGAAGGTTATTAGGATGTTGATGGTTATCATGTTCATGTTCCAGTTGATCGGTGGTGTTTTTTTTGGGTTATGGCGACCTATTTTAGGTCTAGTGGTTATTCTGTTAGGTTATGGACCGGTTTATGTAACGTGTTGGTTGATGCTCCCGATGCGTTACCAGTTGGATTTATTGTTTGGTTTATGTTATTTCGGTCTTAGGCTGACTTGGTTTATTATTGGTTTGCGGGATTATGTAATAGATTTATTGTATTATCTTTTAGGTGGCTGACCTAATTGTTTAGATCCCAAGTTGGTATAAATATGATCTAAGATCTCTTTGTAGATCATGGATGGATGGTTAGGGGATTATTTGTATGCGAATAATGTTGTAATCATATGCAAAGGTTTTGGTTGATTATAAGTGATCGAATTGGTTTTTTGTAAGAGGTTCAAGACCTTTGGTATTGAGCTTAACCAGAACTGTACTCAAGCATAGGAGATGCTATTCTTGAAGTTCAATCTTAATTCCGGATTGTAGTCCGATGTTTTCTGTAGTCAATGAGGCTCCTTTTGTGATGAGAAGTGGGCTCTAGGCTATTGGACTTCCTACATGTACAGGCCCCTTATTGTAATATTTATTCATCTGATCAATGGATAGACATTGTGGGTCTCCAATCCCACCATGGTTTTTATTCATTGAGGTTTTCCACATATAAATATGTGGTGTTATGGTGTTCATATTTGTGGTTGCATTGTTACTTATTGTTAAATGCTTTTATGTTTATCGGTTGCTGAGTTGTTGTTTTAATAGGGTTAAAATTCATCATTCTGGTAGAACACTGATTCACCCCCCTCTCAGTGTTCTTGGATCCCAACATGGGAATCATAATCTTCCAAGTCAACCAAGAAAGAGATCTAAAATAGTTGAACACTAATCATTTCAGTGATGGGAAGGAATGAGAAGTAGACCATACCACAACACACATCAATGGTCAAATCAATACGTTACAATCATTACAAATTCTAGACCCAAAACATGACTCACACGCTATACCAAAAACCATTACACATCCTTGACTTCTAAACTTAATCCGAACCCAAACACCATTTCCCAAAACAAGAAAAATAAGAATGAAACATCGATACACATGAATACTAATGATCAACACTATATCTGATAACCAGAGATATCCGGATCACTATCAACACATCTGATCTACCAACACATCTTCTAGAGAACCAAAGATTCCGAGAACCATATTCTGGATCACCAATATCAAGAAAATCAATGAGAACCATTATGTTGACTTCAATGAAAAACACTCAACATCATCACCATCACATTTGAAACAAGGAAAATATCATGGAGGTACTTCTTAGGGAAGATTTTTTTTGGAGAGACAAGGCTAGGGAAAAATAGATAAAAAATGTAGATGAAAATATTAAATTCTTCCATGCCTCTATCAAGACCAGGAGAGTAGTTAATTATATAGATGTAGTAAATAAGGAAGATGACTCAATATGTATGGATAGAGATAGTATTGGTGAGAGAACAGTTACATATTTTAAATCAATTCTTGGAGAAGGAAGTGTCATAGATATCCACAATTGGAACTGCCTCTTGGAAGCTATTCCAAAGATCATAGTTGATAAAGACAATAGGATGTTGATAGAACCTTTTACAGAGGAAGAAGTTCAAAATATTGTATTTCAACTCCACATGGACAAAACGTCTAGGCTAGATGGGTTCCTGACAAAATTCTTTTAAAAATGTTGGTGCTTTATGGGTTCAGATATATGGAAGTTGGTTGAAGACATCAAACACAATGGAAAATTTATTAAAGAACCAAACAATACTATCTTAGTCATCATCCCCAAGAAATCAAAATGCAACACTATGGAGGATTATCCGCCGATGATGCTATGCGACACAATCTACAAAATAATCTCTAAAATGTTGGGAAACTGGTTATAAAAAGTAATGGATAAACTAATATATACTAAATAGAATGAATTCACTTTAGGGAAAGACATTGTTGATGGAATCATTCTAACAATTGAAACATTATACTCCAATGTGACAGATAGAACCAAAGGTATGTGATAAAGTTAGATATCTATAAAGCCTATGATAAATTTTGCTGAAAAATTCCTGAATAAGGTTTTGGAAATTTTGGTTTTGTCCATAAATGGATTCAAATTATTAAATCATGCATGGAAACCCCCCATTTTTCTATTTCAGTCAATGGATCCCTATTTGGCTTCTTTGAAGGCAAAAAAGGCTTTTGCCAGGGTGATCCCATATCCCCGTTCCTGTTTGTAATAATGGAAAAAACTATTGGCAAGAGACACTCCATGTATGTTGAGATATTGTCATTGATGACAAATCATATCAGAATTGGCATCCGTAGTTTATGATTCATTCATATTGGAAGATTGATTGAGGTTCGTTGAGTAGACTGGTATATCCAGTAGTGTTCAGTGTTTTGGTGGGTGAATCACTCTGGTTAAGTATTTTGCTTTGCAGATTTTGGTGAAGCATTTTGGTCATGTGAAATGCATTATTCCAGGTTTATGGCATCCAATGATAAGTTTTGAGTAAGTTGGTAAGATTTGATAGATAGTTTTCTGGTAGAACAATGTTCATTAGCAGTAATGTGTGAAGATTCTGTGTGCGGATCGTGCGAAGTAATTTTAGTGGTTTTTTGCATGTTCAAGGTAGTTAAGCCAACATATGGGAAGTGTATGAACATTTTGTTTTGATTCACCTAGTTGTTTTTGGGTCGGAATTAGCCGACTTGAGTAACACGTTTCATATTGCGTGTGTAGAGGTATAAAAATGACCATAATCCTAAATGAATATTTTATGTTCATTCCTCTATTTTAGTTAAATCTAATTTAACTAAATCACCCACATTCCTCTACTTAATTAAGTAAATTATTCAATTTATTTAGTTAAATTCACTAGAACCTTTTGCACCATTTAATTGAACAAATCGTTTTATTTTAATTAAATCCTATTATTCCTCACCCACTTACATTTTCCTACATCTCCCACTTGCCTTCTAAACCCCCTTCCTAAATTCTTCTAGATTCTTCTAATCCTAATCAATTAGCCCAAACCTATTCATTATCCCCTTTCCCTAAATTTGAGGAGGTCACTTCTCAAATTTGGAGTAAAGTCTTCAAAATGCATTAAAGCCTTTATCCATTCAACAAGCTAACTTGTTGAATGCCCCCAAATTTGGAAGGACTCTTACAAATTTGTCCCCAAAGTCTTCAAACCATTAATGGTTAACTAACCCTTTGTGGCATGGTCAGAGACTTTTTGACTAACTCAACCTCCATCTAACCCAAGGGTCTCATCAAGAATTTATTGCTTTGACCATGGTTATCTCTTTAACCTTTGCACAAGAGTTTACCCCTTGGGTAAAAGCTTTATCCATTGGATAACCCTAACCTACCTTAACCCTTACCTTCTAGGGTAACCATGAGGTCTTCTCAAGCATTTAATGCTTCTTACCTCTCCTCTCAACCAGCCTTACGTTGACAAATTTCACCATTTCATTGGTGAAAATTGAAAACATGGATTGACAACTTTCAATCTTGACCCTTGATCAACTCTTTCAATCTTGACCATCCATTGCCCTATTTTTGCTATAAATAGAGCTCTCATTCCTTCATTTTATGGATCCATGCAAGCTTTTAGTATCTCATTTATGCTCA
The DNA here is from genome assembly GCF_030272615.1 of Cryptomeria japonica. Classification (NCBI taxonomy): domain Eukaryota; kingdom Viridiplantae; phylum Streptophyta; class Pinopsida; order Cupressales; family Cupressaceae; genus Cryptomeria; species Cryptomeria japonica. The sequence continues at coordinate 274,981,368 of NC_081408.1, read as the reverse complement.
ATTTTATCAATACATCTAGTCTCTCTTTGCAATAGGAATTAATCTAATAAGCATTTTAGACTATTTCCTTTATCATTAGCTTAAATCATTAACTAGTATATCATGTTAGAATAGTATTTATACTAACCCTGTCATCTTATAATCTAGTTTAACTCATTTGTAGAATCATGAATAAATAGGATGCATTCATGTTAAAATCAATCAAAAGCATCCCTCGTTCTTGCATTTGTCATCCCTAAACCACTTTGCTCAATGATCTGAGAGAAAAGGCATTGGTTTGAGGGACTTTGTGAGATAGAGAACCATGGAACCAACCTTGGGAAGTTGAGTCATTCTTTATGACTCCATAACTTGCACCAAGAAGTCCCGTGGGTGTGTGAGCAAGCCTCTTTGAGCTTCTTATTTTTCACATTTTAAGTTTCATCGACCCGCTTTCCCCGCATACATTTATGGCGCCCACCGTGGGGCACTACCCCATTAGTCAAATCGGTTTTTAAAAATAATCACTTTTGCTGGTACGCGGGAAACATGAATCAACGCGTAGGGAACATCCCTTAGCGCATCTGGTTAATCTTCCAGTGCATCTGGCTCACTGTTTAGTGCGTGGGGTCTATTCTATAGTGCATGCAGTCTTTACCTTAGCACATCGTTCCCACTAATATTTTCCTATAGGTCTCAGCGCGGGAAAAAAATAGAGTAGCGCATCCGAAAAACAACTTAGCGCATCGAGTCTGTCCGATAGCGCATCACAGTCATCCTATAGCGCATACAGTATGTTCTGTAGCGCATCACAGGTAGAGGTAAAAACTAAAATTGTAACCGAGCCTAAAAATTGACTTGTTGAAGTCCACAAGAGCCTATATTTTTCTAACCATTTTGGTTGGTATTTTGCAAGGTCTTTAACATTTTCTTGTAGGGAGGAGCATAGTTTTACTTTTAGAGTTACACTAATTTAAGTTTTTACTAACTTAGTTAAGTTAGTTAAAAGTTAAGGTCATTTAATTCTTATGGGGTAAAATTGAACTCACCTTGTTTGGGCTATAAAAAGAACCACAAAAACAATCTTTTTTGCTTTTCCTGGAAAAACAAAATCTTCAATTGGGTTTTAAAAAGAACAAGTCAATTTTCCATTTTTGCAATAAAAAAGAGGTTAAAAAGAACTTCACCATCCTTTTGTGCATAAAAGGATCCATTTTTAGTTTTTGCAAAGAAAAGAATCACACCAAGTCTCAAAAGTTTTTTTTTTAGCTAAAGAGGGAAAATCTTCCCCTTTCAATCGATTTCTTTTGTTGATGAAACATCGTGTTCATTTTGTTGACTAGGTTCCTTTTCAATAGATCAGAAAATCATTGCCTTAAAAAGTTAAAAAGAACACCATGTTTTCATGGAGCAACATCTCCATATAGGATTAAACAAATCATTGCTTTGAAGGGCTAAAAAGAACAACTTGATTGCCTTGTCTCGAAAGTGGAAGGAATATGCTCTCTCCTTAACTGGGTGATCAAAAATCCAGACCACTCTTATGCTTTCAGTGTTTATTGCATTAAATCCTTTAGTAGACTTGCTTTCTCGAGGGGTTGAAAAACTCTTAAAGCCATCCTTTGGCCAGTGTGAAGGGAACGACCTAAGTGGGAAACGACTTTGACGCCAAGTGTTCCAACCCACTATAATCAAAAGTGGAAAGTGACGAAAGTCCTTTTCAATGGTTGCGCGCGGCAATTAGCCTTCCCCCAGTATCCTTGAGATACACAAAGCATTTGTTCTAAAGGTTGGGAAGCCTCCTGAGGGAGTTTATCATTGACGAACAAACAAGAAGCTTGATTACGAACCTTAGCATAGAAACTTTGAGCCGAGTCAGTAACCAGACATTTATAATATCATAGTGCAAGGATGGGGAAGAATCTGCCCCCAAGATCACTCACCATATATCTCCCAAGATAACTACTCAATTGTGAAGCAATTCACTTTGGGTTAATTTCTGGCAAAAGGCAAAAAAATGAGCACCTCCTAGGGGGTGACATGACTGTTTGAGCTGACGAAGTATCAAGACTAGTGGGCTATGATATTGCTTATGACCCTTGAATAAAGAGTCTGATTGGAATGAATGTTGTATCTAAACCTATTGAAACATTGGGGATTTGAACACATCCTCGCAGAACATACACTTATTGTTTAGATTAAGCAAAATGGTTGTCTCTTTGGTGTCATGCTTTCATTTGTTACTTCAGAAAATCATCTATCAGCACTAAAAACTGCAAAATTCCAAAATTGCAGAAAAACAACCAAGTCAAGGCAGTTTAGTGCGTAAGAGCAACTTCTTAGCACGTAGGAACCATCTTTTAGAGCATGAAACCTTATCTTTAGCATGTCAAATCTTAACAGTAGCATTTCACCAAGATATAAAAACCAACAGCTACAGTTAGCACGTCTTGCAAATAGCTTAGCATGTTGAAGCATCAACTTAGCGTGTGAGAGCCAAACGTTAGCGCGTAGGGTTTAATTGTTAGCGCATAGAAGGCCCATGTTAGCGCATGACCTTTTGAACAAAATTTGAAATAGAGTTAAACAATTTTAACCAGTTAGCACGTTGAAGCATCAACTTAGCACGTGGGGTCTTTTCATTAGCGCTTTGAGAATGTTCCATAGCGCATAGCATCTCTGTTTTAGCGCATAGCCAAAACTAGAAAAATAGGGGGCAAAACAGAGGTCAATTTTGAAAATTTTGAGAACAATTTCGAAAACTTTCCTTCATTAGCCTAAACTTCATCAAGCAGAAAAACCAAAAATAGAGTATCAAAAGCTATTTCTACAAGCAAATTTCCATCAAGTGAAGTCTCAAATCTGAAACTAGTTGCAAGATAAACATATCTCTCCTATCAAAATCGGGAAACATCATCACAAGTGGCAAACAAGTCCTTTCAATCAAACAGATTTCTATCCCAAAACACACTTGTTTAAAACTCCAAGTTGTCAAATCAAGTTTCCATATCGAGAAAGCTTGTATTCCATATCATTTGACACACTTTGTCATGAGGGGGCATCTAAACCTTCACTTTGATAAAGTAAAACTTGAGTTTCCAAAACAAGCCCAACTAAATCCAAAAATAAATCAAAGGAAACCATTGATCGCTTGTGCATGACTAATCCTCATATTCTGAGAAGAAAGAATATTTATCATAACACTAAGTTGAAGAAACAACAACCAAGTTCTTCAAAACTTGCCAAGAGAAGTAAATCCTTATACATCAATCATCAACTCTTCAAATCTCATCGAACATTCCTTTGTCATATACGATTATATCTTCAAAACAAAACAAACAAATTTGATAAGGAACCATTAAGGAGTAGAGAATTCTGTCAACAAATAAATCATGGAGGGAAGATCAATCCGACATTCTTTCCTGAAGAGTGCATCACTTACAACATACCCTGAGTCGAACCACCAACCCCTGAATAAAACATTGAAGAAGAGTTCATTCTTTTTGTCATAGAAAGCTTCTACATGCCCACTATCACTCGCTCTCAATGAAACAAACAAAGCGAAATGCAATCAAAATCCAACATGAATCGGAGATTATCAAATCCTTTCGAACGTCCAAATCTAGAGGACACTGAAATTTCTGAAGAACTTCTTCAAGAATGTCAAGAAAGCACTCCATTTCAAAAACTTGTGGAAAGACTCATGGAAAATGACAAGGAAAAATACTTACTCATGCTCACAAGCAAAGGAGTTAAACTTTCAGAAGACTTTGACACTGACATTTTTAGAACAAGATCTAAACATTATGAATATCAAGAATGGCAATGAGAAGAAGAGGCACGTGACCCTGAGCAAGATATTCCTGAACAAAACATCCCGGAGCAAAACATCCCGGAGCAAAACATACCCGAACAAAACATACCGTTCCATACCCCATTTCAGCCTAGAATTAATGCAAGGGAAGAATTCTTCCCTCGACAAAATAATGAACCTTTGATTGCTCTTACTCAGAAAATGCAAATGTTGCAAAGACAAATGCAAGACATGCAACAAGGGACAATAGTACGGTATTCCTTAAATGAAATTTGTCCTTATCCTTTTGACAGACAGTTGAACATGGTGCCTTTCCCCCCAAACTCAAACATTCCAAAATTTGACAAATATGATGGGAAAAGCGATCCATGTGATCATGTTTGAGAATTTTGTACAATGAGTCTTGAATTCGCTCATGATGATACCTATTTGATGAGGTTGTTCCCAAGAAGCTTGGGAGGACAAACAATGGAATGATTATCCAAAATCACACCTCCTGTCAGATCATTCGATGAACTAGTCAACAAATTCATAACTCAATATTCCTATAACATTCAACATGCTATCACTATGCTAGATGTCTGTAATACCAAGAAGAAAAACAATGAAACATTCATGGTATTCCTTCAACGTTGGCGACAGATGGTTTCGAGATATCCTCGAGATGTACCTGAAAAAGAAAAGATGGAAATTTTCATCGACAACTTGAATAGCGAGATGAGTTACCTACTCAAACTCCAATGCATACCATCTTTTTCTAAATTGATTGAGAATGGCATCCAAGTAGAAGAAACATGTGTCAAGAAGGGAACGTTGAAATTTTTCAAAGAAGGAACAAGTTCATCCAATTACAACAACCAAAACAACAACAACTTGGACAAATCCAGATTCTGGACTAGAAACAAAAACAATGGAAATGAAGGAGGAAATGAATCAAATGATCCAAAATCAAAGCATCTCGTGCTCGCATTATCAGGTAATCCTCAAGCTACAAAGAATCCTAAAGGTGCTAACCTAGACACTAACACTTATGCACCAAATACCAATCAAGATCAACCAAACACCAACAACACCAATGATACCCAAAACAATAACACCAATCGAGGACCTAATCCAAACTCATGGGGTAACACAAACAACTTTCCAAAACGCATTTACACACCACTAGGGCAATCACTGGAGTCAGCATTCAGAGAACTCCTGGCAAACAAAATTATCTCTTTACTTGCAATCAGCAACTTTGAACCACCAATCAAACCACCCTGGTGGAATGACTCACACTTTTGTGATTTTCATCGCAATAAAGGTCATCAAACAAATGATTGCATGAGGTAGAAAAACATTGTTCAAGACATGATCGATAGAGGTGATTTAACGATCGATGGTCTCAAGACAAATGGTGACCACAGAGCTTTCAAAAATCCTCTTCCAAACTATAACAAGGATGGAGCTTCAACCTCAAACGATATGTGGGGAGCTCATATCAATCACATCTACAATAACACCATCAATCACATATTAGCTGAGGACAATCAAGTCAATGTTATCACAATTAAAGATAGGCGTGAACATGAATCCGTCAATGTATCAACCAGAGCTCAAAAATATGTCTTGAAGGGACATATGTCAACAACAAACACCGTACCCAAAATCCAATATGATTTAGTTAGTCAACTATGCAAAACTCCTGCTCAAATATCTATACTTGAGTTACTTACACAAAGACATATTGGAACAAGCGTTACTAGAAACAAATGTACCTCAAGATCTGGATGCTGACAAATTCCAAACCATGGTGGCTCATATGATAGGGCCTCATAACCTCACTTTTTTGGAGCATGATAATATCTCATTGAGCCATCCACATAATACTCCACTCCATATTGAAGTCATGGTTTATAAACACCGAGTTAAACAAGTATTAATAGATGGAGGAGCTGGACTTAATATTTATACCTTAAAACTTATCCGTGCATTAGGCTTCTCTGAGGAGTCTATTGATCCACGCAAAAAGATCACCATAAAGGTATATTATGATGATGAAAGATCATCTAAAGGAACAGTGGTGTTGCCAATTCAAGTAGGACCGATACAAAAGGATACTATGTGCTAGGTCTTAGACATAGACCTCACATACAATATCTTATTAGGTCGACCCTGGATACATGAAATGCAAGCAGTACCCTCCACATATCACCAGTGTGTTAAATTCCCGTACAATGGGTAGGAGGTTTCTATATCAGCTTATCATAATCCATTTTAGCATTGTAATGCTATGGGGTAGCCCAAGACAACTTGGTTCCGCATAATAGAGAGAAACAAAATTCCTCAACATCAGATCTTCAAAAAGAAAAGTCTACATCACTGTCTATGGATTTCAAGCAGAAAATTAAAATCAAAGAACAAGGCATGGGAGAATATTCTTTGGGACCCATGTGTTTGGCTAACTTGTCAACATCACCTAGATCTCATGGATTACCTACAACATCAACACATCAAGCAACTCAGCCCATCACCAATTTTGATGGCACATTCATGTAACTTAGCACTCTAGCACATGAATCTGAGGAAAAGGACATCCTTAGTTGGCTAAACAAAGATGAGGAAGAAGACAGAGCAACTATTGTGGAAGTAGCTATACCAACACACTTGTATGGAAAAGGCTACTTAATCATGCAGCAAATGGGTTACAATGGCAAAGGACCTATTGGTAAGCATCAGGAAGGTGTCACAGAACCATTGGATCCTCCTTCACAATTCAGTAAAGACAAAAAGGGATTGGGCTTTGAACTCACTCTACTACCAAGGAGAGCACCACGTAAACATCAAAAACCTCAGTGGAAAGCAAAGAAGAAGTACAAGGAAGACTCCTGGTAGGAGGCACTATTTGAGTCAACAACGAACATACGTAAGGAACATGAACATCAAGAACAAAAGCAACATCAAGAGAAGCCCATCATTGCAAAGAAGGCAACACCTTGTGCAGAGGTACATCATATTCAAGAACTAATATCTGGCAAAGAGGAATCACCTTCTAATTGTATTATTCCTCCTCGAGTAGAGACAGTATATGAACAAATGCAAAAAGTAGAAGCAGGATCTATCATAGAGTCAGTGAAAACTATCCAACTTGAATCAATCATCAAAGACCTGTTCTGACCCTACAACCTACCAGTTCACATCACATATAGAATCTGGGATGATACCTCTAAGACTGATTCAAATGAATATGAATGGGGTATCTATTCTAACATTACTGAAGATATTTGTGCAAAGGACAATCATACACCTATCTCTCAAGAATAATGCAGTACAGAATCTAGACCGCTTGAATTTTGTCCACAAAATATCTATGACGCCAAGGAAAACAAGCAGCGACATTATGAGCAAGTCTATATGGAAAATGATACCATCAAAGACCTTGATGAAATCCTTGACTTCTTTAACACCCAAACCAATCACGATGAAACCTCTATCCTGACACTTATAGCAATTGAACTTGATCCACCTAATAACTCCTTACCACTTGTCTTTTTGGACCTCATAGACTGGGACGAACCTGAAACTCATGATATAACAATTTTCCTAAATGACGAATCCATTATCCATTGCTTATGTACCGTTAACCCAGAAACATACTCTACCAGTAAACAAAGTAACGATGTCTGCAACCAAGGGAGTGCCAAGTCTCTCAGTCGCAAAAATGAACAACATAAAGGATATATTTCTGAAAACCAATCACTGGCAGCACTAGATCACACAAAAGTAAAAATAAAGGACGTATCTGAGTGTGAAAACCTTTTTAAGGCACCTAAATATGGGAGACTTGACACTCTTCTTGAGCATTATCATGAGTGATCACCCATATTGATTGAGCCCACTCAATCAATCAACATTGGTACTACAGAAGCAGCCAAAACTATACACCTTGTAGAATCCCTGACAGAGGAAGAAAGATCAGAATTTATTAAATTCTTTGAAGAAAAGAAAATCAACTTTTCTTGGTCATATGCCGATATGCCTGGGATTGATCCACAATTAATCATGCATCATTTATCCATTTCTCAAGGAGCTAAACCAGTCAAGAAAAAACTGAGAAAGATGAATCCACAGGTAGCATTCATGGTCAAAGCTGAACTAAAGAAACTATTAGATGTTGGATTTATCTGACCCATCGACTATGTTGAATGGATCTCCAACATTGTACCAGTATTATTAACTAGATGGCAGTATCAGAATATGCACTGATTTTAGAGATGTCAACAAAGCTTGTCCAAAAGATGACTTTCCTTTGCCTAGTATTGACATAATTGTAGACCTCACAGCAAGGCATGCAATGCTATCATTAATGGATGATTTTTCAGGTTATAATCAAATCAAGATAGCCCCAGAGGATTAAGATAGAACAATGTTTACCTATCCGTGGGGAATGTACTGTTAGAATGTCATGCCTTTTGGCTTAAATAATGTAGGAGCAACTTATCAACAAGCAATGATGACAATCTTTCATGACATGATGCATACCTTCATGGAAGACTATGTGGATGATTTACTAGCTAGATCCTTCACCAGAGAAGAACATCTAAGCATCTTAGAAAAGATTTTTGATAGATTGGAAAAATTCCAAGTCAGGCTCAACCCTAAGAAGTGTGTCTTCGGGGTTACATCAGGCAAGTTACAAGGATACATAGTTTCAGCTAAAGGTATTGAAGTGGATCCAGCAAAGGTACAAGCCATTATGGAGATGCCACCACCAAAGAACATCAGCCAGCTTAGATCTCTACAAGGACGACTCCAATCAATCAGGCAATTCATCACCCAACTAGCTGATAAAATTTTACCATTCAATCATCTGCTACATAAGAATGTACCATTCAAATGGGAAGCCAAATGTACAGAATCATTTTATCAAATCAAACAATACCTGATGAACCCACCAGTTCTAGTGCCATCAATAGCAGGGAAGCCACTCATTCTCTATATTTCAATGACAGACAAATCACTGGGGGCATTGTTAGCACAAGAGGATCAATAGGGCAAAGAGCGAGCTATCTATTATATCAGCAAGACATTGAATGGATATAAACTCAACTATACATTCATTGAGAAAGCCTGTCTAATCATGGTATTTACCTCCTAAAATTTTTGGAACTACATGCTAGCTCACACAATTAGGCTCATTGCAAAAAATGATCCTCTCAAATATCTACTCAGCAAGGCAGCTCTTACAGGCAGATTGGCTAAATGGGTCATGATCCTCAGTGAATTTGATATCCACTACATAGAGCGATGAGCTATCAAAGGACAAGCAATTGCAGATCAACTAGCTGAAGCACCACTACCTGGAAAACAAACTATGGAGATCGAGTTTCTAGATAGAGATGTTCTCGCTATCTCCACCCAATAATGGACCTTATATTTTGATCGATCCTACACACAACATGACTCAGGTGTTGGCATTCTGTTCGTCACCCCTAAAGGACACACTATACCAAGATCATATCGACTTATGTTTCCATGCACAAATAATGTTGCTGAATATGAGGCATTGGTTATAGGCATCAAACTGGCCGTAGAATGGAGAATCACAGAATTAAAAGTCTATGAAGATTCACAACTAGTCATCAATCAAATCAACAATGACTATCAGACAAAAGACGACAAGCTGCTACCATACAAGCGAATGGTGGATGATTTCAAGCAATATTTTGTACACATCACCTTCAAGCAAATACCAAGATTGGACAACAGAGCAGCCGATTCAATGGCTACTATCGCTTCACTGCTGCAAATTCTAGAGCAACAGAGTTGTTACGAGTTTCTGGTAGAGAAACTATTCTCCCCAGCCTATGACCACTCTGAATCCCATGTTATCTATGCCTTGACCGGTTCCGACTCTCCGTTATATGGACCGATATATGATTATCTTAAGAAAAATATCCTACCCATTGACTTGTCCTGAAACCAAAAACATAACTTTATCTGACAAGCCGCCCGTTATACTCTTACCGCTGATACTTTGTATCGTCGAGGTCTAGATGGTACTCTTCTTCATTGCCTTGATCGTAATGAATCTGACTCCGCTTTACACGAGCTTCATGAAGGTATCTGTGGCACACATTCAAGTGGTACTACTCTTGCTAAAAAGCTTCTAAGAATGGGATATTATTGGCCAACAATGGAAAAAGACTCTTACCACTTTGCCAAAAAGTGTTCTAAATGCCAAATTCATGGCAATCTTATACATGCACCAACACAAGAACTGCAGCCATTCACAACATCCTAGCCTTTTTGTCAGTGGGGACTAGACTTAGTTGGCAAAATTCATCCTTCATCTTCAAATGGACACAAGTTCATTATCATTGCAACGAAATACTTTGCCAAATGGATTGAAGCAGTCCCCATGACCACAGTGACTGTGAAACAAATTGCCTCTTTTATCCTTAACTATCTGATCTACAGATATGGCATTCCAAGTTCCATCATCACATATAATGGATGACCTTTCAAAAACCAAGATGTATGAGAACTATGTGAAAATTTCAAAATCCAACATCGTTTTTCTACACCTTACTACCCATAGGGAAATGGCCAGGCATAAGCATCTAACAAAACAATATTGAAAATCCTAAAGAAAATAGTGAATGATGTAGGAAAAGATTGGCATATACAACTCAATCCAACACTTTGGGCATATAGAACTAGCATCTGCACACCTACAGGAGCTACACCATATTCATTGGTATATGGATCAGAAGCAATTTACCCTTGGAGGTAGAAATTTCATCTCTAAGAGTCTCTTTGAAAGGCTTAATCCTAGATGAAGAGTATCGAGTTAATCGACTACAAGAGCTTGAACTTCTAGATGAACGATGCCAATGTGCCTACACTCATCTCAAAACATATTAGCAACACATGTGCAGGAGCTACAACCACAAGGTCATTCCCAGAATTTTTAAAATTGGAGACCTAGTACTCAAAGAAAATCCTAGAAACCAACAAGATCAGGAAAGGAAAGGGAAGTTTGAACCTAGATGGTTGGGTCCCTATGTCATCATATCAGCCTATGGATCAGGCACCTATTAGCTAACAACTTCAAAAGGAGATATGCTCGACGAACCAACTAACATCATCCATGTGAAGAAATACTACACTTGAGTAGTCTAAATGCACAGAAAAGTCAAAAAAATAAAAAAATCAAAAAATCAAGAAAAAGAAAATAAAAAGGTACAATAAAAGCAACTAGTGAAAACCTGGCAATAGGCTCTATTTTTGAGAGGACGACTCTTCTATCTATATCCATACCATTATATCCATAGTCAAGCACTATCGGCCATCGGTCGACAATTATATCACAGTATCCATCCAGGCCATACTTAGCCTAGTCACTATCCTGATTTATCCGCATATCCTTTCATTGCATCTCACCATGGTTTGGTAATCACTGTACATATCCACATTGAGATGTAAACTTGGCTAGGGGAAACATTGATCAAAACTTGTAGCACAAACAAGCTATCAAAACTAGTCGCAAACTCAGAACATCATATTCAACAAAACAACACAATCGCAAAAACAAAACATTGATCCCTTAACAAGATTCACAAAATATGATGGATGATTTTCTGAAGTATCAAATATTGCATCTGGCATAAAGTTTTGACTATTTTTGCACTTAAAATTTTTTGAACTATTGGATCCTCTGTATCTTCTCAATGATGCTTCAAAGCTAGAGAACGTCATGGGGACTCCAATATTTTCTTAGTTTTCTATCTGTGAGGCGATCATTTGTACTGTGTAAATACTTGTCTCGAGACGTGATTCACATCATTGATGACATGATTCCACTTTATGCATACAAATGGGCTAATCTTGTCTATTTCTAAGCAATCTGCACTCCGGTCATCCTGGTTCAATTATACCTTGACGCTTGTGCTATCTTGCAAAATAAAAAATTATGTAAATTTTTCTCAGGTCATTATGGTTCAATTATACCATTATGCTTGTATGAATTGTCAACATATCCCAAAACAAATCAATGCTCAATGATGATACATACAAAGAAATCAAACAACATGTGGCTATACAAGGATGACAAATGCAGAATGAGGATGCTCAAAAACAATTAGTTGCATATCATTTTACAAATAATTGCATCATTTTACAATTAGTTGCATATCATCTTACAATTAGCTACACATCATTATCATATTAATCTTGCATTTAGTTTCACATCATATCATATCATACATCTCATTTTCAAGATATATCTCACAGCATATCATATCATACATCTCATTTTCAAGATATATCTCACATCATATCATATCATACATCTCATTTTCAAGATACATCTCACAAACATCATGCATTATCACATCATATTCATCACATATCACATCACATCTATCTAAGTACTGTATCATCATAGCATAATCAAAAGCATATAGAGAGCATTATCCATAACACATAACATGAGGATCAAAGAAAATGGTGTCATATATATATATCTCAAAAAATGATCAATGTACAAAGTATGTCATGTCTATGCAAATACAACAAAATGATCAAAATACAATGGAGACAACATCTCTTAGGTATGACTATCTCCTGAAGGCGACCGTCTCGCTGCAAATGTCCCAGCACCTAGATCTCCAGGTGGATCCTGTCTAGGAGGCCCTGTCATGCCTCTACTCTCCGTCCTCAACCTAGTCTCTCGAGATCGACTAGATCTCGACTGTGTAAAACTCTGCACTCAGCACTCCCTAGGCATTGCATCCTCATAATAGCGTTGGTAATACTCCACCTCCTTGGCTCTCAAAGCTAGCTCTCTCAAAGTGTCTCTCATCAGACCACCTACTGCCACTCTCTACAAACTTGGTGTGAGCTCCTTTGCTCAACCCCGCCGCTCTATCTCTGTATCATGCTCCGTAGTTAGCTAAGTAATTTGACACTGATGCGCCAACAACTATGTCTGCAAATGCTGCACTGACAACTGCAACAATCTAATCTGTGCACCCTCTGCATGCGTCGGAATCCGCATCTGCAAGGGTACCTTTGAAGGGGTACCCCTTGTCCCTCTGCTTGCCCTCGGTGCTGGTGGAGGTAAAACATCTGACCTCCTCGTCTGGGCTAGTCGTCTGAAATCATCATGCTCTCCCACCGCTGCAATCACCTCCCCAACCCTCTCCTCACCTCCAGCTCTGATAACCAAACCTCCTCTCCCTCTATCGATCACAACTCGCCGCATAGCTCTCTCCGCCTGTATCCCCCTATCACCACCATCTCCACCTCTCTCTCCTCTCCTCCCTCGATCAAGTCTCCCTTGATCCAATCTCCTCCTCTCTCCTCGCCGACCTCGGCCACCTCCTCTATCACCACCTCCTCCATCATCACCCCCTGCACCACCACCTCCATCCTCTATCTCCTCGGCCTCTCCTCACTGATCATCCTCATCATTGTCAAAAGCGGGAATCATCTTCACTGGATCCGATATCCGAGCCACTGCACAGGCTGCAAAGAATGCTGCAAACTTGTCAATCATCCCTGCATCCACTATCGCAGGGGCATAATCCCAAACCTGGCTGGCTAAATGAAAGAACTCCTCCACTGCCGTCATGCTATCAATCATAGGTACCCAATCTAGAATGTCCTGTCTCCATTGAGCATAAAAACATGCTCCGTGTGGAATCCCCTACTGTCGACCATACTGCCGCAATACCCAGCTATGCAAAAACCTCTCAATCACAAAGGGCATCCGCCCTATCAAGTGTCTGGTGATATAAACATAGGGCATATCCATCCCATCCTCGACCCATACCTCGCAACCTATATATGGTCGCCATACGACCATATCAATATCATCCAAAACTCTCCTCCAGTGCTCTAGTTTGCCCAACTTATGCTGGACAACTATCCCTCTGTATCCGTATGCATATGCACACCCAACAGGCCTATCTCTGTCCACCAATGGCCTAGCTGCGAGAATATGCTCCCACGCCCATACCTGTAGCAGTGTCACTCTAGCTGATAAACTACCATAACCCAAGTATACCACACCATGTAAATCCCTGTATAAGTGGGCCAGCATAGCTAACCCCCATGCAAATCAGCGACCCTGTGTCACCATGTCCTCCAGAACCAATCCCCATCCCACTGCTAGTCCCTTCGACCTATGGTCGGGACATAAGAACCCACTTATAAAACCTGCCAAAACTGATGGTAGAGGAGCGTAATCTAGATCCAAGAACTCCTGCTAGGGGATCTCATACCCACAAACAATATCATCCTGAAAAATCCAACGAAGTGCCTCGGTCTGCTCATATGGTAGCAATGCACCTACCACAGGAATCCGTAGAATCCGATAAAAATCCTCAAGCGTCACTGTCATCTCGCTTGTCACCAAGTGGAAGGTGTTTGTATCACTGTGCCACCTCTCAACTAATGCTGTCAATAAACCTCGGTTTACGATAAAATGAGGCAATCTAATAACGAGGTCAAGCCGCACCTCTCAATAATGTCTCTATCTGCCTGTGTCAATCGTGGTATCAAGAACCATGGTCTCAAAAATCGCTCACGCAACTGAATCACTCCCAGACGCTCCTGTTAAAAAGCAAAGCAAGTCCAATATCAGTTTCCTCATCAACACAAAGATATCAAAATCAAATTCATCTCAAAAACTTGAAAACTTTGAACAATTTAAAATCAAGTTCCACATCATACCAATTCATCAAATCATATCAACTTGTAACACAACTCAAGTTTCACAATCATATCAACTTGTAACATAGCTCAAGTTTCATATCAACTTGTAACACAACTCAAGTTTCACATCCATATCAACTTGTAAAACAACTCAAGTTCCACAATCAATGCAACTTGTAAAACAACTCAAGCTCCACAATTCATATCAACCACATCATATCAAAATCACATCAAATCTATATCAAACTCAAAATATTTCAAATCAAATCAAGTTATATCAGAATTCATACTGGACAAACAATGACAACAGGCACGCAGACTGACAGATTGCACTTATCCCGGCAGAACTGGCACCAACATACCAATTTTCTTTATTCACAAATCACACTATACCCAACAAATTTTCCCTATGCGCTAAACAAACTTGTCTACGTGCTAAACTGTGTCCCATGTGCTAACCTGTTCTCTCAACACGCCACCCCATTCACCCTGTGCGCTAGCCAGCATCTACGTGCTACCCTTTTCTCTTAGCGCGCCATCCAATCTACCCTAAGCACTAAATCTACCCTATGCGCTACCCTATCCTACTCTTGCGCTACCTGTCTAACCCTATGTGCTAGGTCACACCTATGCGCTATCTGGACCTACCCATGTGACCTCCTCGACACCCTATGCGCTAGCCTAATCCTATGTGCTACCCGTTTTACCCCCTGTGCTGCCCTGTGCTAACCTAATTTACCTATGTGCTACCCTAAATCTTTCAGACGCTACCCTACGTGCTACGAAATTTATCGTATGCGCTATTTCTTGGACCCAACGTGCTAAAACGAAAAATCCGCGTGGCAAAATAAAAAAACCGACTAAAAACGACAAAAGAAAAAATCAAAAAGAGGTCAAAAAGGTTGACTTACTGGTGCTCCATACACGGCAGGCCTCCGATATCTCTACACACACTCAAATCGATGAGAAGAATACATAATCGACATGTTGAGTTCTCTCCATGTGTCACTTTCTCCAAGGTCAACAAGCACAAATGAGACAAAAAGGAATAACTTTTCCCCTTTTATAAGGTAAATCAAAATTAGGGTTACATGGCGGAATGCCAAAATCGCTTATGGTGTCTCATTTAACTCTGCCAAACATCATTATCAGGAGATGAATCAATTTATCGCATTCAACATAGACCAAAATTTAAAATGCCATTAAATTTATCCAAATCAAATCAAAATTTCAAATTTTTGATTCATCTCCCGAGGGGGCATTATCAACATCGTTTATCAAATTTGGGGCACAACATAAAAATTCATCATAACTAAATCAAAATGACACATCATTTTCTTTGAATCAACATGTGCACACACGTCACTTCAAAGAGGGGCAAAATGTAGACGTATAAAAATGACCATATTCCTAAATGAATATTTTATGTTCATTCCTCTATTTTAGTTAAATCTAATTTAACTAAATCACCCACATTCCTCTATTTAATTAAGTAAATTATTCAATTTATTTAGTTAAATTCACTAGAACCTTTTGCACCATTTAATTGAACAAATCGTTTTATTTAATTAAACCCCTTTCTATCTACTTTTAATTAAATTTACATTTAATTAATAGTCCATCCCAAATTAAATAAATCTAATTTATTCAATTCCCAAATTGCAACCACAATTGAAATAAATTAATTTTATTTTAATTAAATCCTATTATTCCTCACCCACTTACATTTTCCTACATCTCCCACTTGCCTTCTAAAGCCCCTTCCTAAATTCTTCTAGATTCTTCTAATCGTAATCAATTAGCCCAAACCTATTCATTATCCCCTTTCCCTAAATTTGAGGAGGTCACTTCTCAAATTTGGAGTAAAGTCTTCAAAATGCATTAAAGCCTTTATCCATTCAACAAGCTAACTTGTTGAATGCCCCCAAATTTGGAAGGACTCTTACAAATTTGTCCCCAAAGTCTTCAAACCATTAATGGTTAACTAACCCTTTGTTGCATGGTTAGAGACTTTTTGACTAACTCAACCTCCATCTAACCCAAGGGTCTCATCACACATTTATTGCTTTGACCATGGTTATCTCTTTAACCTTTGCACAAGAGTTTACCCCTTGGGTAAAAGATTTATCCATTGGATAACCCTAACCTAACCTTAACCCTTACCTTCTAAGGTAACCATGAGGTCTTCTCAAGCATTTAATGCTTCTTACCTCTCCTCTCAACCAGCCTTATATTGACAATTTTCACCATTTCATTGGTGAAAATTGAAAACATGGATTGACAACTTTCAATCTTGACCCTTGATCAACTCTTTCAATCTTGACCATCCATTGCCCTATTTTTGCTATAAATAGAGCTCTCCTTCCTTCATTTTATGGATCCATGCAAGCTTTTAGTATTTCATTTATGCTCAATTTTATCAATACATCTAGTCTCTCTTTGCAATAGGAATTAATCTAATAAGCATTTTAGACTATTTCCTTTATCATTAGCTTAAATCATTAACTAGTATATCATGTTAGGATAGTATTTATACTAACCCTGTCATCTTATAATCTAGTTTAAATCATTTGTAGAATCATGAATAAATAGGATGCATTCATGTTAAAATCAATCAAAAGCATCCCTCGTTCTTGCATTTGTCATCCCTAAACCACTTTGCTCAATGATCTGAGAGCAAAGGCATTGGTTTGAGGGACCTTGTGAGATAGAGAACCATGGAACCAACCTTGGGAAGTTGAGTCATTCTTTATGACTCCATAACTTGCACCAAGAAGTCCTGTGGGTGTGTGAGCAAGCCTCTTTGAGCTTCTTACTTTTCACATTTTAAGTTTCATCGACCCGCTTTCCCCACATACAATGTGTTATGTGGTTTTTTGGCCAACCCAAAATTGATCCAATTTGATGTTGCAGATATGATTTTATCATTTGGGAGATTGATGGTTATATGGGAAATGTGTATGAGTGATTGTGCGTAGTGTTAGGATTCCCAAAGATACTGAGAGGGGGGGGGGGGGGGTGAATCAGTGTCTAATCGGTTAATGGAATTTCTAAACTTATTAAATGAATTGCATGCCAAAATAGTGTACCGGTAAACTAGAATTACTACAGTAAATAAGAACAATAAAAACAACATAGAAAGCACACCATAACACAATATTTTTAACAAGGAAAAACGGTGTGGGAAAAACCTCGGTGGGATGTGTGACCCACAATATTTGCTCACTGGCCAATAAGTGAATATTACTGATACGATAGGGGCCTACACATGCAGGAAGGCCAACTGCCTAAAGCTCACTACTTAAATACAACAAGGAAGTCTCACTAACTTACAAAAGTGGATTATGTAAATCCAATGTCATGTACTGTTTCAGTTCAGCATCTGCTATGCCAGGTTCAGTACCGGTTTAAGCTCTTGCAATAATCATAAACCTTATTCCACAATCTGCCTTAATATTCGCACATATTATCCATTTCACATATTTTTCTTATTTTCAAATGTTCTACAAGATCTCATACTTATATATGAGCCTTATTACAATACGCCCTTTCGGCTTACAAAATTATTTTACAATTAAATACAAAATACAATAAACAAAAATCCTGTTGGTCAGGGTGCCAGTAAACATCTTTGCCGTTGCTGATGCCGGTGTCTATGCCTGTGCCAGTGTCTGCCGGTGCCATAGGATTGTAAGGTTGCCATCAATGACAATACCTTCAATCACTTACAATTTCTCATTGGAGTGTGCATTTTCCAACAATCTCCCCCTTTGGCATTGATGGCAACACTCATGAGAAAAAGCCAAAAAGTATATCCAAAAGTGTTGTCCAAAACCGTCTTACCAAAACTGTCAAAACTGTGTGCTCCCCCTGAGAAGATGATCTCTTCTGTCATACAAATTTCTCATCCTTATTCCTTTTTCTCATCCTCACTACTCCCCCTTTGGCACCAATGACAAAGGTTGTCATTCAATGTCAATTGAGTGTAGTTCCTGTTATGATCCCTGTAACCGTGGGTTATAAAAGCAACATTCAGACTGTTGTAGAATATTTCACTATCCTTTAGTGTTGCTTTAGTCCTTTGGATTGTACCGATGAGTAAGTGCATTTTCTTTTCTGGTGTCTTAAGTCCTAGAACAAGAGCCTCAAAAATCTCTTTTCTCAAAGAGATGAGGATATCTAGTTTAGGACCTAGTCTGCACTTCAGTTCCTTTGCCTTAAACCTTAATCTTTCTTTATCTTTTTCAAATTTTTTCAGTTTTCTCTTCAAAGCCAGTAATTTCCGGTTCTACTACCGATATAGAATCTGATGAACCTATTAAATTGTCAGCAATATCATTGATTTTCTTTTGAGCTCTGCTGATCTCTTTATCTATATCCTCTATCAAAATGTTTGTCTTACATGTGTCTCTGTACAGTTTCTTGAAGTCCAAAATTGTCTTGCCTAGTACCGGTAATAATGTATCCATATGTTCCTTATTCTTCTTGACTGTCTCCTCAAAGAATTTTTCCTTCTCTTTATTCATTTTCTCTCTGAAAGTCTCCTCATTGATTTGATCAATTGTTAGAAGATTGTCGGTTATGTACTTAGACAATGTGTCTGATTGGCCTAAGGAATCTTTATTCTCCATGTTGCACTTGGGTGCAATCATCTTCAAAATTGGTATGGTATCATCAATGGCCTTATATGCTAGTGCATTACAATCTGTTATTTTCTTGATTGAATCGAATAATACCTTTGTCACATTAGTTGGTCTAAATTCAGTTATGGAGGTTCCAGATGACTGTCCAACCACCTTCACAATTTGTAATTTGTCGGTGGTAGTAATAGCTTTGCTTTCTTCTTTCTCTGGAGGGTCAGTTTGTGTCTACATTTCAGCTACCAAAGGTTTGGGTTTTTCAGTTGTAGCCGGTGGCACTCTCTCTGTATGTACCTGTGAATGAACCTATTGATCTACCTATTTTTCTGATGGTGCCTCTGATGATTTTACAGTGGTATCCACTGCCGGTTTTTCTGTTTGCATCTTAGTACAGTCCATTGCTGATGACTCAGTAGGATTTTCTGTAGCCGGTATCCCATATGTTGGTTTTTCAATGTTATCAGTCACTATTCCAGTAACCAAGGGATCAAATGATTTTTTAGTTTGTTTCTCATTCCCAATTTCAACGTTTCCAACTGTATCCCCAATATTTGTTTCAACTGTAATGTCTTCTACCGATGGCTCAGTTGCCACATCTCTCTTCTCACTTGTTTCCTTATCAACCACAAAGTTGAATTCCCATGTGTCGATATTAATTATGTACAACACCTCTTAGTCAGGATTTGTGTCCTCATGTGGTGTTTCCATACTCTTTGTTACCGGTGGTGAGTCAATAGTTTGTGCCGGTGGAGTATCAGAAGGAGGTGGGGGTAAGTTATCTGTTATCTTTATGCTCAGAGGACCACCGACTTTTCCTTTCCCTTTATCGTTATCCTTTTGGTAGACTTTAAAAGTCTTTGGTCTCTTAAGCTCTTCTTGTTTCTCTTTCTCAACAAAGAATATATCCCACTTGTCTGCAGTTTCTTCTGATATCTCATTAACTCTGCTAGCCATTAGTGCTACATGTCGGTGATTGGTTGAAAATACTGTCTGGTTAGCCTCACTTATTAATTCATCCATCTCTTGTGTTGAGTTCACTGGGTGAACTGCAAATAGTTTTTCTATCTTGATCTTTTTATCCAATTCAACAATAGCTACCCTTCTTGCTTTTAACCTTCTATACAAGTCATTGGGTATATCATCTACAACTTCCATCAAGAATTTCTTATAGATATCAAGGTGTAAGATAACACTATTTTCTATGCTTTCTTTTTCATCATTTGAAAGTGTGTTATACAACTTGCTGATATTTGACAATTTGCCATCTTCAATTATCTCATTCAAAAGTTTGTCTAAAGGAGGGACAACTTGTTTTACTTTCCTTTTCTTTGGTGTCAACTTCCTTTCCGGAGGCCTAACTGTCTGTTGTTTATGTCTTGTTCTCTTTGGTGCAGGAGAGGGTACTGGTAAGGGTTTTCTTTTCCTTACTACCCTTTTAAATTCTGCTGGTATTTCACTATTAGAGGAGGTAGCAACTGGTGAAAGATGTGTTTCCGGTTGTAGTCCTTCCAATTCACTCTCCTTAATACCAGTTTTATTCAATACATCTTCCTTGATTGCTTTTGCCTGCCTTGTTCCTTTTCTAACTATCTGTTCAGTTTTCTTTATTCTTTTCTGAGATTGAATACCGCTTTCAATTGTTTCCGCATTTCCAAATACTTTTTCTGTTGGTTCTTTAGGAGCTTCTAGGAGGGCTTTTGCATAAGTTTCAATTATGTTGTCATCTACCTCATATCCCATTTCTATAACCCAAATAGTCCTTGGGACTACTGCCTTCATCCAAATCTTATCCTTCTTTATCACAAAGCATATCTCCTTTTGATATTTGTCAACAATAGCTTGAGATAGCCTTATTCTTGTTTTCATTTTAGCCTTTAATGCCTAAAAAAATGTTCATTTATGTTCTTTTCACTATCATCTCCCATGTTGTTTAGTATGTCCATAAGTTGTTTTCCTACCAGGATGTCAAAACCAAAATCCTTTCTACCAATACCGGGTACTTCCTTGGTAATATACAACATTAAACACACAAGTAAGTTGCCAAATCTGAAAGTCCCTTTCTTATCACCTTTGATCTTCTTCAGATTGTCTATCAGTTCATCCTTCAACCATTCGCATAAGTCAATCTTTTTATTGTTGTTTACCATGTCATAGGCACTCTTGATACATAAGCTAGAAACAGAGTTTAGTCTGTTGGCATGTGTAACTTTGTATCCAATAATCATGCGGATGAACCTTACATTGATATCCTTTACATCATTTACTCTCAAGGATCTTTTGTCAAAGGTTGCACTGGTTAGGGTCATTATAGTGTCATTTGGAACCTTTTTAGTCTTGTCAAGCCTGCTACCGGTAGAAGGTAAGCCTGTCACTGCCCTAACTGCCTCTT
The DNA here is from genome assembly GCF_030272615.1 of Cryptomeria japonica. Lineage (NCBI taxonomy): Eukaryota > Viridiplantae > Streptophyta > Pinopsida > Cupressales > Cupressaceae > Cryptomeria > Cryptomeria japonica. Next base: position 274,959,842 of record NC_081408.1, on the reverse strand, counting down.
TGGTTATCTTGTGAATTGAATCCAACCAAAAGAACTCCCCATGAACTCTTCTTAACACAATCCTTATAACATCCTTGGGAAAATCAGGAATACTAAGAATTTCCACAAAACCTAGGGTTTCAACTATCTTATGTTTCGGTTTAACATTTCCATTTTCACCACATATAACAGTCCTATACATGTTCTTAATTTTATCATCTCCTAGTTCTTCTATATGACAATGTATGTAGATTCTAGGATCCTTAGCATATACAACTCCTTTAGGTATTTTTGAGAATGCTCCTAGGGTATCATCTTTCTTTGCAATTTCGGGAATAATCTTAAATACGGGTCTAGGGTGCTTAACAACTTCGATTATAGTAGGGTTTGCAATGAATTTAGGTGCAGAGGAGGAAGCCATTGTTATAAATACCTTAATCTGCCTTTAGGTAAGAGTGCTTGAATGATTTGCTTCACTTCTCGCTATGGATGCCTTCGCTCAGGATTTTTCATGCTCGCAGGAAATTTAAATGCTTGGTGAATGAAAAAAATACTTGCTTTATAATATCATTTCCATCAACTACCACATTTAATGCCTGTCGGTTAAGTGAAACTTAACACATCTTCCGGTAAAGAAGTATTTCAACTTCTCACCATCAACTGAGGGCAAATTAGCATGTTTTTCAATTCGTTGTCATAGCCCCTAAAGGTTTCTTTTCAGTTAGATGAAGGATCTCCTGTCGGTGGAGTGATACTCTATTCTATCGGTGAAGGAATAGCTTCTTTAACATTCATATCTAATTTTCTGATCCATTGTTTTGAAAATTATTGCTTTACCTCTTCAACCTTTTCTTTACCTTTCAAACCGGGTCCTTTGTTAATTGCCGGTGATGCCTTACTTCTACAAAATTTTGCAATATGCCCAATTTTGTTACAAGCATAACAAGTCACATTGTTTTTCTGAATAGCTTTTCCATATCCTATGTCGGTATGTGTTTTGCATTGATTAGATAGGTGTCCAAATCTTCCACAAACATAACATCTTACATTCATTCTACAATTTTCCAAGTTATGACCAACTTTATTGCATTTAGAACATTGATCGGTGGGTGCATTGGTGTTCTGATAGTTTCTAGATCTACACTGATTTTCTCTATGACCATACTTGTTACAGTTAAAGCATTTTCCATTAAATTTGTAGGCATTAGGCTGTCTTACAGGTTTACTGTGATCATGATTGTTTGCAGTACCAGAGCTTTCACCAACTTCAAAGCCAAGGCCATTTGTATCTCCATTAGGTTTTTGATTTTTCAACATGTCATCAAGTTCCTCTGAGCTTTTATTGAATTTCTCCTTGTGTTGATTTTCAGTAGCCAACTCATTTTCTAAGAAATCTTTTTGTCTCATGAGTTCAGTTTTGTCATGCTCCAAGTGAATTATATATGTCTTCAAAATATCATTTTCATGACTGAGTCTTAGATTTTCATTTCTAGCATCATTGATTCTTCTATCCAAGTCATCTTCATTCTTCTTTCGGTCTTCAAAGTCTTTGCAAAACCTCATAGTCATATCTTGCATCTCATTCTTCATTGTACTGTTTTCTTGTCTCAGTTTGTTCACAAGGTCATTAAGAGTTTCTTTTTCATCATCATCACTCTGCATCTTCTCAGAAAGTTCTCTTCTTTTGTTCATAGCAATAGTGAGATTTCCTTGAAGTCCCTGAATGATTTCCTGTGCAGCCTTCAGATCATCTTCAAGTTTCATATTTTTCAATTTTTTTGCATCATAGTTTGAAAGAGTTGTTTCCAATTGCTTTCTCAAATTTTCCATCTCTACCGGTGTCAGAATCTTCCTCAAGCTGTTAGGATTTTGAAAATAGAAGACCAGGCTCTGATACCAATTGTTAGGATTCCCAAAGATACTGAGAGGTGGGGGGGGTGAATCAGTATCTAACTGGTTAATGGAATTTCTAAACTTATTAAATGAATTGCATGCCAAAATAGTGTACTGGTAAACCCGAATTAATGTAGTAAATAAGAAGAATAAACACAACATAGAAAGCACACCATAACACAATATTTTTTACAAGGAAACCCGGTGTGGGAAATACCTCAGTGGGATTTGTGACCCACAATATTCGTTCACTGGCCAATAAGTGAATATTACTGATACGATAGGGGCCTACACATGCAGGAAGGCCAACTACCTAAAGGTCACTGCTTAAATACAAAAAGGAAGTCTCACTAACTTACAAAAGTGGATTATGTAAATCCAACGTCATGTACTACTTCAGTTCAACATCTGCTATGCCAGGTTCAGTACCGGTTTAAGCTCTTGCAATAATCATAAACCTTATTCCACAATCTGCCTTAATATTCACACACATTATCCATCTCGCATATTTTTCTTATTTTCAAATGTTATACAAGATCTCATACTTATATATGAGCCTTATTACAATACGCCTTGTCGGCTTACAAAAAGATTTTACAATTAAATACAAAATACAATAAATAAAAATCCTATCGGCCAGGGAGCCGATAAACATCTTTGCTGCTACCGGTACCAGTGTCTACCGGTGCCACAGGATTGTAAGGTTTCCATCAATGAAAATACCTTCAATCACCTACAATTTCTCATTGGAGTGTGCATTTTCGAACACGCAGTTACATGTGCATGACTAGAAGATTATTGCTCTGGTATATTTCATAATATCAAAATAGAGTAGAGTAGAAGAGTGTGATCATGTGTTTTGTGCTTAACTGGAACTATACTCAAGCATTTGTTGATTCTATTAAATAGTTCAAACTCTCTTGTATCTCTTATAATCATTTTGTAAGGCAGTGAGCTTTCCGAGTTGTAGCCCTTATTGTAAACTTTGAGTAGTGAGCTCTAGGCAATGTGTCTAAATGCATGTGCATTCCCCTTTTGTAATATTTCTATACTTCTAACATAGTATATTAATATTGTGGGTTTGAATCCCATTATTGTTTTTTACCCTTAACCGGGTTTCCATGTAAAAATATTGATGTTATGGTGTTGTTGAACTTGACTTTGTGGTTCTGTACTTTGTTTTTATTCATTTGCATTAAGTGGTTGAAAAATCGGGTTATTAAAGTTAAAATTGTTGAACATTGATTCACCCCCCCTCTCAGTGTTCCCTTGTTTCCAAAAATTGGTATTAGAGCCTATTTCCTTGGAAGGAGCCCAATAGCTTGAGGGAGATTCGGGAAGGTATTTTAATGGATTCTAGTGGTCTTAGAGAATAGCTACTTGTTGCACTTGACGATCTTGATCAATCCAAAGCTAAAGTCCAAAAATTGGAAATAAATCTCAAGGATGCTAGAAATTTCATTCAAACATTAAAGGAGCAACTGAGTAAGTCCAAGGAAAAGAGAAAGGAGCTTGTTTATCAGCTTCAGAAGAAAGAAATTCAAAGCATTAGTGAAGAAGCCCTGAAGGAAAAGACAAAAGAATGTGACAAACTTGCTAGAGTTAATGGACTTCAAAAAAATGAAATGGAAGCCATTGTGATGAAATTGACAAAGGAGATTGAAGAAAGGAAAAAAAATGAGGAAAAGCTTGCTTAGTCCTTGAAAGACAAATCTGAAGAATGCTGTAGACTTGAGAATGAGAATGGATAGTTGATAAGTGACCTTTAAAATGCTAGAGAACCTGAGGAAGATCTTGGAAAGAAGGTCCTCCTTCTCAAATATGATCTTGATGTTGCAAATGAGTACAAGGAGAAGTTCCAGATCAGCTCAGCCAGACTACATGAGATGTTTACAAGTCAGAAGAATCCCAATGATACACAAGGCCTTGGATTTGAGAAAGGTGAAAGTTCCAAGTCAAGACAAAAGAAAAATAACTCAAGAAGGCCTCCGGTAAGAAAACCTAATGCTCATAAATTCAATGGTGACTATTTTGTTTGCAATAAATTTGGTCATATGGCTAGTCAGTGAAGAAATAGGATGATCAATAATGGTCTATCTTTTACAGGTCAATGTTTCAAATGTAGTAAGTATGGTCATAAGGCAAATGTATGCAAAAGTATGATGAATAACTTTCAAAATAGGAGAAATGTCAAATGTTATGCATGTGGTATATTTAGACATGTTGCTAATTAGTGTAGATCAAGAAGAAATTGTTGGATATTACTGCTTCTAGGATATGTTATTGTCATTGATGTCAACATATTCTCGTGTTTTGGTGTTCTAGTGATTGCAGAGAGTTAAGTTGGTATTTGATCCATTGTGCTCTGGTATGATTATATCTTTGGTGGTAGATTTGGGAGAGTGTTTGGGATATTTGTTTGTATCTTTAATTTAGATGGTTCATGATTTGGTGCTCCACACGTTATCTTTCTAATCCCAGTTGTTGCTATTAGGTGTTCTTGACTATCAATGTATTGATCGATGGAGATTTGATTAAGTGGTGTTTGTGCAGCTATTGCAGATGGTTTTAATGTGCTTTTTGATGTTTCCTAAATTGTGTCCTAATTTATTTACTGGTCTGCATCAATCATTATGCATGTTATTGAGGATCTTATGGGTCCGGTGATTTTTTTGTGTTAAGCGAATTTTTTTGGTGGTGTAGCATGTTGTGGTTGATCTTGGTGGGATTTCTGGTGGTGTTGCATGTTCGAGGATTTGATTTGGGTCCATGCTATGTTGTCTATGATATTTTATTGGTCTGGTGGTTGATTTATGTATCCTGTGATGTAATTTTGTAATTAGGTCTTGAGGGTTGAACCGACCTTGTAGTCAAGGTTGAAGATTTCTATAAATAACTATTATTTGTAGATCAATGATGTATGGGAGTTGTTTCTGCATTATTAGAGAGTGGTGTATGTGCAAATAAGTAAACTCATCATTCAATGTGGAGTATTGAGAAGAAAGTATTGCAGGGCAAAGAAATGAGCTTAAGTAGAACCGTCATCAGGAATTTTGAGATGCTATTCTTTCAATTCATCTTAACCGGATTGTAGTCTGAATTTTATTGTAAGGTAGTGAACCTTCCCTGAGGGTTGTAGCCTTTTAGGTCATTATATTTTAAGCAGTGATCTCTAGGCAGTGTGCCTGAATGCATGTGCATTCCCCACTGTAATATTTACACATACTACTGTAGAGTATCATCTTATTGTGGGTAGGTTCCCACCATGGTTTTCCCCTTAACCAGGTTTTTCACATCAAAAATCTTGGTGTTATGTGTGTTTCTATTATTGTGTTTATTCTTGTTCTTGCTATAGTTGATCAGATCTAAATTTGTGCTTAAATTTTCTAATCTAGTGAAAACTGATTCACTCCCCCCTCCTCTCAGTTTTCCTTCATTGTTTTTGCCAGCAATTGGTATCAGAGAAAGATCCTCTAGAAGAAGATTGACTTCTTGAGGAGATATGGGATGACAACCTATGTTTTCAAGAAAGAGAGTCTAAGATTTGATGGAAACAATTACACTATATGGAAGGACTATATGGAGTGTCACTTGAAGTGTCTTGGAGATAATTATTGGAAGATTATAAAGAATACCTACAATGTTCCTTAGAATAGTCCAGTTACTATAGCTAAGATCAAGGATGTTGAACATAAAATAATAGATAAAGAAGCATTGTTGAGTGCTTTGACCGATTCAAAGATGACTGATGTGATGGGTTTGTAGACTGGACATGAGATCTGGGAAAAGTTAGAGACCTTGTATGAAGGAGATAAACATGCCAAAGTTGCTAAATTCCAGAGTTTGAATAGAAAGTATGAGATGTTGAAGATGGGAGAAGATGAGAACATGTAACCCTTTATGGCTAAGGTGAATAGACTTGTTATGAGCATCAGATGTGCTGGTGGAACTCTTGAAGAAGATGAGATTGTTGATAAAGTGTTGAGATCTTTGCCTCCTTACAAATCTAAAGTTGTTTCTATTGATGAGATCTGAATAGTAACTACTGTGACAAGAGATATGCTAGTTGTTAAGCTTGTTGCTTTTGAGTTGAGTGAATTTGGAGAATCACATGGTAAAATTGAGACCACATTTAAAGCTACTATATCCGGGAAGAAGAAGTATGATCCAGAAGAGAGTTCATGTAGGGTTTCTAGATAAGAAAGAGAAATGAGAGAGATGGAAGAACAAGAAAGAGAGTTAGATGAGATTGACACACTTATTGCTCAGAGATTGTCCAAGGGAGCCGGTAAGTATGATGGAAAGTTACCTTTGAAATGTTTCTCTTATAATAAGAGGAAATTTTTCTTCTAGGTGTCCTGAAAGAATGTCAAGGTATGATAATCATGGTAAATTTGAAAGGCATGATATATCTGATAAGCAGAAGCATGACAAGTCTGATAAGCCCTATAAGCCTAACTGAAAGTACAAATATTAGAAGAGATGTTATTATGCTGCTGATGAAGATGTGGCAGATAAAGAATCTGAGAATGGGAATTTAGAAGAGGAATTTTTATTTATTGCTATCAAGGAAGATGATCTGGTACCAGTGAATTCTACAAGCTGCATTGTTGAGGAGAAAGCTTTGGCTCCTAAGATTAAAGAGAAATATTAATGGGTAATTGAAAATGGTTGTTCACATCATATGACAGGTGATAAAAGAAAATTTGTGAATATGGATAAGTATGATGGTGGTATAGTGAGATTTGGAGATGATAAAGCTTGTGTGATTCGTGGTAGAGGTTCTATTTCCTTTGATGGTAAGCATAATATTGATGATTTTTTTATATGTTGAAGGATTAAAGCATAATATTTTGAGTGTTGGACAGATGGTTGATAAGGGATATGATTTGCAATTCAAGAATGGTAAATACAAGCTTCTAAATTCCTCCAATATAGAGATTGCATTAGGGACTAAGACTAAAGCTAATATATTTCACTTGAATGCTGGTGAGAAAAGTTGTTTGATTGCTCAGATAGATGAAAGATGCTTGAGGCATAGAAGGGTGTGTGATGTCAATTTTGATTGCATAATTAAGATAAGTTCTACTCAAACTATTAGAGATTTGCCTAAAATTGTGAAACCTTCTAATCCGGTATGTAAAGAATATCAGTTGGGAAAGAAAACAATAATTTCATTCAAAAGTAAGCTATATACATCCAATAGTATATTGGATCTTGTGCATATTGATTTGTGTGGTCCTACAAGAGTGAGAAGCATGCAGGGTGACAAATATTTCATGTTGTTGATTGATGACTATTCTAGAATGACGTGTGTTACTTTTCTAAGGGAGAAATCAGAAGCACTGGATAAATTTAAGATATTCAAAGCTAAGGTAGAGACTGAGACATGGTTGAAGCTAAAGTGTCTAAGATCTGACAGAGGAGGAGAATTCACATCCTGTGAGTTTGATTCATTTTGTGAAAGGAATGGAATTAGAAGGAAGTTCTCTGATCCTATAACCCCTCAGTAGAATGGAGTTGATGAAAGGAAGAACAAAACTATTTTGGATGCTACTAGAACTATATTGATTAAAGGAGATGTTGCATAAAGCTTTTGGAGAGAAGTTGTGAGCACTGATGTTTACACATTCAATCAGGTGTATATAAAAGGTGATTCCTGTAAGACTCCTTATGAGCTATGGTTTGGTCATGTTCCTACAGTTAGATATTTCAGAGTTTTTGGAAGCAAATTTTATATCAAAAGAGATGACGATATAGGGAAGTTTGATGCATGAAGTGATGAAGGAATCTTCTTGGGATATTCTACTAAGACCAAAGCCTATCGGTGTTACAAAAAGAGGTTGAAGAAGATAGTGGAAAGCACAAATATGAAGGTTGAAAAATGCCATGGAAATCATATTAGATTATGCGTATATGAGATTAATGACCAAGATGTTATTTCAAAGAATGTGCAGACTAAGATCCTAAAGAAGAATGCTTTGGTAGAGACAATTAATCCGGATATTGCTGTTGTCAGTGAAGATGTTCAAGAACCAGAGAATCAGAACAATCAAAAGACTCCGAATCATTTAGAATATTAGATTATTGGTGATAAAAATAAAGGTGTGATGACTAGGAGAAGGATTGCAGTTGAAGAAATATGTTTGATTTCCAAGATTGAACCTAAAGATGTTGCAGAAGCATGTAAAGATGAGAATTGGATAAAAGCTATAAAAGAAGAGTTGAATCAAATTGAGAAGACTAACACATGGGAGCTTGTTCCGAGACCTAAAGACAAGAATATGATTGACACTAAATGGGTGTTCCAAATAAAACTGAATGAAGTTGGTGAAGTGGTTAGAAACAAAGCAAGATTGGTATGTAAGTGATGTTCTTCGATGGAAGGAATTTATTATGAGGAGAATTTTGCTCCAGTAGCTATAATTGAAGCCGTTAGATTACTTCTTGCATATTTTTCTTATAAGAATTTCAAGGTATATCAGATGGATGTTGAGTTAGCCTTTTTGAATGGTGATTTGGAAGAGGAAGTCTACATTGAACAACCAGATGGGTTTTCATTACAGATGAAGGAGACATGGCGAGTAAACTGAAGAAAGAATTGTATGGACTTAAACAAGCCCCTAGAGCCTGGTATGCTAGATTGGACAAGTATTTGATGAAGTTGGGATTCTATAAAGGTACTGTCGATAGTAATCTATACTTTAAGGTTGATAATGCCAACATTTTGATTGTTGAAGTTTTTGTTGATGACATTATTTTTGGAGGAGATGATGATTTGAGTATGAAGTTTGTTGATGATATATAAAAAGAGTTTGAGATGTCAATGATAGGTGAGATGAAATTCTTCTTAGGATTATAGTTTACATAGACTACTAAAGGCATTTTCATTTCTCAATCTAAGTATGTGAAGGAATTGTTGAAGAAGTTTGGGTTAGATGACTCTAAACCTATTGAAACTTCTATGGTGGCTAGATGCAAGTTGTCTAAGCATGACAAATCTCAGAAAGTTAATCAGACTATGTATAGATCTATGGTTGGTGGACTATTATATTTGGCTTAGACTAGACTAGACATTATGCATGTTGTTTGTCTTTGTGCAAGATTTCAAGACGATCCTAAAGAGAGTCATGTTACTGCTGTGAAGAGGATTTTCAGATACTTGAAGGGGACAATTGACTATGGTTTATGGTATCCAAAGAATGATGATTTCATGTTATGTGCTTATATTGATGCTGATTGGGAATGTAATTTTGATGACTGAAAGAGAACTACCAATGGAGCATTATTTTTGGGAAAGAAGTTGATTTCATGGTCCAGTAAGAAGCAAGATGCTATATCTCTATCTACTGCAGAAGTTGAATACATTATTGCTGCCAGCAACTGTACTCAAGTAGTTTGGATGAAGTAGATGTTGAAGGACATTAGAGTTGTGTATGATGAGCCTACTATTATATACTGTGACAATTCAAGTGCTATTAATATTTCCAAGAATCCGATACTGCACTCTAAAACAAAATGTATATAAATCAAGTATCATTTCTTGAGGGAGAAAGTCAGTGATGAAGAAGTCAAATTGGAATATGTATCTACAAAAGATCAAATTGCAGATATTTTTACGAAGCCTTTGCTTGCAGATATATTTGTATATCTGAGATAAAAGCTAGGGGTCTCTGCCCCTCCTGATGGGAACTAGATGCATGTAGATGCATCAATCCGATGGACTTCATAGTCTTATCTTCTTATTCGGATTGATGAGTTGGTGTTGCTACTCAGTCGGAGTAGTCAGTATATGGATCAAATGTTCAGATCAGTGAGTTTATTCTAAGGAGGAGAGATTATCTTATAAGGGGGAGAGAATAATAATTTGTATTTTTTCTTTGGCATTGCTGTCAAAGGGGGAGAGAAGCATGTGAAAAACCGCCTTATATTTGAAGCTTTGTGTGCATGATCTAAGGAGAAATTGTTGGAGATTGATAGTGTTGATTTATTCCTTTGTATTGATTGCTTTTCACATTCATGTGTTTCCATCAATGCCAAAGGGGGAGATTGTTGGATATTGTTGTTGCTAGTGTTTACACCTAAAAATGGTCTGAAGATAATTAATTAAATACGCAGTTATTTAATTAATAACCCTTCCCAATTAATTGAATTCATAAATAATTTAATTAATTTCCCCATTCAATCTATTTATAAATAAATCTAAGGATTTATTCATTAAATTCATTTCAATAATTCCCCTTTGATTAATTAAGCTAAATTAATTAATCCTCCCCCCATTTTAAATTCACTCTTCTAATCTCATAATTAGTTAAAACAAATCAAATCATGATTTGTTGAAATTAATTATCTTTTCCTAATATTTGAATTTCTAAATTCAAATGTGCAATGAGCACATGGCTCCTAATTTATAACCACCTAACCTAACCACCCTCTAACCTAACTCATTCTATCTAATCCTGGGTTTAACTAACCCTATCCTATCTTACACATCCTAACCTCTTTTATCCTAAAGTTCTTCAATCTTAACCCTTGATATCTTCATATCAAATCTGGACCATCGTTTCCTACCACCTCATCTTTGGCCTTGGAATTCCTATAAATACCCCTTTTTTTTGAATAATAAAGATCCCTTTCATTCATAGTTTTAGCATCATTACTATAGGAAATTTTATCTCAATCAACTAGCATAATTAGCATCTTTTATTAATCATGCATACAATCATGTATCTCATATCATTTTGGATTAATCTAGCTTATTTTGTTAATCATGCATTCATCTAGTTTGCATTCATATAGATTAAATCCTCCGTCTTGGTGTAGTCAAGTCACTGGTATTTCTTAGACAAATCTGAGAGCATATCTATACTCGCATATTTTAGGAGGCAATAGGTCAATTTTTCATGGTTTTACATTTATTGATTTTGATCAACTAACCATGCATGTAATGATCTATTGAGTGTTTGTGTTGCAGATGCAGATTCCAGATTTCATGCAAACATTAATTGGTGGCCACCGTGGGGCCCTAAACTCAATTTTTGGCCTTGCAGATCATCAAATTCTCATCCTTAAAGATTTTATCCATACATTCTATAGAATCTCATATGACATTACTTGTTTCATAGTACGATATTCTTTTCTTTGTCGTATGGTTAGGTGAGAATTCTCCTATGACTAGGTTTGAAAGCTCGTACGAGTTTTTGCTTTGTCATATCAGAAACATATTGCATTTTAGGGTTTTTTTAATTAAATTTTGATGATGCTAATGCTAACCTTGATTTGTTTTGAGATTTTTCATAGCCTAACCAGTTTTTGCAAGAGATTTTTCCAAGAACATGCTTGTCGCTCAAAAACAATATGACTATTGATTCATTTTTTTTTGTAGGTTGCCTGAGGAGATTTGACTAAACTTTGTGTATTCTTAAGTTTTCTAGGCACTTAAATTATGATATGGTAAATGAACAAATCTATTTTTCATGTTTGAGAAGAGTTTAAAAGGTAGGAGAGTATGCTCTTGTCTATATAGAGAATCATAAATCTCAACCTTTGAAGCTTTTCAAGTTTGAGATTTGTGTTCCTTTAGTGAGCCTGTCATAGTGGGAAAAAGTAATCACCCTGTGAGAACGAACCAAGTGAGTACAACTAGACCTAAGCATTCTGACTCACTATAATAAATAGGTTTATCGGGATTAAAGTCTCGGAGGACAGAGTTATTTGAGTTTTCTCTTTGAGATCTCTCATATTGGGCATTTTGTAGGGCCTCATGGTCTCAATCACACTTGCGTGACTACATCTTGTTTTGGTACCTTATCGGGCTATAGGCCTCAATCACGCTTGCGCGACTTCAAGGGGTAATTTTGAATGGAAATCCTTATTAAGAACTTTAAGATAGAAGCTACTCGGTTCACCTCCGAAAGGGGGATAATCTTTGTGCAAGAGAAATAGTAACTCTCCCAAGATACTTGCCATATCTTGCCCCCATTAGCATTTGGAGTTGGCTAATATGACATTGAGAAACCATTGCGTGAGACTCAACAGCCATATTCTAATTAGCTATTGGGTGTGTACTTGATTCTGCAAGCAAAGGTTTTCTCTCTCAGCCAACTTCCTCAAGATTAGCATGATGTGCTTGAGGTTACTTTGCATCTAGCATGTTTGCTATGTTTTTGCCCTTGAAATAGAAAATGAAATACTGAAACTGGAGAAAATAATCAAGACATCAAAATCATTGGCCAAAACTCTGTTCTTGCTAGAAACTCGTCCCTGTCCAGTCCTGTGTTGTACGCGTCTTATAGTTTGTCATTCTAGTCTCTAAGAATTATCGTCTGGTTCACCCTAAACTATCATATGAATCTTCTAGTTTGTCATTCTAGTTTTTGAGAATTATCGTCTGGTTCATCTGAAACTATCATATGAGTTTCCATTTTGTCGTTCTTGTTTTTGAGAATTATCATCTGGTTCATCCTAAATTGTTGTATGAGTACAGGTATCAACTTGTACGAGATTTTCATTTTGTCATCTGGCAGTCACTAAATTATCATCTGTATTACAATCTTTTGTTGTATGAGACTCTATTCTCATTAGTCTATAAACCTGTGTTTTTGTATGCCTTTTTGGATCTGTCCTACTTGCCTAATCAGTCTACAGTGAGCATATACCTCGTATTTTCCATCCTGTGCATAGGTTGTCTTCTTGGGTCACTAGGTCAAGCTATCTTGTATCAAAACAAATTCAAGACTAGACATGCTAAGGGTTTCAAGTATTCATTTCCAACAACTTCAAGATCTAACATCTCAAAGTGCATCATCACATTTTCTTTGATAAAATGATCATTCAAACATAGTTTCTCATCATGATCTATCATCCTTTATCACGAAACTACAACCCTTTGATCAGATTAACCTCATTCTCTATCATAGGATATATTATTCCTATTGAGCTTGGTCATATCAAAAATCACAAAATTTGCACTCCAAACTAAGATTGAAAAACTTGCAAACTCACAAATACTTGGATGACCATTTCGTGTCTTATCAATCTATCATATTTACGTCATCAATTGATCACTTATTGGGGTACATTATATAAAATTGAAACCTCACAAAAAATTCAGAACACGTGTATTCCCATTTTAGCCAGGGCCTAGAGATGAAAGATGAAAGAAATAGAAATAGAAACACTTGAAATGGTAGAAGATCATGAGGAAATGACACATGGAAATGAAATACAAGAAGAAGAGATAAAAGATCAACACATCAAATAAATTAAACTAGATCCTAAATTTGATAAATTCATGGAGAAAATATTGGAGGGTGAAAAAGAAAAATACTTCCTAATGTTAGCAAAATCTGGTGCTACACTCCCCCAAAATTTTGACATAAACAATTTAAGACCAAGGGGAGGATCAAGTGACACTTACAATGACAATGAAGAAAACAAAAAAAAAATCAATCGCAAAAAGGATGACACAAGAATTCCTGATGATACAAAAACTCATGAGGACGCACAAAGAACTAATGAGGATGCATGAATAACTAATGATGACACAAGAACCAATGAGTACACACGAAGACCTAATGATGACACAAGAAGGGATCATGATGATACAAGAAGGGATCGTGATGATACAAGGATAAAATCATGTCGATGATCCTCTCTTAGCTCTCACGCAGCAGATACAAATGCTTCAAACACAAATTCAAGATATACAAAGGGGAACTACTATGAGGTATTCACTTCAAGAAATTTGTCCTTATCTATTTGACAGATGTATCAGCATGATACCTTTTCCTACAAATTGTGAAACTCCTAGATATGATAAATATAATGGAAGCTCTGATCCCCAAGATCATATAAGAGAATTTTGCACGATGAGCATGGAGTTCACACACGAAGACACATACTTAATGAGGTTATTTCCAAAGAGCTTAAGTGGACAAGCTATGGAATGGCTCTCAAAACTTCCACCCGAAATTAGATCATTCTCAGAATTGGTGGACAAGTTTGTTTCACAATACTCTTACAACACACAACATGATGTCACAATGCTAGACTTGTGTAACACCAAACAAAAGAGTGGATAACCTTTCATGACATTTCTACAGAGATGGAGATGATTAGCTGCACAGTATCCTTGTACGGTGCCAGAATATGAAAAGATGGACATATTCTTTGACAATATAAACACACAAATGAGTTATAACCTAAAAATGCAATGCCATTCAAGTTTTGAAAAGATGATTAATAATGGAATCAAGATGGAGGAAGCTATGGTAAAGAAGGGAGAGTTGAAGATATATAAAGAAGGAGTTAATCCTCCTCCCAACAACAATACCAAAAATGATAAACCCAAATTTTGGAATAGAAATCAAAAAATCATCAATGATGGGTAGTGTATAATAATAATGTGAAACCAAAGAAACCAGTTTTCAATCTATCAAATCACACAGCAACAGTTCAACAAGATAATAATCAACCAAAATAATCTTTTAACAATTTCTTTCGCAGGAAATTTATTAACGTTGGTGAACCACTTGGGTCAGCCTTAAAGATACTTTTTGCAAACAAATTGATTACCTTTCCAGAAGAAAGAAAATTTGAACCCAAGGTAAAACCTACTTGGTGGAATGACAACCATTATTGTGAGTTCCATCGAAACAAAGCACACCTAATAGATGATTGTCAGCGATTAAAACATGTCATCCAAGATTTGATTGACAATGGCATCATAACTGTGGATGGGCATAAGACAATCGAATCACACAACTTTAAAAACTCCACTTCCTAATTATGAGAAGGGTGAATCATCAGAAGTGTATAATGGCAAGGGTAAAGCAAAAGTGAACTATGATCATACTTATGATAACGTGGTTAATGTGATTATGGTCAAAGAGAAACAACAACAAGAACCCGCTCATGCTATCACAAGAAGAAAAGCCACAGTTGTTTTGTCGGGTCCTACAACTAACACGTCATCCACTTCAAAAAAATATAGTCTATTGGATCAATTATAGAAAACTCCCACACAAATATCAATTTTAGAACTTTTAAAACTTTCACCCGCACAAAGAAATCTTAGAAAGAGCGCTAGTAGATACGACGGTATCTAAAGATCTTGATGCAGATCAATTCCAAACAATGGTGGGACACCTCACAACTCCTCATTGCTTATCATTCATAGAAGAAGATGATATGTCTTTACAACATCCCCATAACACTCCATTGCATATTGAAGTCCTTATTCATAAAACACACATTAAAAGTGTCCTAATAGATGGAGGAGCTGGCTTGAATATTTTCTCATTAAGTCTTGTTAGTGCTTTAGGTTATTCTAAAGATGCAGTTGATCCCTATAAAAAGATTACAATCAAAGCATATGATGAAGAAGAGCATTCCTCCAAAGGAATTGTGGTATTACCCATCAGAGTAGGACCCTTGTAGAAAGATACAACATGACAAGTCCTAGACCCAGATTTATCATACAACATACTTTTGGAAAGACCATAGATTCATGAAATACAGGCTATTCCTTCAACTTATCACTAGTGTTTAATGTTTCCGTGTAATGGGCAAGAAATCACAATTTCAGCAGACTCAAATCTATTCTAGTATTGTAGTAATTTGAAACTAGCACAAGAGGTCATTGTTTTGCATAGTAGAGAGACATTGTCTTCAAGCACACAATCAAAGGACAAATTATTTTCCTTAATCTTGTCAAGTTTTGAAAAATAGATACAACTAAGGGATTGAGGGAATGGAGAATATTCACTGTCATAGTTACCACTTTCTCCTAAATCTTATGGTAAACCATCAAACTCAAAACAACAACCAATTGTAAAACCTCTTCCAATATTTGATGGATAATTTGTTAGTGCTGTGATATTATGTGAGGAAATAGAGGACAAAGATGTGCTACAATGGCTATATAAAGATGAATAAATTCAACAAAACATTAATAATGTCAGAATACCCACATAAAAATATGGAAAAGGATTTAACATTCTTCAAAAAATGGGATACACTAGAATAGGTCCTGTAAGAAAAATAAAAGAAGGTATCTCAGATACCGTACAATCTCATACTCGACAGGCTACAAACAAATTAGGCTTAGGGTATGCACAAGTTACTCCATAAGAAGAAACATCTTCTAGGCAACAAAAAGATGAACATGGAAAAATACAAGAGCAACTTGCAATCGAAAGAGAAGAAGCCTCTACCAAACAAAAAGAACAAGAAAACATAAGAAGACAAAATAAAGTCACTTCCCAAGTAGAGTCAACTCCCAATCAAAATAGACAAGAAGATGGTATAAAGCAAGGTGAATAAATAGAAAGACTAACAGAACTAAATATCAGCCCAAAGGAAGATGAATATGAGAGAAGAAAAGAGATAGCAAGGAAAACAAAAGAAAAAATCCAAAAGCTATATGAAAAAATCTGTAGATTGCAAGCTGCTAGTGAGACATATTCCAATGAATGGGAATGAGATTCCTATCATTCTGAACAATCATTTGAAGAAACCTACTATGAAAAAGATGTGGATGTCGATGTAGTTCATGCGTATGCAAGACAAACATTAGGATCTGGGTCACTTGAATTAGAGTCACATTCGACCGACTTGGATTTAATCGAGGACGATCGAGAACTACTTGCAAGAGGTCATTCTGACGAGATTATCATCCTAGACATTGAAATACATATTGAAGACTTTAACATTTCTATCATGATCCTTAATGCCTTTGAAACATATCAACCTAAAGATCCCTTACCTTTAATACATCCTAAACTTATTGACTGGGATAATGAAAGACATACTGAAATTGATACCTTTCCTAATGACCATGCTATAGCCTTATACCTCAATGCAATTGAGCCTACAACAACTTCCACCAGGGATTTCGCCAACGCATCTTCCAGTCAAGTGGGTGCCAAATCCCCCAGTCGCAAAAGTAAAAATAAAGAAAAAAATATCAGGTCTAATGATGAAAACCATTTATTGACAACATTAGACCAAAGAAAAGTAAAAAGAAAGGAGTCATCTAATGGTGAAAACCTCCTTGAGGCACTGAAAGATGGGAGATTCGACACCTTACCTGAATATTATCAAGAGAGATCATCTATACTGATTGAACCAACAAAGGCAGTCAACATTGGAACAATAGATAAACCAAAGATTCTACATCCGACAACCTCTCTATCAGATCAAGAAAATAAAAAATATATGGATTTTTTCAAAAGATGACAAATCAATTTCACTTGGTCATATGCAAACATGCCAGGGTTGGATCCAAATCTTATAATGCATCACCTAAATGTCGCTCCAGGAGCTAAACCAGTAAAACAAAAATTGAGAAAGATGCATCCTCATATAGCTCTCCTTGTCAAAGCAGAACTGAATAAATTACTGGATGTGGGATTCATCAGACCTATAACATATCCTCAATGGGTATCAAACATAGTTCTTATTTCTAAATAGGATACAAGTATCAAAGTATGCACAAACTTCAAAGATCTCAATAATGCATGTCCAAAGGATGACTTTCCTTTGCCTAATATTGACATCATTGTCGATTTAACTACTGAGCATTCCATGTTTTCTCTAATGGATGATTTCTCAGGATATAATTAGATTAAAATAGCTCCAACAGATCAAGAAAAGACAACTTTCATGTTTCCATGGCGTAAATTTCTGCTGGAATGTCATGCTATTTGGACTAAAGAATGTAGGTGCTACTTATCAGAGAGCCATGACAACAATATTCCATGACATGATGCATACATTCATGGAAGACTATGTAGATGACATATTGGTAAAATCATACAACAAAGAAGAACATCTAGAAATACTAGAAAAGATCTTTGATCGGTTAGAATAATACAAGCTAAGGCTTAATCCTAAGAAATGTGCCTTTGGTGTCACTTCAGGTAAGCTATTGAAATACATTGTTTCTGCTAGAGGTATAGAAGTAGATCTAGCTAAAGTTAAATCAATCATGAAAATGGTATCTCCCAAGAATATCAATCAACTCAGATCACTTCAAGGAAGATTGTAGTTAATTACAAGATTTGCTGCTCAGTTAGCAGATAAGTGTCAACCATTTACGCATCTATTGCATTAGAATATTCATTTCAAATGGGACAATCAATGTGAAGAATCATTCAACAAAATCAATGAATATCTCATGCAACTACCAGTTCTAATGTCACCAATTCAAGGAAATTCGTTGATACTATATGTATCAGCCACAAGAGTATCATTAGGAGTCTTGCTCACACAATAGGATAATGAAGGAAAAGAACAAGATACTTACTACATCGGCAAAACATTAGTGGGATACAAGCTCAATTATTCACCAACAAAAAAAAAACATGCTTAGCGGTAGTATTCACTTCTCCAAAGTTGCGACACCGTCTACTCTCTCACTCCATCAAACTAATTGCTAAAATAGATCCATTAAAGTATCTTCTCGATAAGGTGACATTAACAGGAAGATTAGAAAATAGGTCATGATCCTGAGAGAATTTGATATTGAATATGTTGACCGAAAAGCTATCAAGGGATGAGTTATTGCATACCAGCTGGCCGAAGCACCACTTCAAGATGATCATCCATTAAACATTGAATTTCCAGATGCTGATATACTCACAGTCACCAAATAGACATGGCAGTTGTACTTTGATGGTTCATATACCCGGCATGGATCAGGAGTAGGAATTTTATTCATCACACCGCAAGGTCACACAATTCCAAAGGCATATAAATTAAGTTTTCCATGCACCAACAATACAACATAATATGAAGCTTTGGTCATAGGAATCAAGATGGCCATAGAATGGAACATCGCAAAATTACAGGTTTTTGGAGACCCTCAACTCATCATCAATCAAATTAATGATGATTATCAAACAAAAGATGACAAACTAATGCCTTATAAAAATATGGTAGATGATTTCAAGAAGTATTTTGAAGAAACCACTTTTGAGCAGATTCTGATAAATGACAACAAAGCAACAGATGCCATAGCAACACTTGCTTCTCTACTTTAGACAGGAAAATCAAGTGTGTTATGGATTCCTGGTGGAAGAGTTGTTTTACCCTTCCCATAACTGTCCTGGTTCCCAAATTATCTATCACCTTGTTGGGAATGATTCCTTCCGCTATGGCCAAATTTATACATACCTGAAAGATAACACTCTCCCTCCTGACTTGTCAAAGAACCAAAAAAGAAATTTCATTCGCCAATCTTCCCATTATACTCTTGTCGCGGATACCCTTTTTAAACGAGGCCTAGACAATACTCTCTTAAGATGTCTTGAGCAAAAATAATCTGAGAAGACCTTAAATGAAGTCCATAGCAACATTTGTGGCACTCATTCAAGTGGTCTTACCCTTTCAAAAAAACTCATACACTTGGGCTATTATTGGCCAACTATGGAATGAGATTCTTTTTCAGATAGCTAAAAGATGCAAATAATGTCAGAGCCATGGTAATTTAATTCATGCACCAGCAAAAGAGCTTCATGCTTTGGCAACCTCTTGGCCTTTCTGCCAATGGGGTCTTGATCTAGTAGGAAAGATAAATCCTCCTTCGTCCAATGGTCCCAAATTTATCCTTGTAGCTACAAAATATTTTACAAAATGGATTGAGGTGGTACCTCTCACAAATATCACAGGAAAACAAATTGTTGCATTTATCTTGAACTACATCATATGTCGCTATGACATACCCATGACCATTATCACTGATAATGAGCGACCGTTCAAGAACTAGGATGTACAAGAGCTTTGTGAGAAATTTTAGATCCAACATAGATTCTCCACACCCTACTATCCACAAGGGAATGGAAAAGTAGGAGCATCAAACAAAACAATTTTGAAAATCCTCAAAAAGATAGTGAATGATGCTAGCAGAGATTGTCATATTTAATTGAACCCTTCTCTATGGGCCTACCGTACCAGTATCTTCACACTAAAAGGAGCCACACCTTTCTCTATTGTCTATGGATCAGAAACAATACTACCAATAGAAGTAGAGATACCTTCTCTACGAGTATCACTAAAAGGACTTATCCCAGATGAAGAACAACGAGTATCTAGACTGAAAGAGCTAGAATTGATCCATGAATGACGAAAAAATGCCTTTGATCATTTGAAGGTGTATCAACAAAGAATGTGTCAAAGTTATAATCACAAGGTCAAATCAAGAGCCTTTCAAGTTGGGGAACTAGTGTAAAAGGAAAATCCACACAACCAGTCAGATCAAGAAAAGAAAGGGAAATTTGAACCAAACTGGTTGGGTCCGTTTGTGGTCACAATAAGATTTGGGTCAAGAGCCTATCAACTATCAATGTCAGATGGGGATCAACTAGAGGAACCCATCAATAGCATGCATCTATAAAAGATTTATGTTTGAAAATAAGAAAAAAAAGAAGTGGAAAAGTAGAAAACAAAACAAAACAGTGAAAAAGAAGAAAAATCCCAAAACAGTGGAAAAAGAAAAAAATACAAAAATAACGAAAACAATGAAAAAAAATAAAAATAAAATATGAAAAAAAGTGCAATAAAAACAGATGGTGAAAATCTAGCAACATGCACTATCTGTCAACTAGCTCTTCCATCTATTAGTTCATGCATCCTTCCACTTGTATTCCTTTTTCATCAACACTGTTCATATGCATAATAAAGCCTTTGTATATGCGCAAGCTTCACAGGTGATTTCTTGCCATGGTTTGGATCATTGTGTATACCATAATAGAGTTTGTTTCTAGACTGATAGGGGCAAAATTTCCTTGGGTTTAATTAAATAGGTAGAAAAATAGTTAGGCCACACTTGCCGAGTGAAACCTGAGACACATCCAACATTGAATGCAAGATCAATTATCAACCATCAACAACCCACTGTCAGTCCAAACATGACAAACACATATCAATGGATGATATCTTTTGACTAATGATTTTAACACTTTGATAATAATGGTTCAACTATTTTATCTTGATTTTCGCTATCATGATTTCTGAGTGACTCAAGGATGTCTCTGACTAGAGAAACAAGGATGGAACATGATATTTTCTTGTCTACTATTTGTGAATTAATCATTAATATGTGTAAATTTGTCTCAGGACATGATCATCAGAGTATCATCGAAGACATTTGGATTTGCATATAGAAATGGTTAATACTGCATGTTTTACGCAAGCACCACTCAAGTCATCTTGGTTCAATTATACCTTGATGCTTGTTTCAACTTGCAATATCAAAACCCAGGAAAGTGGTGCTTAGGTCATCATGGTTCAATTATACCATCGATGTTTGCACTCACTTCCCACATTTTAAAAGCTCAATGATGACAAAAAGCAATGACCAAGTGACTGATCCACTCTTAGCCTTGCATCTCATTTGCATTTAAAGCAAATTGCATTTAATTTTGCATGGGATCACAAAAGCTCATCTTTTTCGAAGGCCAAACGCTTCAACACATGTTATCTCTCCTATTAGGTGATTGAGTATATTGGACATTAACAAAAAATAATCAATTCATTCATTCGGCATGATAAGTTAGTTCATTCCAGCACATGTCAGCATTGCATAATAAGACACCGTTCACCTATATCCATTATCCATATACATCATTCAATCTTTCATTCATTCATAAATATCAATCATGTCCAAAGACATCACCATCTCATATCAACATGCATGGGAAAAGTCAGAAAAGAATCATACAAATAGGAAACATTTCATTGCACATGAGTCACATAGTACATATAGCATCATCTTGCATCATCATATAAGAGACATGCATCCATCATCTAGGGTCCATACTCATATAGCAAGTAGAATGCATCCATAATCTCATAAATCATATAAGGCAAATAGGATCGATTGCATATCATATCATTCGCAATAATCAAGGTCCAATGTACAGCGATATCACAAAAATGTCAGAATATATCACAGAAATCATCAATGTCTCATCAATGGTGTATACATCATCGAATCAATGATCAATATCTCATATCAATGTCCACTAGGACGATGCCCAAAACTTTCTCTAGATGTTGTCAGCCTAAACGAATCTCATGCTACTCCCCCTAATGCACCAACATCAACACATCTAAATCTTCTTGCAACAGGACAAAATGTCAGTTCTTTACCCAATCAATCTCTTTGATCATTTGATCTGCTATCCTATTCGCTCACTTGAGATTTCTACCAATCTCTTTGTGCACTCATCGGTGATTCTGATTCATCATGATGTTACACATCTAGTATTTTCAATCTTGAGTTTACATCATTGACGCTCATCAATCATGATGTCAACCAAAATCATCCTATCAGATCATCAAATCTTGAGTTTATATCATTAACCCTCATCGATCATGAGGTCAATCAAAATCTATCAATCATCAATTCAAGCAAAACATCAAAGTCATCAGAGAACTGACACTTTCATCAACCAAAATTGCAGGAGTCAAGTAAATTTTATTGGGAAATCAAATTCACACAAATCCAAAAAATTCAATCATCCATTCTCTCAATTGATCTCCCAAAGGGGAATCCTTGCATCATAATCTATCAATCAGCGTCAGTGGCATCATATTGAAATCATAGCTGCATCAAACCAATATTTTTCTTTGAGCCAACATGTCGTCACACATCTCTTCAAAGAGGGGCAAAATGTATACACCTAAAAATGGTCTAAAGATAATTAATTAAATATACAGTTATTTAATTAATAACCCTTCCAAATTAATTGAATTCACAAATAATTTGATTGATTTACCCATTCAGTCTACTTTTAAATAAATCTAAGGATTTATTCATTAAGTTCATTTCAATAATTCCCCTTTGATTAATTAATCTAAATTAATTAATCCTCCCCCCATTTTAAATTCACTCCTCTAATCTCATAATTAGTTAAAACAAATCAAATCAGGATTTGTTGAAATTAATTATCTTTTCCTAATATTTGAATTTCTAAATTCAAATGAGAGCATGGCTCCTAACTTCTAACCACCTAACCTAACTCATTCTATCTAATCCCGAGTTTAACTATCCCTATCCTATCTAGCACATCCTAACCTCTTTTATCCTAACTTATTATAGGTTGGATATTCTCCCCTTGAGACACATGGCATTTTTGCCACATGTCTCATCCCTTGGACACTTGCCCTCTCATGAGAAAGGTTCCTTGACACTTGTCACCACAAAAATGACAAGTGCCCCTTCCTCCAACCTCTTCTCCAAGTTCTTCAATCTTAACCATTGATATATTCAAATCAAATCTGGACCGTCTATTCCTGCCACCTCAGTTTTGGCCTTGGAATTCCTATAAATACCCCTCATTTTGGAGTAATAAAGATCCCTTGCATTCATAGTTTTAACATCATTACTATAGGCAATTTTATCTCAATCATCTAGCATAATTAGCATCTTATATTAATCGTGCATATAATTATGTATCTCATATCATTTTGGATTAATCTAGCTTATTTTGTTAATTTTACATTCATCTAGTTTGCATTCATATAGATTAAATCCTCCATCTTGGTGTAGTCAAGTCACCGGTATTGCTTAGACAAATCTGAGAGAATATCTATACTCGCATCTTTTAGGAGGCAATAGGTCAATTTGTCATGGTTTTACATTTATTGATTTTGATCAACTAACCATGCATGTAATGATCTATTGAGTGTTTGTGTTGCAGATACAAATTCCAGATTTCAGGTGAACAACTAGGATACGTTATTGTCATTGATGTCAACATATTCCTATGTTTTGGTGTTCTGGTGATTGCAAAGAGTTAAGTTGGTATTTGATCTGTTGTGCTCCGGTATGATTATATCTTTGGTTGCAGATTTGGGAGAGTATTTGTGACGTTCTTGTGTATCTTCAATTCAAATGGTTCGTGATTTGATGCTCCACAATTTATCAGTATCAGTATATTGATCGATGGAGATTTGATTAAGTGGTGTTGGTGCAACTATTATGGATGGTTTTAACATGCTTGTTGATATTTCCTAATGGTGTCCTATTTGTTTTGTTGATCCACATCAATTATTCTACATGTTTATTGAGGATCTTATGGGTCTGGTGATGTTTTTCGTGTTATTCAACATTTTTTGATGGTGTAGCATGTTGCGGTTGATCTTGACGGGATTTCTGGTGGTGTTTCATGTTCGAGGACTTGATTTGGGTCTGTGCTATGTTGTCTATGATATTTTATTGGTCCGGTGGTTGATTTTTGTATCATGTGATGTAATTTTATAATTAGGTCTTGAGGGTTGAGCTAACCTTGTAGTCAAGGTTGATGATTTGTATAAATAGTTATTATTTGTAGATCAGTGATGTATGGGATTTGTGTCTGCATTATTAGAGAGCGGTGTATGTGCAAATAAGTAAACTCATCTTTCTATGTGGAGTATTGAGAAGAGAGTGTTGCAGGGCAGACATATAAGCTTAACCAAAACTGTCATCAGGCACTTTGAGAAACTATTCTTTCAGTTCATCTTAACTTGATTGTAGTTTGAATGTTATTGTAAGGTAGTGAGCCTTGCCTAAGGGTTGTAGCCTTCCAAGTCATTATATTTTGAGCAGTGTGTCTGAATGCATGTGCATTCCTCATTGTGATATTTACACATACTACTACAAAGTATCATCTTATTGTGGGTAGGTTCCCACCATGGTTTTACCCTTAACCAATTTTTCCCTTTAAAAATCCTTGGTGCTATGTATGTTGTTGTTATTGTGTTTATTCTTGTTCTTGCTGTAGTTGATCAGATTTGAATTTGTGCTTAAATTGTCTAATCTGGTGAAAATTGATTCACCCCCCCTCCTCTCAGTTTTCCTTCATTGTTGTTGCCAACAAAAATCAGATGAATTTTAGATCTATGCAAGGAAATGTTGTTTGCCATGCTTGCAATTAATCTAGTCACATTTCTAAATATTGCAGAAGTAGAAATATGGATAAGAGAGGTCTGGAAGACAAGAACAAAAATGTGAAGGTTGATGATAAGGGTAAAGAAAAATTTGATGAAATCAGAGATCAGATGAAGAAGACTTGGGTCAAGAAGCATGATGATAATGCAAGGAATGGGTCTGTACTTGATTCTGGCACTGGAACCTCATCTGGTAACTAAAGCTAAGGCATCCAGCCTTGGGGGAATCCCCTATTTGAGATCTGTGCCTAATTCTGATAGTTGTAGAGGTATACATGATGTTTCCAGATGTTTATGATGGATTTCTGGAAGACTTCGAATAGATCTGAAGGTCTACAAAAAATATTTTATGAAATGTGGAGTATCTAGATGAATTAAGGCATAGTGCATTTATTGTAGTGAAAAGTTAGGGATGCGAAGGATAAAAGGGAAATTAACCATTTATTTCTCACTTTGCATTTGAAACGAGAAAGAAGTAGAGCGTAGCAAAGGTGATTCCAAATAAAAAAAGAGATTTTTCAATGAGATCTTGCATCTGATTGAAGATTGAAGATGTATTTCTTTGTTAGAATTTTTTTGGAACCTAAATTTTTTGATATGCTATCGACTGGTGTTGCGACTCCACTAGTAGTTGATGTAACTGAATGAGATAGACCAAACTTCAATAAACATCCCTACAAGTCAATGGAAGATGATCTAAATGAAGCATTTTCATCGATCCCATATGGAGTTTTACATGTGGAGGATATTAGCGTTTATAGTCACTATGATAGAACTTGGGAATGCCCAAATGTTGAAACTCTACATAGATCATATGATTGACGGAATGGGAAACCTAAAACTAGAATTCAAAATGCTTGAGGAAAAGGGTTTCACACAGTTTGTGAATTTTCTAGATTTTGATGAACCTGAGTGGGTATGATATATCTTGAGCAGAATGCATGATGAGTTCATGTGGCTTGAAAAACCATATAATATCACCAAGACAACAATCAAGGTTGTAACTTGTTTGAATTGGACTAGTGAGGTACCTGGTCTAAGAAATGTGAAAAATCAGACAGTAACAGAGGTAATTGGTTCCCAATTTGACAAGAGGGCAATGACTATTAGTGATATAATCAAATATGATGTTAGATTTGCATCGATGGTGGCAAGATACAAATTTTATCACTCTAGCCAGGACAATTTGGTATCCAGTATGACCATTTATGTTGCCTACCAAATCTTGAAAGAAGATAAATTGTATGGCCTGTGTGAAGTGCTCCATAGTGAGATTTTGAAAGTAGGAAAGGTTCAATGGGCCTATGATAGGCTGGTGTCTGTGCAAATCAAGGAGACACTTCAGAGTCTAGGAGATTCACAAGCATAAAAAGGCATACTTTGGGGATACTTCAAAACCTTTCAAAGAATTATGCAAATCAGAGAAAGGATTCCTAAAGTGATAGTTGAGAAGTATCAAGATACTATCCTCTTTATGGTAGACACTGAACAATGCCTTATGTAAGTCATTGAGCCAAGGACTTCATGGACAATGCCCATGGGGTATGAAGTTGAAGGATATGTACTTTAGGCATATGCTCAAAACCTATTGAGAAAGTCAGTGGACAAGTCTAAGGAGAGGTTTGACACATAAGGAAAAGAGCTTGAGCCTGCATTCTCAGTTTAAAAGACCTAAGATACAAAATAAGGTAAGGAAGGAGGTGGAATAGATGGTGGAGAACTTGGGGATCATCAAGGAGGCAGTCCAAAGAGCCGGAGAGAAGAACATCTTGAAGGATGAAGATATTGTCAAACCCAATGAAGCCAAACCAAAAACCCCTCCACCTAAGACTCAAGTCCAACCATCCGGTGGAGCACTAAAGAGGAAGAAAGAACAACCACAAAGAGTTTATGCAACAACCTCTACAGAAGAAGATGAAATAGAATCTAATGAAGTGGTAAAAGAAGTAAGGAAAAGTGCTACAACTGCCCAGGGTTGTCAAGAAGAAACCATCTGGTGAGGATAAGCCTAGCAAGAAGGCAAGAGATAAAGAAGAACAATCCAGGATAACACTAAATCAAGTAAAGGAAGCAATAACCAAACAAGGTAATTTCAAACTACTTTGTCAATTTTATGATCTATTGGATGACAAAGGGAAGAAATCATTGGAAGAGGCCACAGTTGTATATTTGAATAAGTATAATAGGGCTCTCATTGAGATTGTATTAGAAGTTCCTAAGAGCTTATATGATGTCTTAGAGCTAAGGAAAGAGATTGGAAGATTAGAAGAAGAGAGGATAAGGGAATATGTGTTAGTGCAACTTTGTCCAGTAATTGCTAAAGTAGAAATAGATAGAATTCTCAAGGAGAACAAATAAAAGTTCAGAAGCAAATCAAGGGTGAACAGATTAATGATTGGGAAAAATGAGGAACTTCATAAAGAGACTAAACAAATTTTGAGGGAAATTCTTCCAAATTATCAGTATGAGGTGTTTCCTAAGAGATCTCATGAAGATGTTCAAAAATCTATTTCGACAGTCCTAGAAATGTCATCCTTGGGAGATAAGCCAAAAGTTGATGAACCAAGAGAACAAATAGCCCAACAAGTTGACATAGATGCTCTAAGAGATGTAGGATTTGAGGATACTGCATTTGAGGAGGTGGATGTAAATCAAGAGGAAATTGATACAGGTGAGGGAACTCAGAACCCTTTGGTGGTAACTGTTGAGATTAAGGAAGAAGCAAAGAAGGTAGTGGAGACACATAAGGGATCATAGGAAATAGAAAACAAGGTTGAGAAAAATTTGGTGGTGAGAGACACTGTGAAATCTGAGAAGGGGAAGAAGACCATAAGTGATATAGACTTCACCCAAGGCCGCATCAATCTTGACTCTCTATCCCCTGTTCAGGTGCTCAAATTGGTTACACTCACTCAAGCCAAAGCAAGTGAGAAATTACTGAAATCTCACACAGAGGACAGTGAGGTGATATCATTGGCAAAGAGTGTTATTGAGAAGATTTTGTCGTCCTTAAGAAAGGACTCATCAGAAACACCCTCTGGAAAGATGAAAATTTTGCTCGAGTCAGTTGATTCTCAATTTAAATAATTAGAGAAAGTTGTTGAGGCAAAGGTTCTAAGAAATTTAAATGCTATGAGGATGATGACTGTTAGGTCCCGGAGACAACTGAGAGAGGGCCGGGGGGGGGGTGAATCAGTTGTCAAATAAATTCAAACCAAAAAATTATTAACCAACTTAATGCTTAATACCGGTAAACCAGTTAAGTATGTCGGTAGACAGTGTTAATAGTAAATTGCCATACCGGTAAGAATTAATGCATGAAACATAAACACAAAGTCATCCACAACACATGACACCAATATTTGTATGTGGAAACCCTGTAAGGGGAAAAACCACGGTGGGAAACCTTACCCACAATCAGATGATACTACTGCAGATAGTAAGTGTACAAAGAGGGGTCTGCACATGCAGAAAGGCCAACAGCCTAGAGCTCACTGCTCAATCACAAACAGGAGTCACACTTACTACAGTTGGATGGTTAAATCCAATAAGAATGTACTGTAAAAAATCACATCTTCATATGCTGAATTCAGTACCAGTGTAATGCTGATATGCTTCTACAAAAACCTAACTTCACCTTCAGATGATGTCTTCATGTATACCTCTGCTTGATCTCGCATATACCTTCACTCAAATCTTTTTCGCATTCCACACTTGATCTTACAAATAAGATCTTACATTTATACCATACCCTAAGACCAATTTTAGTAGGTCGGCTCTACAAGATATTACAATAAAACATTTTACAAATAATATAATATCTGATGCAATAACTGATAAAACATGTCAGCTTAGTGCATTTATAACAATAATAAATCATCTCCATAGCGTGCCATGCTTATCTGGAAAAGATAAACCTACCGGTGTAACCCTAGATAACCTGGACCTATTTGTCGGTAAAGGCAAATATGCAAATAAGAATATATCAATGATTAGTACTTCAAAATAAAGTGTCCACATGATGACTTCGACATTATCAAGTGTCTTCCATGTCATTCTAGGTACCGGTGAACATTATATCCTGCCGGTTGATCATATACCAATAACTGTTGCACAGATTATTGCTTGCTGGTGAATGTTGCTAGATCTCCAAAGTAGGTGTTGACATCAATGACAAAACCATACCAAAATACCAACAATCTCCCCCTTTGGCATTGATGGCAACACAAGATGGAAAAACCATCAAAGTCTCAAAATAGAAATGCCAAATAACATAAATGCCAAATAACAGAAATGCCAAATAACAGAAATGCCAAATACAAAAACCAACAATCTTCATTTCTCCCCCTGGGAGTAACAATACCAATCTTTTAAAAATCTTTCCCTTAAAATCTCTTTTTCTTTCCAAAAGGATAATGTGTTTTTCCATAGATATCTCTCCCCCTTTGACATCAGATGCCAAAGTCACAAAAGGTCAAGTTCATACAAAATACCAACCAATTCAATATACCAGCTACTCCCCCTGAGAAGTAGCTTCCTCATCAAATACTAGAATAAAAGATTTGTCCATTTAATTTTGCCAGTTGATGACAATCATCAACTGTCTAAGTCACTACCGGTGGTGGTATGACTCCGAGCTGATCTCTGAGATACTCAAAAGTTTCCTTAGGCAAGGGTTTTGTGAAAATATCTGCAAGTTGTTCTTTAGTATTCACATAAACTAGTTTTATCTCTTTTTCTTCAACTTTTTCCCTTAGAAAATTCAGTTTGATAGAAACATGTTTTGTTTTAGAATGTAATACTGGATTTTTAGATATATCAATTGCTGCAGTGTTATCACAGTATATAGTATTAGGTTCCTTGCATTTTACCTTTGTGTCTTTCAACATTTGCTTAAGCCAAAGTACCTATGTACAGTTTGTTGCTGCTGCAACATATTCTGATTTTGCTGTTGATAAAGATGTACAACTCTGTTTCTTACTCAACCAAGAAACTAATCTTTTTCCAAGAAAGAATGCTCCTCCAGTGGTGCTTTTTCTATCATCTACATCTCCTACCCAATTTGCATCTGTATATGCACATAGATCAAAATTTTCATCTTTAGGATACCATAATCCAAGATTTGTTGTGCCTTGTAAGTACCGGAAAATCCTTTTCACTGCTGATTCATGATTTTCCTTAGGATTACTCTGAAATCTAGAAACTATACATACTGCATTCATAATATCAGGTCTAGTTTGTGTCAAATACAGTAAACCTCCTATCATAGATTTGTATCTAGTTGGATTAACAGGTGTAGATTCATCGCTTTGAGATAATTTGTCATTTGTAGTCATAGGTGTGCTTATGGATTTAGAGTTCTCCATCCCAAATTTCTTAAGTAGTTCTTCAAGTACTTAGATTGACTAAAAAATATACCTTTATCAATCTGTAAAATCCGCAATCCTAAAAAGAATTTTATTTCTCCAATCATAGACATTTCAAATTCTTGCTGCATTTCAAGAGAAAATTCTTTGCATAATTCATCTTCTCCTCCAAAGATTATATCATCAACAAATACTTCAATAATCAAGATGTCATCATTAGTTACTTTGTAATATAAATTGCTATCTGCATTTCCTTTAGTAAAACCAATCTTTAAAAGATACTTATCTAATCTTGCATACCAAGCTCTTGGGGCTTGTTTTAATCCATACAAAGCCTTTCTTAATCTGCAAACCATATCATTGTCATCTGTTAAAGAAAATCCATCAGGTTGTTCAATATAGACTTCCTCTTCAAGATCTCCATTCAAAAATGCACATTTAATATTCATTTGATAAACTTTGTAATCCTTGTGAGCTGCAAAAGCCAAGAATAATCTAACTGCCTCAATTCTGGCTACCGGTGCAAAGGTTTCATTGTAATCAACTCCTTCCTTCTGAGAATATCCCTTACACACTAGTCTTGCTTTATTTTTGACAACTTTACCATCTTCATTAAGTTTGTTTCTAAATACCCATTTGGTTCCAATTACATTTTTATTTTTAGGCCGGGGAACTAATGTCCAAGTATTATTTTTCTCAATTTGTCCTAATTCTTCTTCCATAGCTTTGATCCAAAATTTATCTTTACATGCCTCATTGATAGTTAATGGTTCAATTTGAGAAATAAGACATACCTCTTCATTTGCCAATCTTCCTCTTGTCATAACTCCTTTAAATTTGCTTCCAATTATCTGATCTTCAGAATGAATCAGTCTTACATACCGGGGTGTCTTAGTCTGTTGTTGTTCTTCAATTACTGCGGAATCCTCTGATGATACCGGAGTAACTGGATCATCATTATGTGCCAGTGGATTTATTGTAGGCTCATTTGTCATAATTTCTGTTTCCGGTTCAGAGTCTATATATCTTGAAGTTCCTCTAAATTGTTCATCAATCTTTACATTTGTACTCTCAACAATTTTATGTAATCTTTTATTAAAACATCTATATGTCTTGCTCTTAGATGAATAACCAAGAAATATTGCTTCATCACTTCTAGGATCAAACTTGCCAATATACTCATCTCTTCTAATATAACATTTACTTCCAAAAATTCTGAAGTACTTAAGAGTAGGAATATTACCAAACCATAGTTCATGAGGGGTCTTGCCGGTTTCACCTTTGATGTGAAATTTGTTGAATGTATAGACAGCAGTGCTTACTGCCTCTCTTCAGTACACATGTGGTAGATTTGCTTTTGATAACATACTTCTTGCTGCATCCAAGATAGTTCTATTTTTCCTTTCAACAACTCCATTCTGTTGTGGTGTCCGAGGTGGTGATAACTGTCTTTTGATTCCATTCACTTCACATAATGTATTAACATCTTTAGATGTGAATTCTCCTCCTTGATCTGAACTTAAACATTTAATTTTCTTACCGGTTTCATTTTCAACCATTGCTTTGAATAGTTTGAACTTTCCAAGTGCTTCTGATTTTTCTTTGAGAAAAGTAACCCAACACATTCTAGAATAATCATCAATAATCAACATGAAATATCTATCACCTTCTAAGCTTTTAGTTCTAGCTGGACCACATAAATCAGTGTGAATTAAATCAAGAGCATTGTTGGATTTTTTTGGAATACTTTTGAAACTAGCTCTAACTTGTTTTCCAAATTGACATTCCTTGCAAATTGTATTATGAGGTTTCACAATTTTAGGTAGATCTCTAACTACCTTAGAAGTACTGATTTTTACCATGCAATCAAAATTTACATGACATAGTCTTTTATGCCATAACCAACTTTCACCTATATGTGCAATTAAGCATGCCTTTTCATTGTTATTCAAATGAAAGATATTACCTCTAGTCTGATTACTAGTTGCAATTTCCAAACCAGTTCTATTCATGATTTTGCATTTTCCATTTTTAAATTGTAACTGAAAACCTTTCTCAACTAATTGACCAACACTTAAAAGATTATGTTTTAATCCTTCAACATAGTAGACATTATCATTGTTATGTTTACCATCAAGAGATATTGAACCCTTACCTTTGATTTAATAGGCTTTGTCATCTCCAAATCTTACTAAACCTCCATTGTATTCTTGAAAGTTCAAGAATTTACCTTTGTCTCTAGTCATGTGATGTGAGCATGCTGAGTCAATAATCCATTCATCCTTTGATTCAACTTTAGCTGCTAGGGCTTGTTCTACCGATTGAGCAATAGGTGTCGGTTGATCTTCTGTTATAGCAACAAAGACCCATCCATTGTCTGTTGGATCCTCATCAGAATCACCAGTCACACCTTCATCAACAATGTAGCAAGATTTATCTTTGTTCTTCTTAAATCTATATCTCTGATATTCAGGATTAGGCTTGTATGTTCTTCTAGCTTCTTCTCTTAGTCTAGCATGTCTACTAGGGCATCTTGAAGCCATATGACCAATCTTATTGCAGTTAAAACATTTAAAGGGTGCTTTACCTTCATACTTACTGCCAATTGGACCTTTTGGCATTTTTCTTGCAAATAGTGCTTCAAGTTCTTCAAGCTCTTCATTCTCCTTCCTGGTTTCTTCAAGTTCTTTTGCATAAAAGGCTCTCCAGTCTAATTTGTCAAAAGATGGAGCAGATGATGTTGATGCTTTGAAGGCCAAATCAGTCTTTATAGTAGCAACAAGACCAAATTCCTCAATTTCAAAAGTTGAAAGTTTTCCAATCAATGTATCCCTAGTTACTGATGTATTAGGCATTGTTCTCAACTCATTTATAGTAGTAACCTTCATTTTATATGCTAGTGGCAAACCTCTTAGGATTTTTGAGACAATCTCATCCTCACTCAAGGTTCCTCCACAACATTTGATACCCAAAACAATTTCATTTACTCTTTCCATGAAAGTAGAAATCCTTTCATCTTCTTCCATTTTCAGATGTTCATACCTAACTCGGAAGCTTTCAAGTTTTGCAATTTTGACTACAGAGTCTCCTTCATTCAGTGTTTCCAAATGATCCCAAATGGCTTTAGCAGTAGACCTATTTGATAATCCCATGATTTGTTGATCTGATAACGTGCTCAAGAGTGCTTCTCTTGCTTTGCAATCATTTTCTTCATCTTTAGCTAAAGTAGTTGGGGCAGTCTGACCAGCTACAACAGCAATATAACCATTCTTAGTAACTTCCTAGATGTCTTTACCGATGCAATTCAAATGTGTCTCCATTCTGATCTTCCATATCCCATAGTTGGTTCCATCAAGTTTAGGACTATCCTTTCTGAAATAATTAGTAGACATTGGATCTCCTCAAGTTGTTAAACTTCTGCAAAAAGAGGACTAGGCTTTGATACCAATTGTTAGGTCTCGGAGACAACTGAGAGGGGGGGGGGGGGTGAATCAGTTGTCAAATAGATTCAAACCAAAAACTTATTAACCAACTTAATGCTTAATACCGGTAAACCAGTTAAGTATGCCGGTAGATAGTGTTAACAGTAAATTGCCATACCAGTAAGAATTAATGCATGAAACATAAACACAAAGTCATCCACAACACATTACACCAATATTTGTACGTGGAAACCCTGTAAGGGGAAAAACCACGGTGGGAAACCTTACCCACAATTAGATGATACTACTGTAGATAGTAGGTGTACAAAGAGGGGTCTGCACATGCAGAAAGGCCAACAGCCTAGAGCTCACTGCTCAATCACAAATGGGAGTCACACTGACGACAGTTGGATGGTTAAATCCAATAAGAATGTACT
This sequence comes from Cryptomeria japonica, assembly GCF_030272615.1. NCBI lineage: Eukaryota > Viridiplantae > Streptophyta > Pinopsida > Cupressales > Cupressaceae > Cryptomeria > Cryptomeria japonica. Next base: position 274,925,807 of record NC_081408.1, on the reverse strand, counting down.
GTACAAAATCGCATCTTCATATGCTGAATTCAGTACCGGTGTAATGTTGATATGCTTCTACAAAAACCTAACTTCACCTTCAGATGATGTCTTCATGTATACCTTTGCTTGATCTCGCATATACCTTCACTCAAATCTTTTTCGCATTCCACACTTGATCTTACAAATAAGATCTTACATTTATACCATACCCTAAGACCAATTTTAGTAGGTCGTCTCTACAAGATATTACAATAAAACATTTTACAAATAATATAATATCTGATGCAATAACTGATAAAACATGTCGGCGTAGTGCATTTATAACAATAATAAATCATCTCCATAGCGTGCCATGCTGATCTGGAAAAGATAAACCTGCCGGTGTAACCCTAGATAACCTGGACCTATTTGTTGGTAAAGGCAAATATGCAAATAAGAATATATCAATGATTAGTACTTCAAAATAAAGTGTCCACATGATGTCTTCGACATTATCAAGTGTCTTCCATGTCATTCTAGGTACCGGTGAACATTATATCCTGCCGGTTGATCATATACCAGTAACTGTTGCACAGATTATTGCTTGCCGGTGAATGTTTTCGGATCTCCAAAGTAAGTGTATTTAGTAGGTGTTGACATCAATGACAAAACCATACCAAAATACCAACAAGGACAATTCTAAAAATGATTGAAGGAGGTAGAAAAATTTTGGTCACTTGCGTTAAAGGCATTCAAGATGCACTAGCTAAAGGAGGAAGAATATACAAGTCACGCCTCTTATTGCCTAAGTTCACTATTGAGGTTGACAAGAAGATAAAGGTGTGTGAAGGGAAGTTGGCCAACCTATCTCAATCTTATGATCATCGGTCTATTTTTGCAAGCAGTAGAGAAAATCATGTGATATCTCTACAAAAAAAAATCAAGTCTCTGATTCAGGAGAAAGATAGGATTGTAGGAAGAGTGGGAGAGCTAAGGAATCTAATCACTCCTCGGCTAGACACTTTACTTAGTAGTCTGCATGATGCTCAAAATACATTGAATAAAAGTACTCCTATAGATCTTAGGGCAGTAGAGATGCACACATATCTATTCAGCGCCCTCATATCTATTTTGGAGAATATAAATAAGGGATGGAACAACCATTTGCAATCATTGAAGAACATTTTTGCAGATATCTTCAAATTTTTGTGAATAAGTAAGGACTATGTACATATGTAAATAGCATTTTTGATTTCTGAGACCCTACCTTTGTCATTGATGTCAAAGAAGGAGAATAGATGAGTGAAAAATTTTTATCTTAGGGGGAGATCTTTGACTCTTTGACTCTTTGGAGTCCGACAGTTAGATTCTTGGTTGTAGAGTGTACAATACTTTGGTTTTGGTCTAACACTTAGTCATTTTTCACTAAGTGTTGCCATCAATGCCAAAGGGGGAGAATATTAGCAAGAGACACTGGATGTATGTTGAGATGTTGTCTTTGATGGAAACTCATCTAGGAATTGGCGTCCACAATTTATGATTCAATCATACCAGAAGATTGATTGAGGTCTGGTAAGGTCCGATGAGTAGAATAGTATATCCGGTAGTGTTTGGTGTTTTGGTGGGCATATCACTCTGGTTAAGTATTTTTCTTTGTGGATTTTGGTGAAGCATTTTGGTCAAGTGACATGCATTATTCTAGGTTTATGACATCCGGTAATAAGTTTTGAGTAAGTTGGTAAGATCTGATAGGTAGTTTTCTGGTAGAGTAGTGTTCATTAGCTACATGTGTGAAGATTTTGTGTGCGGATTGTGCAGAGTAATTTTGGCGGTTGTTTTCATGTTCAAGGTAGTTAAGCCAACATATGGGAAGCATATGAACATTTTGTTTTGGTTCACCTAGTTGTTTTTGGGTCAGAATTAGCCGACTTGGGTAACACGCTTCATGTTGCGTGTTATGTGGTTTTTGGGCCGACACAAAATTGATCTAATTTGATGTTGAAAATATATAAGACTAATTGATTTGATCATTTGGGAGATTGATGGTGATATCTGAAGTGTGTATGAGAGATTATGCACAGTTACACATGCACGACTAGAAGATTGGTGCTCTGGTATAATGCAAAATATCATAACAAAGAAGAGTGTGATCATGTGTTTTGTGCTTAACATGAACTATACTTAGGCATTTGTTGATGCTATTAAATAGTTCAAACTCTTTTGTATCACTTATAATCATTTTGCAAGGTAGTGAGTCTTCCGGGTTGTAACCCTTATTGTAAACTTTGAGTAGTGAGCTCTAGGCAGTGTGCCTGAATGCATGTGCATTCCCCTTATGTATTATTTCTATACTTCTAACAGAGTATATTAATATTGTGGGTTTGAATCCCATCGTGAGTTTTTTCCCTTAACCAGGTTTCTACATAAAAATCTTGGTGTTATGGTGTTGTTGATCTTGACTTTGTGGTTCTGCACTTTGTTTTTCTTCATTTACATTAAGTGGTTGAAAAATCAGGTTATTAAAGTTAAAATTGGTGAACGTTGATTCACCCCCCCTCTCAGTTTTCCCTTGTTTCCAACAAAAAATATAACAAGACACATCAAAAGGTTAATATCTCAGAAGCTTTGAAAATGAATCACAATGATAAAGACTTAGACCCTGCGACACATTCACAATTTGTTGATGACATGATTTTGTTTGGTGAGGCTACTATTAGAGAGGCTAAAACAATCAACAAAAACACTAGAGGTATATGTGTCTACATTAGGACAAATGATCAATAAAAATAATACAAAGATCATATTTTTTAACACCAAAAAAGTCTTATAGAAGTGAATTACTGGCATTTTGGGTTGCCTAATTTCCTTCCTTCCCTCTAAATATTTAGGGGTTCCGTTATTCACAAGCACTTCAAAAACTATTTTATGGGGAAGAGTTAACTACTAAACATACACTCAAGGTTGAAGAAAGGAAACACAAGTGGTTGTCATTGTGCGATGGAATTCAGTTAATCAAATCAGTACTTTTAGTTGTTCCCATCTATGCCATGTCATGTTTTAAATTATCAACTAAAACGGTTAGAGCTCTGGAGACTCTTCTTATAAAGAATTTATGGGACAGAGCTAAGGACATGAAGCGTATCCTTCTTATCCACTAAGAGATGACATATGTTACAAAAAATGATGGTGGGGCTAGGCTGAGGCATTTGGATCTTCAAAACATTGCATTGGGTTCTAAGCTTACTTGGAAGATGTATATGCATCCAAAAGAACTGTGGTGCAAAATAATGCAAAAGAAACACTTAGACAACCACAATCCACGAAGAATTTTCACAATAGCCAATTCATTTGGTGGTTTGGTGATGTGAATATTTGTGTAGGAAAACAAACATGTCATTATTGAATATTTAACATGGAAAATTGGAAATGGGAAAAGGGCCAGGTTCTAGGTAGACTCTTGGAATGACTGTGAAGTCATCAATAAATATTTCAACAATCAAGATTGGATTAGGGAAGCAAAAATAAACAATGAAGAATGTGTTTTAGACCATGTAATGGAATTGCAACTCAGTTGTGGCATCTTTATTTGGAAGCATGTGGCTAAGATTTTGATCCCTAAGATGGATCAAACAACACTTGGCTAGATCCTTTCACAAAAAATCATATCACTAACAGATGAAGAAGATATTATCATATGGTGCGCCTCTAAATCAGGGGGCTACACAATGAAACTCTGGTACAAAATTCAAAGAAAGAAATTGAATAAGAAAGATTGGCTTGCAAGACTTTGTTGGGATAGATGTGTGGCACCACGTGTTGGAGCCTTCCTTTGGGCTACTTTGCATGAGTGAATTCTAACTAGAGATAGGTTAAATGAATATGGTTTCCAAGGGCCCAGTGTATGCCCACTTTGTTGGCAGAATGAAGAAACTTTAAATCACTTATTACTTTGGTGCTTTCTTCTACATATTGGTAATGGCTTCTATCTTCTCTGTGTTGGACCACTATCAGATATAACACATTAGGGAAATTATTAGTGGGGTGGCCAACTATTTTATGGAACTCACTTTGGGTGATATTTGGATTATTGCCCCATCATTGACTATATGAAAAATATGGAAGGGTAGAATTTGGAGAATATTCAATGAGAAAGCTTTAAATGTGGAACGAATAGTCAAAAAAATTAAGGTGGGAATTTGTGAAGTTGGCAACGTCAAAATCTATGATGTGAGAAGGTAGAATACATGTTATAATGGGATAATAGAGTAAAATTGGAATGGGACTCACTTAAGGTCCCCTCAATTAATGTCTCTAGCATGTTGTATCAGTGGAAAAAGGTTACCTAGATCAGACCAAACATTGAAAGATATAAGTTAAATTTAAACAAGGCAGCTATAGGCAACCTAGGATCAATCGGATATGGATGCATAATTTAAAATAGTGAAGAAAATTTCATTTGGGGTAGCTACAAACAATGAAGAAAAAGTGACCACTTTGGATAGGGGCATTAAATTATGTATAGGTAAGGGTATAAATATGGTAGATATAGAAGGTGATTCACAAATCATGGTAAATGTAGTCAATAATGGACAGATCTCAAATTGGAAACTATCACACAAGGTTGGCAACATCATTCACAATCTTCACACCATCTCTGATTTTAGGTCACTCATGCGTAATAGGAAGAGAATAATGCTATAGATTTCATGACAAACATTGGGGTCAATTCCAATAATAGAGATGCAATTATTGATAATATTGAACAATGGTCTAATCTAAAAATAATTATTGGGAAAGACAAATCAAATCTTGAAAATTTGCATCAAAAGTGAGAGTTGGATGAGTTGGGCAATTTACTTTGTGTCTATTGAAGTTCTTTGTAAAGTCCATTGATATCAGGTTGCCTTGTTTCATCAACTAAGCATTGAATAAAAAAAATTAAGATAAGCATGTAGATAGAAAGATAATTTTTTAATATCAGGATGGTCAGATTGGTCATCCACACTGTATATTTGGTCTAGTGCTTGATCATAGTTTTGGACACATGAGGATAACAAGATGTGAAAAAGGAATGTAGATGGGAATTTCTAGAGGCATACTGATACTATTATTAGATCACACAATTTGATTGAAAGTATATATTAGAGTGTAGAATCAAGGATATATCATTACTTTCTAATTTATGTTACTTTTCTTGGAATCAAGGAACACTGAGGCGGGGGGGGGGGGAGGGGGGGGGGGGGTGAATCAATGTTCTATCGATAAATAATTTTTCAAACTTATTATCAGACCACTGAAAGAAAATGCAAGAAAGTAAAATCCAGGAACACAAGATCATCAACCACAAAATCATAACACTAAGATTTTTACGTGGAAACCTAGGAAGGGAAAAACCACGGTGGGATTAGAACCCACAATATTCATTTACTGTGATCAAGAGTACATAAGTATTACATAAGGTGAATGCATTTGCATTTAGGCACACTACCTAGAACCAAAGGATTAATTACAATATGGAATTCACACTAACTTATAGATCATTTACAATCATAACTACAATGATTGAAATCCAAAATAGCATCAAACAATGCTTGGATGAGTTTCAGTTAAGTGCAAAAAGTCTGATTGTAACTGCTCTGCAACTCTACCGTGTTCCGCTTCTCAGTTAGTTACCAGATCAAGAGTGCACATGTGAAACTGCGCCAAATAGGTTTCTCAATAACTACTCACTTATATCACTCCTCAAAAATATCTTCTACATCAGACATATATATCTGCAATCACAAAATGAAACATTCATCAAGTCGACCTTCCATATTATGCAATGTAATGTGTAACCAAGTGTCTGCTTAGACCGGATCTCTAAAACATATGCGGATCAACCAAATGATATCAAAATAATTTCTACATGTTGGCCCTATCATCCCATGCATGAATCTGACCACCCAAATCACCGTAAATATTTCAGACCAATAGTGCTATGGTATCTTGAAATACCGGTGATAGATTTATGGACTACTCGCTCTGTCGATTACCAAAATCCATAACTATCAGATAGGATTTTTGTGGAGAGTTTTCATCAATGACAACCCTAATCTATTATCCATGCATTGGTATCCACTGGATGAGTGTCAACTGCCAAGAATCTCTTCCTTTGGCATTGATGGAAACATTCGTGAAAAATGACTAAGTGTTGAGTCAACCTGTATACCAGATCAAAATTTTGAAGGCTCCCCCTTAGACCAAAAACTCAAAAACTTGTATCAACCAAACAATTGTATCATTATTTGTACATTTTTCACTCTACTCTCCCCCTTTGATAGTAATACCAAAGTTGGGGTTATTCTCAAAAACTTATATACAAGCATATATACCGGATATTCTATACATACTTGAAGAGATCTACAAAAAGGGTCTTCAAAAATCCTAAGTGGGTATCCCATCTATTCTTCAAGCTGTCCAAAACTATAATGAAAGCACTGAAAACAAAAGCATAGATCTTTCAAGTATGTCAGAACTAGTTGTGCCATTGTCTTCATGCAATCTACTTTGTTGCTCAACATGGTGTCCATCTGGGGAGCAATAAGTTTCCGGACTTCACCAACCCGCCTCAGTATTCTGTCCTTTCCTATATTTAGGCTCAATATTTGATCAATTAGAGCCATCAATTTTCCTTCTATACTACTGGTAAGGGCTACATTGGAATCAAACGACTGAGATATACCATCAAGCTTGCCCTGGCAAACATTGATATGCTTGTCTATATATAATGTGAATTTGGGCAATATGAGGCATGACTTATATATCTTTCCTCCTTCACTCAATGCCTTAGAGATTGTCTGTAGTCCTTTGTTCAATCTAACCCTGACATCTTCAATCATCTTATAGAGTGTCTTCATATGCATCTCCTTCAATCTGCCCAATACTTGCTTGGTGTTTGCCTTTTCCAATGACTCAAAATTGGTACTGATATTGTTGATCAACTATAACAACTTGCTGGAGGGGTTAGAATTTGGATCTAATTACAGTTTCGGTACCACCTTTTGCAAAATACTTACAGTCATCTCAATCAACTTTTTGTCCTCACTCTCTGACTTAACCAAGTCTGGACTAGCTTGAGCCTGAACTGCTGCAACAACCATTAGCCTTTCAGTTGGAGACATCTATCTAATGTCAAGAGGTCCATCAAAATTGATGGATATTTATGGTAAAATCCTTTTCCCTTTGTCCTTCGATATGTCAATTTCCATGATCATCGAGACATTGTCAATTGTTTGCTTTTCCTTATTCACCTCTTTGGCCTTATCTTTACCTTGACCTTCTCCGATTCGTCTTTTCCTGCATCTTTTACTTGATCTAGTTCCTACTTAGTATGTTCTTATTCTTCGTTCTTTTCTTTTTCTTATGCATCTCCTTTTTCTTTATCTTCTTCTTCAACCTTTGCACTGGTGTCACCACTTGGTGCAGTATCATCTTTTGGTGTCTCTTTGGCCTCTTCAACTTTCCCTTCCACCATCTCTGGGTTGTCCTTGTCAACTGAATGATTTTGACTATCCTCTGCATCAAGGGTTATATTGGCCTGATCTTCTGGATTGGCCTCTATCTGAATTTCATCCTTCTGATTAGCTGGAGCACCTACTTCTACTTTCGGAGGGGAAGTATCTTCCTTTTTTGAGTCATCATCATACTTGGGGTTGATTGGAAACTGATTGTTCTTTAAGAACTTTTTCCATATCTCTTCAGTTTCTTTTCTAACTTCGTCAACTCTGCCAACCATAAGCCTGTTTACTTTGATTTTGCTTCAGAATTCCTTCTTGTTGGCTTTCTCCATGAGTCTATCAATTCTTCTTGTGAGATACAAGCACTGATATTGATCAATTCATGTTCTTTCATTTCCTTATCTTCTCAACATGCAATTAGCCTTCTAGCATCAAGAATATTATATAGATATTTTGTAATGCTACATTCTAACTCAATTAATGATTTACTGAAGTTATGCAAATGCAACACAACAACTTCCTAAATTTCCCTCTGATCATTCTCATTAAGATTTTCATGGTATGCACTAACATTCTTGAGATTACCATTATTAACTATTTCATTAATCAATTCTTTTGCAGTCAATGAGGGAATGATGGTATATTTACCTTCCACCTTGCCGGATTCAAGACTTTCATCAAGCTCTGTCCTTAGCTTTCTTCCTCTTTTTGGCCTACCGGTTAGAGAAGGTTCTGATTTTGTCTTATTCCTTTGTTGGGCACCATCAAACTGTGGTTTCCTAACCACCCTGACAAATTCTCCTTTCTTCTTTTCTTTCTCGGCTTCCTCATCTGACTCTGTCTCAAATGCAACATGAGATACAACAACATAAGTTCTTTTTAGTTTCTGCTTCTACTTCAGTACTTCTTTGTTAGATGAGCTTTGAGCTATTGATTGAGGAGATAATTTTACTGGAGTAGGAGAAGACTTACTCTCCTTAGGATTTGTCTTGGAGGGAACCAGTTCAGTCTTAGGCTTCTTTGATTTCTCCTTTGCTTCCATCTGAGCCTTCTTCTCCTTGTTCTTCTTGATAGCTCCTCTAGTAAATCCCATCTATTTAGCCACTGCCTTGGCCATTCTTGTTACCTTTCTTTTCCTTTCAGGCTGAGTGAACTTCTTATGTAATTCCATATCTTTTTCTTTGAATGTGCCAAATTTTGGTTCTTGAGGGTCAATTGGTTTGCTCAAAAGATGTTGAGCTTAGCCTTCAAGAGTTTGAGCATCAACCTCATAGCACATTGGCATTATCCATACTGTCCTTGGCTCTACTACCTCTGTATGCCACTGGTCCCTATCGACCATGAAACAGATAGTATGTGCATATTTGACCACTACTTCCTTAGGGATCCTTTCCCTATTCTTCATTCTGCCTTGGAAAGTTTTGAAGAAACTCCATAGGGAAGTTGTCTAATTCTCTTTATTTCCCAATCTTTGTAGACCTTATTTGATCTGCGTAGATACTAGTAAGTCAAATGCCCATTGGGCCCTGCCTATCCCGGGGATTTCATCCATGAAGTATAGTGCTAGATAGACAATCAATGAACCAATCAATGAACCAAATTTGAAAACATTCTTCTTGTCTAATTTGATTTTCTTCAAATTTTTCAGGAGCTCTTCAAGAAGAACTATGCACAAGTCATACTACATATCCTCTTTCACCATCTGATAAGATGCATATATTGCAATACCAGAGACCGAATTCAACCTGCTAGATTGATAAACTTTGTACCCAATAATTATTGATGAAAATTTGACCTCATTCTCTAAGATATCATCAATCGTCATTGACCTGTTGTCATATTGAGCACCGGTTAGTTTTATGATTGTTGGATTTGTTACCTTCCTCAAATTAGTTTTTCCACTAGTTTGGTGCAGACATGTGACTACATGAACGACATGCTTGGTTATCTTATAAGGTCTGTCCAACCACATGAATTCATCACGAACATGACTCATAATATATCCTACCCATTCATCTTCATCAAATATCAGAAAATGAACAAACTATGTGAAACCCTTCTTCTATAACTATGCATATTCCGGTTTGGGGTTTCCAACTTTATCCATTATGTGCTCAGTATACAAGGTTAAGATCTCCTTACTTCTAGTTTCCTCAATTGTATAGTGAATGTATGCCCTAACATCATCAACATGTAGAACTCTGTATGGAACAAATGAAAAAAAAACATTGGGATCATCCTCAATGTATTTAAAAGGATGTATTTTGAATTGTGGCCTTTCTTGTTCAGAAATTTATACTACCAAAGGTGTATCAACAGAAGAAGATGCCATTTTAAGAAATTTAGGGTTCAAAGGATGAACACGCTTTGGTAAATACCTTTTTCTTTTGTTGGATGCACAAAAAATTCCTGTTGGATCACCTCAAGCCTTCTGATCGCCTTGAAATCTGGTTAATCTCACTCTATAGCTTTAACTCTTCGCTCACAATGTGAGAAATGATTCACACTTTTCCCTTTTTCACTTTGAAAACCCTAACTTTAAGTTGAAATAAATACAATTGTAAAGTTTAACCGCATGTCCTATTCAACATAATCCAATCCACTGGATTCCAAGATTGGTATGATGAATTCTGGATAATCATTACCAAGCATCTGCAATGAACCTTGAGCAATCACAGATCTATTTAGGGGGTCTTGCAAGATTTTGCATGAATATGCCACCCCCTAAGGCCAAATTCCTTTGTTATCGGATGAAGATCCTACACTGGATTCAGATGCAAATCCACTGGCTACCTTGGATTCATCTATCCTGATCTCTTCTACCTTTGCCTTGCCTTTTTCATCAACTTTGTTCTTGTCTTACAGAGTATTCTTGTTCATATTCTTGCTTCTGCAATACTTTGCAATGTGACCAGGCTTATTGCATGCACGACAAACAACATTTATCTACATAGGTATGAAATTCATTTGATTTGGTCTCATCATGCATTGGTTAGAGATATATCCAAACATCCCACAAGCATAGAAACTGTTGTTCTAAAAATGATTCATTACTGCTTTGCCATGTTTGATTTGTGACCAAAATTATTGCATATGAAACACTGTCTGATAAAGGTAGGACCGTTGTTCATATTATTCATTCCATTATTCACCCTACTTCTGCATTGATTTTCCATATGACCAAAATTATTGCAAGTAAAACATCTACCATTGAATTTATAAGCATTAGGCTATCTTATCAGAGTATTCTTGCTCTTCTAATGATTAGGCTTTGCCTTTCTCTATCCAGAACCAGAGGATTCTCCTTTCTCATATCCAAGTCCTCTCATGTCTTTTCCATGTCTCTGACTATCCAGCATCTCATCCAACATTGTCAAGCTAGCATTAAATTTGTCTTTGTATTCATTTGTAGTAGCAAGTTCGTCTCTTAGGGCAACAATCTGTCTTTCAAGTTCTTGACCATCATTCCTTGATTGTGTCAACTCAAGATTCAACTGATCATTCTCATAGGTTAGACTGAATCATTCATCTGATCTGTCTTTCAATTATTGAGTCAAACTTTCTTCATTCTTCTTCCGGTCTTCAATCTCCTTAGTCAACTTCATCATGATGGATTGCATCTCATTATTTAATACAACATTCTCTCTAGCCATCTTTTCACATTCCTCAGTTTTGCTTTGGTCTTCAATGCTTTGCTCCTATTTCTCCTTCAACTTGTCCATCAACTCTTTTCTCTTGTCTCTTGAAGTGTTGACTTGATCTTTCAAATAATTAATGAAGTATTCAGCTACACTCAAGTTTCTCTATAAGTAACTTATTTCATTTCTTGCTACATCAAGATCCTCAAGTGCCACACAAAGTTATCTCTCCAAACCAGAGTCCATTGATTCAATCTCTCGGACCTTCCTCAAGTAATTAGGCTTCCTCAGAGGAACTAGGATTTCATACCAATTGTTGGAATCAAGGAACACTAAGAGGGGGGGATGAATCAGTGTTCTATAGGTAAATAAATTTTTAAACTTATTCTTAGACCATTGGAAGCAAATGCAAGAAAGTAAAATGTGTTGCCATTGCATGAAGATTGCATTGAAGAAGTTTGGAAGTGTTGTCATTGATGTCAATAGCAACTAGTAATGAAGCAAGTATTGCTATTGGTAATGATGTAATAAAGAAATTAGTGATGATGTAGTGAAGATCAATCGGTAACCCAAACTAGTTGAGAAGCAGAACCCTGACCGATAAAGTTTGGAGATCGGTTGTGATGATCTATGACTGAATGGTGATTGGTAATGAAGATGCCACATAAGCATGTTGCATGTGATGATTTTTGAAATGGATTTGGCATGTAGAGATAGCCGTTTATCTTGGGAATGATCAAATGCATAGTATGAAGTGAAAAATGACGAGTTACAAGATTAAAAATGTGGTGATCCAGGATCGGTTGTAGATGCCTAGAAGAATGTGAAGTTGATTGCATGTAATCTAATGGTCAAGATTGAACTGATATGTTTGTAATCTCTATGATATTTGTAGGGTTTGTGTTGTGTTACTGACCTAATGTATTTTCTTTTAAGGGTTGATGATTTGACTCAATGGAGTGTTGGCAATTTTGGCTGAGTGTGTAAGTGATTATTGCCAAACCAGAAGGTGTATCTGTAGAATTGTGTGAAGGCAGATAGGAGGAATAAAGGATCTGATTCAGTAAGGACATGTTATTTCCAGATCAGTCAAGAACTTGTTGTTCTTTAACCATTACAACAGTTAAATCCCTTAACCAGGTAAGCTTTAACATTCTTGTTGTTGAAATCCTCTAACCAGGTGATCCATTAGCTTGGATTTGAAATCCTCCACTAAGGTTATGTTTAATAGGGTATTACCTTTAATAGGGTATTTGTAGTCAATCCCTTAACCGGGTGGTCCTTAACCGGATCTGTCCCTAACAGGACATTATTGTATAAGCTTCTAACAAGGCTTGGCTCATAATTGGGCGAACTTTAGAAGAGTTCAAAATATTTGTGGGTATTCATCCCCACCATGGTTTTTCCCATTTGGGTTTCCACGTGAAATATCATTGTGTCAATTGGTGAATGATTTTGTGGATGTGTTTTTGATATGGTTGATTTGAATGACTGGTAAATCTCCATAGATATATTTGAATGAATGGAAATGATCTGAAACATGTTTTTACTAGTATTAGTGAAGTGATTTAAGGATTTATCAAATGGTATTTAAGTTTAAAGATCTGTTCCATTGTGTCATTGTGTATTAGGACAACTGGTAAAGTTTAACAATATAGTTGCAAATTTGTCTGAGTGTCTAAACCGATATACTTTATGAGTTGATTTAGAGTTGAAAGTTCTTTTGGTGAAAGTTTAGTTTGTTTTCTATCTATTGATTCACCCCTCCTCTAAGTAGTTGATCGAATATTTATAGTTTCATCATATTATCAAAATGCAGGAACACAAGATAATAAACCACAAAATCATAACACCAAGATTTTTTATGTGGAAACCCGGGAAGGGGAAAACCATGGTGGGATTGGAACCCACAATATTCATATACTATGATTAGTATTACATAAATATTACATAAGGTGAATGCACTTCCATTCAGGCACACTGCCTAGAACCAAAGGTGCACTTACAATATGGAAGTCACAGTGACTTACAAATCATTTACAATGATAACTACAATGATTGAACTCCAAAATAGCATCAAACAATGCTTGGATGAGTTCCGGTTAAGTGAAAAAAGTCTAACCGGATCTACCCTACAACTCTGCCCTGTTCTGCTTCTCAATCAGCTACCAGATCGAGAGTGCACATGTGAAACTGCGCCAAATAGGTTTCTCAATAACTACTCACTTATATAACTCCTCAAAAAGATCTTCTACATCAGACATATATATATATATATATATCCACAATCACAAAATGAAACATTCATCAAGTCGACCATCCATATTATGCAATGTAACGTGTAACCAAGTGTAGGCTTAGACCGGATCTCTAAAACATATGTGGATCAACCAAATGATGTCAAAATGATTTATACATGTTGGCCCTATCATCCCATGCACGAATCTGACCATCGAAATCACCACAAAGATTCCAGACCAAAAGTGCTATGCTATCCTCAAATATTGGTGACAAATTACTAGACCACTCGCTTAGTCGGTTACCAAAATCCATAACTACCAAATAGGATTTCCATGGAGAGTTGTCATCAATGAAAACCCTAATCCATTATCCATGCATTGGTATCCATCGGATGTGTGTCAATTACCAACAACTTTTTCTAATTTGTGGGGAGATACAACCAGTGGTGCTTAAGAATTATGGCTATCTATTCGACTTAAGTGCAAGGCAGGGTGGAGGGGCAAAAAAATTCAGACGAAGATTTGGATTCTCAGATTAGGTGGATGTTCCTACTAAAATATGATTAGTTGTTACCAACGATCAAGATGGTCCTCGACATGAAGTCTATATCAAGAAACCTCTTCCATGATGAGGAGATTTCGATGAGAGTGGATGAGGCACTATCTCTTTATCAGGATAGACATATCAATCTATGTTAGAGTTATATTTTATTAGCTAATAATTATTTATTTAATTATTAGTCTATTATACTCTATTCTTAAGCTAAACTTAGGAATCTTATAATTTTTTAGGGTTTTCACCTTTAGGGTTTTGAGTATCCTCTTATAAGGATTCTCTCTTTGTATTTTTCATAACAACAGTAATTATTGAATTGCATTCTTGTTGCACAATCAATATGACTCCTCTTTTTTGGATCTCTGAATTTTGGCCTTCATAGCTATTTTGCTTCTCTCTTTCTATGATAGGTTTGCATGCAGGTGATCTCTGGGAGATGTAGAGTTGATTTTTCCTCAACTCCAATAATCTTAACATGGCCCCTTTTGGAAACCATGTATCTATCTTTGATGATCTTTTCTTTGCCTCAATTGAAGAAGATGAATGCAATGGTTGAGGGAATTATTACCCTCGCTCCTAGATGTACTAAGATTTTTGTTTGATTAATGGAAGGATATACCTCCTATGGTAGAAGCTTATCTTAAAAAAAAATGTAAAAAAGTAACATACAAATATATTATATTTAGTATATTTTTCAAAGTAATGAATGATATTTATTAAATAAAATTAAAATTAATATATTAAAAAAATATTTTTCCCACTTTGAATATATAATGTAAAGACCACTTAAAAAAAATAAATAAAAAAAATCCAAGGAAACCACTTGAAGAGCCAAAACAAAGAGTATTCTACATATTTCAATGTGAATTACCAAAACAAAATTAGGAAAATATGATCTATGACTTTAAGTTTAAAGACTTTGGGATTTTGATTGGAATAATATTTTGGCCTTAACATATCACTTTGTTCACCACTGCACACCTACCATTTGTCTCATTTATCTTTTGACTTAGGGGAAAGGACCTAGTAGTTGTGCACCCTAACTTCACGCTTCTCAAAATCCTACGTGGAAATTTTAACTCACTCTGATTTTTTTACAACGGCTTACTTGGCAAGTCTCTTGCTTATAACTAAGGTTTCAGGGCCACATCATCAAATATGATGCCACATTGGCATGTTTTGCCAAGGTGTCCAAAACAGCCCAAAAAAAAAGTGAGACCAATAGGTGTGTAAAAGGGCCCCATGATGGGATGGGGTTTGGGATAGACATGCCTAGTCTATGCTCTTGGATCCTTTCCTTGGATCACCTAGTGTTCTCTACACACCCTAGGGTCTCTAGGACTTCCCTTTGCTTGAGGAATTCCTTGACCTTGCCCAATCCACCCACCAATGAGTTGCTTTGCTGCTCCTAAGGTCTCACCTTCTCATGAGACTTCAAACCCCTTACTATGGCTAATAAGGGCTAATCTTGTTCCACACCTTCCAAGGTCTTAGCAAGGTTGTTTCAGGTCTATTTCAGGGTCTATCCACCCATTCATGAGCCCCCAAGAGGTTTCAAGATTCTAACCCCTTACCGATTTCACAAATTTGGGTTTTTGCCTTCAAAAAGGGCTACAAGGATTAGGACTAATTAGGCCTCCTAACCGGTCTTCAAGGGCTCCCTCTCACAAATGATGCACAAACAACCCAATCTCCCAAAAAGGACTGCCATTCATTTGGCAAGGACTCAAGGATTTTCTAGGTTTTAGGCCTCCAAGTGTCCATACACTGTCCTAGGTGGATTTTAAGGGTTTTAAGGGTTTTGGTGAGGGTTTTTAGAGTTTGTCTGGGTCACAGTGAAGGTTTTGTATTCTAGCCACCTTGTTTGGATTGGTGGAGGCTCCTCCTTCACACCAATGATGCTTCACTCACTCCTCTTCACTTCCTCCAAAGGATGCACTCTCCACTAATCAACCTTGCTCTCCAAGACCTCTACACCAACAACCATTCCTAACCAGGCACTGTCCAGTCTCTCCTAGGAATGGGTCTTTGCTTGGCCTCCCTGCATTTCCAGGGGCCCTAATTTCTTGGGACTATAGTACAAGTTCTTCACATCCATTCCCCATGGTTTGATGGTGGTTCCACAATGGGGAATGGAGTTAAGACTTCATTTACTAAAACCGGTCCAAAACTGGACAGTAAGACTACAACTTACAAATTATTACAAACACACTCAACCGGTAAACAAAAAGCTAATATAATCACTCACAATGAAGATAAATAAACCAATGAAGACATTTCACACAGGTTTTCTCACAAATCAATCCATTAGTTTGCTCGGTAACTGCATTCAAACTGACTGGTAATTCAAAAACAGTCACAGTCAATTCAGTTTGCTTGAGTCGTACAATCTCTGACATCCAAAAAAAAAAAACTTTAACTTAGGGTTTGTAACTTCTTATTCTACCCACACCTTGGTCAGTGTGCCACATTTAGGGTTGTCCACGCCAACCTAAGGATTTTGACATCATGGTGGAAAAGTTGCTTGACAACTTTTAAAAGTTGTCATGCAACTTTTGCAACTTTTGATCAACTTTCCCAATGTTGCTCTTCATGACTCCTAGACCCACAATGGGCCAACCTAAGGACACCACCATGATATGAAGGACCCCTAAACACCTCCAGGACACACTTACCCTCCATTTTCAAGAAAAGCACAATCTTGATTTATGACCCCTAAGATCTCCTCTAGGACCCTGCCTAAAACCTATGAGCACATGACTCATTATTTTACGTACAATGGCTTCATAAGAATCATAACACCAACAAAACAAGAAGGAGGGAGAGCTTGAAAGGGTGCTCCTACACCATACTCCCCCCTCTGCACATAGCTAAGAAAAAGAAGAAGGGATGAGAGTCGGGTCTATTCCAAGTGTCTTGAACTTGTTCTCCTCCACCCATGTAGCTTCAGAAACTAGTTGATCTGCCCATTTCACTAAGTGCTCCATGTAGACCTGGTTTTTGGTAGACTTCTTCACTCTTGATTCCAAGATCCCCTCTGCTATAGGCTTCCTCACCTGTGGTAAGACATTAACATCAAGGTCTTGCAGTACCTTGGCTTGGTTCTCAGCCTGCCCTGCTATCTCACCCTTGTACATGATCAGGTCAGCTACATTAAAGACTGATGATATAGCTAAATCTGGAGGCAGGTCAACTTTGTAGGAATTCTTACCATATTGCGATAGGATTCTACAAGGTCCCACCCTTCTCATTTGCAGTTTGGTAGGCTTACCACCTTGCATCCTAGCTTTGCTCAAATGGACCATCACATAGTCACCCACCTTGAACTTAACTTCTCTCCTTTTCTCATCCACTTTGGCTTTCAATTTTTGAGTGGATTCAAGGTTGGCCTTCTTAACCTTCTCTTGAACTTCCTTGATGGTTTGAGTGAAGTCTTCTGCTTGCCTGCTCTTCATTTCCAAACTACCAAGGTCTCTCAACTCACATACTCCGCTTGGATGTCTGCCATAAACAACCTCAAAAGGACTTCTACTAGTGGTTATATTCACACCAATTATGCTTCACTCACTCCTCTGCACTTCCTCCAAAGGATGCACTCTCCACTAATCAACCTTGCTCTCCAAGACCTCTTCACCAACAACCATTCCTAACCGGGCACTGTCCAGTCTCGCCCAGGAATTTGTCTTTGCTTGGCCTCCTTGCATTTCCAAGGGCCCTGCTTGCTTGGGACTATAGTACAGGGTCTTCACATCCATTCCCCATGGTTTCATGGTGGTTCCACAACAGGGAATGGAGTTAAGACTTCATTTACTCAAATGGTCCAAAACTGGATAGTAAGACTGCAACTTACAAATTATTACAAACACACTCAATCGGTAAACAAAAAGCTAATCTAATCACTCACAATGAAGATAAATACACCAAAGAAGACATTTCACATAGGTTTTCTCACAAATCAATCCATTAGTTTTCTCGGTAACTACATTCAAACTGACTAGTAATTCAAAAACAGTCACAGTCAATTCAATTTCCTTGAGCCATACAATCTCTGACATCCAAAAAAAAAAAAAACTTTAACTTAGGGTTTGTAACTTCTTATACTACTCATACCTCGGTCGGTGTGCCACATTTAGGGTTGTCCAAGCCAACCTAAGGATTTTGACATCATGGTGGAAAAGTTGCTTGACAACTTTTAAAAGTTGTCATGCAACTTTTGCAACTTTTGAGCAACTTTCCCAATGTTGCTCTTATGACTCCTAGACCCACAATGGGCCAACCTAAGGACACCACCATGATATGAAGGACCCCTAAACACCTCCAGGACACACTTACCCTCCATTTTCAAGAAAAGCACAATCTTGATTTATGACCCCTAAGATCTCCTCTAGGACCCTACCTAGAACCTATGAGCACATGACTCATTATTTTATGTACAATGGCTTCATAAGAAGCATAACACCAACAAAACAAGAAGGAGGGAGAGCTTGAAAGGGTGCTCCTGCACCACCCCAATACTTGTGCAACTGATGTGGCATCACATGATTGGTTACTTTTCACAAAAAATGGTATATTTCATTCAATTATTGGTACTTATCATACAACTATTGGTGCAATGTTATACAAAGGTTGGACATTAAATCAACAACTTCTATCACAAGAATTGGAACACGCTCAACTACTGGGTACTTTCCCCTAGTTTTCATACCCTTTGTAAGTCAAGTGCATGTAGGCTAGATTATATTATCAAATACTCTTAAGAATTGGTGTTAATTATTTTTGTTTAGGGCACGTTGCATTTGTCAATTTTATGTTCTTTGTTGGATCATTATATTTGTAACTTATTGTTGATTGTTAGGATGATGTTTTCATTTTTCACTCTATATGTCAACAATTTGAATCAACCTATTTAGACATTTGGTTGTTTTTTTTAGGATTTATGTTTGATCTAATTAATGTTCAAATTGAGGCCTTGTATTTATTAAAACAATTAATTTAAGTTTGTGAATCTCAACTACTAATTTCTAGAAATGTGGCCCTCTATGTATAGTCCCAACAACTAAACCAAACTAATATACAAAATTAAAGTTAACATATAGATTAAAACATTTACATTATTAATTTTTAAAATGCTTTTATTTGTAGAGTTGTCATTATCTCCATCTAACTTTAAAATTCCCTATGTGAATGTTAATAATGTAATTTGGTTATCACCCTTACACACTAAATTCAACTATATTTAAAGTAATCTAATGGGTACGTGAATAGGTCACAACATTTCATTACATAACCTTTTTGTTATACATTTAATTGATAAACAAATTGTTATAACAATAAACTTTATAAACTACCCATTATTTTATTTTATAAGGATAAGAATTTGTAAGTTACAAACTTATAAATGTTATTTAGGACTACTTGCTGTAGACACCAAAAATTGTCCTGTTTAATTAAATAAATATTTTTATTTATTTAATTAATTCATTTAGTCTCTTCTAAGCCTTTCCTTATTTAAATAAATATTTTTATTTATTTATTTAAATTATCTTTCCCTTAATTAAATAAATATTTTATATATTTAATTGGTCCCACTTCTTGTATTAATTAAATAAATCTTTATTTATTTAATTAATTCATTAGTTTTTTCCTCTATGACACATGTCATTCATCTCTTAATTTTCCTCTAACTATCCCCTTCATTATTTTATTATTTCTTCTACCTACCCTTTAATCCTAGCTGACCATTTCTTTCTTTCACCTCTTAATCTTATCCCTCCATTTTCTAAAGAATATTCTATATAAGAGGATTCTTCCATCATTATCAACCCTAATCAGTACTTTATGCAATCAAGCGGCTTCACAACCATGATCCGTTCTTTGTTGTGCTCTTGTGCACATACAAAATCTGAGAGCAAATATACCAAACAAGATCAATGGAGAAAGGAGACAGTGGAGATTAAAACCCTACTTGGCATGTGAATGATATTATTGTTCAATTTGTTGATTTGCATGTTCTTAGGTATCTTCATTGGTGTATGGTGAATGTTTTATTGTAGAACTAGGGCTTGTTGTGGTTGAATATTTATGGTTTTGCAATAGTTTCTCATCATCAGTTTTCACTGTATACACTTACATTAAATATAATAACAACAACTAACGAGTTTTTTCTCTCGGGAAATAACTAGATCCCAAGTGTCATATTTAATTAAGGACATCATCTCTTCATGCATGACTTACATACAAGAATCACTATACTTTGAAGAGAGAGTACCCTTAAAAGATTTTATTAATACATTAAATATTGAATACACAATGAATATATGGTTGCCTACACCTATCAGCAATGTTTTGTTGTCTTGTGGATCATCTCAAGGTTGGAGTAAGGGTTTCTACTTGTTCTTTGGCATGCTCATCCTACTTACAACCCTCATCTAAACCCTCAAATTCCTCTCCATTTATAATCCAACATTCCATTTTTCAACATGTGCATCTTCCTTCTTTTTGATCTTAGTCTCAAATACATTGTTTTCCTTATATTTTCTTTGGTTGTATAGGTTCTTAAAATTAACTAAAATCCTTATAAATCACATCTCTAGAATAAATCATGTTTAGGTTTAATGGAGTACACATCTTATAACGTTGTTATTTTCTCACTATAAACAATAAAGATGTGTTTGTATGCTTTTGGATCTATTTTACATAAATTTTATTCCAACATATAAACAAAAGTATCACAACCAAACACCCTTATATGTGAAACAAAAATTTTCTTACTTGTCCATGCTTCATAAGGATTTTTTCTAATAACATCCAAACAAGGATATTTATTTACCAAGTAACAAGGAATATTCATGGTCTTTGTCCAAAAGCACCTATATAATTATGTACCACTCAAAATATTTTTGGCTCTTTTCATTAAGGTTCTTGCCATTTGTGATCTGATCTCATTATTTTGATATGATTGTTGGAAGTCAGCCTAAATGTGAAAATACCTTGAGAACCCTATATAAGGAAATCATTTGTCATTCATAAATCCAATCTAGCAGTTCTATCATGACAATTGAAGAGTCCTAATTACTTAATTCAAGAGTAGATCTAGGTACAAGAAGCATCAAGCTACAACTTATCTTCAAGTATGTTTTCATCATGGATTTTGTTATGATTGTCATGTTATTGCATCAACACTTGGAGGACTTGTTTAAAGAGTATTGCATCACCACATTATCAATCCTTACATGTAATTTTGTCAATTCAATATTTTATTTCTGATTTAGGCTCTACCCTACCAAGGGTAAGCTCTATTTTTCATCATCATTGTTGTTGGAGGTGGAAACACCAACATGGGATTTGACTTATGCAAGCCCCTATACATGATAACATTTTTTGCTCTTTTATGTTTGCAAATAACATATCCAACAATAAAATGTTGTATATTTGCATAAAGCAAATTGAGACACATAGCCCCAGACGTTGAATATGAGAAAACCCTTGGACTCTACCAATTAGCTCCATAGCTTGACACTTTTAGACTGGATTTTGGAGGGTAAGATCAATGGAGCCTCCTCATCTGAAATTTGAAGCCTCAGCCAATGAGAAGACCTTCAAGACTAGGGCTCTTAGACTGACATTTCCAGCTCTAGATTTCAGCTACATGTTCCTCCTCGCATCTCATTTTTAGATGTGTACTTTTGTGTTTGTTTCTAGTTCTATATCCATTTTTTCATGTTGAATCTTATTAATTTTGCATCATTTCACCTAGTCATTCGACAATCACATCAAATCAAATAAAAAAGAGGATATAATCATACACAACATCTAGCTCTCATTTGGAACTAAAGTTGGATCTTTTTGGCTTTTTCCTCTAATGAATGATAGTGATTTGGGAATTAAGATATTAGTTTATGTCTCTAGGCTATGACCTCATTCAACACATTTCATGATGCTCTTCTCTTCCTTTTTTCTCAAAATATATTATTTAACCAATTTTTAAAATATCTTCTTTAGATTAAAAATTTGTGTATTGCACATCTTAATACAACCCCTTTATACTCTATTTGACATCTTCAATTGTTGTAGTATACACATAAAACCAAATAGAATCACAACGCCTAATGAGATTCGTTCTAATCCTCATCATTAATTAGAAATCCAAGGTGGTGCCCATGACTATAATCAAGGAGGAGGAAATGACACTCTTATCTTCTATATTGACACCAAATTCACCAAACAAATTAATGTTCGACTCCGCTACAATCAAATCTAAAAATAACTTAAAAATAGCAATTCTAGAAATACAAATAAACTTCTGGAAAATAAAATAAGAATAGCTTGTAATAGAAATTCGTAAATATAGTGCTGATAAATAAACGAAGAACACCGTCTGGTTGATTTTAATTTGATTATAGTAATGTACATATATCATTTTCTTTCTTTTTCAATCATTGACCTCTAAATAAAAAGCTTTGATATGACCGACAGTCAAGAAAAAGATGTGCTGGGTAAAAACGTCATGTGTTGGAAACTCTTTTGTGTATAAATGAAGCGATTTTGTAGTATAACTATATGAATTGATATTGCTTACAGGTTTTAGGATCTCCCAACTTTGCCGACAGATTTGTTATTTAAGATTTACTTTGTGATAGACAAGAGTTATGTTTCATCATAATTTACAAGAATCAAATTTTTTACCTAATTAATGATTATATGGTTTGGTGAGAAGTCCTTTCATGTTATAAGACTAATCTTCCAATAGAAGACATACACCATCACATAATTTAAAAAGGAAAAGGAGGTCTGGATTGGAAAATCACAAACCACAGTTCTAACAGCTAAATTTGTTATCTAATATTTTGAGAAAAAAAGACATTTAAGTATTTTATATGAGTTGTAAAAAATAATTTTTTATTTTAAGGTATTATTTGTGAGGTAAGGTATGAAGAGGACACGATAAGATGGAATATTAATTTAGTGCGATGAGTTGATTGATGTGTTGACGGATATTGATTATGAGACAAAATTATAGGTTAGAAATGAATGTAGATGATTATGATGAATTGATCTATCTATTTTGAACTTTTCAATATGATTGATGCAATTTTGGTAGTTTTCTATGATGTTATCTTTTAATGTGATATGTTTTGTGTACCTAAGAGAGTTCACATTTGCCTATTAGCTGATTTGGAATATTGTGGTGTTGAGGAACACCTTCGACGACTTGCTATGCTAGGGTTGAAGTGTTATACTTCCTTGTACCTTAGTCAAGATCTATGGTTTTGCTTTTCATAATTATAAAAAAGATGGATATTAAAAGAGTTATCCTTTTGAATGTTGATGCAAACTATGATTTTTCATGTCCATTTCTATGATAATGTGTTTTATATAATGACCCAGGGCATTTGTTGAAGTGTGACAATTTGGAGCCCCATTTGATTAATTGAGTAAAATCCAACAAACACCAATCTTATTTTTTAATTAGTCCAGCTCAAAACTAGAGAGAAATAAATTTGAATTTAGAGAATGAGACTGCACTAGTGAACTTGACCAAAATCTAGATCTCACATCTGGAAAGTAAAGGTGGATGGTGGGTATGAAGTACAAATGAATGGAAGTCAAAATGGGTAAATGGATCGGTGATTACAAATTCTATCAACTTTTTTGCATAAATAATCCAAATCAAATTATGCTAAATTGCAATGGCTAAAGTGAGTCTAAAATTAGAGGGGAAAAGTATGATGCATGTCATTTTATACTCCACATTCTCCCCCACCTTAGTTTGCATATGAATTTACATTACACATGCTAAAGTAAGATAAAGGAACTAGCATGTTTCAAAAGGGTTTAATTTATTAAAATAATACATGTAGACGTATAAAAATGACCATATTCCTAAATGAATATTTTATGTTCATTTCTCTATTTGATTAAATCCAATTTAATTAAATTATCCACATTCTTCTATTTTATTAAGTAAATTACTCAATTTATTTAAATAAAATTCACTATACCCATTTAATGAATAAATCATTTTATTCAATTAAATTCCCCCTATCCACTTTTAATTAAATTCAAATTTAATTAAATAGTTATCCTAAATTGAATAAATCTAATTTATTTAATTTCCCCAAATGGCAACCAAATTGAATTAAATTATTTCAATTAAATCCTATTATCCCTCCATCCACTTGCAAAATCCTAAACCTATTCCTAATCCCTTCTAGAATCTTCTAATCGCTTCTAATTAACCTAACCCTTCCTCTAAACTTTGTCACATCCCTAAGCAAAGGGAAGTCACTTCTCAAAACCTCAAAATCTTTGATAACCATTAAAGGCTTTCAACCTTCAACCACTAAATGGCTCAAAGTCTTTGATAACCATTGAAGGCTTTCAACCTTCAACCACTTAATCCCCAAAGTCTCCAATAACCAATAATGGTTAACTCAAACCCTCCTACATGGTTAAAACATTTGTTTTGACTCAACCTCTACCCAACCCAAGGGTCTCATCAGGCCATTAATGCTTTGACCATGATTATCTCTTAAACATTTGCACAAAGGTTTATCCTTGGATTAACTCTTAATCCAGTGGGTAATCTTAATTTAGACTTGACCCTTAGCCTTTAGATAACCATGAGGTCTTCTCAGGCCTTTAATGCCTCCAACCCCTTCTCTCAACCCAATCCTATATTGACACTTGTCACCATTTCATTGGTGCCAATTGTGCACATGGATCCCCAACTTTCAAACTCAACCTTTGATTAAACCATTCAATCTTGACCATCCATTGCCCTGTTTTTGCTATAAATAGAGCTCTCATTCCTCCATTTTCAACAATCATCTTTCAAATTTGAAGCATTACACTTATGCTCAAATTCTTTCAAGCTTTCATATCATTTTTATGCTCATCACTTAGCCTCTTTTAGATCAGGAATTAGACTAATATGCATGTTTAGAATAATTTCTTTATCATTTTAGTTCAATCATAGATAAATATAATATGCTAGGATAGTATTCATACTAACCTCGTCATCTTATCATCTAGTTTATTGCATTTCTAAGATCATACATAGCTTAACATCCATTTCATATTAAAATATATCAAAGCATCTCTCGTTCTTACATTTGCCATCCCTGAACCATTTTGCTCAGTGATCTAAGAGCAAAACATTGGTTTGAGGGACATTGTGAGATAGAGAACCATGGGACCCTCTTTGGGAAGCTGAGTAATACGTTATTACTCCATAGCTTGCACCAAGAAGTCCTGTGTGTGTGTGTGGACTAGTATTCTAACATATTTTCAAATATTAAGTTTTATTTGCCCACTTTTCCCACATACATTTCTGGCGCCCACCGTGGGGCCCGACCCCAAATAACAAATCGGTTTTTGAAACTAACCACTTTTGCAGGCACGCAGGAAAATTGAAGTAGCGCTTTCAGTTCACTGTTTAGCGCATCCAATCAACAGAGTAGCACATCCAACTCCCTGTTTAGCGCGTGGAAATATTTTTGTAGTGCATGACTCCCTCTAACATTTTCCTGTAGGTGTTGACGCGGGTGAAACATAGAACAGTGCATTCAACAACCAGAATAGCGCATAAGATCCCCATTCCAGCGCTTCTAATCCATAATATAGCGCATGCAACTCATGCATTAGTGCATCATATTTGAAATTACCTACAGCGTCGAAAAAAAAAACACAGAATAGCACTTCCAGAACCCACAGTAGCGCATCCAGAGAACAGAGTAGCGCGTTTAGCATAAATTTTAGCGCATAGATCATATACTATAGCACGTACAGTTTGTTCTGTAGAGCATCACAGACAGAGAAAAACAAAAACAAATTTTATTTTATTTTTGTAACCGAACTGGAATATTAGACTTGTGGAAGTCCCCCATATTCGCTAACAATTTTTTTTTTTTTGGTTTGCTTGCAGGATTCTAACAGTTTCTTGCAGGTAGGGCGAGGAATTTTATTTTAAAAACGTTTTCTTTTGTTGTCCTTCAAATCGAAAATTTGCTTTGTTGACCATTTCCTTTTTATAGATCAGAAAATCTTTCTTTTCAAGATTAAAAAGGACATCATGCTTGTTGGAGGAACATCTCCAAATAGAAGTTAGCAAATCATTGTTTTGAAGGATAAAAAGAACAACTTGATTGTCTTGTCTCGAAAGTGGAAGGAATATGCTCTCCCTTTAACTGGGTGATCAAAAATCCAGACCACTCTTACAGCTTTCAGTAATTCAAGCATTTAAAACCTTTAGCAGGCCTGCCTTCCCGAAGAGTTGCAATCAACTCTTAAAGCCATTTATGGCCGGTGTGAAGGGAACGACCTAAGTGGGGAATGACTTTGACGCCAAGAATTCCAACCCACTATAATCAAATGTGGAAAGTGATGAAAGTCCTTTTCAATGGTTGCGCGCAGTGATTAGCCTTCCCCCAGTATCCTTGAGATACATAAAGCCTTTGTTCTAAAGGTTTGGAAGCCTCCTGAGGGAGTTTATCACTGACGGCCAAACATGAAGCCTGATTAAGAACCATAGAATTAGAAACTTTGAACCGAGTCAGTAACCAAACATTTGTAACATCATAGTGCAAGGGTGGGGAAGAATCCGCCCCCAAGATTACTCACCATATATCTCCCAAGATAACTACTCAACTGTGAAGCAATTCACTTTGGGTTAACTTCTGGCAAAAGGCAAAAAAACGGGCGCCCCCTAGGGGGTGACACGGCTGTTTGAGCTGACAGAGTATCGAGACTAGTGGGCTATGATGTTATTTATGACCCTTGAATAAAGAGTCTTTCTGAAGTGTATTACTTGTATCCAAACCTGTTAAAACATTGGGGATTTGAACACATCCTCGCAGAACATACACTTTTTGTTAGATTAGGCAAAATGGTTGTACTTTTTGTGCCATGCTTGCAGTTATTACTTCAGAAAATCATCCATCGCACTTGAAAAATTCTCAACAAAAATCAAAAACCTCAAGAAATCACCCAAACGGAAAAATCAGGACAGTCTAGCGCATAAGAACAACATCTTAGCGCGTGGAAGACTTTTGTTAGCGCATCCAAACCTCACATTAGCGCATGAAATTAAAACAATAGCGTTTTATCCTC
Organism: Cryptomeria japonica; assembly: GCF_030272615.1. Taxonomy (NCBI): domain Eukaryota; kingdom Viridiplantae; phylum Streptophyta; class Pinopsida; order Cupressales; family Cupressaceae; genus Cryptomeria; species Cryptomeria japonica. The sequence continues at coordinate 274,898,803 of NC_081408.1, read as the reverse complement.
AGGCAAAAAAATAGTAATAATCATTTAGCGCATCCACAACACAGTCTAGCGCGTCGCAGCAACCTATTAGCGCGTGGGAACCAAGAATTAGCGCATAAAACAAAACAGTTAGCGCTTCACAGGCCCAGTGTAGCACATAACTTTTTCAAAAAATTCAACAACAAATTTCAACAGTCCTAACTTTAGCGCGTGGAAGAAACAGCTTAGCGCGTAGAAACCATATTTTAGCGCATATACTCCAATAGTTAGCGCGTGTAAAGCCCAGTATAGCGCGTAGACTTTTCACCAGTTAAACAAAATTTTTCCAAAATCCAAACTTTAGCGCGTATCTAGGGGCAGATTAGCGCGTGTGCTCATTTCTTTAGCGCACCAGGTAAATTCCGTAGCGCATGTAAACTTTGTTTTAGCGCGTGATCCAAGGCCGAAAAACAGAGAGTCCAAAACTGAAAAATTTTGAAAATTTCAAAAATATTTTAGAAGACTTTTTCATCAAAAATCATCTTTTATCAAACCAGAGTGACAAAAACAAGCTATTAAAAACTTTTCTCAAGCTAAATTTGTGTTAAACAAAGTTGTCTGAATCCTAAACAAATCGCACAATAGAGGATGTCTCTCCTATCATAATCCGAAAAATTTTCATCATCAGTGTCATCAAAATCCTTTACCATCTTACGGATTTCTATCTCAAAACACTTATTTAAAATTCTCAAATCGTCAAATCCAGTTTCCAGATCGGGAAGCTTTTATCCATATCATTTGACACGCTTTATCGTGAAGGGACATCTAAACCTTCACTCTGATAAAGTAAGATTTGAAATTTCCAAAACAAGAATCAACTGAATCCAAACCAATCAAAGGAAATCATTGATCACTCTTGCATGACTAATCCCCTTATTCTAAGAAGAAAGAACCTCTATCGTAACATCACGTTAAAGAAACGACAACCTAGTTTTTCCAAATTCATCAAGCGAAATAAGTTTTTATACATCAATCGTCAACTCTTCAAATCTCATCGGGTATTCCTTCATCACGTCAAATGTTATATCCAAAACAAATCTAGCAAATTTGACAAGGAACCCTTGAAAACAAGAGCATACTGTCAAAAGTCTGCTTTTAATCAAACCATAAACCGCGGCAGAAAAATCAATCCAGCATTCTTGCCCAACGAGTGCATCACATATAACACATCTCGACCAGAACCACCAACGCCCGAGCAACACATCGAGGAGGCTTTTGTCCCTTTCATCACTGAAAGCTTCTACTAAAATGCCTGTTACTCACTCTCAAAGTAACAAACAAAGCGAGACACCCGCTGAGTCCAGTATGAATCGAAGATTATCAAATCCTTTTGAAGTTCCACCCATAGAAGAACCTGAAATTATTGAAGCCCTTCTTCGGGAATGTCAAGTAAATCCCTCCTTCCAAAAACTTGTCAAAAAGCTCATGGAAAATGACAAGGAAAAATATCTGTTGATGCTCACAAGCAAGGGCGTTAAACTTCCTGAAGATTTCAACCCAAACATTTTTCAAACCGGATCTCGGCAATATGCATATCAAGAACAAAACAGAGAAGAAGAAACTCGCATACCTGAACAACATAACTTTGAACAACACATTCCAGAACAACGCATACCAGAAATGCGTATACCTGAGCTAGAAACACCAGAGCAACATATACCATTTACCACACCTTTTCAGCTAAGAACTAATACAAGGCAAGAACTTTTTCCTTGGCAAGACAATATACCCTTGGCAGCCCTTACTCAACAAATGCAAATGTTGCAAAGACAAATACAAGATATGCAACAAGGGACAACAGTGTGGTACTCTTTAAACGAAATCTGTCCTTATCCATTTGATAGAAGCTTGAACATGGTGCCTTTTCCTCCAAACTCGGACGCTCCCAAATTTGATAAATATGATGGGAAAAGTGATCCCTGGGATCATGTTCGAGAATTTTGCACACTGAGCCTTGAATTTGCTCATGATGACACCTATTTGATGAGATTATTCCCCAGAAGTTTGGGAGGGCAAACCATGGAATGGTTATCCAAAATTTCGCCACCTGTTAGATCATTTGATGAGTTGGTTAACAAATTCATCACCCACTATTCCTACAACATCCAACATGCCATAACCATGCTAGATGTTTGCAACACCAAACAAAAGAACAATGAAACATTCATGGCGTTCCTTCAACATTGGCGACGCATGGTCTCCAGATATCCTTGAGATATTCCTGAAAAAGAGAAAATGGAAATCTTCATTGATAACTTGAATGGCGAAATGAGTTACAGACTAAAACTTCAATGCATACCGTCATTCACGAAATTGATTGAAAATGGCATTCAAGTAGAGGAAGCATGTGTCAAAAAGGGAACACTCAAATTCTACAAGGAAGGAACAAACTCATCAAACTACAATAACCAAAACAACACCAACTTTGACAAAACTCGATTTTGGACTCGAAACAAGAACGAAGACAACAACGAATCACATGATCCCAAATCTAAACAACTAGTGCTTGCTTTATCTGGAAATCCTCAGAACACGAAAAATCTTAAAAATGTTGCACCAAATGCTAACACATATGCACCAAACACTGATCAAGGACAGCTCAACACAAACAACACCAACGATACTCAAAGCAAAAACATGAATCCAGGACCTAACAACAATTCACGTAACACAAACAATTTCCAAAAGCGTATTTTTACACCACTGGGACAATCATTAGAATCAACATTCAGAGAACTTTTGGCGAACAAAATTCTTTCTTTGCCTCCAATCAACAATTATGAACCCCCAATCAAACCACCTTGGTGGAATGATTCACACTATTGTGATTTCCATCGCAACAAGGGTCATAGAACAAACGAATGCATGAGATTGAAACACATAGTCCAGGACATGATTGATCGAGGTGACTTAACGGTTGATGGTCTCAAAACAAATGGTGATCACGGAGCCTTTAAAAATCCTCTCCCAAATTACAACAAGGATGGAGGATCAACTTCAGATGATACACGCGGAGCTCGTATTAATCATATCTACAATAACACTATCAACCATATATCAGCTGAAGATCATCAAATAAATGTCATCACCATCCGAGATCAGCGTGATCATGAATCTGTCAATGTAACAACCCGCACTCAGAAATATGTCTTGAAGGGACATACTGCACCTACAACCGCCACACCAAAAATCCAATATGACTTGGTTAACCAACTACGCAAGACTCCAGCTCAGATATCTATCTTGGAATTATTGAAACTATCACCCAAGCACAAAGACATATTGGAGCAAGCATTATTGGAAACAACTGTACCTCAAAATCTGGATACAGAAAAATTTCAAGCCATGGTCGCCCATATGACAGGACCTCATAACCTCACCTTCTCAGAGCATGACAATACCTCATTGAGTCATCCGCATAATACTCCTCTCCATATTGAAGTCATTGTTTGCAAACACCGAGTCAAGAGAGTCCTAATAGATGGAGGAGCCGGCCTTAATATATGTACTTTAAAGCTTATCCGTGCATTAGGCTTCTCAGAAGAATCTATTGATCCTTGCAAAAAGATTACCATAAAAGCATATGATGATGAAGAGCGGTCCTCTAAAGGCATAGTGATATTACCTATACAAGTAGGCCCGACACAAAAGGATACTATTTGTCAAGTCTTAGATATTGATCTCACCTACAATATCTTATTAGGACGACCCTGGATACATGAAATGCAAGCAGTACCTTCTACATATCACCAATGTGTCAAGTTTCCTTATGATGGACAAGAAATCTCCATATCTGCTTATCACAATCCATTTCAACATTGCAATGCAATGGGGGCAGCCCAGGACAGTTTGGTTCCTCATAATAGAGAAAAGCAGCAATCTTCAACATCAAATCCACAAACAGCAAAATCCAACTCCTTATGGGGAGACTTCAAGCAGAAAATGCAAATCAAAGACCAAGGCATGGGAGAATACTCTTTGGAGCCTTTATGTTTGGCAAAATTGCCAACCTCACCTAGATCACATGGTTTGCCTACTACATCAACACAACTGGCCACTCAGCCCATCACTAAATTTGATGGTACCTTCATCCAATTGGGTACTCTAGCACATGAATCAGAGGACAAGGATGTTCTTAGCTGGTTATACAAAGATGAAGAAGAAAATCATAGAGCAGCTGATCTGGACATTGTTCTACCAACACACCTATATGGAAAAGGCTACTTAATCATGAAGCAAATGGGATATGGCGGTAAAGGACCTATTGGCAAACGCAAAGAAGGAGTCACTGAACCTATAGATCTTCCTTCACAACCTAGCAGAAACAAAGCAGGATTGGGTTCTCAACTCACGTTCCTATTGAAACGGCCGCCACACCTACCCATCAAACCTCAATGGAAAGTAAAGACACAGTACAAAGAAGAATCCTAGCAGGAAGCACTTTTTGAATCAGGAGAAACAATCCGCAAGGCACGGGAATGTCAGGATCAGAAGTTACATCAGGAAAAGCTTCTAAGTCATAAGAAGGCCCTATCTGCAGCAGTAGCTCATATTCAAACACCAATATCTCAAGAACAAATCAGGTCATCTCCAGATACCGTTATTTCTCCTCGAGAAAGTACAGTCTATGAACAAATCCAGCAAGTAGAAGACGGATCTGATACAGAATCTACAAAAACCATCAAAATGGTATCCATCATCAAAGATTTGTTTTCACCATACAACACACCTGTTTACAGCACAGATAGAATCTGGGCTGATGCCTATGAGATAGATTCCAATGAATATGAATGGGGTACCTGCTCCAATGCTACTACTCATATCCTGGATGATACTGATTCTATATCCCTTTCTCAGGAAGAACATAACGCAGAAGATAGACTTCTTGAATTTGGATCGCAAAATATCTATGATGCCCAGGAAAGTGAACAGAAACATTATGAACAAGTCTATGTGGAAGATGATACCATCGAGGACCTCGACGAAATCCTAAATTTCTTTAAACCCAAAACCTTGCACGATGAAAACTCTATCCTAACACTTACGGTAGCCAAACTTGATCCACCCAACGATTCCTTACCACTTGTCTTTCCTGACCTCATCGACTAGAATGAACCTGAAACAAATGATATACCAATTTTCTCAGATGATGCATCTATTGTCCATTACCTATGTACCATAAATCCGGAAACAGGCTCTACCAATGAACAAAATAACGATATCTGTCAATCAGGGAATGCCAAGTCTCTCAGTCGCAAAAATGAACCAAATAAAGAATCTAATGCTGAAAACCAGTCAATGGCAGCTCTAAATCATAAAAAAGTAAAAATAAAGGACGCATCGGAGGGTGAAAACCTTTTTAAGGCACCTAACGATGGGAGACTTGACACTCTTCCCGAGCACTTTCATGAGCGATTGCCCATATTGATTGAGCCCACTCAATCAATCAACATTGGTACCACAGAAGCAGCCAGAAATATACACCTTGCAGAATCTCTGACAGAGGAAGAAAGATCGGCATTCATCATCTTCTTTAAAAAATAGCAAATCAACTTTGCTTGGTCATATGCTGATATGCCCGGAGTAGATCCACACTTAATTATGCATCATCTGTCCATCTCTACAGGAGTTAAGCCAGTCAAGCAAAAGCTACGAAAGATGAATCCACAGGTGGCACTCATGGTCAAAATTGAACTAAAGAAATTATTAGACGTCAGATTCATCCGACCCATTGACTATGCAGAGTGGATATCCAATATCGTTCCAGTATCAAAACCAGATGGTAGTATCAGAATCTGCACTAACTTCAGAGACGTCAACAAAGCTTGTCCAAAAGACGACTTTCCTCTGCCCAGTATCGACATCATTGTAGATCTCACAGCAGGCCATGCAATGCTCTCACTAATGGATGGTTTCTCAGGCTATAACCAAATCAAGATAGCTCCTGAAGATCAAGATAAAACAACATTCACCTGTCCTTGGGGGACGTACTGTTGGAATGTTATGCCTTTCGGCTTAAAGAATGCAGGGGCCACTTATCAAAGAGCAATGACCACAATATTCCATGACATGATGCACACATTTATGGAAGACTATGTGGATGACTTACTGGCTAAATCCTTCACCAGAGCAGAACATCTTGGCATCCTAACAAAATTTTTTAATCGATTGGAGCAATTCCAAGTCAGGCTTAACCCTAAGAAGTGTGTCTTCGGGGTTACATCAGGCAAGTTACTAGGCTACATAGTCTCAGCTAAAGGTATTGAAGTAGATCCAGCAAAGGTACAAGCCATCCTGGACATGCCACCACCAAAGAATATCAGTCAACTCAGATCTCTGCAAGGACGACTTCAATCAATCAGGCGATTCATCGCTCAGCTAGTCGATAAAAGTCTACCATTTAACCATTTACTACACAAGAATGTACCATTCAAATGGGAGGCTAAGTGTGCAGAATCTTTTTATCAAATCAAACAGTACCTGATGAATCCACTAGTTCTAGTACCACCAGTCGCCGGAAAGCCACTTATTCTATATATCTCAACAACAGATATTTCACTGGGGGCATTATTGGCACAAGAAGATCAACAAGGAAAGGAACGCGCCATATATTACATCAGTAGAACATTGAATGGCTATGAACTCAACTACACATTCATTGAAAAGGCTTGCTTAACAGTGGTTTTTGCATCTCAGAAATTCTGACATTATATGCTAGCACACACCATCAAGCTAGTGGCAAAAATTGATCCTCTCAAATATCTACTCAGCAAGGCAGCTCTTACAGGCCGATTGGCTAAATGGGTCATGATTCTCAGTGAATTTGACATCCAATACACAAAAAGACGAGCCATCAAAGGACAAGCAATTGCAGATTAGTTAGCCGAAGCACCCCTACCAGGAAAACACACCATGGAGGTTGAATTTCCAGATAGAGATGTTCTTGCTATTTCTACCAAACAATGGACCTTATACTTTGACGGATCCTATACACAACATGGTTCCGGTGCTAGCATTCTATTCATCACTCCTGAAGGACACACTATACCAAGATCATACAGACTTATGTTTCCATGCACAAATAATGTGGCTGAATATGAAGCACTGGTCATAGGTATCAAAATGGCCGTAGAATGGAAAATCACAGAGTTAAAAGTCTATGGAGACTTACAACTGGTCATTAATCAAATCAATAACAACTATCAGACAAAGGACGACAAGCTACTACCCTACAAATGAATGGTGGATGACTTCAAACAGTATTTTGTGCACATCACCTTCGAGCAAATACCAAGGTTGAACAACAAAGCAGTCGATGCAATGGCTACAATTGCTTCATTATTACAAATTCCAGAGCAACAGAGTCGTTATGAGTTCCTGGTAGAGCAACTGTTTTCCCCCGCCTATGACCACTCTGAATCCCATGTTATCTATGCCTTGACTGGTTCAGATTCTCCGTTATATGGACCAATATACGACTACCTCAAACACAATATCTTACCCATTGACCAATCTCGTAACCAAAAACGTAACTTTATCCGACAAGCTGCCCGTTACACCCTCACCGTCGATACTTTGTATCGTGGAGGTCTCGATGGTACTCTTCTTCGTTGTCTTGATCGTAATGATTCTGATTTTGCTTTACACGAGCTTCACGAAGGTATTTGTGGCACACATTCAAGCGGCACTACTCTTGCTAAAAAGCTTCTAAGGATGGGATACTACTGGCCTACAATGGAGAAAGACTCATATCACTTTGCTAAGAAATGTCCTAAATGCCAAATCCATGGTAATTTGATACATGCACCAGCACAAGAACTGCAGCCATTTACAACATCCTGGCCCTTTTGTCAGTGGGGATTGGATCTCATTGGCAAAATTCATCCTTCATCTTCAAATGGACACAAGTTCATTATAACAGCAACATAATACTTTACCAAATGGATAGAAGCAGTTCCCATGACCACAGTGACTGGGAAACAAATTGCCTCTTTTATCCTCAATTATCTGATCTGCAGATATGGTATTCCAAGTTCAATCATCACAGATAATGGACGGCCCTTCAAAAATCAAGATGTCCAAGAACTATGTGAAAAATTTAAAATCCAACATAGGTTCTCTACACCATATTACCCACAGGGAAATGGTCAAGCGGAAGCATCTAACAAGACAATACTAAAAATCCTCAAGAAAACAGTGAATGATGCAGGCAAAGATTGGCATGTACAACTCAATCCAGCACTTTGGGCATACAGGACCAGCATCCGCACACCTACCGGCGCAACACCATACTCATTGGTTTATGGATCAGAGGCTATTTTACCCTTGGAGGTAGAGATTCCATCTCTCAGAGTCTCTTTGAAAGGCTTAATCCCAGATGAAGAGTATCGAGTTAACCGTCTACAAGAACTTGAGCTATTGGATGAAAGACGCCAACATGCTTATACTCATCTCAAAGCATATCAGCAACGCATGTGTAGGAGCTACAATCACAAGGTCATTCCCCGCAACTTCAAGGTTGGTGACCTAGTCCTCAAAGAAAATCCAAGAAATCAACAAGATTGAGAAAAGAAAGGGAAATTTGAACCTAACTGGTTGGGTCCCTATGTTATCATATCCGTTTATGGATCAGGTGCTTATCAGCTAACAAATTCTGAAGGAGATGTGCTTGACGAACCAATTAACAGCATCCATCTGAAAAGGTACTATACTTAAAGTAGCCTAGTGCACGGAAAAAGCCCAAAACAAACAAAAAAATAAAAAAAAATCCAGAAAAAGCAAAAAAAGCAAAGTACAATAAAAACAAAGGGTGAAAACCTGGTAAACAGGCGCCCTTGCGAACGAATGGCTCCTCTATCTATTTCCATACCATGTTGTCCATACAAAACTCTATCGGCCATCGCCTGACACTTAGCAAATATCCATTCAGGACATACTTAGCGTAGTCACTATCCTGATTTGTCTATAAATATCCTCCTACCACTAAAACACCATGGCTTGGAATCACTGTATATATTCACATCAAGAGGCACACTCCGTTAGGGGCATGTCAATAGTATTGCAAACACTCAAAACATCAAGACTAGATGCCAAACTCAAAAACATGACATCCAACAAACAACACTACGCTTCATCGCAAAAACCAAAACAAAGAAAATTCACACAAATATCAAGGATGGATGATTTTCTGAAGTACTTAATGTTGCACTATAGCATAAAATCTTAACTAGTTTTGCATTTTGAACTTTGTGCATTATTGGATTCTCTTCCTTGTCTCACTAAACGCTTCATAGCTAGAGATCGTGGGGAACTTCCAATATTTTCTTAGTCTTCTGTTTGGGAGGCGCTCACTTGTACTGTGTGAATACATGCCTCGAGACGTGATACGTCCAATATCACTGAAGGCTTGATTCCACTTCATGCATACAAATGATCAAATCTTGTCTGTTTACGCAATACGCACTCAGGTCGTCCTGGTTCAATTATACCTTGAAGCTTGTGCTATCTTGCAAAATCAAATATCATGTAAATTTTTCTCAGGTCATTATGGTTCAATTATACCATTATGCTTGTATAAATTTTCAACATATCCTAAACAAATCAATGCTCAATGATGATATCTACAAAGAAAGCAAACAAATGGCTATATTGGATGGCAAATGCAAGATGAGGATGCTCCAAAAAAAAAAAAAAAAACATTAGTTGCATATCATTTTAACATAGTTGCATATCATTTTACAATTAGTTGCATATCATATCATACATCACATTTTCAAAATATCATTCATCATTCGTCATTGCATCCCTCACATGCATATCTATCACATCATCATGGAATCTTTCTTCACTTTCATATCTTCTATCATTCTTCTAAACTATCTTCAATCATTCTTCTAAACTATCTTCATCATTCTTCCAAACTATCTTCTATCATTCTTCTAAACTATCTTCATCATTCTTCTAAACTATCTTCATCATTCTTCCAAACTATCTTCTATCATGTCTTATACAGGTGGTATCCTTCTTGAAACCAGATGCTTGATCATCCATATCTTATACAGGTGGTATCATTCTTGAAACCAGACGCTCGATCATCCATGTCTTATACAGGAGGTGTCATACCTGAAACAAGACTTGCTCTCATTCCAATCAATCTAATCAATCTTATCAAACCCATGCATGCCATCACTATCTACTCTTCCATCTTTCAAACAACATTCTTCTTCTTTCGAGAGATCATTCATGCTTTGTGTGCACGAACGATCTCCCGAGAGGGCATTATCATATCAAATCTCAAAACAAATCCAATATCAGTTTCCACATCAAAACAAAGATATCAAAATCAAACTTACATCAACAACATGAAACAAATTTGCTCATCTACATCAAGTTCAAAAACCTATCATTTCATATCAACTTGTAACACAACTCAAGTTCTCAAAAACCATATCAAAACTTGTAAAACAACTCAAGTACCAAAATCACATAAACTTGTAAAACAACTCAAGTTTCCCACCCATATCAGCTTGTAACACAACTCAAGTTTCCAACCCATATCAGCTTGTAATACACATCAGGCTTCCCACAACGAACTTGAAATAGAACACGCAAATAAATCATATTTTGATCAGAACAACACATTGATATCTACATAACTTGAAATATCTCACATCAAAACAAGTTATACCGACACTCATATTGGACAACTACATAAAATCATGACAGGACGACACAAATATCGAATCTGGGGCATCACACATCAAATCAAATCTGGGGCATCACCATCAAAATATCGAATCTGGGGCATCACACATCAAATCAAATCTGGGGCACAACTTACAAATCATAAGAGTGACACAACAAAAATTGCATTTGATCATAAAATCACAAAAACACATCATTTTCTTTGAAATAACATGTGCACACATGTCACTTCAAAGAGGGGCAAAATGTAGACGTATAAAAATGACCATATTCCTAAATGAATATTTTATGTTCATTTCTCTATTTGATTAAATCCAATTTAATTAAATTATCCACATTCTTCTATTTTATTAAGTAAATTACTCAATTTATTTAAATAAAATTCACTATACCCATTTAATGAATAAATCATTTTATTCAATTAAATTCCCCCTATCCACTTTTAATTAAATTCAAATTTAATTAAATAGTTATCCTAAATTGAATAAATCTAATTTATTTAATTTCCCCAAATGGCAACCAAATTGAATTAAATTATTTCAATTAAATCCTATTATCCCTCCATCCACTTGCAAAATCCTAAACCTATTCCTAATCCCTTCTAGAATCTTCTAATCGCTTCTAATTAACCTAACCCTTCCTCTAAACTTTGTCACATCCCTAAGCAAAGGGAAGTCACTTCTCAAAACCTCAAAGTCTTTGATAACCATTAAAGGCTTTCAACCTTCAACCACTAAATGGCTCAAAGTCTTTGATAACCATTGAAGGCTTTCAACCTTCAACCACTTAATCCCCAAAGTCTCCAATAACCATTAATGGTTAACTCAAACCCTCCTACATGGTTAAAACATTTGTTTTGACTCAACCTCTACCCAACCCAAGGGTCTCATTAGGCCATTAATGCTTTGACCATGATTATCTCTTAAACATTTGCACAAAGGTTTATCCTTGGATTAACTCTTAATCCAGTGGGTAATCTTAATTTGGACTTGACCCTTAGCCTTTAGATAACCATGAGGTCTTCTCAGGCCTTTAATGCCTCCAACCCCTTCTCTCAACCCAATCCTATATTGACACTTGTCACCATTTCATTGGTGCCAATTGTGCACATGGATCCCCAACTTTCAAACTCAACCCTTGATTAAACCATTCAATCTTGACCATCCATTGCCCTGTTTTTGCTATAAATAGAGCTCTCATTCCTCCATTTTCAACAATCATCTTTCAAATTTGAAGCATTACACTTATGCTCAAATTCTTTCAAGCTTTCATATCATTTTTATGCTCATCATTTAGCCTCTTTTAGATCAAGAATTAGACTAATATGCATGTTTAGAATAATTTCTTTATCATTTTAGTTCAATCATAGACTAAATATAATATGCTAGGATAATATTCATACTAACCTCGTCATCTTATCATCTAGTTTATTGCATTTCTAAGATCATACATAGCTTAACATCCATTTCATATTAAAATATATCAAAGCATCTCTCGTTCTTACATTTGCCATCCCTGAACCATTTTGCTCAGTGATCTGAGAGCAAAACATTGGTTTGAGGGACATTGTGAGATAGAGAACCATGGGACCCTCCTTGGGAAGCTGAGTAATACGTTATTACTCCATAGCTTGCACCAAGAAGTCCTGTGTGTGTGTGTGTGGACTAGTATTCTAACATATTTTCAAATATTAAGTTTTGTTTGCCCACTTTTCCCGCATACAATACACTATGAAATGTAACTGTCTTGTTCTTTGTCAAGCTAAATCTCAAAACTTACACACATGCACACAACTAATTTTTAGTTGCAAATGTTTTTCCCACATGAACATAAATCAAAAAATAATTATTATCACTTACTATTGTGTGCATTTCTATGGCAATCTTTCAAAGAGAAAAATATCCACATGAATTATCATAGAATTGGCCCTCATGAACCATAAAAAATGTAGAAATAAAAGGTCTCATTTTGTTAGGGTTATCAAGAAATAGTAACTAAGTTGAGCCACTTCCATCTATACATATTGTTAGGATATTCACATACAAAATAACATCAAATAAAATACTTACATGCAAAAAAAAACACAATGCTCAAAAAATAGTTACAAATATTATTATTTTGATATAAAAAATTGTAACTACTTTGAGAGGGCAACCACCTTAATAGAAAAGATCTATTACAAAATATGATTATGATATTATTTTTTAATTACTATACCAATAGATGCTCCTCACAAAGTGACTTACAATATACAATTAGTTTAGGATAAATCCAAACAATAGAATATTAACTAAATAACTATACTATGACTATTACAATGCTTCAACTAGTTAAGATGTGGGGTCGTAACATGCCAATCCCTTCAAAAAACCTCGTCCTCAAGGTGCTAATCAAAGGAACTAATACTATAGTTAATGGAGAGGTTCCCAAGTTGCATCTTTTGATTCCAATCCACACCACTAAGCTATAACTTTAGTGATAGTGTGGTTATAGTGTGACTATGCTCCTTAATCCAAAATATCCTTCAACTTGAGAACGATAGATCCTTTGCTAATTTAATTTGAGAAGTGTTGATAGAATAGGAACATATGGCCAATGACCCTCTTTAGACGCGAGACATGGAAAACAAGATGCAACTTTGGTGTAGTCATGAATGGAGGGTCCAAAATAGGACTGTCCAACCATGCAATATAGAGTCAACACAATGGAAACCACACACTAAGATGTTATTCAACAAGGAAATTATCATATTCATCATCAACAACATCAATTACATAATATGCATTAGTATCTGGAATAACAATGGGCTCATAGGCTTGCTACAAGGTATTACAAGTTTACACATGGCGCATTGGCTTGATTGTTGTTCCACGAACTGGTACAAGGGACCTATCTAAATACTTCAATTCTAATTATGTTTTATATAGTTGTATATCTCTAAGAATGATAAAAAATGCTATTATATATGGTCTTTCAATTTTGGAAAATATTTGTGTCATCCACAAGGTCTCAAATCTTGAAAAATGATGAAACATGTGAGTCGGTCTCAAGACAAGAGACAATACGATGCAGAGGATGAAAATATTTTATGAGCTACATGAAAGGGTTCCCCTAGGTCCCAGGTGTCTCAAATGATGTTCCAATTAGATCCGCACACCACGTTCGCAAGTGAATTGTCACCACAAGCACATAATATTGTGGCAAATGAGTGAACTTCCGGACATGACAACTTAATGCAAATCAAAAGATCCCTAGATATGATGTAGATGACCACACTTAGAGTGTGAATCCAGAGATGCAAGGCATGCAGAGAAATATCCAATACAATGTAGAAGAAAGTGCTAAGACAACTACAAATTGAAATGCAAGAAAGGAATTTTTTTGGGTTGATGTGCGATTGCTTGAGAACTAGGGATGCTCCTACATCAAACTTGGAAGATAGAGGATAGTCTAGCATGTAGGCCACTTGCCCATTGTAGTTTCTAAAAATGTCCATCAAAATGTGCATTGTAACTTATGTTAGCCTTGCTCAGATAGAGGGATGTCTATGTAAAAATGTCTCCAAGCTCTTATTGATAATTCATACCTAAGAATTAGTTTTCAGGTTGATATCTTCAATTATATTTCCTTAAACTTGAATATTTCTTATCAAAAGTTGAATATGATGTTTTGTTGTTTAATTTTCTTTTTTCACTTTACTTTACATGTAAATCTTACCTTTTTCCCAAGCGACCATAAACAAATAGATTCTATTTAATAAAAGAGGAACTAAGGGAAATGAACATACAAGATGGGAAAAGGGGGGAGAGAAAAATAGTAAGCACCAACAAACATCTACAAGAGAAAGCATAGCAACACATAGAGAGAGTGAGAGCAAAGGAGAAACTAGAATTCTTAGAAAAATTATGTACCCCAATACTACACTTGATCACAAAAGTATTTTGCACTCCTTCCAAGAGCTAACCCCTAACTTTTCAAATCGTCTGTGGGACTTGAAAAAGTCATTAAGGGAAAGTTACATGTTTTCCACAATCTAGCACAAGAAGTCCTCAAATATGTCCACAACACCACTCCACTCAAAACAAAATATATTTTTATTAAAGGTATATCTTGTAAATTTACAATGAATATGATTGTGGTCATATAGGATTCTTCAATAAGATATAACCATTACCATATAAGCATGACCAAGCCAAAGACGACACTAACACATGCAATGGCATCTACCAACATAAGAGTTTGAGGAAAAACACTAAGATTTTGATGTAGCTTCGAGATTCCAATACAAAATAAAGAACAAAACAAGATCAAATGCCACAATAAGACTAAACCATCACAAACTCTTCTTTCCCACATTGGCTTTCTATAATCGAACTCATCCACTTCTTAAACTTTTAAAATTTATATCTTAGCATCTTTAAATGATTTACCATATTCTAATATAACTTCTAAACTCAAGGAACCCTTCTTAATTAAAAAATGCAAAACAAGATATTACTTAATCTATAATACAGATAGCAAGAATTCCTCCTAAATCATATGCTCTCCAAATATACACAATAAGGGAGTGTGATTAGTCATTGTTTCAGTAAGGAAGAGCAGGAATATAAAACAGAATTTGAAGACAGGCATAACATTCACCTTTGGTAGGTATGCCTACCTAAATACTACAACAATGAATATCCATAAATATATATCATTTTCTTCCTTTTATAATCATTGAGCTTATAATGCAAAGCACTGATATGAGAGGATTAAGAAAATGTATGATGGCTAAAAACATAAGTGGTGATAGCATCAGACTGTGTATGTCACTCATGGTATCTTTTGATTGTCAGTCTGGATTCTGCAGATTCTGTAACCTTTACAGTGATGTACATATATAAAAAAGCCTGTGTTCTGTAATGTTTACAGTGATTTATATATATACACTCTTTTGTGGTACATTTACAGTCACTCAGTGAAGCAATGGTAAGCAATATAAAATAGAATTCCTTGCTGTTTTTGGGATCTCGTGCCCATTGCCGACAGATCTACTTTTAAGATAGAGAGGAGGCTTCTCTTTCTTCATAATATACAAGAAACAAAATTTCAGTCGTGGGAGTATTAATGGGATATTGGTAGACATTGTATTTCATTATTTATTTATGGAAAAATAAGCTTAAGAAAACGAGATTTTAAGTGAATAATGATTACATATTTTGGTGAGAAGTCCTTTCAGAATTCAAGACGAGTCTTTTATTTTTGAGATATACCATCAGAACCAGAAACCACGGTTCTAATAAATATTATACAAAAGACTTGTATATATAAATTTTTTAATTTATAGGTTATTAATTATAAGGGAGAAAATAGAGAAGGATGGTATGGGTCTTCTTTTATTGTGATGGATTGATTGATGTGTTTGGTAGATATTGTCTATGAGATTGGATTATATGGTTATGGTAACGTGACATAGTTGTTTTAAGTTTTTAGATAGGATAAGGGAAGAGCACTGGAGTTACCGCCCATGCTCTAATTATTGTTCATTGGATTTTGCTAATTAAAAGCCCACTAAAATATCATCTAATGGGTTAATAGTTGCCCATTTTTTAGGAAAAAAGTTAGTAATTAGATAAATTGCGCAACTTTATTGTTACTAATAGTGCATAATTGTTGGGGCATTTGTGCATAAGTATTGGATCAATTGTGCAATTTTTTTTGGTTGTCAAAGTGAATGGGTAATGGGGCAATAGGGAATCTTGTGATGAATCGGTTGAAATGTTTGGCAAATGTTGTCGATGAGATTGTATTATAAGTTGGAAATGCATGCATATGCTTATGGTAAATTAATATAGTTGTTTTTAAGTGTTTAGATTGGATAGGTAAGATTTTGGTAATTTCTATGATAGTTTTCTTTTTTCGCAATCTTGTCTCATGTCCTTGCATAATTAAGAGAGTGCTCGTCTTTACTTGTTAATTGATTTGGAAAAGTGTGGTGTGGAGGCAAACCTTCATGGGCTTAGTATGACAAGAATGAAGTGTGATACTTCTTTGTGTCTTATTCAAGCTCTATGTTTTTACCTTTTAGAATGATATAAAGATGCATAGTGTATAGTTTATCCTTTGAATGTTCATGCAAGATTAATGTCATATGCATTTCTAAGTGTGAATCTGATTCTCTAATGATTTATCTTTTGCAATGGTCTTATCTCGACCAAAGTGTCTTGTCATTCCTCTGCTATGCTTTTCCTTAATCTGGTTATTTCTCATAGAACTCCTTGAAATTCACAACTAGCTTCCTTTTAATAACATACCATCTTGGATTATGAAATCCAATCATCTCATCCTATCCATAGCAAAAAGTTCCAAATAGGCTTTGCAAGCCTTTACAAAGTCTAAATATTTAGGATACAATTTTTTTTAGTTCATCAAACCCAACAACATCTATTTTTATCTCTGTTAACAAATTTTTCCTTTTGCTCAAGGCATTTGCATTCTATTTGAACTTCCACTCTCATGCTTGAAAATAAGAATAACAACTCTACAAAAACTCAACCAGTTTTAAATGGTTTTTATTCACTTTTTCTTAACTATTAATAGACCACAATGCCTAATGATCTTTACATAAAACCATTTTTTTTGGGAAAAAATAATGTCCCATTTTTAAGTCTAGACTATAGCATAAAACTCCTAATTATAACCATAATACTTATTTTTGGCATCATTTAACTTTTCACTAAAATATGCAATCTAGATCTACCTTCTTGACTAAAAACAACTCCTATGGCACTACACTAGCATCACAATCCACCAAAAACACCTTATTGAAATTTGGAAGTGTCAAAATAGGGTGCTCCATGACTTTCTTCTTCAACATACATCAAAACTCTTGGCCATTTTGTAGTCCATTTAAACTCTTTTTTATCTCCCTCTCATAGTCTCACTCTAGGGTGCACAAATGCTACTAAAATTCTTGATAAATTTTCTCTAAAAACCTGGAAAACTAGGACAAGTTCTTACCTCTATAGCAATACCTTATGTAATCCATTCAATGATAGCCCTTATTTTCTTTAGATCCTTTCTAATACCTTTAGCTAAGATAAACAAATCCTATATATGCCAACTCCTTAAAGAAATTGCATTTCTTTAGATTAATTAGCAACTTCTCCTCCCTCAACTTCTTAAAAACTCTCCAAACATGCATCAAGTGATCCTCCAAAGTGTTAGGACTCTAAAAAATGATGCTCTCTATTTCCCTTAGAAGGGTCAGGGTTTGTAAATTTTTTGTCTAAGTCTTGATTGAAATGTGTTTTCCCTAAGCACATCCCCTCTTTCTTCTAATTTTGTGTTGACTAGTTGAGCCAATTGGTGGAGTCCTTAGTCACAACATTGAGCCTTTAATGTCATTCACTAACCAACCCCCTTGTGTTAGAAATTAAATATGTCTACCGGTTGAAGCGTTGTCCTAGTGTCACCTTTCTATCTTAAGTTTAAATGTCCTAGTGACTAAGTCCTCATGGCCCTAACCCTTAAGTCTTACCTTAAGCAACCACATGCATATTATTTCACTTAAGTCATGGTCTTCCCCTCACACCCACACGGTCTTTCTCAAGACCCAAAGGGCCAAAAGATGTCGTGGGATGGAAGGGAAACATCTAGTGGTCATGTCTTATGGTTATCCCTCTACCTCACGAGGATGTTAAAACACTAAAGATAGCGGCGAGGGATAGAGGGGAGGTGTTTTATGTTACAAGGGTAATGTTCCCCTGTGTCCCACATAGTTAAAGTTGAAGATAGAAAAACATCGTGATATGGTGGCGAAGGGTATTTTATGTTGCAATGATAGTATCCCCTTGTCCCCTTGCAACTACCTGCGAGAAATAAAATCAAATTTTTGCAATTTATTTGCTCACCACGCATTCAAGAGATCAAGAGAGAAGAGTTTCCAAGAAAAGAAGGCAAATTTGAAGTGACAAAATTGTCTAACAGTTCTTTTAGAGAACAAGTAAATAGAATTGCCACCCCATTTGCTCTCTAATTTTATATGTCAATTCAATAAGTTGGCCGTAGGGTTTTTCAACATGTCAAGTTGAAAAGAATTTCATGCCCTAGTTAGAAAAATGGATCCCAAGAGAAATACCACAACTGACCCAACTGTTGAGAAGACTCCCCAACAAGGAGAGAGATCCAAGCCAAAAAGAAAGAAGGCCACCACCCCAAAAAATATAGAAGCCTCACTAATTGCCCAAGTTCCATTTATTGTTCAATTCCTACCACCTGCACAAGCTCCACCACCTACCCAAACCCCACCTATTGCAAAAAAATATATTGAGACCTTGAACCGGCAAGTTGTTGAACAATTGGCCGAAGTGGAGAGCAAGACTCTTTGAGGAGGTTTTTTAATGATAGATGCAATAAGTGTGGAGATGTTGCAAGTGAGGGGAGGGGATGGGACATCTTTTGGGACATCTTTTTTTTGTACCTCAGGAGCTTTTTTGTACCTTGAGTCCATGATAGCTCACATACAACTCAACCCATTGAGGGGGACATGGAAGGACAAATTCATATGATTGAAATTGGTGATGAAGAGGAGGAAATTGGCCAGCCTTCTTTCTCTCCCCCACATGTTATGTTTCATGATGAGGAGGATGAAAAAATGTTGCTAGATGTTGATAGGGCACTCATGCCCAATGTAATTCTATTGAAGGAAGTGACAGATGAGAGAATGATCACTGCACTTCAATTCATTTCCGATGACAATTTCATTAAAACTCCAAAATTCAAAAGCTTTTGGCTTCAATAAAAATTGAAGGAATTGTCTGAAGAGGAGGCATCAAATTCTGATGTAGAGCAAATTGACATAACTCTTGATGAAGCCAAAAAGATGGTTAAGGAGAGCAACATGTTACTTATCCCATATTGGGACTTAGAACACATTTTTTATGTTGGACCAAATAATAAAGCAGGAGGATCCTACATTCATTGGTAGAATCCTAGCATAAAGGCATTAGCCCAATGGTATAAAGACCCAAGAACAAATAAGCCTAGATTATTGATTGGGGTAGAGAAGCAAGTGGAGGGTGTTATAGTAAGAACATTGAAAGACACCTCTCCATTAGAGGTAGCCACCATAGCAGCCCATTCAACCCTTTTTGTTAAAGATGTTGCTAAGGAAGAAGAGAAAAGGCATGAAGCTTCGAAGAGAAGGCATGTAGCCTTAAATACATCATACAATGATATGTATATAGAAAATATCAGTTTGAAAAAGGAATTGGCCAAGAAAGAGTCTAAGCCATCCTCATCCATCATAGTCTTAGGGCCCAAATCCCTTCCTCCTCAGACAACAATTGATCAAGCAAGGCTCACCACTTAGGAGGATGTTGGTCTCATGCCCCAATATGAAATTGAAAAAATTAAAGATGAGAACAAAGCATTAGGGAAAATAATTAGAAGAAGGGAGAGAATGCTATCAGAGGCAAAGATGAGGTCACAAGAAAAATGTTTGAGCATTATGGCAGGCACAATTTTGTATTTTCTCAAAACAATTTTGAATAAATTAGATGAGGTCCATGCCTCATATCAGACCCTATCCCAGGTTTCTAGGCAAATGAAGGATTTTATTGCAATTTTGAAACCATTGAGTGATACATGGCAACCACAAGATGGAATTTTGAGGGAACTATTTTTGGTTGTTAAGAGCCTTGCAACAACTTGACCCATTATTGGTGCCACATGGAGAACTTATAATATTTTGGTCAAGGAATTGCAATTCATTGAAGTTAAGGAGGTAGCTACAAAGAAAAATTAGATTCATTTAAAGACCTCCAACATTGGACAATTATAGAAATTTGGAATCAGAATAAAGAAATAAAAAGCCTCAATGTGTGTAAAAAGGATTTTGAGAAAGCAATATAGGAGACCATTTTTAAATTTGATAAAGGGGATCAACCCCAAATTTTTACATATCATTTAATTATTGACAAAGTTGTAGAGACAAATGCTTTGTATGGAAATTCATTGCAGAAGTGAAAAATGTGGTAGACAATAAATGCAGGGAGACTCAGAGCAGAGGGGAAGAGATTCAAAGTTTTAAATGGCCTACTTGTTAGATTTATGTGAATATTGTTAGTGTTGTCATTGATGTCAAACCAATAATCCGGTTTGGTCTGAATGATTATGTAGATAGTATGTGCATATGATTCATGCAATTTATATAGTGAAGGAAAGTGTAGATGATCTACTGGAGTCACTTCTGAAAGATCTTCATATTCTGAGTTATGCTTATTGTCGTCCCCGTATCTATTATGTTTTTTGGTATCAGCTATTTCAGTTATGACTTTCATGTCTTGTGGTCTGATATTTGTGGTATGCATAATACTTGTGTTTTTGGGTCAATATATATGGGTTTGGTTGACCCTTCTTCTATTCCAGTAATTAAGGTATATGCATCAGAGAATGAATTGTGTAAAGGAAGTGTGTAGAGATCTCGCGTAGGCTGACTCGGTTATCATGTTTATGTTTAAGTCTTTATTGGATAACATGTTGAGCTTGGCTTACATATTATTCCGGTGTGTAATCTTTCTAACACACACACACACACACACAAAAGTGTATGAAGGCATGGATAAGAGAGAGAGTAAGTATGCGTGGCAGTTTGTGAAGTGTGAGTGAAGCAGTTGGAGCAAAGTTAGAGTGTAGAACAGTGTTGTAGTAATCCTTCACTGGATCTATTGCATGTGTTTGTGGATAGTGGTACAAAGATCCTTTACCAGATATTCTGTAGGTTTTGTAAGTTGTAATCTGAGCTTAGCTTGGAACTGATTTCATGCATTTGGAGATGCAACTTTTTTCAGTTCATTTTTACTCCTTGGAGTGAGAATTCTAGTAGTAAGCCATCTTTGTAATCTTGTAGTGAGAATTTTGGTAGTGAGCCAACCAGTAGTGCACCACCCATTTTGTAGAGTTAACACTCTCTGTGGTTTTTTCCATTTGGGTTTTCCATTTATAAAATCTGGTGTTCCATTTGTGGATGTGTTTTCATATTTATTCTACATTTGTTGTTTCATGTTTGAAATACTTAATTGGTAAATCTAGTACATCTAAAATAGGTCTTGATTTTTGGAGAAAATTTGTAATTGGTGGGAATACTAATTCATCCCCCCCTCTCAATATTCTGGTCCTTTCAACCAATCCAACACTACCAGGTACCAAATTGCACAATGGCACAAAGAGCATTGTACTCTTGAGGAAGAATAGATAGAAGAATAATGATAGAAAGACAAACTTAATCATGATTGAGGATGGAAACATGTCTATCCGATATTCCTCAGTGCTATATTCATTTTTGCAACACTTTTTGTAGCTGATCATTTTTGTGTCCCCCACTATGTCCATGCACTTTCCATAATGACATCAACTTTAGTAGTCTTAGCATCAAATTTTATCTTTAGTTAGGGATTGTTAGATCATGGTGACACATCAACACCACTCTGCCCAAGCTTGGAACATCGAGTCCAAGAAGCGGTTACTTTTGTAGCCATCTTCCTTCTTACAAAATAAATTTTTGTCTTGTACTAAAAAAGATGCCTTAGAGCATATTCAATTGTAAGCAATTAGTTTTTGACAAGTGCACTACTAACTTGAAGCTTGTTTTGTTCCCTTGTGCATTATAAAAGAGAATTCAAGGCTAGTAGTAAAGTGATCTGAAAATTTGTGAGCAAACAGGATGTATAGGGCTTAAAACTTCTGCTAATAGAAGAAAGTTTCAAAGTTTCTATTGTATTTCAAATGAATATATACACAAATTTTTGAATGAAATGAAAAGAAACAGTCCTAGATTGTCTCCTCTTTTGTGTGTTTGCATTATATAAATTAATGTATCAAGGGTGCATTGATTTGTCTTCTCAATTAATAGTGAGTGTGTAATGTTAATTTCAGGTTTCTTTCAAGGAAATAATTAAATTATGAGATTTAGTTATAGTATTGCAAGCATGTTCTATAGAGATCCTTAAGTAGAATTTGTAGTTGCTATCGGAATATATATATATGTAAGGCATATATGTTGTATGTAAAATATGTAAATGATTTATATAATTTGTAAGTTCAATGGATTCTTTGTTGCTTGACTCTATTACCCTTGGGGATAGGCACCAATATTAACTCTCTCAGTTTTTTCAGAACCAACATTCTCAAAGACATCTTTAAATTTCAATTGTAGGAGTTTGTTTTAGAATAGAAATCAATCCCAAAAGCTGAGTGAATGTTGGAATACCAAGATCATATCCAACATCTAAGTCATTAGAATTTTCTTGGTATATTTTCATTGGGATGCATCTGCTTAGTTTTCAATAGTGGGGGTTAATGCATTATATATCATTAGTATTGTAGCTATACCCACCTAGGTCTTGCAAAGCCGAAAGGGTAGGAGGTCTTAAATATTCAAGTTGAGATCTCGTTTGTTAGCAACTAACTTGAAAATTTGTAGATTGAGTTGAACAAATTCATAGGAATCCTTCAAATAATCAGTTGGATACTCCAACACATTGGCAACTCTGCTGGGGACAAAATAGTCATGTATGTTTTTATCTAGTAGTGTATCTTGGGAATGAGAAGTTATGTTTAGTAGTCTATTGAGAAATTTTTTGTAGTGTTTCATATAGTGAGTCAGTAATTTAATATTTGTAATTTCCCATGTGTGGGAGGCGACTCTAAAAGGTGAACTCCCAGTCCGGTGATTCATCACATTTGAAGGCTCACATGAGCAATGCGAAGGCTCAACATATTGCCACACGAAGGAGTGAAAGAATTATGAATATGAAATTCGTAAAAGATGCACAAGAATAGAACAAGAAAGCATAATGAGCAAGACATGACCTGATGAGTAGTCAGGTTGAGCTATCATGAATAAAAGGTGGACCACAAAAACAAAGGTACTGCTGAACCTCCATCTACTTATGATTTAGTAAATTATAGCATTGAAATTCCATTTGATAGTGTAGAGGGTAGATTACAATTACCTAATTACCAAAAGTGGAAGGGGATTTGTGAACATTATTTTGGTGACTCATATATACCTACTTACAAGATAGAGAATACAAAAAGTGAGGATTCTTCCCCAAGAGAAAACCTTTACTTTAATCAAACTTTTCCAATGACCAATAAGTATCGTTCTGAAGTAACTATTCATATTACATAGACCCCATTCAAGAAAAGATTTCCCAAGATAAGTTGTATGCAAAAAAAGAAAAATCTAGAGTCCACAAAGAATATGAAGAGAGATATGTTGAACAATTAACAACTGCTCAAAATAGGTCTAGCCTTGAGAATGTTGAGGCAACTCCTTTGCTGATGAATCGTCCTTATTCCCAAGAGGCATGTTTTGCACAATTTTTTGATGCTAATACATGTTCCACATCTAGTAATACCTCTAGGGAACCTATCGAGTAGGAATTGGAAAATGAACTAGAGCGAATGAGGGATCAAAATATTAGCTTACAACTTATGAGAGAGAGAGACCATGGCTCAGGAAATATTGAATTTATCTTCCCAATCAACCATTTCTTTCCCCCCTCTTCCCAATACTTACAGTGCAACCAAGGGACTACAAGATCCCTGTAATGCCCGCCATAATACCCTAGAGAAATTAACCAACTAACTAACAAATAGAAAAAAAAATTTAATATTACTAACTAATGCAACGTATACAACTAGAATACTCATACGAATTAAACATCCATCTACTAATTATGCACAAATTCAACTTAAAGCATAATTTTAAGGGCACAATATGCAAGTGGAAATAAATACAACTCATCAATTAACTTTTCCTAGGGTATCTCAATGCCATTACTTAATATAACACTAAGAACATGACAATCATATCTACCACCATAATCTAATACATTCTAACATTTCTTTCATTCATTCATTTCTTATAATAACATAAGGGACCCTCCATTCATTTAACTATCATGAATATATCCAATTATACTACACATGACAATAATCCCCATAGATTCATTTAAGAGCACCAATCCAAATGTTCCTAATTCCCATTCTCTTAATTACCAACATAGCATAATTATTCCATTACTAAACACCACATACAACATAGCTATTTCATTTCTCTTAATAAGAATAAACTTTTCACATAATCATAATTCTACTTACATAATCAAATTCCAAGAGATAAGTACAATAAGAAAATAACTTATTTTTCATCTAAGAACATTCACTTAATTCCATCCAAGAGTTATTCAACAATAACTTATTCAACCATAATTCTAAATCCTTATTTTCATAAATGAACAATATCCAATATACAACATAGAATCAACAACGATTGCAATAACATATTCTATTACAAGAATCATGATCTCATCCTAATACATCTTTCCCATTACATATGAATACAAGATCCTCTTACATCAAGGTACATGATACTCAATCTACAATTACAACTATCTCATGAATGAAACATGAATAATAATACATCAACCTACTCAAAGAATCCACCAAAGCTAAAGAGATAAACATTCTACATCCATGCTCAAGAGCATCCAATGAAGAACATCCCAATGGAAGAAGGCATCAAACCACCCAACCATGTGGAACCAAAGGAACCACTCCCCATGCTAGGAGATGACACAAGGTCCCACACATACTCTAGAACTAGGCTGACACCTAACTACCAAAGGACATGAACAACAACAACTCCATAAAAGAGCAACCACATAATAATAATCAAACCACATCACATGGCTGACCAAAAGTAATAAACTCCCATAAGCAAATAAAAAATCATGGCATAAGGAACAAGGACACATGTAGGTAAGAGTGTCATCACATGCTATCCTCACAAATACGGGAATAATATATAAACATCAAGATCTCCACCTGTACCCCTGATAGACATGTGGAACCGTCTCAACCTATGAAATAATCAAGGGAGTTCGGTTTATCTGGTTACCAGATCTTCCCATGCCCATCCTGAGTCTCCACTCAAGGGCTATGAGGTGGGGCACCAAAATCCATTTATTATCTTATTTAGGTGAATCCTAATAACCCAACCCAACTAATTAATTATTATGGTTATCACTTATTTATATCAAGAAAACTCCCAATGTGTTCCTAGTGGTCTAGACTCCAAGTATCCTTACAAGGAACCTCTTGGTAGCCTATTCTCTCATGACCCCATCTATCACATGGAAGCCTACTCCCCCTAATCATGTTCCAAGACCTTAGGGTAACACAATCATAACATCACAAGGAGGCTCATACAAAATGTATCCACAAATAATATCCACATGAACATAAGCAAATATGAGATAACAACCAAAAGCTATAACACCAACATATATCAACTAAGAGACTCAAATAATAAAATATACAAATAACGAGAGCAAGGAATAATTCCTCTTACTCAACCACATAATACAATTCATCCACAACAAGGCACAACATCTCATTGGAGCTATAGCAGTCTAATCCTCTACAACAAGGAATAATCCATCTTGCTAGAGTCATAACAACACAAACCTCAACAACAAGACACAACTCATCTTGTTAGAGCTATAAATATAAAAAAATATCCAAATCTGAACAATGTACAACTCTGACAATCGCAAGGATACCCAAAAATAGCCTTTGGTAGAAGAATAAATCAAGAAAAATCAACATAAAAATCCCAAATGACCAAAGACACAGAGATAGAGTAGATTAGCACATCTGGTAAATAGTACAACACATTCACAAAATAATTTTTAGCATTTATATATATTTTGACAATGCTTTCAAGGCACAAAATAACACATATAAACAATTCTGCAGTGCAAATAAGAATCAAAATGATGCATATAACAAACATAATAGCACACTTGTTGACTTTTGTAGCGCTTATGATCAAATTGGCAGTGCATATAGGGAATAGGGTAGCACAATTGACAAGAAATATAGTGCATCTGACACAAACAATAGCACATATGGTGATCTCTATAGCATATTCTCCAACTAGAATATCACATACATAGAAATAGCGCATTTGACTTCAGACTCAAAAAAAATAGGAAAGGAAAAATTACGAATATAAGAAAAATATTTATTCTAAGAGCCAAAAAAACATTTAATGCATCAACATGAAACACAATCAAGGATTTTTCCAAACAAGGATAAACCAAAATCTCAAATCCATGTAGAAACTTCACACGAAAAGCTCACGACAACACCCAAGGAATACAATCAAGCCATTCATGGCGACAAACATAGAACAACATCCCAGCTTCCCGAATCTAATCAAAAACTATAATACAAAGTATCCAAGGTTCATATACCCATTTCATTTCATCTAAATTATATACAATCCCAAATTTTCTCTCAATAGCAATCTTTTCACAGGCATGATGCAGACAATTCTTTCAAAATTTAAAATGTAAAGAATGTTGCAAGCTGTGCACCCTTGGTCTCCTTGTGTTGTGCAACACAACACTCAGGTTTGTGACATGGCTTAACCACATCCTATGGATGCTATAAGTCTAGTGGTCATATTGGGCATTAACAGGTCGATCTTTCAGTGCAATGACAACCGCACTTGTAACAAGTGATATCAAATCTTGGTCATAGGTTCAAACCTTGTTGCTTGGACTGGGGGGAATTTTTTAAAGGTGTGTGCCCTTGGTCTCCTTGTGTTGTACAGCGTAATGCTTGGGTTTTTGACATGGCTTAATCGCCTCCTGTGGATTCTATAAGTCTAGTGGTTGTATTGGGAATTAACAGGTCGATCTTTTGGTGCAACAACAACTGCACTTGTAACAAATAAGGGAGAAAAATCTCCAACCTGGAGGTATAGAATTTATGGCAAAATGAATTCGAAGAAGCGCTATCCCAATCCAAAAATCCAACCAAGCCAATTCCAAGCTCCAAACAATCAAAAATCTCAACAATTTAGAAAATTCTCTAGAAAGGCCAACCACGACAAAATGCTTAGAAATCCATATAAATATAAATTCATTCAAAACTATGAAATATGTTGGCCAAACAATAATAATTAAAAATATAATATTTCACACCTACCATACCCAAAATCAAGGTAGAAAAAAAGTAAAATAATATTATTTAAATCTCCAAATCTCACAACCAATAATAAAATAGGGTAGGTAGGATAAATAATAATTTAATAATCCAAATTGGTAAAAAGAGATTAAATAATAAGAGAAACCCAATAATAAAAGAGGGTAGGTAGGAAAAATAATCAAATAAATAAATAAAAAGGGGTAAATAAAAAAAAACCAAATACCAGTAAATAAATAAATCGTAAGCACAGATAAATATAAACACCCAATTAAATCCACAAAATAAATAAATAAATAATATTATCTCACAAACACAACTCCCAAAAAGGCCAATCATAATAAGGGGTAAGTAAATAAATAATAACAAATAATTAAATATAATTTAAAGTCAATACTATAAATATCTCCCACATACATATATGTAGCATCCTAAAATTGCGACACTTGCAATTTCGACCGCATTTTGGTCTTCATGATGGCGACGCAATACGCAACCTGAATGGAGACCCCGAAACCTGATTATGACACTGAAAACTGCATTTTTCAAGCACCCTGGCCTGAACCTCCTTGCACCCTGCTGTCCCGGGAGGTGGGACCAGAGCGCCCAGCGCCCTGGTCCCCAGGACCATGGCACCTAGCGCCCTGGTCCCTGGGTCCTATTTTGGGCCCGGTCTCTTTTGGACTTCGGGTCTTTTTGTTTGCAATTTGGAAATTATCATTTCCTGGTCGGCCTAAGGTCGGGAAAATCAGTCTATCAGCCCTAAATGACAAGTATATAAACTACATTTTCCTCTTTCATTCGACATGATGAAAAAGAATGGAAACTATACTCAAGCATTCAAGCATTCAAGCATTCCTTCAAGCAATTGATCATTTCAAGTCTCCATTCAAGGCTAAGTGTTGCATTCAAGACAAGGATTCAACCATTGAAGAGGAGATCACATACTACTACAACATACAACATACAACATCTAAACCTTCGCACATAAGGATACAAACATCCTTAGAACAAGGTATTAGTACTTGTTTTACAGTCATTTACATTTACAGCTCTTGCTCATTTCTTGGTTAATTCCAAAACCAGGGTTTGACCTAAAGGAAAACCCCTAATCCCTAACCCCCCAACCGTCTTCGCTTTTCTGTGTGTAGGTTGCAGGTACGCGGCTGAAATTGAAGATCTGGAATCCTTGTGCAGAGACGAACAGATCCCCCTTCGTTTCGCGGATTTTTCGGAGGACCGTGGTGCCGGGCGCCATCGTCCCGACAACTTTTGCTCAAATTTGCAGGACAGCGCCGTATCGACATTTCACTGCTAATTCCAGGTCTGCAGCTTCATACTGTATCCCTATCTCAGTTTATAAGTGAATCTTTCTCACTTTCTATGCATTCCTAGCTTAATTCCTCTATGCACATTCTTTACAAAAGAGGGTAGCCTTGCTGTCTTAACCCTTGAAACTCATTTAGCATCCAATCTTGCATTGCGTGGGATTGGATCTTGTGGGTTTCAACCCCTCTTTTGAATGTAAAGTCTCTCCCCTAAGTGAAAACCATCAACCCTAGTGAACCTCCCTTCTCTCTCCTTGGAGTTGGAAGAGGGGAGAGCAACTAGGGTTCGATCGCGATTTTCCGCTTTACATTTTGGTGAACCCGACGTGAACATCCTTTCTGATTATTCATGATTAGATCTGAAAAAAATTGATTACATTTCCATGTTTGATCTTTTGCAAAATTTTAGAGGTGATTGCATAAAAACCCTAAAATTTCTTTTTAGTAATTAAGCTTGTGAAATGTTTAAATGTTAATGCTTGTTTCAGATCTATCCTTCTATTACAAATTATCAATTCATATTTGTGCTTTAATTTTGAAAATTAAGTGGTTAAGTATCAAAACCCTAATTTTTGAAACCTTCTTGATTCAACCTTTGACTGACAATTTCACTGATCAAAACATCTACAAATCAGCTGTAACTTTGGATTCCGCAATAAAATCACAATATCTTTCATCCCTGAAAATTTGGAAAAAAGTTGCGAGGACCGTGTGCACTCCGAGCGCCATCGTCCCCGACATTTTTTCCGAAATTTCGGGAGCTAGATCTTACTGTATTTTTCTGCTAAAATCCAGAATTTTGGCTGATTTTATCAATTTTAACACCTTCAAAATTACAGTCAAAGTTGGTCTTGTAATTGCTTGGATTAAGGCTTTTAAACATTCAAAAATCATTGAAACTGAAATTTTGTGTCAAAATTGTGTTCTTACTGTCCTAAATCTGAAAAGTGTGTTAACATTCATTAAAAATTTCAGTGCTTTATTCAAATTCTTGCATTTTGTGACTTTTGAAATTAAGTGCTTAATTACAACAACTTTGATTTCCGCTTTCAAAATTGAATTTTGCGTGAAATTGAGTCAATTTTTAAATTTCAAAATTTGCATTGCTCTTGGCATTCCCTCTAAAATCATAAAATTCAAAATTTCAGTTTCCCTCTCTTTTTCAAAATTCAAATTTTGCATTTTTCGACAATCTGGGTAGGGTTCAATTTTGAGATTGCAACTTTAATTTGGCCTATCTACAGATCGTAAAATCACTCAATTTTTTCAGATTAGCTTTAAAATCATCATACCTTTCATCCCTGCAAATTTCGAAAAAAGTTGCAAGGACCGTGTTGCACTCCGAGCGCCACGGTCCCGGACATTTTTTCCGAAATTTCGGGAGACTGTCGTGATTGCATTTAACAGCTTAAATCCAGAAGATTGGCTGATTTTACTGAAAATTGCTACCTCTAAAATCAAAATTTTCTCTCCCTTTCTAGTGCATGAGTCTTACAACAATAAGCCCTACTTACACTATTCTCGTTAGACGAAGCCGTAGAATTAAGTCTTTCCGAGGTTTAATTACCGAGGAGATGGAACCTAATTTGAATAGCCTTTTTAACGAGGACATGGGTAATTCCTCTAATCCTCCTAATGATGAAGAAGCTCTCCATGAGGTTTCTGAAGAACAAATTTCGAAATTGGATAACCAATTTGATGATTTTCGACAATGGATGTCTCAAGAATACCCTGGTAGTCAAGCTCTTTCTTTAATTGAGGGTCTAAAACGTATGCTTCAAAGTGATAAGAATGGAATTGATATTTTGCGTGGTATTTCACACATTGTGAATTCGAATGTGATGCCTATGAAGAGTTGTGCCGAAACTTTAGGTTATACACAACCTCCTACACAAGTCAATCATTCTATTCCTTTGATGACTTCTATTGCTAGCATACCTACCTTTACATCAAACATAATGGCTACTTCTACACAAGACATTCCCCCTGTGATCACTACTCATGGGGGCAATCCTCCCTCTTCTTCAATTAACCGTATCCCTCCATTCAATCCGACTTCTTCATTCATTCCTTCAATGAGTGTTCCTATTACATCTCCACAAATGAACATGACGCAAGGGGGCAATTCGTTTAACCATTCCATTCCTCCTTGTAGTGTTCCTCCTGTCCAATCATCTCCTATGACTAATTATCATAGGGTCCCACCACCTTACTCTTTGCCTTCTTTCAATAACATAACACCTCCATCTCAATCTAACACATCTAATATGAATTCTTCGACTGAAGCGACCATTAACAATCTTGCACAAACTGTCTCTTCTTTACAGCAACAAATTGCCTCTATGAATCAATCTAAGTTTAGTGTGCCCACATTTGATGTTGCGAGCCCACTTTCTCTTGACATTGTTCGAGCTATCCCTCCTAAACATGTCGAAATCCCGCATTTGGAACTTTATAATGGTAAAGGTGATCCTCTAACACATGTTAAGACTTTTCAAACAATTTGTATTGATTTTGCTTATGACCCAAGGTTGCTTGCAAAACTATTCACTAGAACATTAAGAGACAAAGCCCTACAATGGTATTGCTCGTTGCCTTCTTATTCTATTACTTCTTTTGAACAACTTGCAAATGCTTTCATTCAACAATTTCAAAACAATATAAGTCCTAAAGTTACTTTGATTGATTTAATGCATTGTAAACAAGGTGTTAAAGAAAAAGTGACTGATTTCATTGGTAGATATAAGCATTTGTATGCTCAAATTTCTTTTCCAGTGCCTGACAATGATATTCAAAGAATCTTTATTTCTAATTTACAAAAAGATATTTGAGACAAACTTCTGTTTTCTGAGTTTACTTCTTTCCAACAGTTGTGTGCCACTCTTCACAATTATCAACTGACTGTGAGTCAAATGGAACAATCATATCCTATGGCTCCGAGTGATAAGGGTGATAGCAGTCAACAACCATTTGGGAAGTTTAAACCGAAGAAAGATTCCATCAAATTCAATGAAAACATCATCAACAACAATGTGAATGCAGCATCAAGTGTGCCTCCTATTTCTAAATTTTTCAAGAAAGAAAGAAAGTATACTCCTTTGAATGAATCATTGCATAGTATTATGAATAAGTTATTGGAACAAAATGTGCTTACTCTTCCTCCTATAAGGCAAATTGATCCTGCAAAGATTACTTCACCTTATTTTGATAACAAAGCCTTTTGTCAATTTCATCGTCAGCCTGGGCATGATACTGAAAAATGTTTTTCTTTAAAGGGTAAAATTCAAGATTTGATTGATAATAATACTATTTCTATTTCTGGAGTGAATGATAAAGGCAATACATCTGTAGCTCCTCCTAATCAAAATCTTCAGATTTTCACTAATCCATTACCTTCTCATACCTCTAATGCGATTGAGACTAATGATTCCTCTTTTTCATTTGATGGTCTTGTGTCTATGGCTCCGAATGTGATTAACTTTGTAGAGCAGCAAGAAATCCCTAAAGAACCTTCCATCACATTTGATTCCAGTGAAACCATCAGGGCACCTGATGGTCCTTTATACATAGTTGCAAAAGTCAAGAATACACCTTGCCGTGGAGCGCTTATTGATCCTTCGTGCATGGTTAATATCATTACTGAAGAATTTCTTTTTACTTTGCAATTGAATCAAGTGATTTATGACAAAACAGATGTGATTGTGAAACTATTTGATGCATTTTCTTCTCCTGCAATTGGTTCTATTACATTGCCTATTGAGGTCTATAACAAATCCCTTGATGTGAACTTTGCTATTATTCCATCTTCCGAACAATTTTGTGTGAAGCTTGGCTATCCTTGGCTATCTTCCATGAAAGCTATTGCTTCTCCTATTCATAAGTGTTTGAAATTTCCCCATAATGGTGAAGTTGTTACTGTCAATCATAGCCTCTTTAAACCAGCTGAAAGAACCTCTAGTGTTCCTCTTGATTACTTTTGGCCTAAACAATTCCAATTCCTTCCTCCGCGAAGTGATCATCTTTTCAAATCTTATCAAAAGTGGAAAACAGAGATGATCCTATCTTTAAGTGAACCTAGAACACCTAAACTTGACATTCCTATCATTCTTGAGAAGGAAGTTCTTCCTTTGAAAGATAAAACTAATGTCTTTCCTCAAGAAGATTCCCAACCCATCCCTATGGATGTGACTATGTCTATATCTAATAAACTTCCTAAAAGTAGACCTATCCCTCCTCGTCATGATGGACTTGGTCTCCTTCCTAAACCAAATATTCCTCCCTTATATGGAGCAGTTCCTCCTCCTTCCTTTTATAGAGAAAAGAGACCTTCTTCTTCTCCTATTATCCAGCCTAAGAGACCACAACCTAAACACCCAAGTGATAGGGATGAGAACATTCCTCCTCCTCAATCTTCTTCACTTCCTACTAAGACTAGACGAAATCGTTCTGCATGTGAACGCCGACGAAAGCGTCGTCTTAGAGCTCAAGCAGCTGCTTCTCAAACTTTGCAATCTCCAAAAACACCTTCAACAAGCATTATTCCATTTTCTCCTCAGCCGGACATTGAGCCTAAATTTCCTAAACATAAGATGCATGATGGTCTTGATCCTGTGCGAGTTAAAGATCCTATTTTTATAAATCTTGATGATGATATAGATGAAAATGTTATGCATGATGAAAATGTTATTCCTCTTGCTTCTGATAGTGAATATGAACTTGTTGATATTGATAACCATTTATCTACTGAATTTTCTAAAGCACTTATCCTAGCTCCTAGACAAGAACAACGTGGCTCGGAACATGAACATAGCCCTTGTTTGGATCTTGTGATAGCTCCATCTGCTGTGTTGGATGTTCCTCCTCTAGCGTGTTCCCTGCCTTCCCGAAACATTGATCAGCAAGATCGGGGGGTAGATGACGTGCTAGACTAGTTACATTAGCATAGCAGATTCTCTCCTCCTCTCTTGTGTTACTTCTTCTATATGTTATTCTCATTCTTCTATTTGTTGTCCTTAGTGTTGTCTACTTGAGGACGATGCAAAGCATTGAGATCTCTCGATCTCTCTCATGTTGACTCAAAAGACACATGTGTTCCCTTCTTCTAGGTGACCTTCCTTGATTGGGGAATGAAGAACAATTATGCATACATACATATGATATATATACATGAATTATCATACAGCATACTGACCCCGAGGAAAGCGAAGTCACCTCGTGCTTTGTGTTTTGTGTCTATTATCCTTGGGCTTATCTCACACTTGGGGGCTAAATCCTTGCGATAATGTGCTCCTTTCCTTTCTCATTCTTATATGTATCACTACCTTAAAGCAATCACCCCTGGTGAGGCGTGTGCGATCGCTTTAACGTAGGGGGGCATACATCCCATTCATATCTTTTCAAGATACTTGAAAATTTCTTGGTAAATTTAACCTTGCCTTGAAAATTTTTGATATCTTTCTTGCATGACTCATAGTGAGGGAACCTGACTACTGACAGTCATGGTTCTCCCTCATGATCTTCCCTTTTACTTTGTCAATTGAAGTCGTAAGATCCTTAGTCCATTGGGGGCTTGGTGTATCTTGCCTCCTTGACGTGGTGAAAGTTTTTCAATGATTGTTCCTTGTACTTTACCAGAAGTATGAGCATACATACTCCCGCTAAAGTGGGGGCTAAATGTAGCGTCCTAAAATTGTGACACTTGCAATTTCGACCGCATTTTGGTCTTCACGATGGCGACGCAATACGCAACCTGAATGGAGACCCCGAAACCTGATTATGACACTGAAAACTGCATTTTTCAAGCACCCTGGCTTGAACCTCCTTGCACCCTGCTATCCCGGGAGGTGGGACCAGAGCGCCCAGCGCCCTGGTCCCCAGGACCATGGCGCCCAGCGCCCTGGTCCCTGGGTCCTATTTTGGGCCCGGTCTCTTTTGGACTTCGGGTCTTTTTGTTTGCAATTTGGAAATTATCATTTCCTGGTCGGCCTAAGGTCGGGAAAATCAGTCTATCAGCCCTAAATGACAAGTATATAAACTACATGTTCCTCTTTCATTCGAAATGATGAAAAAGCGTGGAAACTATACTCAAGCATTCAAGCATTCAAGCATTCCTTCAAGCAATTGATCATTTCAAGTCTCCATTCAAGGCTAAGTGTTGCATTCAAGACAAGGATTCAACCATTGAAGAGGAGATCACATACTACTACAACATACAACATACAACATCTAAACCTTCGCACATAAGGATACAAACATCCTTAGAACAAGGTATTAGTACTTGTTTTACAGTCATTTACATTTACAGCTCTTGCTCATTTCTTGGTTAATTCCAAAACCGGGGTTTGACCTAAAGGCAAACCCCTAATCCCTAACCCCCCAATCGTCTTCGCTTTTCTGTGTGTAGGTTGCAGGTACGCGGCTGAAATTGAAGATCTGGAATCCTTGTGCAGAGACGAACAGATCCCCCTTCGTTTCACGGATTTTTCGGAGGACCGTGGCGCCGGGCGCCATCGTCCCGACAACTTTTGCTCAAATTTGCCGGACAGTGCCGTATCGACATTTCACTGCTAATTCCAGGTCCGCAGCTTCATACTGTATCCCTATATCAGTTTATAAGTGAATCTTTCTCACTTTCTATGCATTCCTAGCTTAATTCCTCTATGCACATTCTTTACAAAAGAGGGTAGCCTTGCTGTCTTAACCCTTGAAACTCATTTAGCATCCAATCTTGCATTGCGTGGGATTGGATCTTGTGGGTTTCAACCCCTCTTTTGAATGTAAAGTCTCTCCCCTAAGTGAAAACCATCAACCCTAGTGAACCTCCCTTCTCTCTCCTTGGAGTTGGAAGAGGGGAGAGCAACTAGGGTTCGATCGCGATTTTCCGCTTTACAATATAAAATATAATAAATAAATAAATAATCTTTCATGCATAATGATAAATGCCAAATATTATGATCGACAAAATAACATTAATAAATAATAACCCTCAATAATTAAATTACACAATAATATCTAAATATTAATGCATCCATTAATTTAATTTAATATTTAATAAACTATATGAATCAATTAATTATTAATTAATAAATAATCACAACTTCCACAAGACAACCCATCATAGGGTTGAACAACATACCACATGACGACTACATGACGACTCAAGCCAAGACACTAAACTGACAAGAATATCAACTTAAGCCTAGAGTGCGTAGAAGGAACTCATGTCACCTCTGAAGAACTTGCCATTGGGATAAAGACACGCTTAGACCTGTCAAACCAAGTGGAGTCGATGTCTAGTGCTTGAAAACCTACATCCACCAATAGCCATGAGACAACATATACATTGCATATATCATAAATAGTCAGACAAGCGAAGAGAATTGCAACATCATAGCATGTTCACAATGAGTGATATGACATCGTCTCTATCACGAATACAATAGTAAGACACTCATGACAATGACATCATCATCTCATTCAAAATAATCATGAAGTGGTGTTAGCACTAACAAGATACCATCATCACCATAAGCAATATAAACTACACATGTATAATAAGTTCTTTATAGATCACCAAATATAAGTCCATCCATCATAATGATCCAGGATTTATCATCATCCTCATAAATCATAATGTATCATCTACCAATATGAAATTTATAAGATAAATCTTCATAGGAAATAAACATGAAACTCGTGTCCTAACCAATGAAATAACCATGAAACTAATCATTCACCTATCTTCAATAATTAAACTAGAGCATAGAGTCAACATAGTCATCATAATAAATCCACCATTATCAAGGAGAATAACAATATTAAGAATGAAACAAGAGGAATCATAAACATGAACTAATCTAAAATTGTTTACCGCATCCTCTCATAAGGATGAATCAAGGAGAGGCACTATCATCCCACACCACCAAGTGCTCCAATGTCTAGTTTTGTAGTGTCATCAATGTATGTGCAACTTGTACCAAGTGTTTCAAGTGTGGGAACTTCTAGAGTCATCAACCCCTATGGTGAGTTTTTTCCATTTGCAACATACCAATAATGCCCCACAAAGCTCCCAAATGAATGTGTCTTGTGTTGCAATAGGGACTATGATAATGTCAGCTCCTCAAATTACTATACCCTGGAGCATGCTTATTGTTTCTATAAATCTAAATCTACCTCCTATAAGTAGTCAACAAATTGCCACAATCCATGGGGAAATAAGTCAACAACAATACTTACAAAATGCTTCTAATAGCCTTGGGTATGGTTGGTATTTCCCTCACCACAATACCCTCCAACAAACCCTATGGGAGGTCCTAAAGCTTATCAATAATTACTGCATTTTTCAAAATATCAGTAGCAACATGCCAATCTTTATCAATAGTACAATCAGGGACCCCAAAATCAATTTATCCAAGAGAATATAAACCCATATAATCTTCAAGGAAATTTGTAATAGCATCACCATATTCAGAACCCACCTTTGAATCCACCTACTAGAGGGCCAATGCATCTAGACAGATACATGTAGATAGATTTTAGAGGGATCCAAGGATACCCTAATGTAATTAACAATGATTTAAGAAATGCATCACCTAAGTTCTTAGGAAATAATGTTGTGACTAGAGCGAAACTCATAAGAGCATTCCAAAATGTTATGGATAACTTTGAAGTGGAACATGTAGATGTGTTTGTGAAGCTTTCATGCAATCACTTACAGAGGATGCTAGGGATGGTACAAAAGTCTACCAGACACATCTATAACATGTTTCAATGATTTCAAGAGGATTTTTAGGGATCAATATGGTGATCATTTTGATCCTAAAATTTTCTTTACATTCACTTACCAATATAAACAAGGGACAAAATGAGGAGGTGACTAGCTTCAATGCTAGATTTAATAAACTGCATAACAAGATTCCTCCCCTTTTAAAACCCACTAATCCTATGTTTTTGGTGTTTTATATTGATGAATTTGATCCCAAGGTTGCTTATGAACTAATAACCAGGATTTTGAACCAAAGTCAAGACTGAGAGGGGGTGGTGAATTAGTCCAAAATAGAAATTAATACAACACATAAACAATTAAACAACAACACATATTCAACACATGAACACCAATATTTTCTACATGGAAAACCCAAATAGGGAAAAATTACGGTGAGAACCCGTCCACAAAAATATATCCACTATATATATTAGATTACAAAAAGAGCTCACTACTTCGGACTTGTAAACGAAGGCTAATTGCTCATGGGGCAAGATACAAAATAGGACTTGCAAACCTAAAGCTAATTGTAATAGGGAAAGATACAAAATGATATGAAAAGAAGGATCTCCTGATCATGAGTTTGTCCTTGAACTCTACATCAAGCGACCAACATCAGCACACACAACTTAGACCTCAACTGCCAAAACTCTATCTCAAATCTTTGTCACAATCTCATCACAACTTTCATATCATTCAAACATAACTTTACTTCACTTCTCTTCGCCAAACCTCACCGAATATATTTGCATCATACATCTACACTCCAAACCTCATCATAATACACTTAACTCAATCAAACTCATCCTTATATACAAGAAAGATCATCAAAGCTTGAACCAAGTCGAACTAAACCAAAATATATTTCCCAGACCAAAAACACACATGATGATCCACTCTAGGAGAAAGAGGGGACTAAAACACATCTTCCAAAGATCAATTCACCGATTTGCAATCATCAAAACATAACCAACAATATATCCACATGATACGCATCCACATAAGCAATTACCGGTCAAAACATACTCTCCAATGCAAATAACTTAAATCCGGATCTCCACACGCTATAGTGAGACCCATAACACATCAAACAGGCTCCCACAAATCGTATCCAAACTTAAGGATAGGTCTAACATAGAATATGATGACCAATAATGAATAATGCCTCAACACTTG
This sequence comes from Cryptomeria japonica, assembly GCF_030272615.1. Taxonomy (NCBI): domain Eukaryota; kingdom Viridiplantae; phylum Streptophyta; class Pinopsida; order Cupressales; family Cupressaceae; genus Cryptomeria; species Cryptomeria japonica. The sequence continues at coordinate 274,859,767 of NC_081408.1, read as the reverse complement.
GAGAACACAAAATATTTGCGGACCACATAACTATCATATCCAACAAAGATAACCATAATAAACAACATCAACAACACTTTCCAGACCCAAACACTTCCAGAATAACCAATAGAACAACTACAACATCAACATAGCAAGATAACTCTACACCACAGACATTCCAGACTAACTTGGAACAACAAGATTGATATCAATGACAACCACAACAACACATACTTTCAATACAAAAATCCCCCAAATTTGAGTGAGGAATTTAAGGTTGCTCTAAATATTGAAAATAATAGAAAAGCCTCTGATAAAGCAACAAGAAGGAACGATCTTAGTATTTTACAAAATCTCAAGGGACATCACAACAAGCAACTAAAGCGGAAGATAAGATGGATAAAGTTATTAGTGCTTTGAAGGATTTGAACTACAAAATTGCTAGTAATGAAAAAGGCTTATCCTATGATAGGCCTAATTATCAAAGGTATGATAGGCCAAGGTTGCATGATATTCCCTATAATGCAAATTGGAAAGATGGAAGGCCTCAAAATAACAATCAGAAATCCTCACCCAGTAAAGAGATCCTTGATTATTTGAAGAAGCCAAATGCAAATATGGTTGAGGAAAGCCCATGGTGTATTGTTTGCAATATGCCACATGCTCCAACACAATGTGCCATTGCTAAGGCGATTGAAGAATCTGATGAAGTTTATGCTAGTTGCCAAGAAGATAATTATGAAGCTAGAATCATATGTGTTTCCTGGGGTTAAAACCAATCATAAAAGAGATAATTAGATGTAAAAGAGAGAATCACAACTCTAAATCCAATTATAATTAACTCCTAAATGACAATGAAATAAAGATGCAAGAATTGAATAAATAAAGCTAATCAAAATCCTGATTCTATATCATGGCTTCCATTGCTCTTCTCCAAATCGTGTGGTAGGTGACTCTCAAGTGTTGCACTAGGACTCCTACATATGATTGAAATAATTATTTTGAAGATAGTGATTCTAGATTTAAAGTGGGAAATGAGGCTTGCTTTTGTAGATTTTCAGGTGAGATGGGGGGAGAAATTGAACTGAAGTACTGATTGATAGTTCAACTGATTTTGATTGATTAGTTAAGTGAATTGATCGATCTGTTAAGTGGATTAATTGATCAGTAGACTAAATAGATTAGGGAGATGACTGTATAGATTAGCCAGTTAACTAGATTGGTTGAGGAGAAGACTAAATTGATTGATTAGTAAGAAAAGGTGATTTGGAGTGAAAAGGGGAGATTGAAGATTTGACTGAGTTAATTGATCTGATCAATCAATTATGATTTTCAACATGTTCTATAGGAGATTGAATTGAAATTCATTTTCATTTTAATTTGAATTTGGATTTGGATTTTTGAATGCTGAAATGCACATGAGATTTACTGAAATTCATTGAAATTCAGATTTGGTGAAATTTGAATTTGGGAGAAATGAAATTAGATGGAATTAGTTGAAATTTGAATTTGGGCATTTGGAGGAATGAATGAATGAATTAAATAATTTAAATAAAATTATTCAATCATTAGAATAAGATTAATTAAATAATAAAGATTATTTAATCAAGGAAATTAATCATAATTAATTAAATAATTAATATTTGATTAATATTTGAGGAAGGGTTAAATGATGAATTGATTAAATGATAGAAATTGGATGATTAGTAATGTAGAAAGTGATGATTTGAATTAGTTTAGAAGAATAAATTAGCTTAATTAAATAATTCAAGAATTATTTAACTAATAAGACAATAAATTAGTACATGATTGACAAGACATTTTTAGGTGTCTACATTTGCCCCTCTTTGATACAATGTCGAAACGACATTGTTTCGAAGAAAATGAAAAACATTCTACCCTAGTATATGCCTCGGTGATGTTAGGGTATAATGCCCCCTCGAGAGATTGTTTGTGCATTATGAATGATCTCTCGAAAGAAGAAGAATGTTAGATGAAAGATGAAGAATGATTAACTTGATGACAAAAATGAGTTTGATTTGATAGAAGAGATGGCTAGAATGATTTTTATATTGATTGATTGATAAGATTGATAGGATTGAGATAAGTCTGGTTTTAGGAAGGAGACATCCTGTATAAGACAAAGTTGATCAATATGTCTGGTTTTAAGAAGGATACATCCTCTATAAGATGAAGATAGATGATCATGTCTGGTTTCAAGAAGGACTAATCCTATATAAGACAAATGATAGATCAAAATTGGATGAATAATAAAATATGATTAAGGTGAGGAATAATTGATTGATAGATAGAATAGTTGATATGAGGAAACAATTTTAGATGGAACTAGAAAGATGTGAGTAGAAATTGAAATGATATGATTAATGATGATACACAAAATTTTGTGTCTTTATTCATAGTGCAACACATATTCATCAATGAGACTTATTATGTAACTATGAAGCTGTGTACATCAGGGTATAAGGAACCAAGATGTAAAGATATCTCATTGCAAGAAAAAACACGTAGCAGACAAGGAGTGAACCCTTCATTATGGGAATGATGCTAGGAGTCGAGGTATGTGTGGATGTTCAAATATTGAACGCTCTTATCACTGACACCCATAACACCATCGCCCCATAAATTCATTGGTTCACACCACACACAACAAACAAAGAAAAGGATCATGCTCATCATAGCTCCTCTAGTCACTTTTGGACATCCTTGAGTAGCATAAAAACATGATCTTTGCCAATTGATAAAAGATAAAACCAAATTAAAGAAAACTCGACAGCTATATTGATTGTGCCTTTGCTTTGATTTATTTGATGTGATGGTTGATAATGTTTGATCTCAGAAAGTTGCAGACCCTATTTAAGATTAATCTGTCTGATTTCAAGTGTATCCTCTTTTGTTTAAGACAAGATAATGATCATGTTGATATGGATATTGATACAATTGATAAGACAATTTGATCAATTTGGTTGCAGATGTTTGATAAGATATTTATATCCTTTGTTTGACTTCATGCAAAGTGTTTGTTGGATATCTGCTATGGTATTTGTTTCTCACGAGACATTTTATTGCAAGATTTTTATTGTTTTTTATTTTTAGTTCTTTTTGAAGAGCTTTTCGATGTTTAGGATTTTTTTTTCAGGATCGTATTTGAATGTTTTTGTTTGATTTTGCTTTTTTTGATGTTTTTCGTATTTGTTCAGGATCTTTTTATGATTTTTATGACATTTTTCAGGTCTTTATCTGATTTTTATAAAAAATTTCAGCTATGCCCCCAGTATGTAGACCTATATGATATGTTGATCTAGGCGATGCATGTGGAAACAATGAAATTTTGGCATGACCTATGCTAATGCATTATGTAGGATGAAGATGCATTTCCTATTTAAACAAGGATGATTGTATGTGTCTTTCATTCTCAAATGCACTAATTGAATTAAAAATGCAAAACGTTTCAGAGATAGGAGTTCAATCCGTTCTCAGAAGACCTAAGGCATCCAACTTAACACACCATGTAACCAAGATTTATGAATGGATGCGTGGAAAAATTCTCCATCAATTATTGAAAATTTGATCTTATTTTTCCTAGTGTGTGCAATTGAATTTATTCATGTAGCATCATAAATTATACACCCTTGCTAGGGTGGTACAATTCTACGCTTAGTTTAGCACCCACCTTAGTGTGTTTGCAGCATTGTAATTTACCTTTAAGAATTTAATTAATTAATTTAATTAAATATAAATTCATATTTTATCACTCTCCACATCATAAAATTGGACCCTTTACCCTAAGTGTGCACCTTTTTATTTTATTGCTCCAATGAATCATTAAATTATAAACCCTAATTATGTCTTATTTCGACCTTTAAGGCCCAATTTTGCATATCAAAACATCTCAAAATCAGTTGTAACTTTGGGATTCACTCTAATATCATCATATCTAACGGCCCTAGAAATTTGGTGAAAATTTGGTCGAACCGTGTGCAAGTGCAGCACGGTCCCCGACAATTTTCCCAAAATTTCGAGAGCATAATCCTATGATATTATAATGCTTAACTCCAAGAAATTAGCGGGAAATTAAAATCCTCGATCGACCTTAAGATGAAATTAAGATCTAGGGATTCATACATAAGAGCTCTCTCTCTTCATTTGAAGGAATCTAATAAAAAAACTAAGATCTAAGAACAAGAAAGTTTTGGAAAAGCAAGCACAAGGAGCCTCCTATGTAGTGAAAGAGAAGACTATGTGGAGTCTTCAACAAAATTCATCAAGTATTAATCAAGTATTTTTCAATAATTCATCATTCATTAGGAGCCTTGAAGACATTGAAGAATAATAGGAGATCATCGACTGACGATTGGGTTGTACCCCTCCCTTAGGGGTTGGGTATGATTTCATGTCTTTATATGAGATTAATTACATCAATTTAAATATTTACATTCATGCCTTAGATCACTTTGCATCATTGATTTAGACCATTTACTTTGTCAATTACAAGCATTTAGGGTTTACTCTTTAGGGTTTCTCTAGATTGTTTGCATTCATCCTAGGGTCTTGCACACACACAAGATTATTGAACACACTATTTTTCTATGCAAACTAGCTATTTGTGGAGGTGGAAATCACCAAAATAGGGTTTTTACCAAGGAAAATCCCTATAGCCACCCAAACCCCCTTCTTTTTCAGTTGCAGGTGTAGAAACAGGTACCCAGAAGGCTTCCCTGATCAGCAAAAGGCACAAGGACAGTCCCAAGGCCTCAGAATTCCCCAAATCCATCAGGGATAGGGGCGTGGCACCTTGGTCCCCCTCAATTTCAGTGAATTGTAACTGGGTGAAGGCTCGGGATCTCAGGTTTGCAACCTTTAAGCTGCAACTCTCTGTCAAATTATCAGGGACAAGGGCGTGGCACCCTAGTCCTGGTCAATTTGGCCCAATTTTCAGAATCAAGTACACATTCAAATTCCTCCCCCTTCTCTTCTTTTAGTATCTTAGTTTTAGATTTGCAAGTTTCTGCAATTTTAGTTCATATATGCTTTATTGTTTATCTCCTAGTCTAGTTGATCAATCACATCCTATTTTGCACATCTTTTCTTCATACACAACAAGAGGAATAGAAACCCTAAGAGATAATCCTTGACACTCTCTTTCTCACAAGAAGTAGCCTAAGTGAGCTATCTCCCTAGGCTCTTTCGTATTCCCAATGTGTTGGCAAAAGTGGGATTAGGTCCTAGTCACCCGGTCTCTCTTTTTCCCCTCCACATTTTGGTGAACCCGACGTGAATCCAATCTTCTTTAATTCTAATTGATGTTCTCAGATTTGAGTGTTTTTTTTTCTATTTCAAATTCAAGTTTACATTTACAAGTTTCAATTCATTGCAGATTTCAAAAATTTAGAGGTCAATTTTGTTAAAACCCTAATTTTTCAATTCAAAATTGAACTTGTTGATAGCTTAATTTGGATCATTAATTTTAGATCTGATTTAGGAACACATTTCACTCATAAATTTCATTTTATAAATCAACATTTAGAGTGTTTGCATTAGTTAAAATTGAACATTTCCTTCTATTTTGCATATGTTATCATTTGAAAGAGGAAAATTGTTGTCATGACTTATTTATTTCATAAATGTGATAATGGGTTAGGTTCCCCCGCTTCCATCTCTTAAAGAACCTCCTCATATCTATGACAAAAATTAGTGCCTAAAAGAGTTGTTACCAACCCCTTCAAAACTGTCACATGCTCTAAGGATGAATATTTGAAGAGTGATCTTGACAATTCTCCTAAAATACGCCCTTCCCATCTAGCTATCTTATAGGAAGAGGATGGTATCATAAACACCTTTCTTAGTGTTACTTTACCTTCTTTACATGATGCCTCTCTAAGTGAAAAGGCATTGATGGACATTGACTTATCTTATCCTAAATTTGGTCTTACCAATGGGAGAATGTTAGTTCAACAAGAGGTTATGAGCACTTCTTTCAAATATCTCCTTCCTAAGCATGAATCTTTGGAGAAAGATGTTCATCTCCCTCCTAAAGAATACTCCCCTCATGGGGATCATTTTGTGCAAGAAGATGGTATTATCCCTACTTTTCCTAGTGATGGTATTTCCTCTTTTGACTTCAACAAAATTCCCACTAAAGATGATGCATTAATGAGAAATGCTTCTCCTTTCCCCGAAGCTTGTCCTACCCATAAAGATTCCTTAGAAAAAGAAGATGAAATAATAATAAATCTCCTTAATTCTCTCTCCCCTAAACATCCTATTGAACACATTTTGAGGCAAGAGGATGATTCAAACACATGTAGTGATGCTCTCCCTCCTAAGGATGAAGAATTAATGAACAATGTTATCCCTTCTCCCAAAATTGGCAATAACAATAAGGACATCTTTGTGCAGGATATTTCTAATACTTTTTTCAATGACCTCACTATTTTGTATGAACCATTAGAAGAAGGTGTTAATTATTCTTTACCCTATGAGAGTAACTCTCTCAATATCATCTCACCTTCATTTTCCCTCTAAAGGTAAGGAATCCCCTTCTCCCCAACTAGGTTCTATTCATAGGGATACCCTAGTTCAAGAAGAGATTGTTAACATCTCTTTCAAAGGTCTCCCTATCAAAGGTGAAACTTTAGAGATTAATGTTGATCCTTCTCCTAGAGATTCTATTCCCCATGTAGATCCTTTGATGATAAAGGATGATATAACCCTTCCTGCTAATATTCTTCCTTGTAAAACATCAATGCCAACTTCTAGTCTATCTCCTAAAATTGATCTTATCCATGATAACATTTTAGTGCAAGAAGAGACTATCAACAATTCTTCCAACAATCTTGTCCTTTCTTCTTCTAAAATTCATAAGGACACCTTTGATATTCCTAAACCATCTTCAATCAATTTGATACATGTGAATGAAACACCTAATAAACCCCTCTTCACAGTTCAAGGTGCTTGTCCTTCTCAAAGTTCTCAACATAAGCCTATCTTAGTGGTTCAAGGTGGTTATGCTAATGATTCTTTTTTCACTCCTAAGAAACCTATTATTACTGTGCAAGGAGGTTATCCTAATAAGAGCCCTTATGAGTATGATAAGAAAATCACTAAAGAGAGTTATCATATGGTTTCTCATACCTACAACACAAGAAACAATAGGAAACCTCATCCTCTTCCAGTTACCCCAAATTCACTCCCTCCCTCTCAACCTACTCTTCCACAAGTACCTCGTATATCACAGACTCTTAATAAGGAGTATGATCTCATTGATCAACTGAAAGCTACTCTTGCCAATATTTCTATTTGGGATTTGGTTCAAACTTCACCTTCTTTTCATGCGATGTTACAAGATTATTTGAAAACTTAGATGTCCCACCTATAGTGACACCTAATAACACGACTTCTTTGGTTGATCCTACAAACAAACCCAAAGCTCAAATTGTATTCACGCAAGATGAGTTACCTTCTTATGAAATCCAATATCAATATGATCCTCTTATGATTGTGGTTATTATCAATGATAGTGATATAAGATGAACCCTTGTGGACAATGGATCTAGCCTTAATGTTTGCAGTGTGGACTTATTTGATAAGATTAATGTGGATCTTTCTCTCATTGAACCTTCTTCTATTTCTATTAGAGGCTTTGATAATGTTGCTAAACAATGTTTAGGTGTCATAACCTTTATTTTTAAGGTAGGTCCTGATATTTTTTCTACACCTATTCATGTCATGCTTGGTAATTTGACATATAACCTTCTATTAGGGAGACCATGTATTCATAGCATGCAAGTTGTCCCCTCAACTTTGGATAGGCAAGTCAAGTTCATTTATGGAAATAAGACATACACCTTGTTAGCTGATACCAATATTCAAGAACCATTAAAATATGGATCTTCTTTCTCAACTACATCCCATTCTTCTCCCGATCTTCCTACTTCTTCAAATACATCTATTTCCTTTAATGATCTTGTTCCTTCTAGTACTCCTAATTCTTCTACTCAATCAAAATCTCCTCCCAAAGATATATTTTCTCCCAAAGGAGTGCTCTCAGATGATGATTGGGGATCTCTAGACTTTAACCCTACTTTTGTAGGAGAGTACAAAGTATCTTGGAAGACTAAGAAGGATAAATCTAAGGAAGAACCTAAATAGCAACTCACTTTGTCTAAGCAACTAAGTAACCACTTTGTGGCTGCTTCAAATTCAAATAATTCTTCAAATCCTTCCTCTAATTCATATAGCACTGAGACCTATGAGGTGCAACCATCTCTTTCTGATTTGGAATCCCTTTATGATCTTGGTTTTCACATTTTATTTAAGAGTGCCTATAATGGAAATGGTTGTGGTGCAAATGAACAAGGAATTAAAGTTCCTTTAGAACATAACACACACAAAGCTTCATTTGGACTTGGATATAATCCTTCTAAGCCCACCAAAGAATCTAAAAGACCATCTCTCAATGTGAATTCTATATTTAGTAGTGATGATGACCTCACCTCAATTATATCATCTTCTACTTCTTTCAACACTCATCCCCCTCATAAGGAAATCTTGGTGATGAACAAATCTCTTTATGAATCTCCTCAAGAGATTTATAATCCCACTTATGAAACTTTATCTTCTACTCATTATAAAATCCCTTCTTCTAGGAATAAGGCTCTAATGAATAACACTTATCCCTCTCCTAAGATTTATTGTGTGTAAGAAAAGTATGACTTAGTGGCCTATTCTTCTCCTATAAAATTCTCTCTTTCTAAAGACTTTTTAACATTCATCATCTTTTATATGTTTTTAATCTCACTTATAATAGAGAATTTAACATGTCATATTCAAATACCTCATTCAATCTATCATGTTTTCAAATAACATTAATGGCTATTGTGTTTCTCATCATTATTTGACATTGGTAGCTCACTTACTGGGGGCTCATTGTCATTCATGATGGTACAATTTCACGTGCAATCATACTTTTGGAAGCAACATAATAGCCTATTTCTATCTCATCTCTTCTCCCTATATATATGGGGGGAAAGAGTGATTTCAAACATCTCTCCTTTAGATTAAAATTTCCCTTTGTGAAGTAGTGTCTTCTATAAGGATTTCTTATTGATTGTAGAGGTGTATTCATATTTGAATTCATTCTCTCATATTGGAACAAGTATCCCCAATGGGGATCTTAAGTATATATTCTTATTTGAGACCTCCTCCTTGGTGTTGGAAGTCTTTTATCATTCATCAAATTCTTTTCTTCATTGAGTGGTATCTTTTATAATAAACCCTTCTATTTTGTGAATGTGCATGTCCTTGATGAGGATCTCTTGTCTTCTTTTAGAAGTGTGTTGCTATAAATAATCTCTTTGATATCATTTCAATCCTCCATTGTTTTCCAATTCCTTTATGGAGTTTCATTTTTGGATTATATATCTTTCATTTGTTTCCATTTAAACCTTTCATCTTGTGTTAGAGATCTCTCAAATCCTCACACTCTTTGTTGTGTTGGAATTGAGATTTAGTCCTCTTTCTCACCAAATGATTCTCTATTTATTTTTTGATCTTGTATCAAATATTCTTGTGAGCATTTGTCATCAATATTCTTTCACAATTTGATGTGGTAAACATGATACCCTATTTAAACTCACTAAATTAGCAAGCTGAAACAGGGGGGCACATATAGCTGCCCTCGAATTTTTATCAACTTCCTTAGTAAGCATTTAGGTGATTTTGTGATTTTATCTAACATGTGGTTTTGTATGCTGCGGTTCCTAACTATGTATTGCAGATACCACTGGGGGATTTGTTTGACAACTTGTGGATATATCCTTTTCATGAATGTTTACTTTTCTTTACATTAGCTTTCATATGCACGTAGTGTCATATGACCGCTAAAGTGGGAGTTAAATGTAGCATCATAAATTGTACACCCTTGCTAGGGTAGTACAATTCTATGCTTAGTTTAGCACCCGCCTTAGTGTGTTTGCATCTTGCATTGTAATTTCCCTTTAAGCATTTAATTAATTAATTTAATTAAATCTAAAGTCATATTTCATCACTCCCCACATCATAAAATTGGTCCCTTTACCCTAAGTGTGCCCCTTTTAATTTTATTCCTCCAATGAATCATTAAATCATAAACCCTAATTATGTCTTATTTTGACCTTTAAGGCCCAATTTTGCATATCAAAACATCTCGAAATTAGTTGTAACTTTGGGATTTCCTCTAATATCATCATACCAAATGGCCCTGAAAATTTGGTGAAAATTTGGTCGAACCGTGTGCAACTGCAATACTGTCCTTGGCAGTTTTCCCAAAATTTTGGGAGCATGATCCTATGATATTATAATGCTTAACCCCAAGAAATTGGCAGGAAATTCAAATCCTAGGTTGGACTAAAGATGAAATTAAGATCTAGGGTTTCATACATAAGAGCTCTCTTCCTTCATTTGAAGGAATCTAATAAAAAACTAAGATCTAAGAACAAGGAAGTTTTGGCGAAGCAAGCACAAGGAGCCTCCTATGTAGTGAAAGAGAAGCCTATGTGGAGTCTTCAACAAAATTCATCAAGAATTCATCAAGTATTTGTCAAGCATTCATAATAAATTAAGAGCCTTGAAGACATTGAAGAATAATAGGAGATCACCGACTAACGATTGGCTTGTACCCCTCCCTTAGGCGTTGGGTATGGTTTCATGTTTTTTATATGTATTTATATGAGCTTCATTACATCAATTTACATATTTAAATTCATACTTTAGATAACTTTGCATCATTTATTTAGAGAATTTAGTTTGTGAATTACAAGCATTTAGGGTTTACTCTTTAGGGTTTCTCTAGATTGTTTGCATTCATCCTAGGCTCTTGCACACATACAAGATTCCTAAATACACTACTTTACTATAAAAATTGGCTATTTTTGGAGGTGGAAATAACTAACACAGGGTTTTGACCAAGGCAAAGCTCTATAGCCACCCAAACCCCCTTCTTTTTCAGTTGCATGTGCAGAAAAAGGTACTGGGAAGGTTTCCCAGATCAACAAAAGGCACAAGGACAGTCCCAAGGCCTTAGAATGCCCCAAATCCATAAGGGATAGGGGCATGGTGCACTAGTCTTTCCTAGGAGAGGGGTGTGGAACCTTGGTCCCCCTCAATTTTAGTGAATTTTAATAGGGGTGAAGGCTCAGGATGTTAGGTTTGCAGCCTTTCAGTTGCAACTCTCTATCAAATTATCAGGGACAGGGGCAAGGCGCTTTGGTCTTGGTTAGTTTGTCTTAGTTTTCAACATTAGGTACATATTCAAATTCCTACCCCTTCTTTGCTTTTAGTATCTCAGTTTCAGATCTACAAGTCTCTGCAATTTCAGTTCATATATGCTTCATTGTTTATCTCCTAGTCTAGTTGATCAAACACATCCTATTTTGGACATCTTTTCTTCATACACAACAAGAGGAATATAAACCCTAAGAGATAATACTTGGATCTCTATTTCTCACAAGAAGTAGCCAAAATGCACTATCTCCTTAGGCTCTTTCATATTCCCAATGTGTTGGAAAAAGTGGGATTAGGTCCTAGTCACCCACTCTCGCTTTTTCCCCTCCACAATTTTGACTCTTATAACCATTAGAGACCCTTAGGATCGTACGTGACTAGCTACATGAGTTATTTTGACTTCAAAAGCATTTTGGATAGAGCCTCACTGCCAATTAGACGTCTATAGCCCTGATGAGGTTATACACTGTAATCTCTCGAATATTGCTCCATTTCCAACAGGCGTCCATAGCCCTGATGGAGTTACTCGTATGTTCCCTTAGTAAAGCTTTTATTGCACTTGTATGCATGATATTTCAGTTATATATATTTTCTCTTTTTGCCATGATATTTTGATATTGATTTTGGCATAGCATTTTTTCTTTTATTTTTTTTCCTTGTCTTGTAAGTAATGAAAGATGCTTGCTTATGAGGATTACAACGACATTGAAGTAGAATTTTGGATTTTCACTAGCCACATGACCAACTAGGAATCCATAATGACTTAGATCTATTGATTAATGTGTAAGATATATCAATTGACATATTTTGGGTAACAAGGCTCAATAGTGAAATATCTACACAACTATGGATAAAGCTCAATCACAAGGTGACATTAAAGATGAATGACCTAAGACTTCCTAAAAACTTTATGTACCAATATTTAGGAAATGAGACCACCTTTGCTCCTTTGAGTGTAGACAAGTGAATGACTCAAAAAATTGCCTTGTTTTATTGATGAAACTATATTAGAAAGTAATAATGATATGCATCTATATGTTGTGCATTGGTGATATGCAAAAAACTTTGATGCACTCTGAAATGGAGATATGTGATGCAATGCAGTAAAGAAATATGCAAATACAAAAATGAAAATTTAAATGAATCCATCCCTTAGACACAATATATTTTAAGGTGCATGCTATTATTGGGTCAGTATAGATTTTGTGTAGATAGTTCATTGGTCTTTGTTTGAAGAGTCAGATAAACATTTCTTTTCCAATAGGATATAAGGACTCAGCTGGGTGTACATGTTCGACATCTCCAATGTTGATTTCCTCAGTTTTTGGATTTTATGGATCATCAAAGGGAAATCCAGCTCTAGAACCCATGAATTTAGCTATAGCCTCATCATTTTCAAACCAATCCAACTATGGTAGATCCTCTTTCCCCCAATCTATCAAGTGTGGGTGTATGAGGCAAATAGATTTTGGTTATGAAGTTGTGACATGAGTGGGTGCTATGCCTATTTCTATTGATGCACTTGAAGAGGATGATGAAGCCAACCACGTGTTGATCTCATTAGTTGGTGTTATGCTTGTGCTTGAAGAAGATGATGGAAAAATTTGGGTGTTGATTTCATTAGCTGGTGCCATGCTTGTTTCTATCACCACATTGGCATGTGAAAATGGCACACATACAATCATTGATAAATTGTTCTCTGTAGTATGATCTGGATTGGTGATTTCATTAATAAGGGGTTCATGAACAAATTTTGTAGAGGGATTGGGATCACAAGGGGGACTAGGAGAAATGGTAAGTTCATTTGAGAGGGAATCTTGTGAGGAACATGGAGGATTATGACATGGAGATGAAGGGATGGAGGGATCTTGATCAGGATCTCGAGAAATAATGGGATCCTGCTTAGGACATGAAGGTTAAGGAATACTTTGATCTTGACTTGGAAAGGGATTATTAGGAAGGATGGAAGAGATGTCTTGATCTCACTTAGGACATGGATGTTGGATGGGACTTGAAAGAACATCTTGCTCTTGAGATAAAAGGGTGTTATTATAAATGGAATAGAAAAGAATCAGGGGATCATCATAAGATTCTTGGTCGGTGGGATCTTGATAAAAAAATGGGTAGGTTTGTTCTTGATCTTGATTTGTTTCATGACTGATTTCTTTTGATTTTGGATTATCCTCTTGAAATGGGGAAGGAGTTTGGATATTCATGGGATATTTTTGGAAGGTTTCAACACTTTGGCCTGATGAGAAAGGATTTTGAATGAGACTCTCTGAAGTGGGTTTCCTTGGAAATGGAATATATGGTGGCATTGGATCTTGAATTTTTGAAGCATGGAAAGGAATAGCATCATGACTTGGATTAGATTGGATTTGTAAGATGTATAGTCCTTTGGAGATTGTTTTATTGAAAAAAGATGGTGTGGATTGTTCTTGTGTGACTTTAGGGGATGATGAAACGGTGGATAAATATGATTGATTTGGACTTTGGTTGAATGGGGTTTGATTTTGGTTGAAAGGGATTTGAATATTGGGTTGATGTGATTTGTATGATTGATATGTTTGGTTGAAAGAAAAAGAAGGTTGACATGACTCTAATGTTGGTTGAACTGAAGTAGGAGCGATTTTATTGAAGAATGAAGGTTGGAATGTTTGAATGGTCTCACAAGAAAAACAAGGTTGGCCTGATAATGATTCCCTTTTTATTAGAGGTATTGTGGCTGTCACTTCCCTCATCATTTTTTCTAACCAATCCCTATGGTTGTTAGGACTAGTCATGTCTATCATTTGTTGTTGCAAAGTCCTGATTTCTTGCGCCAAAATTTTTATGGACAATGATGGAATAAGAATGGAAGGGATGAATTCTTCACCTTCCCGACAAAATGCATAATGCCATTCCATGATGTTTTCTTGATTGGTTGTTGTGGACATTGGATGTTGTAATGTTTTTTCTTGAAGTTTCAAACTGTGTTGGTGGTTGAAAGATTTGCTACAAGACCTGATTGTTTTTTACTTTGTATTGGCAATGTTGTGGATGTTGAATCTTTTGAATGTGTTTCATAAGACACAAAAACAAGCAAGAAAACAATCTAAAATAAACCAAAGAGAGCATTGTTTTAAGGAACTTTTCAAATCTTAATGATTGTTGGGGTCTTTTCAAACCTCATTTATTTTCGATAAATGTTGGTCATGCTATCATAAAACAGTCAGACTCTTCTAGAGTCAAAAGGTCATGAATAATACTAGAACCTACATCTTGATACTTCATCAGCTCAAATAGCCTTGTCACACCCTAGGGTGTGCCCATTTTTTTTCCCTTGTCTGGAAGTTGAACCAAAGATAATTTCTCCTAAATTGGGTCATTTTCCTAGGAGATATATGGTGAGTGTTTTGGGGGTGGATTCTTCCCCACCCTTGCACTGTGATACTATAAGTTTCTTGTTACTGACTCGACCTATCGTCTAATTTTCTAAAGATATTAGTCAGGGTTTCGTTCAAGTGATCATAATCAGTAGCATTTTTTGCTCCATTAAGGAGGTCTCCCAATTTTTAGAGGTTATTCTCTATAGATTTTCTTGTACCATATAAGTACCGAGGGAGGCATGACGTCATTATGATAACATGTAACACTCATTGCTTACAATTTTCATTGCAAACACATTTAGTTATAGTGGCTTGGATTAATTGGAATTATTCATTGCCACTTAGGTCATTCCCTCTCACTTGGCCTTATGGGCTACTTGGGAGGTAGGGCTATTAGCAACAATCAAGAAGAAGACTGAGAGGGGGGGAGTGAATTAGTCTTCACCAGATGCAGAAAATTAAACTCCAAAACATAAATTGATAAATTGCAACAATAAACAGGTAAGCAAATAAACAACACAACACACAACACACAACACATAGATTTTTGACATGGAAAACCCGGTTAAGGGAAAAACCATGGTGGGAACCTACCCATAGTAAGATGATACTCTGCAGCAGTATGTGAAAATTATTACAATGGGGAATGCACATGCATTCAAGCACACTGCCTAGAGCTCACTGCTTAAAAGATATTTGCCCATAAGGCTACAACCCTCAGGGAAGTCTCACTGACTTACAATATAATTTGGACTACAATCTCGAAGAAATGAACTGCAATGATAGCATCTACAAATGCCCGATGACAATTTTGGTTAAGAAAAATTGTCTGCCCTGCAACACCAATCTCACCTCAACACTTCACTGAATGATGAATTTATTGTTTACACATTCACCTCTCTCTAATAATGTAGTCACAACACCGACACCTAAACTAAGTGAATAACTCACCTATACATACAATTCATCAACCTTGATAACAAGGTCAGGTAAACCCTCAACCCTCAACTCATAATCACAAAAATTACATTACATGATATAAAGATCAACCACTAGAACAATATAATGATTTAAATTACATAGCATGGACCTAATTCAATTTTCCAAATGATCACATGCACCAAAAATCATGCCAATATCAACAACAACATGCTACAACACCAGAAATATCGCATAACATGAAAACCAATACCGGTTGATGAAAACCACCAAAAACTTTTACAACGATCAATGCGGATTGCCAAAACAAATAGGGCACAAATATGAAACACCAACAAGCACATTAGAATCATCACCAATAGTTGCACCAACACCACTTATCAAATCTTCATTGATCAACATCAGAAAGCTCAAGAACACAACCAATCAACAACTGCCATGAAGAAAGATAACTTGTGGAGCACCAAATCATGAACAATCTGAAATTAAGATACACAAGATCATTCCAAACAATATGCAAAAAAATCAGCACAAGATCTGATCACACTGGAATATATCAGAGGAAATACCAGATTCTGTAAAACAGTGATTAGCAAAACCAAACTACAAAACCGGATCAAAAGATCGTTGCAAACTCACCAGAATAGATCACAAGAAATGTTGACATCAATGGAAATAGCATATCCTAGTAGCAACAATGAACAACCATATCCAAAAATCTCCAACAATCTCCCCCTTTGGCATTGATGGCAACATATGAATGTGAAAAACAATCAATGCAAAGAAAGAAGATATCACCAGCACCAGAATAACTACAAAATTGGATTAGAAGATCTTCCCAAACTCACCAGAATAAATCACAAGAATATGTTGAAATCAATGACAACAACATATCCTAGCAACAATAATGAACAACCATATCCAACAATATTCAACAATATGCCCCTTTGGCATTGATGACAACATATGAATGTTAAAAACAGTCAGTGCAAAGAAAGAAGATATTACCAACAAACTCCCCCTAAGATCAAGATAGATAATGCAATTTTTCACATGATCTCTCTCCCCCTTTGATAACAATGCCAAAGATCTCCAAAATAATCTCTCCTAAAACATAAACTTGAATCTCTCTCCCCCTAGGACACACAACCAAAAATTAGTAGACTACTCCAGCAGAGGAGCAACACCAACACACCAATCCAGATAAGAGAATAAGGCTCTGAAATCCATTGAATCGAAGAAACTCAATGCATCTAGTTCTCATCAAGAGGGGTGGATACCCCTAACTTGTCTCTCAAATAGACAAATGTATATGCAGGAAAATGCTTAGTGAAAATATCAACATTTTGTTAATTTGTAGATACATATTCTAGCTTCACCTTCTCTTCAGTGACTTTCTCTCTTAAGTAATTATATTTGATTGATATATTCTTAGTCTTCGAATGTTGCATCAGATTCTTTGACATATTTATAGCACTGGAATTATCACAGTATATAACAGTAGGGTCATCATGAATAACTCTGATATCTTTCAACATTTGTTTCATCCAAACTATCTAAGTGCAATTACTAGCAACAACAATGTACTCAGCTTTAGCAATAGATAAGGATACTGAACCTTGTTTCTTGCTAGTCCATGAAACTAAATTCTTACCTAGAAATAATTCTCCACCGGTAGTACTCTTCCTGTCATCAATATCACCAGCCCAATCTGCTTCAGTGTAGGCACACAACATGAAATCATCATTCTTCGGATACCATAGACTATAATCCACAATTCCCTTTAGATATCTGAATATTGTCTTAATAGTAGTGAAATGACTCTCCTTTGGATCAGCTTGATATCTAGCAACCATACACAAAACATGCATAATGTCAGGCCTAGTCTGAGTAAAATATAGCAGTCCACCAACCATAGATCTATACAAACTCTGATTAGCTTTCAAAGATTCATCATTTTTGGACAATTTACAACTAGTTTCCATAAGAGTTCCAATTGGTTTGGAATCATCTAATCCAAACTTCTTCAACAATTCCTTCACATACTTAGTTTGAGATATAAAGATACATTTTCCTGTCTATGCAATCTACAAACCTAAGAAAAACTTCATCTCACCAATCATAGACATCTCAAATTCTTTCTTCATATCACTGACAAACTTCATACTCATATCATCATCACCACAAAAAATAATGTCATCAACAAAGACTTCAACAATCAGAATGTTATCATTTTCAATTTTAAAGTACATATTACTGTTAGCAACACCTTTAGTAAATCCCAATTTCAACAAGTATTTGTCTAATCTAGCATACCGGGCTCTAGGATCTTGTTTCAATCCATAAAGTGCTTTCTTGAATATGCACATCATGTCTCCATCATCCAGTAGTAAAAATCCACCAGGTTTCTCAATGTAAACTTCTTCCTCTAGATCACCATTTAGAAATGCATATTTGACATCCATCTGATATACCTTGAAATCTTTATAAGCAACATAAGAAAGCAATAGTCTAACAACTTCAATTCTAGCAACTGGAGAAAATTTTTCTTCATAATCAATTCCTTCTTGTTGTGAATATCCTTTGCAAACTAGTCTAGCTTTATTTTTTACTACTTCACCAGCTTCATTCAGTTTGTTCCTAAAAACCCACTTAGTACCAATAACATTCTTATCCTTAGGTCTGGGCACAAGTTCCCAAGTGTTATTCTTTTCAATCTTATCTAACTCTTCTTACATGGCTCTTATCTAGTTACCATCTTTATAGGCTTCAACAACATCTTTAGGTTCAACTTTAAAAATCAAACATACTTCTTCTACATCTAGTCTTCTTCTAGTCATCACACCTTTATTCTTATCACCAATAATCTGATTCTTAGAATGACTCAATTTAACATACCTCAGAGTCTTCTGTTTGTTCATATCCTCAGGTTCTTGAATATCTTCACCACCGGCAGCAACATCCGGATTAACGGTCTCTACCAGATCATTTTGCTTAGACTCTTCGGGCTGAATAGGAGCCAAAACAATATACTGACCATCATCATAAGCTCAGATCTCCCTCACATGCTTCTCATCCACCTTCACATTTGCACTCTCAACTATCTTTGTCAGTCTCTTATTATAACACCGATAGAATTTTCTCTTTGTAGAATATCCAAAAAAGATACCTCCATCACCTCTAGAATTGAACTTTCCAATATCCTCATCTCTCTTGATATAACATTTGCTACCTAAAACTTTGAAATATTTCACAGTAGGAAAATGACTAAACCAAATCTCATAAGGGGTCTTACCTGTATCACCTTTGATATTAACTCTGTTAAACGTATAGACTACAATGCTAATAGCTTCTCTCAAGTAGACCTTCAAAACATTTCCTTCAATCAACATTGCATCCAAAACATTACGATTCTTTCTCTCAACAACTTCATTCTACTGTGGGGCTCTAGGGGCAAATAGCTGGCTTATGATTTTATGCATCTCATAGAATGAATTGAACTCACCAAAATAGAATTCTCCACCTCTATCAGATCTCAGACACTTTAGCTTCAATCCAGAGTAAGTTTCAAATTTATCTTTGAATATCTTGAATTTGTCAAATGCTTCTGATTTTTCTTTCAAAAAGACAACCCACATCATCCTAAAATAATCATGAATTAGTAGCATAAAATATCTATCACCCTGCACACTTCTAACATTTGTAGGTCCACATAGGTCAGTATGCACAAGATCCAGCAATCCATCAGATGTATACCATTTACTCTTGAAAGAAATTCTTGTTTGCTTACCCAATTTACATTCCTTACATGCTAGATTAACATGTTTAACAATCTTAGGCAGATCTCTAACAACTTGTGTAGAACTGATCTTAATCAATGAATAAAAGTTTACATGACACATTCTTCTATGCCACAACCAACTATCATATATCTTAGCAATCAAACAATTTTTCTCAACAACATTAAAATGAAAAATGTTACCTTCAGTCTTAGTCCTAGATGCAATCTCTATACCAGAGGCATTTAAGATCTTGCATTTACCATCCTTGAATTGTAGATCACAACCCTTATCAACCATCTGTCCAATACTCAAAATATTATGCTTCAAACCTTCAAAATACAAGACATCATCAATGTTATGCTCACCCTCAAAAGAAATAGAACCTCTCTCACAGATCACACATGCTTTTTCATCTCCAAATATAACTATTCCACCATCATACCTTTCAATGCTTACAAATTTTCTTTTATCACCAGTCATATGATGTGAAAAACCGCTGTCAATCACCCATTGACCCTTTTCTTCTAACTTAGCAGTCAAAGATTTCTCCTCAATAGAACAACTAGTGGAATCAATAGTTACAAGATTGTCTTCTTTAATGGCAATAAACATAACTTCATCTCCTTTTGATTCATCATCTGTAACACTTTCATCTGCAACATAATAGCACTTCTTCTGGTTCCTAAACTTTAGGTTAGACTTATAAGGCTTATCATACTTTTCATGCTTCTCATATCTATCATTCCTGTCATGCTTATCAAATTATCATGTCTGTCATACATCCATTCTCTCCGGGCATCTAGAAGCAAAATGTCCTATCTTATTACAAGAAAACATTTTCAAGGGAAACTTCCCATCATACTTACCAGCACCTTTAGGCAATCTCCGGGCAATCAATGATTCAAGCTCATCAATCTCTCTTTCTTTCTCTATAATTTATCTTCTTTCTCTTTCATATTTGGATATCCTGCACTCATCAGGATCATATTTCTACTTAATGGATACAAATGCTAATGCTCTAAATGCAATCTATGACTTTCCATGTGATTCTCCAAATTTGCTCAGCTCAAATGCAACAAGTTTTCCAGCCAACATATCTCTTGTTACTGTAGTCACACTCTGGATCTCATAAATAGCGGAAACCTTATGTTTATAAGTAGGAGGCAAAGATCTCAACACCTTAGCAATAATCTCATCTTCCTCAATCTTTCCATCGGCACACTTGATACCAAGGACAAGTTCATTCACCTTAGCCATCTATGAATTTATGTTCTCATAATCTCCCATTTTCAATGTCTCATACTTTCCTTTCAAACTCTGTAACTTAACAACTTTCACTTGACGATCACCTTCATACAAGATCTCAAGCTTCTCCTGGATCTCATGCATGGTCTGAAGTCCCATAACATTTGTCATTTTAGAATCAGTCAGGGCACTAAGAAATTCTTCCTTCGCTCTGATATTACATTCTGCTTCCTTAACCTCATCAAGAGTAGATGGTCCATTCTAAGGAACAACATAGATATTCTTAGTAATCTTCCAGTAATCCTCTCCAAGACATTTCAAGTGCACCTCCATCCTTCTCTTCCATATAGTATAGTTACTTCCATCAAACCTCAGACTGCCCTTCTTGAAAAGAATACCTTGAGCTGCCATCCTGGATCTCCTCAAGTGATTAAGATTCTACCAAAGGATCTAGCTTTGATACCAATTGTTAGTAGCAATCAAGAAGAATATTGAGACCGGGGGGGGGGGGGGGGGGGGTGAATCAGTCTTCACCAGATGCAGAAAATTAAACTCCAAAACATAAACCGATAAACTACAGCAATAAATAGATAAGCAAATTAACATCACAACACACAACACCAAGATTTTTGATGTGGAAAACTCGATTAAGGGAAAAACGATGGTGGGAACCTACCCACAGTAAGATGATACTCTGCAATAGTCTGTGAAAATTATTACAATGAGGAATGCACATGCATTCAGAAACACTACCTAGATCTCACTACTCAAAAGATATTTTCTCAAAAGGATACAACCCTCAGGGAAGCATCACTGACTTACAATATGATTCAGACTACAATCCAAAATAAATAAACTGCAATGGTAGCATCTACAAATGCTCGATGATAGTTCCAGTTAAGCACAATTATCTGCTCTACAACACCAGTCTCACCTCAACACTTCACTGAATGATGAATTTCTTGTTCACACATTCACCTCTCTCTGATAATGAAGACACAATACTGACACCAAAACTAAGTGAATAACTCACCTATATATACAATTCATCAACCTTGATAACAAGGTTAGCTAAACCCTCAACCCTCAACTCAATTACAAAAATTACATTACATGATATAAAGATCAACCACTAGACCAATATAATGATTTACATTACATAGAATGGACCTAATTCAAATTTCCAAACGATCACATGCACTGAAAATCATGCCAAGATCAACTGCAACACGCTATACCACCATAAATACCGCACAACATAAAAATCAATACTGGTTGATGAAAACCACCAAAAAATCGCACAACAATCAATGCGGATCACCAAAAATATAGGAAACAAATACGAAACACCATCAAGCACGTTAGAATCATCACCAACATCTGCACTAACACCACTTATAAAATCTTCATCGATCAACATTAAAAAGCTCAAGAACACAACCAATCAACAATTGCCACTAAGAAAGATAACTTGCAGAGCACCAAATCATGAGCCATATGAAAAGAAGATACACAAGATAATCCCAAACAATATCCCAAAACCTCAGCACAAGATTTGATCACATTGGAATATACTAGAGGAAATACCGGATTTTGTAAAACAGTGATCAACAAAACCAAACTGCAAAACCAGAGAAGATCTTCCCAAACTCACCAGTATAAATCACATGAAAATGTTGACATCAATGACAACAACATATCCTAGTAGCAACAATAAACAACCATATCCAACAATCTCCAACAAGTCCTACTAAGAGTTTTATCGTATTGCAAAAATTGACAGAAAGCATGAAAGGTGGGTTTGGCTTTTTGGTCACCCAATTAAGGGGAGAGCATATGCCTATCACTTGAAAACATGGAAAACAAGAGTTCTTTTTACCCCTTCATTGCAAAAATTTCTAAACTATTTGGAGATGTTGCTCCAAAAATAAAAGAAGCATGGTGTTCATTTTAGCCAACAAAGAAATGATGAGATAAATAAAAGAAGGTTTGTTTTCAGATAGAAAATAAATCCTTTGTTAGCCTCTGACAAATGTGAATCAGGATCTGTACAAATTCAAATTAGAATCTGCATAAATGCGAATTTTTGTGTAGACAAATGTGAATTTTTGTCTACACAAATGTGAACTCCTGTCTGGACGAATGCGAATTGTCGTTTGCACAAATGTGAATTAAGTACATAGAAATAAAAGACATAAGATGGATACATTATCATATTGATCATGATCTCAATATCATCAAACACTTCACATCTATCTAGGTATTTTTGCACAATATGATAATATCGACATAGGATACTCACTTCTTTGAGATCTTGGAACCTCTTTTCTTCTCTTATTAGCCGTTGATGGGCTCTTCTTTGTCTTCTGTGTTCTTTTCTCTCTCTAGAACCTGAAATTTTGAAGGCCACTCTTCCTTCCATATGGTTAGACACATCTTATTCATAAAAAATAAATTTTTTAGAATTGAAAAATATTTATGGGTTAGAACTGCAAATGAATGAAGAACATAAATGAGAATCAAAATTGAAAATTTGAATTATCCCTGCAAATGCAAATTAGGTTAGACAAATGTGAATTACTGTCAATGCAAATGTGAATTGTTGTGTGAAAAAATGCGAATTTCTACACATACAAATGCGTAGCGCTATTTTCTTAGTCCTTTTAGAATCTGCAAATCATGAAAAAAAGGCATCAGCGGGTTAGTTCACATCGAGTTCACCATTGTTTCTTAGGGTTAAAATCAACCATAAAAGAGATAATTAGATGTAAAAGAGCGAATCACAACTCTAAATCTAATTACAATTAACTCCTAAATAACAATAAAATAAAGATGCAAGAATTGAATAAATAAAGCTAAGCATCGTGGCTTCCATTTCTCTTCTCCAAATAGTGTGGTAGGTGGCTCTTAGGTGTTGCACTAGGATTCCTACATATGATTGACACAATTTTTTTGAGATAGTGATTCTAGATTAAAATAGGGAAATGGGGCTTGCTTTTATAGATTTTCAGGTGAGATGGGGGGAGAAATTGAACTGAAGTACTGATTGATAGTTCAACTGATTTTGATTGATCAGTTAAGTGAATTGATTGATATGTTAAGTGGATTGATTGATTAGTAGATTGGATAGATTAGGGAGATGACTGAATAGATTATTCAGTTGACTAGATTGATTGAGGAGAAGACTAAATTGATTAATTAGTCAGAAAAGGTGATTTGGAGTGAAAATGGGAGATTGAAGAGTTAATTGAGTTAACTGATTTGATCAATAAATTATAATTTTCAACATGTGCTATATTATGAGATTGAATTGAAATTCATTTTCATTTTTATTTTTATTTGAATTTGGATTTTCGAATGCTGAAATGCACATGACATTTACTGAAATTCATTGAAATTTAGATTCGGTGAAATGTGAATTTGGGAGAAATGAAATTAGATGGAATTAGTTGAAATTCCAATTTGGGGATTTGGAGGAATGAATGAATGAATTAAATAATTTAAATGAAATTATTAAATCATTAGAAATAAGATTAATTAAATAATAAAGATTATTTAATCAAGAAAATTAATTGTAATTAATTAAATAATTAATATTTGATTAATATTTGAGGAAGGTTTAAATGATGAATTGATTAAATGATAGAAATTGGATGATTAGTAATGTCGAAAGTGATGATTTTAATTAGTTTAGAAGAATAAATTAGCTTAATTAAATAATTCAAGAATTATTTAACTAATAAGATGATAAATTAGTACATGATTGACAAGACATTTTTAGGTGTCTACATTATGGTTAACATGCTTTCCATTATATCTTTAAGTGAAGATGCAAGGTATGCTTCCTCTGCAGAAGAACATAAATTGATGTTGATCATATAAGAAAATGAAGTAAGCGAGAACACCAATAAGTCTTTTGGATGATGAAAACAATGATAAACTGAGAGTCAATACCATTGATTATCAGGCTAGAAAAGTGATCCCGAGAAGACCTACTGAGGAAGAAATTAGAGAGCTCATAGTGGTTGCAATTGCTGAAGTAAAAAGTTATAACAACTTGAAAAGGTTCTCTTTATGTTCAAGGTAGGCCTAAAGGACTGTTTGTTAAAGAAGATCAACTCAGTAATAAAGTCCAAACTATACCTCAGAAAGATGATACAAAATTAGTGCACCTTAAGTTCAGAAGACTCAGTAGTATTTTCCAAAATAAAATCAAAGGAGTAACAAGACCGACAAAGGAATTATTGCAGAGACATCTCTAAATCCCTTGATGCCAACTGAAAAGGAGAAGCAACCCAACGCTAGTGCATGCAAAGTTGTTGCCCTAGGTATTTCTGGTACACCTTCATTTGACATGGTTCAAACTCTTTCACAAATAAATTTTTTTGTCGCTTTGTTAGAAATGATGAAAATAGAACATAGGGAGAGTGCTTTATCTTTGATTTCAAATGTAATAAGTGCACCTTTAGGAAATAAAAAGGCTGTAGATGTGTTAAATTATGAAGATAGACATGTCAATGTTGTAGAAATAGAAGTCATGAAGATTCCCTTTGTATACCTGTTACCTATTTTTACCCTTCACGTCATAAATAGTCTTAGCTAGGGCCCTTGGTATTATTAGTCAAATTTTTTTAAGGGATTTAAATAGAATACCTTTGGTTTAAAATAATTAAGTTCTAGAACATCATTTTCTCCTTTTTATAATTTAAGCTTGTCAAGCTTTCCAAAATAATGTATTATATTTGTATGTTGATTAAAGAAAACCCAAGCATAAGCCTTGAAGGGAATGTGAAATTTTAAAGGAAAAAAAAAAACATGAATCCCTTTGCCATGTGCTAAGAACATTATGAGGTTCTTTCCATGTAGCATGATATGATTAGGGTTTTTGAGGAAGAACTTAAGGTTATTATGCAAAAGAGAAAGGTTCTACAATTTCTTCCACATGCATATCTAAATTGGTGGCCAAACAACAAGAGGAATCATTTAAAAAGCTTGAGATCTGTGTAGTAAAGTGAAGAGTTGCATATTTTTAAGGAAACAAGAAAAAATATAGCTCAATGAATATGCACACCCCAATTAAGGATGAGTTTCAGGCACATGGAGTTTCACAAAGAAAACATCTGTAATTTTTATCATTCCTCTTCCTCCCTTTCTCATAAATAAAGTAGTGTTTGCAAAGGTTTGAAAGTAGAACATCATGAAGAAAAATTATGAAATAGAAACATATCGTATATTATTTCTTTTCTTTCATGCAAAGTGGAGAAATACTGGTAGATAACTTACCTTTGAAAGGGAGTAGGTATTGAAGACATAATAAAAATTTGAGACAAAAGACTCATCAATCTGCTATGACCATAGAAGGATTGCAAGAACCCCATGGGAGACAACATGATCTAAGGTTTTGATATAAAGCATAGAGGCCTAGAACAATCTATGAACCCCATAAAAAGAAGCCATTAGGGCCAAATAAACATAAATAAGATAGAGGATTGTCTTTAATTAACAAGAAAGGACTTGTAGTAGCAAAAAGGAGACTGTTATAGCAGTGAAAGTCAAATGGAAACAAAGAAAGTCCAGTCCAAATCATAAGGAATCCTTTTTTTTGTTTTATCTCCAATAACATTGAGAAATGCAAAACACAAAGACTGCCAAATTACCCAGTCATGAGAAAAGAGTATTAAATAACAATCATAGTAGCCTTGAACACAACCAAGATAAAGATAGAACAATGATAGCTCATGGATTCTAAGGCATCAATTAAAAAATGATATCTAGCCTCATGCACAGTACAATCACATCTATAGAGTAGTCATAATCATTGTAAAAACAAGTTGGAAGCAACCTGATATGACAGAGCAGTCTCCATTGAGAAGCATTTTTTAATGAAGTAGAAGTAGCCTAAATAATGTTATAGTTCATACATGCCAATTTGTCAATCTTGTAAGAGATGGGCATATAAAATGAATGGAAAGACAGTGACAAAATAAGAACAAGGATGAAGATTCAAGTCTAAATCCTTTGCTTCAACTTCAAGATCGGAGATCTAGTGCAAAGATATAGAGATGAGGGTTTTTTGTGACTATTTAGAAGATAGCCTTCAAAATAAACAATCCTGTATTACAAGAAAGCATGAGAACATGGAGTAATCTAAGGCTCAAAAAGACATTACGGTAGATTGTTTAACAAAATATCATGTTGTATGATATTAACAAAAGCCTTTTAAAGTACAATATAGGTATCTATGCACAAGACTTCTAGATCATCAAAAGGTAGCAATAAAGAAGTCTCAAACCACCAAGAAGTAGTAATCTTAGGAAAGATACAGTATGATAAAGCAATAAGCACAAACCTTAACACTTATGACAACCTTCCCATCATTCAGATAATGTCATGTTAGCAGTATTTGAAAATGATAACAAAATATAGCCATCATAAGACACAATCATAGTCTTGAATAGTGTAGTCCAAGTTTGAGACTCAAAGCACAACAAAATGACTGTGAAATGATACCAGTGAGAAGAACACTAAGGAAAATACAAACATGATCTTTTAAGGAGGTATTATCAAGCTAAAGACAATCAAAATGTGAAAAAGAGGTTAGATTATGAAGGATACAAATCATAGAGCATACCTGAGTCTAAGCTTGAGTCACAATGAAAGCTATAGTATAGCCAATCATTCAAAGAACATAGTCTAAGAACAATATCATCACAAGACCTTACAAGGTAACATTCCCATTCAGGAAAGATCCTCATCACTACCGCATGAGTTATGATAGTATGTAGTAGCCATTTCTATATTTCCAAAGAAAAACCTAGTCACAACAGAGACAATGCTAAAGCTAGGAATAGTATTATAGTTGACAATGCACATATCAATAAGATATAGGTCAACAAAGAACACAAAACCAATGATCATCACAAATTGAGCAGAGAACAAAAGGATACATCCTAACCAGTCATGAGTAAATCACAATGGCATGCACTATAAAGTATAAAGACAACACCTTGATGAGGAGTAGGAAGCCATCTAAGAAAGATTGGGTCTCATAAAAGTCTTTATTATATTAATCAAAGCCTCAAAAGTCCAGAAATCCATTAGAATATAATCCCATTTGTACAAGTATTCTAAGTCCAAATTGTCAAAAAGTCTCAATCAAAGACATGGGTATGGCATAAGGCACTAAGAGATAAGTCCTATAACATCTATTGTGAAGGATGTAAGCTTAGGGTTTTGTAGAGTAGTTTGCATTGAAATGATAGTTTGCTGTCATGAGGAGAAGCCTCTAGACAAAGCACATCATGATTAATCATTTTTTAGGAAATCGGAGAGAGGTGCCAATCATTCAAAGGACTTGCCACTACAAAGGACATCATGAGAATAGTGTGGACTAGTGCAATAGTCAAGACAAAACATGACAATACAATCATAATAAAGCTTTCTTAAATAGGAAAAAAGATGTGTAACCAAGGTCACTATCCAAACACATAAGGTTACAAATATAGAGCATATGATTATATGTGAAACATTTCAAAAGGTTCTAGTAGACATCAAGGTTGCAATCCTAAGCCTCTATGAAAACAATGAAGTCCAAAAGGAATCAAAAGGCAGATCAAAGGAACAAAGATAGTCATTGGGGCAGTTGAATGATGAGAAATGAAGTCTTGAGAGAAACATTAATGCATTAATGGAGAGGTTCCTAAGAATGGTATGAGTTGGTAAGAGATGAATGACATATCGTATTCATAATACAGAGAGTAACAACTACATTCTTCTTTTTATTTCTAGTGCTTTTGTGGTATGAGAAAGGTATTTAGAGAAAATATTTTAGTATTGGGAGTTTTAGGGGATCCTCACAAAATGAGTGAAAATAAAAAATACTTAAGCAAACAAAGTCCTAAATACAACCTAATAGAAAGCACAATCATATTGGTCATAGTGTAAGGATTTTTTAGCATAGGTCCCAAAAGAAAGATTAAAATAGGAGAAAACACAATGCACATCCCTAAAACATAGAGAAGAGAAACATTGAATAGTCCCAGACATCAATGAACTCAAAGAGTAGTATATGGGAAAAAGTGGCATTAACAATCCAAAGATATCTAAATGTTTGTCCTAATAGTCATAGAAGGCATTAAAGATCACAATATAAATGCAACAAGTCAACAAGTATGAGGATAGATTCATATCCATGACTATTACAAAATTCATTGAATGATAGTATTTAGCATCAATCAAGAGAAATGATCAACATGGAGACAAAATTTAGTAATGGCTTCATAATAGCTTCATAATCATTGAAAGAGGTACAATAACAAAAGAAGTGTCTATTGAGACAATAGTCCTAGTCATGGTAGAAATCATCACAAGGATATCACATAGCCTATTCATGATATTAAACTCTGCCTATCACAAGTGAACAAACTTACAAAGGATAGAAGAATTTAGTCTTCACAGAGATAAGGATGACAATTGGAAAGGAAAAATGTGAACTGTCAAAAAGAAGAATCATATATACAAATAGCAACCTAAACCTACTAATGTTTATGTCAATCTTTATGAGTTAAATGTATGTAAATTTCTTTGATACGATGAGTAGTAGGGATAGATGGATGACTTCATAATATTTGAAGGAAGTGTAAGATAACTTTGACTTAACAATGAGGGATCAATGAACTTTAGAGTTGAATACAAATTATTATGTTAATCAATCAGTTCTACATCAATTTAAGGATCAATCTAACTAAAAGAAGGTGTAGTCTTAAATCTAAGTGTCAGTTTGAACCTAAAAAAGAGGAGATTTCAAAGGCAAAATCATCAATTCCAGATCAACTTGAGACTCCACATGGATTAAGTATGACATGATACAACTTTTTTAATAGTCAACAATTAGTTTGCCTGAGTTCCACCTTTCTTTTTGCATACCTCTGCACTAAATTGGACATATTGGATTAAGTTATTGATGGTTTCTTTGGTGGATGGATTGAAATTGGACATATTGGATTGCTATGGAGGAACATTATTGTATTTAGGTTGAGGTTGAGAGTAAGAAGGTGGAACACTATGATATGTTGGTTCGGGAGATGATTGGATCACAACTTCAAGACTCATGTAAGGAGGTATAAAATAATTTTGATTAACAAGGTTTCCCCCTTGATTAACATGTGTAGGATTAACATTTTGTGTGGAAGAAGTCATGATAGAAGATGTGAACGTAGGCATAGGAATGGAATGGTTGACGTGACTAGTAGCTTGAGTGTAACCAAGGACTTTGACACAACTTTTGATAGGCATAATATTAGTGTCAAAAATATGAGAAAGGCCACACAACAAATCAACACCAATTTTATCACTTTGAACCATTATTTTTAATCTTTCAATCAATGGGATTGCCTCACATTTCGCGTATTGTTGACTCATCCATTGTTGAAGATTTTCAAATTCATTGTCAGTCTTCTTTAATCAGTCAATTGAAACCCTAGTTGGTGATTCATCCACATCATGAGAATTATGAAAATAGTAGGGATAAATGACATCATTTGTTGGGTTGGAGGAACAACCAACATTCTCATGAAATAAGTTATCCAAATTAGGTTCTATATCCTTAGTAATAAAATCTTGGGAAGCCTTAGTTCCATAAATTCTTATCACGACAATATTTTAGGTAGGGCTAATGGTAACAAAACTCATGCAGAAAAGAGGGAAATTTGAAATTGAAATTGAAAAATTGTGATTAAACAATGCAAAATTTTGTAAAATTAATTGATTAACCGATAATTAAGCAATTTGATTTGTGAGTTTCAAAGATAAATGCATATAGATCATAACATAGCATATCATAAAGATCAGATCTAAAAATAGATTTGAAAAATTATGCAACTCACAAATAAATTTTAGGATTATAAATTAAGGTTTTTGTGAATTCAACCACTAAATTTATATAATTGAATTGAAAATAAGATCTAGGAGGGAAAATTTGAATTTGAATTTGCATGAATAATCAAATCTGAAATAATTAATCCAAATTAAGCAACCCACAAGTTTAATTTTAGAATAAAAAATTAGGGGTTTTGTGAATTCAACCTTCAATTGAAAATAGGATCTAGGAGGAAAAGTTGAATTTTAAAATTGCATGAATAATCAGATCTGAAATAATTAATCCAAATTAAGCTACCCACAAGTTCAATTTTAGAATTTAAAATTATGGTATTTGTCAATTGAGCCACTAAATGTATGCAATTCAATTGAAAATTAAACTTGTAAATGTAAATTTGAATTTGAAAATGCAAGAACAATTAGATTTGAGAACATAAATTAGAAATTAAGGTGTAAGATATCAAGTTCACCAAAATGTAAAGGTGAAAAAATAAGGTTTCATCTATTAATGTGATAAAACTGCTAATTTTTTCTTAGGGACCACTACATTAGGGAAAGATGGAATTTGATAGATCTAAGCCTAAAAGACCAAGATTTTGATAAGATTCTAAGGGTTCTAGATGTGCCTCTTCTTTCCCTTTAAATTAAATTGATTTGATTAATAATGTTGAAATTAGGTTAAATGTGTGTAAATTGAAGCAATTATGCATAAACAGTGAGCTATAATCATCAAACGGAGCCACAAGCCTAGATCTAAGCAATATGTGAATGTTTGGATCTATTCCTAGAAGGTCATATTGAATTTTTAGGACCAAAATGCTCATCGCTCTGGTCCTCCAAACTTTCTGTCATCCAAAAGGGAACTTGATCGTCTCTACAAATAATGTCGATCCTAAAAATTGTAGATTTATACCTGTTGCTGCACACAGTAAGAGAAGGAGAAATGATTGGGAATAGGGGTTTGCCTTAGGTCAAACCCCAATTTTGGAATTAACCATGAAACAAAATTAAAATATAAATGAAGTACTATAATGGAAATGATTTCCTTTGAGGGAAATGTTGAAAATGTCTGAAACACAAATGATATACCTATTTATGAAGTTTTGTTTGTCTCCACAAGAAATTAGTGTTTCATGTGTTAGGATAACCAGTGAACAATTGAGAGGGGGAGGGGGGCGAATCAGTTGTTAATAGATTATAACATTTAATACACTTAATAACCATTAACAAGATTAAGTATCGGTAAAGTAGAAACAAATACCAGTAATCAATACAACTTAACAATTAGATAGATAATCAATGCAAAGAAACCATACCACATAACACCATGATTTGTATGTGGAAAACCTAGAAAGGGAAAAACCACGATGGGAAGTCTACCCATAATTAGATGATACTTCTATAAAAAGTATGTGATACAATGAGGGGTCTGCACATGCAGGAAGACACACTGACTAGAGTGTAATGCTCATTACAAAAGAGTCTTATTGACTATAGAGAGGCAACAACCATCTCAAGGTAAATGGACAACAATCCAATAGATTGAATTGCCAGGGATAACATCTACCATGCCTGATTATAGTCTCGGTTAAGCTCCATACCAGAGGCCTTTGACCTCTTCCTTAATCCCAATTCGATCACCTATGATCGACCAAATCTCCTTCACATATGATATTATATTTCAAGACCACAACTTCTTATTCCATTCCATACTATGATCTACAATGAGATCTTACATCATTTTATACAAACCCTAAGGCCTAAACCAATTAGGTTGGCCACCTAAAAGATATTACAATAAGATCATTACATAAATCCATATTACAATGATATGACATGTTGGCTTAAGACCAAAACAACAATAACAAATCCATAAAACATCCCGAAACATCCTGGTAATGTGTAGAGTACACGTTAACATGATATCGGTCTATAATCTACATAGGTACCAAACCTATTCTGGGTCCACCATGCCAAAGAAATATCTTCAAGAAGTTAAAGAATGATCAAAGAACATCTTCAACATCCTGAAATCCATGTAGAAGCTGCACCAGCACCAATTATGCATCCTGTCAAGATTCCTCAGTGAGAGCTCTACCGGTAAAGCCTTAAACTAGTGTCGGTAAGGGTTTACCAGAGTTTATGATAGCATCCGATTAACAAGTCAATACCATCTAACCAAGATATGCTCCAAAAGAACATACCACATGTAACCAATTACATTCCATAGATCTAAATATGTCAGAAGTGTCCAATAGATAGTCTCTTCTGCCAGTAAGACTAGATCTTCTACCGGTAACCAAAACCTGTCTGTCAGTAACCAATCATAACAGCTAGTGTTGACATCAATGACAAAACATCAATGCAACACATAATCAATTCATCCAATAATATCAACAATCTCCCCCTTTGGCATTGATGGCAACACTAGATGTGAAAAATCTCTAAGTACCAAGAAATGCCAAACAAGTCTCCCCCTGTGGAAGACAGCCATAAATATCCTAAATATCAATAACTCTCCCCCTAATGTATAAAACTCCTTTTCTTATTTTTCACATCAATATCTCTCCCCCTTTGACATCAATCCCAGAAATCTAACAAAAATATCAAAGCAGGAATATAAACCTTTGTATCTCAAAGCTGACTACTCCCCCTAAGTAGTAGCACCACTCATCAGTGCCAAAATGAACAATGTCTCTGATAATGCATGATGGCTTGATGACAATGCAATAAAAATTTATATGAAAGTGTCTCTTATGCCATAACCAACTTTCATCAATATGTGTAGTCAAGCATGTCTTTTCACTGTTATTCAAATGAAAGATGTTACCTCTAGTTTGATTACTGGTTGCAATTTCCAAACTAGTTTTGTTCATAATTTTACATTTCCCATTCTTGAATTGTAACTGAAATCCCTTTTCAACTAATTGACCAACACTTAAAAGATTATGCTTTAAACCTTCAACATAGTAAACATTGTCGGTATTATGCTTACCATCAAGAGATATAGTACCTTTTCCTTTTATCGAACAAACTTTATCATCTCCAAAACTTACTAGACCTCCATTATATTCCTGAAAGTTCAAGAATTTACCTTTATCACCAGTCATATGATGTGAACATCCTGAATAAATGATCCATTCATCCTTGACTTCAACTTTAGTTGCCAGGGCTTGCTCTACTGGTTGAACAGTAGGTGTTGGTTGATCTTCTATTATAGCAACAAAAACCCATCCATTGTCTGTCGAATCCTCATCGGAATCATCAATGACTCCTTCTTCAGCAATATAACAAGATTTGTCTTTATTCTTCTTAAATCTGTATCTCTGATATTCAGGGTTAGGGTTGTATGTTCTTCTAGCTTCTTCTCTTAATCTAGCATGTCTATCAGGGCATCTTGAAGCCATATGACCAATCTTATTATAGTTAAAACATTTAAAGTAAATCAATAACCAATGCAATAACTGATACAACATGTTGTCTAAATACATTTACAACATTGATAAATCATCTCCAAAGCGTGTCGTGCTGATCTGGAATAGATAAGCTTGCCAGTGCTTATTCTGGACCTATTTGCTGGTAACAACAAATATGCAAACATGAATATACCAATGAACAAATCTCCAAGACAAAGTGTCCAAACAATGTCTTCAACATAACCAAGTATTTTCCATGTCATTCCAAGTGTCGGTGAACATTATATCCTGCTGGTGGACCAGATACTGGTGACTGTGCATAAAGTCACTTGCTTGCCGGTGAACATTTCCAATTGTCCAAAGTGTCAGAGTTGATAAG
This sequence comes from Cryptomeria japonica, assembly GCF_030272615.1. NCBI lineage: Eukaryota > Viridiplantae > Streptophyta > Pinopsida > Cupressales > Cupressaceae > Cryptomeria > Cryptomeria japonica. The sequence goes on along the minus strand of NC_081408.1, from coordinate 274,825,500 downwards.
TGTTAATAGGTGTTGACATCAATGAAAAAACCATATCAACATACCCAAAATACTAACAGATCATGTTGCCACGTCAACCTTGTGCACGTGAAGGATTTCCTTCAGGATCTTGCATGAAGAGGATTGATCCTATCTACCTCAGGAATGTGCAAAGTCTTAGTAAATGGTGGAGAGCGCGTGATGGGTTATCAGCTTCCAGGAGTGGCAAAGAACAAATGATGGAGAATGTCTTGAGATTTTTTCAAGATCGTTTTACACTATGCAATGTGATTGAACCGTCAGGATTGGACCGACTGTATTGATAACCTAAATATTTAGGGTTTAGGGTTTATGCCACCGATCGATCTGTTGTCTATAAGGTCGACGATGATTTGCATTGTGAAGTTGTTGGAAAATGTTATGTGTGTATCCAAGTGAAGAGATACTTGATTCTTTCTAGACCAAAGAAGTGTGTTGATACCCGTAGAGTGTGATTGCAGAAGCAAAGGAACTAAAGTGGATCTGCATTGGCATTGAGTGCTGTTATCAGATCAGTGTTTTACCTATTGACTTGTAACCATTTCAGCAGTTGGAAAATCCCTTAATTGGGTAGCTTTAATAGGCTTTCTATAAATCCTTTAATAGGGTGACTCAAATTCATTGAGTTCTACAAATCCTCTTGTGAGGTAACCTTTAACAAGGTTCTAACCTTTAATCGAGTATTTAGCCATCCCTTAACTAGGTGATCCCTAGCAAGATCAGTTCCTAGCAAAACCTATTGTAAAGTCCTTAACCGAACAAGGCTCCTAACAGAGCAGACTTTAGAAAATCTCAAAGAACAACTTGTGGGTATTCATCCCCACCGTGGTTTTTTCCAGTTGGGTTTCCACGTGAAAAATCAATGTTTTATGTGTGATGCTTTTTCATGTGATGTCTTAGTGTTTTCTGTCAAGTGGTAAAGCATGCTAATCCAGTGGACTTTATATTTCTGATGTATTACTTGTTTATGCATATGGGTGAAGTGGAAATGATATATTAGGTGTTGCGAAGATCTAAGTGTTACCGGTTTATGTCTTTCACAGTTTCACTATGTTTTACCGATAGTGCCCTGTTTCAGATTGGTGATCCTATTTACCAGTTAGTGCAGTCTTTACAGTCAAAGTGGTTTAAGGAATTTTTTGTCTATACTAATTCACCCCCCCCTCTCAGTATATGTTGAGTAGTCACTATTCATCATTATTCATCAATTGGTATCAGAGCATCCTCCAAGTCCTCTGTGTTATAAGCTTAACCGCTTGAGGAAAAGATCCTATTCTAATGATGAAGAGAAAAGGTTCTAAGTTTAACAGAGATAACTTTAAGATATGGAAGGACATAATGAAAATATACATTAAAAGCATGGGTTCTCAACATTGGAGCTATGTTGAGAATACTTATGTTGTCCCTACCGGTACTCTCACCGATGATCAAAGAAGAGAAATTCAGGAGAATGGGCAAGTAATGGAAGCTCTTATCATCAACCTATCTGATGTTGAGTTTATAGATGTTCAGGAAAAAGACAATCCCAAAGAAATATGGGATGCTATGGAGTCTATCTATGGTGGTGATGAGCATGTGAAGCAAGCTAAGGAAGAAAGCCTTAGAGGAAAGTTTGAAGACATGCAGATGGTTGAAGGAGATACCATTCAACAATATGGGATAAGGATTAAAACCATTGTTGGAGACATCAAGAGTGCAGAAGGTACAATGGATGATTCCACCATTGTTAGCAAAGTTTTGAGAACCTTATTACCCATCTATGCAATAAGGGTTGTCACTATTTAGGAGTTGAGATCTATTGACAAGACAAAGGTGTCCCTTGACTCTATCATTGCTAAGTTGACTGCATATGAGCTAAACAGTTATGATGGCAGTGTTCAAAAGACTGATTCAGCCTTTAAAGAATCTGCTGCACTATCCAGAAAGGGTAAAGAAGCTAGTACCAGTTGTGAACCTAGACCAAGCAGAGATATGGATGATGAGGAGATCCTGATGGAATTTGAAGCTCTTTTAGCCAAGAGACTTTCTAAGGGAACTGGAAAATACAGAGGTAAGATCCATTTGAAATGCTTTTCTTGCAATAGGATAGGACACATTGCTATAAATTGTCCTAATGGTGATAATAAGGACAAACCAGAGAGGTTAAAAAAGTTCAAAGGAGGAAATAGGAGAATCTATCTTGTTGTAGTTGATGAAGGTGTCACTGATGATGAATCAGAAGATGAAGAAAGCAAAGACATAGTATTTGTAGCTGTTAAGGAAGATGTGTCAGACAAGAAGGCTCTTATCTCCCGCTTTGATAATTCCAATGAGTGGATTATTGACAGTGGTTGTTCTCACCACATGACTGGTGATCAGAGAAAGTTTCTATCTCTGGAAGAGTATGATGGAGGTGTAGTCTGATTTGGTAATGATGCACCTTGTATGGTAAAAGGCAAAGGGTCCATCTCTTTAAATGGAAAAAGCAGTGCTGATAATGTGTATTGGGTAGAAGGTCTAAGGCATAACCTTTTGAGTGTTGGTCAGCTAAATGATAATGGACTCACTCTGGAATTGAAAGATGGAGTATGCAAAATCAAGGGAAAGAGTGGTGAACTGATGGCCATTGGTATCTAGACTAAAGGTAACTTATTTTAGTTAAATGCAAATATCAGTCAATGTCTAATGGCTAAGTATGATGACAGTTGGATATGGCATAGGAGACTCTGCCATCTAAATTTTGATAACATTATGAAGGTCAGTAAGATCAAGGCAGTTAGAGGATTGCCTGTGCTGAACAAACCGGAGAATCCCTTGTGTAGAGAATGTCAACTGAGGAAAATGTCTTCCTCAACCTTCAAAGGTAAATCTTTCACATCAGATAGGTTACTTGATCTTGTGCATACTGATTTGTGTGGTCCTATGAAAACTAGGAGTGTTCAGGGAGATAGGTACTTTATGATTCTTAATGATGATTGATCAAGAATGATGTGGGTCACATTTTTGAAAGACAAGTCTGAAGCTTTTGGAAAGTTAAAAGCCTTTAGAGCACTAGTTGAAAAGGAAAGCGGTAAGAGGATCAAATGCCTTAGAACCAATCAAGGAGGTGAGTTCACCTCTAGAGAATTCAATAAGTACTATGAAAAGAATGGCATCAAGAGGCAACTATCTGCTCCCTAGAGTCCACAACAGAATGACCTAGTAGAAAGAAACAACTGGACTATAGTTGAAGAAGCCATAACAATGACAATTCAAGGGAAGGTTGCTCACACCTTTTGGAGAGAAGCGGTGAGCACTGCAGTCTACACTATGAACCGGGTACTCATCAAGAAAGGTAAGGATAAAACACCTTATGAGCATTGGACTGGTAAGACTCCTATAGTAAGCTACTTCAGAGTGTTTGGTAGCAAATGCTATATCAATAGGAGTGAACACCAGAGCAAGTTTGATGCAAAATGTGATGAGGGAATATGCCTAAGATATTCCACCAAGAGCAAAGCTCTCAAGTATTTTAACAATAGGAATCAGATAATTGTTGAAAGTATCAATGTTAGAGTTGATGAAACCTCTGTGAAACCTGAGGAAACTGGCAATGAGCAAGTGGTAGATGAACTGGTTGTAACCTTCTGGGAACTGATTACAAAACAACCTAGTACTAGTAACAGTGCTCCTACACCGGTAGATGCTGATGCTGATGAAGATGAGGATGAAGAGGAAAATCAAGAGGAAATAGTTAAGATCATTCCTAGGTATGTAATGCTGAATCATGATCCAAAGCAGATCATAGGAGATAAGGATGCAAGAATTCTTACAAGAGGAAAGGTTAGAGAAAATTCTTGCATGATCTCTGAATTTGAGCCTAAAATATTTAAAGATGCACATAAAGATGAAGACTGGATCAAGGCTATGGAAGAGGAACTTGACCAAATAGAAAATAATGGTACATGGTCTTTGGTACCCAGACCTGAGCATAAAAATTTTATTGGCACCAAATGGGTTTTTAGAAACAAGTTGAATGAAGATGGCATAGTGGTAAGAAACAAAGCCAGACTGGTATGTAAGGGATATGCTCAAGAAGAAGGAGAATATGGAGAAATTTTTGCTCCAGTAGCTAGATTAGAAGGAGTTTGAATGCTTCTTGCTTATGCAACCTTCAAGGGGTTCAAACTATACTAGATGGATGTAAAATCTGCATTCCTAAATGGAATACTTGAAGAGGAAGTGTATATAGAGCAACCAGATGGGTTTGCCCTATCAGAAGACAATGATATGGTGTATAGGCTATATAAAGCCTTGTATGGATTGAAGCAGGTGTAATACTCTAAAAATGATCATCCAAACCATGGGCCCCTAATCTTGACAACATCACCAAGGTCCTAACCAAAGGCAATTAAATCAACCTTGAGCACATTATTAATTCTTTAATCATCAAATATCACATGGCAAATCAATTACTCAATATTAATTAAATATTCATTTAATTAATTGAATCATTTCCAAGAATATCATTTTTATCAATTATCCTATTTTAATTTATTAAATATCCTTGCATATTTAATTAATTAATAAATTTGCTATTTAATCATGCAAAAGGAATTAATTTATTACAGAAGAGGAATTAATCACAAAGCAAGAGTTGAATTGAAATTAAACAAAAAGAATTGAATTGAAAGAGAAATCAAACTTGAGATATTATTTCTTTTTCTAAATTTAGAAATTGAAATCAGAAAAGTAATTAAATTGAATTATTGAATTATTCTCTAAAATTAGAACTCAAAGCTTTTCAGAAAAAGAAGTTCAATTGCATTGAAAAGACCTTTTCTTGAATAAATCAAATATATGCATGGAATTATCTATATTTATCACAAATGCATGGAATTAATTAAGCCTTATTTCTGATGCAACTTGGACTTCTAATTTAAATGCATTTCAATTAAACTATAATTGGAATCTATCTCAAGGTTAACTGAACCTAATTTCTCAATTATTTTCAATTAATCCTAAGTTGAGCTTTTCACTTGTAATTCTCTATAAATTCAGCCTACAGCTCTCATTCCAATTTACCCCAGAGATTTTGGAGAACACGCTTGGAGATTATGATCATGCTAATGTCGCTCTGGAGTCATTGAAGATCATTGTTCTTTTTAGATTATTTGCATCCATATTTTAGTTTACTCATCATTGCTTGAATCCATATTGCTTGAATTCGTTATTTGCTTGAATTATTCATCCATTTTGCATTCATATAGTTAATATCATATAAATTAAATCCTTCACCTTGGTGTAGTCTAGTCACTAGTATTGCTTATAAAAATTTGAGAGCAATCTTATACTCACATCTTTTAGAAGGCAATTAGTCACTTTGTTATGGTTGATTACTTATTGATTATTGATTTACTAACCATACATATAATGACTTAATTGAAGTATTGTGCTTGTAGCTACAAACCCTTTTTCACACACAACAAGCACCTAGAGCATGGTATGAACATTTACACTCCCATCTTGTGAAGATTGGATTTTAAAAAACAAGTGAAGATAGCAATATCTATTTGAAGTCAGAAGGAGACTAGATTCTAATCTGTGAAGTATTTGTTGATAACATAATTTTTGGTGGAGATGGTAGGATGAGTCATGATTTTGCAGATGAGATGAAGAAGGACTTTGAGATGTCACTAATCGGAGAGATTAAGTTCTTCATTGGACTACAAATACAACAAATGAAAGACGGTATCTTTATCACTCAGTCCAAGTATGTCAAAGAGGTGTTGAAGACCTTTGGCATGGAAGACAACAAACCGGTTGGTACACTGATGGTGACCGGTTGTAAATTGTCAAAAGAAGATGACTCAACATTGGTGAATGAGAAGGAATACTAATCAATGATTGGTAAGTTTCACTATGTAGTACAAAGCAAACCGAACATTGCACATGCAGTGGGCATTGCTGCATGTTTCCAGAAAAGTCCAAGAGAATCCCACTTGGTAGTAGTAAAGCAGATTCTTAGATATCTGAAGGGAACTATAGACTATGGATTGTGGTATCCATACAATAATTATTTCAACCTCAAAGTGTTTACAGATGCCGATTGGGTTGGTAATGTGGATGACTGGAAGAGCACAACCGGTGGTGCATTCTTTGTTGGTGATAGACTAGTCTCATGGATGAGTAAGAAGCAGAGTTGTATCTCTCAGTCTACAACATAAGCATAATATGTAGCAACATTTATGAACTATACTCAGACAATTTGGATGAAGCATGTACTAAGTGGTTTCAAAGCCCCTGTATCTGAACCGATGAGCATATTTTGTGATAACACAAGTGCAATTAATATTTCCAAGAATCTAGTATTGCATGCTGAAACCAAGCACTTCAAGCTCAAGTATCATTTTTGAGGGAGAAAGTTCAGAACAAAGAGGTTGTATTGGAACATGTTTCTAGTAAGGAGTAGTTAGCAGACATATTCACCAAGCCTCTACCGAAGGCTACATTTACCTATTTAAGAGGTGAATTAGGGGTGCTTCCCCTTCAAGAGGTGAACTAAAGGTATGTGCTCCACATCAGTCAAGTATTGCATTGTCAAATCTTTTCAGGATTGGTGTGTTGAAGGATGCTACTCCTCAGGGGGAGCAGCATAGTGGAACATAGATGTCTATGCCTCCACTTTGGAATTGTTGTCAAAGGGGGAGAAGATGTGAAGCAGAGAAGATATCTACAGTATTGGAGAGAAGATGTGAAGTAGATTGACATCTTTGTATATTGCCATAAATGCCAAAGGGGGAGATTGTTGGCATATGTGCAGAGTGTGATGACATGATGATATTGTATGTTATCATTGATGTCAATATGCTGAAGTATGATCCAATATATTGAAGTAAGCAAACTGGCAAGAGAACCGGTATATGTGAAAAAGTGAAGTGGTATGTTGGAATGTGAACCGGTATATGGAAAGTTTTATATCAGGGTTTCATTTGATATGACTACTGGTTGGTAGTGTCAGCTTCAAGGTTTCCGGTTGATGCATTTCAAGCCTGTGTGATTCGATCGATGACATCCTGTGATGGGTTAGCATTGAAATGAGGATCAGATCATGTTGCCATGTCAGCCTTGTGCACGTGAAGGATTTCCTTGAGGATCTTGCATGAAGAGGATTGATCCTATCTACCTCAGGAATGTGCGAAGTCTCAGTAAATAGTGGAGAGCGTGTGATGGGTTATCGACTTCCAGGAGCGATAAAGAATGAACGATGGAGAAAGTCTTGAGATTTGTTCAAGATCATCTTACACTATGCAATGTGATTAAACGGTTAGGATTGGACCGACTGTATTGATAACCTAAATGTTTAGGGTTTAGGGTTTATGCCACCGACCTATCTGTTGTCTATAAGGTCGATGATGATTTGCATTGTGAAGTTGTTGGCAAATGTTATGTGTGTATCCAAGTGAAGAGATATTTGATTCTTGCTAGACCGGAGAAGTGTGTTGATACATGTAGAGTGTGATTGCAGAAGCAAAGGAACTAAACTAGATCTGCATTAGCATTGAGTGCTTTTATCAGATCAGTGTTTTACCTGTTGACTTGTAACCATTTTAGTAGTTGGAAAATCCCTTAACCGAGTAGCTTTAATAGGCTTTCTATAAATCCTTTAACAAGGTCACTCAAATTCATTGAGTTCTACAAATCCTCTTGCGAGGTAACCTTTAATAGGGTTCTAACCTTTAACCAGGTATTTAGCCATCCCTTAACTGGGTGATCCCTAGCAAGATCGGTTCCTAGCAGAACCTATTGTAAAGTCCTTAATTGGACAAGGCTCCTAATAGAGTAGACTTTAGAAGAGTTCAAAGAACAACTTGTGGGTATTCATCCCCACTGTGGTTTTTTCCAGTTGGGTTTCCACATGAAAAATCAGTGTGTTATGTGTGATGCTTTTTCATGTGATGTCTTAGTGTTTTCTGTCAAGTGGTAAAGCATGCTGATCCAGTGGACTTTATATTTCTGATGTATTACTTGTTTATGCATATGGGTGAAGTGGAAATGAGATATTAGGTGTTGCAAAGATCTAAGTGTTACCAGTTTATATCTTTCATAGTCTCTCTATGTCTTACAGGCAATGCCCTGTTTCAAATCGATGATCCTGTTTAGCAGTTAGTGCAGTCTTTACAGTGAAAGTGGTTTAAGGAAGTTTTTGTCTATACTGATTCACCCCCCCTCTTAGTATCTTTTGATTAGTTACTGTTCATCATTATTCATCACCGGTTCACTACATTTTACCCTGATGTCCTTCAACATTTGCTTCATCCACAAGAATTGAGTGCAATTAGTTGTTGCTACAACATACTCAACTTCCGCAGTAGATAGAGAAATGCATGAATATTTTTTGCTGATCCATGAAACCAGTTTCTTTCCAAGAAAGAAAGCTCCACCAAAAGTGCTCTTCTTGTCATCAGTATCTCTTGCCCAATCTGAGTAAGTATATGCACATAAAGTGAAATCATCATTTTCAGAATACTATAAACCATATTTTGTTATTCCTTGCAAATACCAAAATATCCTCTTTACTGTATGATGCACTGCAAAAAGGATGTTAGGAAACACAAACACAAGATTCAAGAATCAAACATTAGTGTTAGTATCATAAACAAAATACGATCCTAAGCAAGCATATCAAGAGAGATCTCAAACATTTAATGGAAAGCATGCAAAAACAAAAGAAAGACACAAGACCCTTCCAAATGCTTGCCAACATGTTCATAGCTACTCCTCCCTTGTACCTCTCCTCTCCAAGTTCCACATGAGTGCAGCCCTCAGCTTTTTGCACTACTGTGGAAGTCTTATGGAGATTCAAGATTTATGAAAAAGATTAAAAAGATTATGCAAATTCAAGCAAACTAGATATGAGAAAGCACCTAATTAAGCTATATTGATTTTAACCAAAATAACAATGTAGATTATGAGTTACTCCTAAAATGTTGTCTTTAAATTTCACCATAGATTAGATACATACAAGATTTCTAGATCTAGATTATGAAGGAATGGGCTCTATTTATAGGAAAAATAGAGAAATGGATGGTTGAGATTGAGTAATCTCAACAAGGGCCAGGATTGAAAGATTTATGATCCATGTGAAGGCTTTCAACCCAATCCCAAGATGACAAATGCCAACATGAGATGGCTTGAGAGGAGAGGGAAGACACATTAAATGCTTGAAATGACATGAAGGTTATCTTGGGAGCTAAGGTTAGTGTCGAGTTGAATGAATAAAGCCATTATCCAATGAATAATGCCTTTATCCAACGAATAAACTCTTGTGCAAGAGTTAGTGGGGATAACCATGGTCAAAGCAATGAATGCTTGAAGAGACCCATGAGTTAAATGGAGGTTGAGTTAGAGGAAAATCCTCTAACCATGTGGGTGAGTTGAGTTGACCATTAATGGTTTTGTAAGATCCATAAATGGTTATGTAAGAACCATTAATGGTTTAGAAGACTTTAGGGGTTAGCTTGTTGGAGACATAAAGTAGTTAATGCTTTTCAAAGACTTTGGAGGCTTTGAGAAGTGACTTCAAGTTTCTTAGGAATGTGACAATATTTAGGAAATGGATTAGGCTAATTAGGAATGGTTTAGAAGAATCTAGAATGGGTTTAGGATACAAGTGGGTTTGGTGGGTGAGGGAAAATAGGATTTTAATTAAAATAAAATTACTTTATTTCAACAAAATAGGTGCAACTTGCATTTGTAGGAGAATGCAAGTGGAGGGGCAGTTTAGAGATTTAAATAAATGTTTTATTATTTATTTAAAAGAGGAAAGGGGTTAAATTAAATAAATATGTTTTATTCATTTAATTGATTTAGAGTGTGGCTTAATGACTTAATTTTAATAAATTGAATAATTTATTTAATTAATAGGAGAAGAGTTTGAGGATGAAATTAATTAAATATTAATTTAATTAACTGATTATTGAGGGTTAAATAATCAAATAAATAGTAAATATTCATTTAATTAAGTGGACAGATTTATGTGACTACACTGCACATTCATGATTTTCTTTAGGATTACTTTGATATCTTGAAACGATACTTACTGCATTCATAATACCCGGTCTAGTTCGAGTTAAATATAACAAACCACCAATCATAGAGTTATACCTTGTCGGATTTACCAGTGTAGAAGTATCCTTGATAGATAATTTCTCATTTGCCACCATAGGAGTACTTACCGGTTTGGAATTATCCATACCAAACTTCTTCAACAATCCCTGAGATACTTAGTTTGACAAATAAAAATGTCTTTGTTAGTTTGAGTAACCTGGAAACCTAAGAAAAATTTCATCTCACCAATCATGGATATTTCAAATTCATTCTTCATATTGGTAGCAAATTCCATGCACAATTTATCTTCTCCTCCAAAAATGATATCATCAACAAATACTTCAATAATCAGAATATCTTTATCAGTGATCTTATAATATAGGTTACTATGATCACTGCCTTTAGTAAAACCAAGCTTCAAAATAATTGAGTGTTTTATCATGTTTTTGGATTGAGTGTTTTTGGTATTATCAGCACTACCTTGATGTTTTATCATATTTTTGGATTGAGTGTTTTTGGTATTATCTGAGTTTTTATGAATGTTTTTGGGTATTTATTTCCAGCCAATTTTGAATGAAGAACTCAATGAATCACAAGTAATGTAGAATCCACTTCCATCAACAGGTTAAGAGAATTGCACCCACTTTAGATGCCACCACGAAAAGCAGGATGCAGGATGCATGAAGTACTAACCCTGATTATAGATCAATAACAAGCCATGGTTTGAATGATGGATGTGATCACAACAAATTTGAAAGACAATGGAGCCATAGCCTTTACGAGTGGCGCCTGCTTGCCAGGTTTTCACCATCTCACTTACCTTAGGTGCCACTATAGTGGTTCCTCACTGTTTGGATGCATGATTTTTCTTTACTATTTTTACTTTTTTATATTTCCTTCAGGACATTTTTCTGAATATTTTTGGTGTTGTTCTAATATATATTAGAGAGCCTAATGTTCTACACAACTTATGTATGAAACCATTTGAGGTGCATGATGTTGATCGGATCTGCTAGTGGTTCCCCTTCGGAAGTTGCCAATTGATATGCCCCAGACCCAAATATAGCAGTGATAACATATGGAATCAACCAATTTGATTCAAAATTCCTTGATGTTCTTTGTTTGGTTGGTTACAAGGATTCTCTCTGAGAACAAGATCACCTACCTCAAATGTACAAGGTTTAACCCGATGATTATAGCTTATGCTCATTCACTGTTGATAGGTGTTGAGGTGGTTGTATGCAACTTGTCACCTTTCATCAAGTAGTTCCAAGTCCTGAAGATGTGAGACTTGGTATGCTTCATCATCTATCAGATTGTGCAAGGAAACCCATAGAGATGGAATCTCAACCTCAATAGGAAGGATGGCTTCTGCTCCATAGACTAGTGAGTAGGGGGTTGCACCTATAGGGGTTTGAATGCTAGTTCGATATGCCCATAGTGATGGATTTAATTGAACATGCCAATCACGGCCAACATCATTGACTATCTTTTTAAGGATCCTCAATATTTTTTTGTTTGATGCTTTGGCCTGACCATTGCCTTGTGGGTAATAGGGGGTGGAAAAATGGTGTTGGATGTGAAACTTCTCACAGAGTTCACAGACATCCTTATTTTTGAAAGGAATCCCATTATCTATGATGATGGACATGGGTACACCATACCAGCAGATGATGTAATTAAGGATGAATGAGGTGATCTTCTTACTAGTGAATTGGGTAAGTGGAATGACTTCGATCCACTTTGTGAAGTATTTGGTGGCAGTAATGATAAATTTGTGGCCGTTGGATGAAGATGGATGAATTTTACCCACAAGGTCAAGTCCCCATTGAGAAAAGGGCCATGGTGTTGTGATTGGTTGCAATTCCTATGCTGGTGCATGTATCAGGGCTCCATGAAGTTGACACTTCTTGCATTTTCTGAGAAAATAGTAGGAGTCTTTTTCCATGGATGGCCAATAGTATCTAGTGCACATGATTTTATTTGCTAAGGAAGGACCTCTTGAGTGAGCTCCATAAATTCCTTCATGTACCTCTTCCAAGGCCTTTGTTATCTTGTCTTGTTCTAGACATCGAAGGAGAGTACCATCAAGACTTCACTAGTATAGAGTTTCGACAATGATGGTTTATCAAGGGGTTTGGCAGATGAAGGTTTTTTGTTGGTTATTGGATTGGTTGGGAGGATGTGTTTGGTCACGGAGGTAATTGAAGAAATTACCATACCATGGCGATTCGGAACCGACTAGGCGACATATCATTTCAATTTCGGGGATATCATAAGTGGGGATCCAAAGCTGTTTTACCAAGAACTCATAGCGTGTGGAATTTTGTGGAAGATCCACGAGAGATGCAATTGTAGCCATTGTATCAAAAACTCAATTTTGATCTCTAGGTACTTGCTCAAAGGTGATAGTTGTAAATGATTATTTGTAACTATCCACCGTCCTTTTATATGGCATGAGATTATCATCCTTAGTTTGATACTCATTGGTGACTCGTCAGATGACTAGCTGAGAATCTCCGTATACCTGTAGCTCTTTTAGATGCCATTGTATAGCCAATTTGAGTCCCATGATCAAGGCCTCATATTATGCTATATTATTGGTGCATGGGAAAGTGAGCCTGTATGACTTCGGGATGCTGTCACCTTGAGGTGTAATAAAAAGAATGCCTACCCCCGAACCATGTCTAGTATATGAACCATCAAAATATAGCTTCCACGATTGTGTTGCTTTGATCATGAAGATCTCTTCATCTGGAAAGTTGGAAACAAGAGGATGGTCACCTGCGAGGGGTGCATCGGCCAACTGATCTACAATAACTTGCACCTTGATAGCCTTGTGGTCCACATACTATGTCAAATTCACTCAAAATCATAACCCATTTGGACAAGTGGTCTGTTAATGCTGCCTTGCTGAGTAGGTATTTGAGTGGATCGATTTTAGCAATGAGTTGTACCTTGTGTGTCAACATGTAGTGCCTCAATTTGGTGGCTGCCAAGATAACTACTAGGCAAGCTCACTCAATAGTTGTGCATCAGGTCATGAAAGATGGTAGTCATAGCCCTCTGATAGGTTGCCCCTACATTTTTCAGACCAAATGGCATCACATTCCAATAGTAGGTTCCCCATGGGCATGTGAAAGTAGTTTTATGTTGATCCTCTGGAGCAATCTTGATCTGGTTGTACCTTGAAAAGCCATCCATAAGAGAAAGCATTGCATGACTCGCTATTAGATCGACGATCATATCAATGTTTGGTAAGGGAAAGTCATCCTTGGGGTATGGCTTGTTCAAATCTTTAGAGTCTCTACAGATATAGATGCCCCCATTAGGCTTGCTGATAGGTACAATACTAGAGATCCAATCGGCATAATCGATTGGTCAGATGAAACCAACATCTAAGAGATTTTTGAGTTCTGCCTTGACAAGCATTGCAATATGTGGGTGTATCTTTCTGAGCTTTTATTTTACCAGTTTATCTCCTTCTGCCATGGTGAGGTGATGCATGACCAAATTAGGATCTAGACTAGGCATGTCTGCATAAGACCATGCGAAATTGATTTGACGCTTCTAGAAGAATTCCACAAATTTTGGTTGTTCCTTTGGAGTTAGTAGAGATGCCAAATGTATTTGGTGAGGAGTCGTAGGGGTATCCACATTGAATTCTTTTGTTTCTTTGATTAGGATCATCGATCTCTCCTTATTTGTACTAGAGGGGAGGATGTCAAACCTTTCATCCTCAGGCACCTCAGAGAGGTTTTCACCTTTGGATACATTATTTATTTTTACTTTTTTGGGATCAACAAGTGCCACTGTGTGGTTTTCACTAGAAGATCCATGTTTTATTGTGATGTTTTTGCAGCTGAAAGGTTTGGAATCTACCCCAAAGTATGATGCGCTATTAAGTTCGATGGCTAAGCCAAATTTATGATCCCCACTTGGTATGTGATCCCGTATTTCAAAAAAGTCGATGAGCGCCTCATCATTTTGGAAGTGATCAAGACATGAGGGATTTGGCTAGTTCCAGTCAATGAGTTCAGGGTGGATGATAGGCATGACCTCATTGATTAAGTTGAGTTAAGAGGAGGCATCAGTGAGGGTTAATATAGATGAGTGAAGTTCATTAATGGTACTCTCCTTGTCAGGTTCTGGTGTTGGATTTGATGTAGGGCCTATGGAAGGTGCTTCTTGCTCACAAACCCAAAAGGTTTTAATCCACGCCTCCCCGTAAACTAGGATATCCTTACAAGGTAGGGGAGGCGATGTGTCTTCCTCGTCTGAAGTATTTAGATTCATTGAATCAAATTCCCACTCATCCGAGTCGGTCTCTGAATAACTCTCTAACATCCAATTACTGTACCATGCTGGGATGTCTTGTGTATTGAAGAGTGTATTGGTCATGGGTTTATGCACTTTTATAGGTGGGATTGTTGGTGCTTCTAATAGGATTATAGGAGTTGTTGATGCTGGTGGTGCCACTGTTGTTATTCTTAGTTTGGTAGGTATGGTTGGTACAACTGTTGGGAGTATCGGTGCTGGTGATGCTGCTGTTGTTACTGATGGTATTATTAGTGTTATAGATGCTACTGAGGGGATTACTGGTGTTGTTGGTACACTCAGTACTACAACTATTACTGATGGAATTATCAGTGCTATTGAAGCTGCTGATGGGATTATTATTGTTGGTGATGCTGTTGGTGTGATTGATGTCATTGATGTGATCATTGGAACTGTTGGTACTACTGGTGTGATTGATGCCGCTGATTTGATGATTAGTTTTGTTGGTGTGGATTGTGTTGTTGGTGCTGCAGATATAATCAAGGATGGCTTCCTTGGAGAAACTATTTGATTCATGGGGTTGCCGGGCTTACCTTTGAATCTGAGCTTAGGAAGAGATTTCTTTTCAAAACTTAATCTAGTTTTATCTTTGGGTTTCAACTCAGGCTTCAAGGGCTCGTGTCGTCCTTGTTTGTAGTGTCCCAAAGCACTCTGGCCATCATAGCCCATTCTTTGCATGTTAGTGAGGCCTTTGCCATATATATCAGTAGGAAGCATAGCCTTTGGGATTTCTATGTTGATAGGGTCTTTGTAGATCCATTCTGCTAGGTCCTCATCTCTAGTTTCCTCTTCCTGACTTTTACCAGAGATGAATTGTGCCAAAGTGCATGCTGGTTTGGTCAATGGTGGTTGAAGCAACTTTTGAGGCTTTCCATAAGTTCTAGGGGAATCAGGTAATTGCCCAACAAAAAAGAGTTGGCTTAGATTATATTCCCTAGGACCTTCCTCAACCATTTTCATTTTCAACTTCTCTTGCTTTGGTATAGGGGTGATTGAACTAGAAAGAGAGGCTGGACTAACATAAGATGTAGAAGGGATAGCTTCTTAGTTGTTAGGTACGATGATCATTGGCTTATGGTTAATATTGTTACAATATGTAAATGGATTTGCATCACCAAGGACTGTGATTTCTACACCGTTATGGGGAAAATGGATACACTGATGATAGGTGGATGGAATGACTTGCATGGCATGTATCCAAGGTATTCCTAACAAGAGATTATATGGCAAAGGAAGGTATAGAACTTGGCAGAAGATGTGCTTTACCACTGGGCCCACTCTGATAGGCAATATAACAACTCCTTTGGAAGAATGCTCCACATCATCATAGGCCTTAATGGTTATCTTTTTGCTGGGTCCACTAATTCTACCGCATATCCCAATGTTGTGACCATCTGCAAGGTGTATATATTCAGGCCGAATCCATTGTCAATCAAGACTCGCTTGATTTTGTGTTGGTTTACGAATCCTTCAATGTGAAGGGATACATTATGTGGTTGTTGGAATGAAGCGTTGTCACTTTCAGAAAAAGTGAGGCATGGTGATGTCCTAAGACTACCAACCATGGCTTCAAATTGATTTGTGTTAAGGTTGGTGGGGACCGAGGCTTCTTGGATAGATTGATCCAAGATTGTTTTGTGTGAAGGGGATAAGCACGAAAGCTCTAATATGGACATGAGTGCGAACATTTTTTCCAATTGTTCCACAAGATTATATTACTTGGGCAAGGGTGTCGTTCCTTATGGTGCTGCTCAAATGGTAATTTTGCAATGACGCATAACAACATTGCATGCAGAATTTGGATCTTTGATAATGAGGGTTGAAACTTGTTCGCCAACATCATAGAGGTGATTTACAATATAATTATATGCAGCTTATGTATAATTAGTTGTAGTATCTGTGTTTTGCCTTAAGGTGGAAGGACCCCTTTGATCATGTGATGGAAGCGGATTCTTGAACATTAGATGATCATCATTTTTTGTTTTAGGGTCGTGTCCTTCTATTTCAATTTCTCCTTTGTCAATAAGATCCTGAACAAGATCTTTTAGTCGATGGAAATTTCTTGTCTTATGCCCTTTTCCTTGGTGCAATTCACAACGTTCATTATCTCTCCACCATGGAGGTTTGACCTGAGGTTCATAGTTAGATGTTTTCGGTAAGGTCACAAGGGAAGAGACCAATTGGCATAATATTGTTTCTATGGGTTCCCCTAAGGGTGTGTACGTGCATTTTGGGTTATAGTTCTATTGTTGTTGTCTTGGTTCCTCTTGTGGCACATTGCGACCTTGATTTTGCGGATGAGTGATGGTGTTGTTATTAGGAGGGGGATTTTGACCTGCAAACCTGACCACAGGTTGTGCAATTTTTACTATTCATGCATCCACTACCTTGTCATTTACAAAATTCTTGTTCTTGTTCCAGAAATTGGGTTTATCACTATTATAACGGGAACGAGGACTATCTTTTGGTTCATTGTAGATTTTGATAAGTCCCTTTTTGATAAGGGCTCATTCACATTTTAATCCTTGAGTGATCATCTCTTCAAAGGATTCAGTACCCTTCATGTCTAAATGGAATTCCATCTCATCATTTAAGTTAGAAATGAATATTTCCACTAGTTCTTGTTCAGACAAATGAAGGGAACGTCTGCTAGACAGTTGCCTCCACCGTTGTAGGAAAGTTGAAAACAACTCCCTTGGTTTTTGTTTGGTGTTGCATAGATCTACCATGGTAACATCTCGTTCTATGTTATGTGAATAATGAGCGATGAAATTTTGGACTAGTTCCTCGAATTTTCTAATGCCACCTGGTAATTGGGAAAACCATTGCGTGGTTGTTCCTCCCAAACTCTGAGGAAAGAGGTGCATTAGATAGGTGTCCTCATAGGCCACCTCTAAACAAACTGAGTGAAATTATTGTACATGATCTCTAGGGTCTCCTTTGCCCCTGTACTTTTCAAACTTGGGTGTTTCAAACCCTCACGAAAAAGGTGGCATATGCATGTTCCTATCAAAAAGATAGGGAAAAATATCGTTAAGTGAAAACTGAGTAGTATTCACACCACTATTGAGTTGTTGATTAAGATTTTCTACCTGTTGTCTCAAAATGTCTATTTCTATAGGAGGAGGAGGTGGGGGATTCCCTTGATGATTAAGGTCATATTAGAAGTAATATATACCTCTTCCATCATCATTATGGCTATGTTGTTCTGATGTCTGCCATATCTGTGTGGTATCAAAATCAGAGGGTAGTTTAGTACCCTCTTGAGCAAGTCTCAGAAAATGAGCATCTGCGTTGTTTCTAAGGATTTCATCAAAAACTCTATTGAACCTATGATTGTGTTGTGCTCTTTCTATAGCTTCAAGAGTTGGAGTGCTAGGATTTTCATCATTTGTTCCTCCTCCAATGGACTCATGGAAATTGTTGAGGTTTTCTTCCTCCTCTTCAATCTCTAGTTGTCTAGTTTTTGATCTGGTGTGAACAATTTTTTTGTTTTGAAAGTTTTGAGGTTTTGGTGATTTATGAGCGATGGTGATGAAATGTTTTGATGAGAAATAAGTGTTTTGTGAAATGTTTTTAGAAGATGGATCTCTAACACTGAAGGTTGGATGTTACAAAAATTCTTTGTGAATTGCTCTTGTGTTTTCAACAATTTTTATGTCATAAGGTATAGCAAGGTTTGAGATGTGTTACAAACTAAGCTACCTAGAAATGAGAGGATGTACTCATAAAATAGTTTTAACTTGCATAGAAATGCCTCTTAGGATGATTGATCCTAGATGTAGAGACACCTTAAAAGTGATTTGTTGGTTTGATTTAAGCATTATTTAAGAGAACTTAGGACAAGACCTTTTTGTGTTTTGAGAGTTGAATAGTTTTGTTGTGATGTGTGAAGGTGAAAGTGGATGGAATATGAACCTCAATAAAAACTTTCTATCACAAAGGGGGTTTCTACTTCTTCCTCTCTCTCAGGAGTTGGTGGTTCCCCTTGAGCTACATTGTAGGTGATACAAATTTGTGGAAAGAAAGCAGGGTTGATCTTGCCCCCTTTATTTTTGTGATAATTCAAGGCTCTATACTAAGTAAAGGCTCTATTATTCAAAGGTTGTTTGTCAAATTCGTTGGATTTTCCTTGAAGATATAAATGCATATGATGCAAGAAGGCTTTGTGTGAGAGAAAAAATTGTCTATTGATATAGAGAAAATTCCTTCTATTGATAAGAGATTTTGAACTCAATGGTCTCTTTTTCAATGTAGTCTTTTGATGAAGACTCCTTTTTCTCAAAATGTGAGTGATGGTCATACAAATTGATACTTTGTTTCACCTTTTGATGTTTATTTTTGTTGGTCAAGGATGATGTAAAATTGGGTTGGATGAATACTTGGTTTTAAATTTGTTTTGAATTTCTTTGACAAGAAAACAGAGCAAGCACACAAGCCCAATAATCTTGCCTCAAAAGTCACAATAGGTGTGGGTCTAGATCAACCCAATAATGAACTTTATTGACCCTTTTCAAATGTTTTGTACATTTTTTTTTCAAAATCCTGAAGCTGGCTCATATTGTTACTGGTTTGACACAAGACGAAGACAATTCAAACACATTTTATCCCTAAGGTCAATGGTCAGTTGTGATATTTTCAGCCCACATCTTGATATTTCTACAACTTTGGTACTACATACCTTATGAATCCCACTGTGGTAGGTAAGGATGTGATATACTAAGTCTTGCATGAGCATAACAGATAGATGATCCTATGATGGGGGAGTCCCCACTTTTATCAAGCTACAAGTAGCCTTTCAAAAAGCCCTATTTCTACTCAAGAAAATATGTATGGTGAGTATCTTGAGAGCAAAACCATCTATGCTCTTGCACTGATCTTTTCACAAATATTCTCAATCAATAGAATGGGTATTCTTCTATAATAAAAAGGTGTCTAGTATTGTTCGATGTTTTTGGACATAAGTTAATTCTGCAGTGACTCACTTAAGAGCCTTGTAACTTGTGGTGGGGCCCATATGTCCTTTCGACAAGTTACACTATAGGAACAACTATACCCAAGGCTACAACTTTTGCTCTCACCTGATTTCTATAGCAACTCGAAGGATTTATCATGCAAGGTCATTTCCAAGAGTGATGTGTCTCTTGGCAGACCTCTCTTAAAAATATAAAATTTTGAGCATTACTAACACTTTTCTCTTGGACCTAGGACCATGAGAGCAAAGGGAGAGGATAGTGTGTGTTAGAAGTAGGACCACTCTACAGTTTTTTTTTTTTTTGCACAAGTGTGCCAAACACTGAAAACGCTTGTTCTTTTTAACTGGTTTATTGCAATGTGATTTAAATACTATTTGGAGATGTTGCTCCAACAAACATGGTGTTCTTTTTAACTTCAAGGCAATATGTTGTCTAACTAGGAAAGTGAAAATCCTGGTCAACCAAATTGAAGCACGTTTTTGCTTGAAGTAAACTCGAGTTTGTAACAAAAAGGGACAAGTTGTTTGTTCTTTTTAACTTGGAAAAAAAAATGAAGTGTTGATTGTGAATTTTAGCCTTTTTTTTGCAAGAAAATGAAAGTTGTTTTGTTTATTTTAAGCCCAAATGAAAATTTGTCCTAACTTGCAAGAAAAAAAAGTTGTTTTGTTTGAGTTTGTAGGTCTTTTTAAATTTGCAATATGAAGTTCTTTTTAAAGCCCAAATTGAAAATTTGTGTTTAATTTTATAACCCAAAATGAAAAGTGAAGTTTATTTTAGTTCAAAAGGGAAAGTGAATTCTTTTTATCCAACTTTTAAAACAAAGTTAGAAAGGAAAAAAAGAAATAAGAAATCCCTAAATTTAAACTCCTTGAATCCTACAACACAAAGGGTTAGCAAAACCTGCACAAAAACAAAACAATTAATGAAGTGAAATTTTTGGTGGGCTTCTGCAAGCCTATAATTTTGGATTTTTTTTTCGGTTACATATTTTTTTTCAACTTTCTATTATAATAGTGCTACTCTGTGTAAACACAGAAGCACCACTTTAATGCAAAAGCGCTAAAACAATTACAAAGGCGCTAAAAGAATGCCAAAAGCACTAAATTAAACTGTCAAATAGATAGCGCAAAAGCGCTAAAACAATTACAATAGCGCTATTACTCAGACAAACATGCTAATTTAAAGACAAAAGCGCTAGAATGCAGAAAAAAGTGCTAGTTCAAAAGTTGTCTAAAGCACTAAAATGCATTTGATGGTGCTAAAGCGCAACCTGTGTGTCAATTTGAACAATTTTCAAAAAAAATGTTAGCAGTTTGATCAGAAGGTTGCGTGTTCGATTCACGTTGGGTTCACCAAATGATGCACTGCAAAAGGATGTTAGGAAACACAAACACAAGACTCAAGAATCAAATGTTAGTGTTAGTATCATAAATGAAATACGATCCTAAGCAAGCATATCAAGAGAGATATCAAACATTTAATGGAAAGTATGCAAAAACAAAAGAAAGACACAAGACCCTTCCAAATGCTTGCCAACATGTTCATAGATGCTCCTCCCTTGTACCTCTCCTCTCCAAGTTCCACATGAGTGTAGCCCTCATCTTTTTGCACTACTATGGAAGTCTTATAGAGATTCAAGATTTATGAAAATGATTAAAAATATTATGCAAATGCAAGCAAACTAGATATGAGAAAGCACCTAATCAAGCTATATTGATTTTAACCAAAATAACAATGTAGATTATGATTTACTCCTAAAATTATCTCTTTAAATTTCACTATAGACTAGATGCATACAAGATTTATGGATCTGGATTATGAAGGAATGGGCTCTATTTATAGGAAAAATAGAGAAATGGATGGTTGAGATTGAGTAATCTCAACAAGGGCCAATATTGAAAGATTTATGATCTATGTGAAGGCTTTCAACCCAATCCTAGGATGGCAAATATCAACATGAGATGGCTTGAGAGGAGAGGGAAGAAGAATTAAATGCTTGAAATGACATGAAGGTTAGCTTGGGAGGTAAGGTTAGTGTTGAGTTGACTGAATAAAACCATTATCCAATGAATAATGTCTCTATCCAATGGATAAAATCTTGTGCAAGAGTTAGTGGGGATAACCATGGTCAAAGCAATGAATGCTTGAAGAGACCCATGAGTTAAATGGAGGTTGAGTTAGAGGAAAATCCTCTAACCATGTGGGTGAGTTGAGTTGACCATTAATGGTTGTGTAAGAGCCATAAATGGTTATGTAAGAACCATTAATAGTTTGGAAGATTTTAGGAATTAGCTTGTTTGAGACATACATCATTTAATGCTTTCCAAAGACTTTGGAGGCTTTGAGAAGTGACTTCAAGTTGCTTAGGAATGTGACAATATTTAGGAAATGGATTAGGCTAATTAGGAATGGTTTAGAAGAATCTAGAATGGGTTTAGGATGCAAGTGGGTTTGGTGGGTGAGAGAAAATAAGATTTTAATTAAAATAAAATTACTTTATTTCAACAAAATATGTGCAACTTGCATTTGTAGGAGAATGCAAGTGGAGGGGTAGTTTAGGGATTTAAATAAATATTTTACTATTTATTTAAAAGAGGAAAGGGGGTTAAATTAAATAAATATGTTTAATTAATTTATTTGATTTAGAGTGTGGCTTAATGAATTAATTTTAATAAATTAAATAATTTATTTAATTAATAGGAGAAGAGTTTGAGGATGAACTGGTTAAATAATCAAATAAATAGTAAATATTCATTTAATTAAGTGGACAAATTTCTGTGACTACACTGCACATTCATGATTTTCTTTAGGATTACTTTGATACCTTGAAACAATACTTATTGCATTCATAATATCCGGTTCAGTCTGAGTTAAATATAACAGACCACCAATAATAGGCTTATACCTTGTTGGATTTACCAATGTAGAAGTATCCTTGATAGATAATTTCTCATTTGTCACCATAGGAGTACTCATCAGTTTGGAATTATCCATACCAAATTTCTTCAACAATTCCCTCAGATATTTAGTTTGACAGATAAAAATGCCTTTGTCAGTTTGAGTAACTTGCAAACCTAAGAAAAATTTCATCTCACCAATCATGGACATTTGAAATTCATTCTTTGTATTGTTAGCAAATTCCATGCACAATTTATCTTCTCCTCCAAAAATGATATCATCAAAAAATACTTCAATAATCAGAATATCATTATCAATGATCTTATAATATAAGATACTATTAGCATCGACTTTAGTAAAACCAAGCTTCAAAAGATATTTATCCAACCTTGCATACCAAGCTCTAGGAGCCTGTTTCAATCCATATGAAGCTTTCTTCAATCTGCAAACCATATCTTTATCATCTGTCTGTGAAAATCCATCAAGTTTCTCAATGTATACTTCTTCTTCAAGTTCACCATTCAAAAATGCACATTTAACATCCATTTGATAAACCTTATAGTTCTTATAAGCTGCATCGGCAAGAAATAGTCTAACAACTTCAATTCTAGCTACAGGTGCAAATGTCACACCATAATCAATTCCTTCCATTTGAGAATATCCTTTACAATCCAATCTAACCTTTTTTCTTACAACTTGACCATCCGCATTCAGTTTATTCCTAAAATCCCATTTAGTTCCAATAACATTCTTATTTTTAGGCTGGGGAACTAAAGTCCAAGTTTCATTCTTCTCTATTTGATCTAATTCATCTTCCATTTGATCAAAGAATGTCTTCAGCATCCTGAAATCCATGTAGAAGCTGCACCAACACCAATTATGCATCCTGTCAAAATTCCTCAGCGAGAGCTCTACTGGTAAAGCCTTAAACTAGTGCCGATAAGGGTTTACCAGAGTGTATGATAGTATCTGATTACCAAGTCAATACCATCTGACCAAGACATTCTCCAGAAGCACATGCCACATTTAACCAATCACATTCCATAGATCCAAACATGTCGGAAGTGTCCAATAGATAGTCTATTTTGCCGATAACACTAGATCTTCTACTGGTAACCAAAACCTGTATGTCGGTAACCAACCATAACAACTAGTGTTGACATCAATGACAAAACATCAATGCAACACATTATCAATTCATCTAGTAATGCCAACATCATGTAGAGAGTCTTCATAAAACATAGAACATGAATGTCATCTCCAATGCTAGAATTTACTTCTACCCCAATGCTTGAAAGAAGACTGATGGCTTGCTCAATTGAACTTGAGATCTTGAATTCTAATTATGAATGCTTTATTTGAATATGTGATGCCAAAATGAGAGGGGTAGACCTCCTTTTATACATGCTAGTCAAAAAACAAATTAATTTTTTGACACTAACCGACATGGGATCTAGGTTCCCTCTCAAATCATGCTACCATTATGAGGCCCCACAACGGGCCATTTTGTAGAGGATCGAGGTGTTGGGCACTCTAGTCCTTGAGGACTAGGGTTCCCAGTACCCTGTTCTTGTGTTGGCAATTGACACTCATTTGATTAGTTTCAATATGTTGTCATTGATGGCAACATGTTCCAGCTTCATATTTTGATTTGGTTGTTTATCGACAAACACTTCACTAGCATCAGCACCGACACCGACAGGTATCTTCACCGGTAGGAGGAATTCTTTGGGTATCGGTAAGGTATTTTGGGACATTCTTTGTATAGATTGTCATTCTTCATCCTAGTTTTTTGTATTTTTTTTGGCATTGATGTCAAAGGGGGAGGTATAGGTGAAAAATATATTCTTGGCATCAGGAGGTATGGAGTATTTTGTTCAGATCGTGATCAAAGATGAATATTCAGCTCAGGGGGAGCAGTCTGAGAGTGAAACTGACAGATGTAAACCATTATCATTTTTCACATGAGTGTTGCCATCAATGCCAAAGGGGGAGATTTTTTGCAATTGACACTCATTTGATTAGTTTGAATATGTTGTCATTGATGGCAACATGTTCTGGCTTCATATTTTGGTTTGGTTGTTTACAGGCAAACACTTCATCGACACCGGCACCATTACTGACAGGTATCTTCATCAATAGGAGGAATTCTTTGGGTACCGACATTACTCCATCAAGATACTGGTATTGGAGGTCGACATCATTTTGGGGGATCTGGAAATTGATAGTTGATTTTGATATTTATGTATATATGTAATTGAGCTGACATGTATATTCACTTTGCAATTATCTATGTAAGATGACATAAGGCATGAAAAATTGTAAGAGTATATAGGTCAGTTGATTAGATCATTTTTTATATAGGAGAATGTAAGATGTGTTGAGAGATATGGAATGTTGTAATGCGAAGATTATTTAAGAGGTTATTCTAGTAAGGGTTTAGGGTTTCAGAACTAGAATAGATAGAGCTTAACTAGAACTGTATTCAGGCATAGGCGATGCTATCATTGCAGTTCACTTATTCTTCTGGATTGTAGTCTATATTTGTATGTAGTCAGTGAGACTCCTTTTGTGATGAGCATTGTGCTCTAGGTTGTAAGCCTTCTTGCATGTGCAGGCCCCCATATTTTGTAATATCTCTTCATATGGCTAGTGGATTGGTATTGTGGGTCACAAATCCCACCGTGGTTTTTCCACTTTGAGGTTTTCCACATATAATTCTGTAAGTTATGGTATTCATTTGTGTGATTGGCTTATTGATTTCTTTACTTCTTTCATTTATACATGTACCGGTTTAGCGATTGGTGAATGCATCTTTTAATAAGATTAAAATTGATCATTCCGGTAGAACACTGATTCACCCCCCCCCTCTCAGTGTTCTTGGATTCCAACAATTGGTATCAGAGTGAGTCCAAGGCAATTCAGTGTGATCAATATCTTCTTGAGCGATTTCACCAGTGATTGGAAGAGTTCTTTAGGGTTTTCACCAACAACTATTTCTCAGGTACTTATCGAAATTATATTTTATCATGGAAGTGGGATCATCCTCTACACCTACTTTTATTGCAAATCCTACTGTTGTTGAGGTCAAGGACCATCCTAGGCCGATTTTCAAAAAATGTCCGCATATTGACACCTTGGATGATTCAGTTGGTACTTTTTCCCGTGTCCCGGAAGGAGTTGTATATGTGGAAGATGTCAGAGCTTACATTCACTGCCACATTGAGGATTTGGGAACCAATGATATTAAGAGAATGTATATGAGTGAGTTAATGGGATATTCTAGAAAGATCAAGCCTGAGTACAAACACATTGAGGATCTAGGGTTTACCGATATTTTGGATATTCCTCAATTTGAGGATGAGATTGTCAGATATGTTTTGAGTAGAGTGCATGGAGAATTCATTTGGTTGGACATACCTTACAAGGTCTCAAAGGAGGCCATCAAGGACACCACCAGTTTTTCATAGATTGGTCAGCGTCCAGAGAAGAAGATTTCTAATGATTACATTAACAAGCTCACCGATGCAACTTCAAACTAGTGATTGATGAGAGTTAGCACTATCACTGATAGAGATTTCAGATTCAGAAGCATGGTTATTGGATACAAGGTAACTCAATCAAACCATCCAAATTCTATTTCCAGCTTCTGTATATATGAAACACATAATGATGAGGGAAAATGAGAAGTTAGATCTTTGTGGATGGATGTTAGATGAGTTGCTAATTAACCTAGGGAAGATCTTTGTTTGATGCTATTTTTCATTAATGAAACTCCCAGTTTTGGGAAGAGACGGTGGGCATTTGATATCCTGGTAGGAAGGCAACTGAAACAATCTATTGCTAGTTTGGGTAGTCAGCATGATGAAAAGGTATAGGGTTACTTCAAGGCATTCCAAAAGGCTATGAATTCTAGAGAGAGGGTTCCAAAGAAAATTGCTGAGAAATACTCAACCGAGATATGCTTCATGGTTAAGAAAAATGAAACTTTGATGGAAGTAGTCAAGTCCCAGAAGATATGAATTGAAGAGATGGGTTATGAATTTGATGCTCAAATTCTAGTTGCTTATGCAAAGTTGTCAATTGTGCTGGCATTATGTGAACTTGTATGAGGACATGATGACATTGTATGTTGTCATTGATGTCAATATGCTAGAGAAGAGAGAACTGGTATGTTACCAAGAATTGGTATATGTGAGAATTGGTATAACATTGTGAACTGGTATATATGCCAAAGTGAAGCGGTGTGTTTGTTCAAGGTGAACAGGCATGTGGTGATGGGAACCAGTACATGGAAGCTTTGTATGGCTACTGGTTGGTAGTCTCAACTTCAGGGTTTTCAGTTGAAGTACTTCAAGCCTGTGTGACTCAATCGATGACTTTGTGTGATGAGTTAGCATTGTAATGAAGAACAGATCATGTTGCCATATCAGCCTTGTATGCATGAAGGATCTTGCATGAAGGAGATTGTTCCTATCTACCACAGGAATGTGCAAAGTCTATAAACGGTGATAACGCATGATGGGTTATCAGCCGCCATGAAATTGGTGGAAAATGAATGATGGAGAACATCTTGAGATTGGTTCAAGACTATTACATTTAATGCAATGTGCTCAATGGTCAGGATTGAACTATTTGAATTGCTTAACCTAACAGGTTTAGGGTTTATGCTACCAACCTATCTGTTTCCTATAAGGTCAATGGTGTGTTTCTTTCTAAGGTTGTTGGCAAAAGTTGTGTGTGTGTATCCAAGAGAAGAGATACATGATTCTTGCCAGATCAGAGGAGAGAAGTGATACCTACAGAGCATAAGTGCAAAAGGTGAAGAGGAGCTAAAGCGGATCTGCATTGGCATTGAGTGCTATTACCAAATCATTGTAATACCTATTGATCTCTAACCACTTCAATAGTTGGGAAATCCCTTAACAGGGTAGCTTTAACCAGCTTACTATAAATCCTTTAACAGGGTGACTCAAAACCATTGAGTTCTTGAAATCCTCTAACAAGGTAACCTTTAACAGGGTTTAACCCTTAACCAGGTGATCCCTAACAAGATCGGTTCCTAACAGAACCTATTGTATCAGTCTTTAACTGGACAAGGCTCCTAATAGAGTGGACTTCTAAAGAGTTCAAAAACAGCTTGTGGGTATTCATCCCCACCGTGGTTTTTCCTAGTTGGGTTTCCACATGAAAAATCTATGTGTCATGTGTGGTGTTATTCATGTGATGGTTTAAGTGATTTGTGTTTGAAGGTAAATCATATTGATCTAGCTGTTTATATATCTTTGATGATAGATTACCTGTTCATGCACTAGAGTGAGATGGAAATGAAGTATTAGATTGTATGAAAAGATAAGTGTCAACCGGTTTATGCTTGTCTTAGTTATTTAGGGTTTTTCTGGTTGTACTCTGTTTAAGATCGGTGTTACTATTTGTCTGCCAAAGCACAGTGTCTGCTGACAAACTGGTTTAGGATTGTGTTTTTGTCTGTACTGATTCACCCCCCCTCTCAGTATTGGTTTGGTACTATCCATTCATCATTAAGTTCTCAATTGGTATTAGAGCGTCCTCCAGGTCCTCTATGTTATAAGCTTAACCGCTTGAGGAAAAGATCCCAATCTAATGATGAAGAGGGAAGGTCCAAACTTCAACAGAGATAATTTCAGTATATGGAAAGACAGAATGAAGATATACATTAGATGCATGGGTGCTCAACATTGGAGCTATGTTGAGAATTCTTATGTTGCCCCTACCGGTACTCTCACTAATGACCAAGAGAGAGAGATGCAGGAGAATGGGCAAGTCATGGAAGCCCTAATTAGTAGTTTATCTAACATTGAGTTTATTGATGTCCAAGATAAAGTAAATCCCAAAGAAGTATGGGATACTCTTGAAAATATCTATGGCGGTGATGAGCATGTAAAACAAGCTAAGGAAGAAAGCCTTAGAGGGAAGTTTGAAGACATGCAGATGGTTGAAGGAGAGACCATTCAACAATGTGGAATAAGAATCAAAACTGTTGTCAGAGATATCAAGAGTGCAGGTGGTAAAATGGAAGATTCCACTGTGGTAAGAAAAGTCCTAAGATCCTTATTACCGGTCTATGAAATAAGGGTTGCTGCTATTCAGGAGTTGAGATCAATAGACAAGACTAAGGTATCCCTAGACTCCATCATTGCAAAGTTGACAGCCTATGAGCTAAATAGTTTTGATGGCAGTGTTCAAAAGACTGAATCAGCTTTTAAAGCTTTCCCTGTACCATCCAGAAAAGGAAAGGAAGCTAGCACTAGTGGTGAACCAAGATAGAGTAGAGAAATGGATGATGAGGAGATTCTGATGGCATTTGAAGCTCTTCTTGCCAGGAAACTTCCTAAAAGAACTGGTAAATATAGAGGTAAACTCCATTTGAAATGCTTTTCTTGTAACCAGATAGGACATATTGCTATAAACTATCCTAATGGTGATAACAAGGACAAACTGGAAAGGTTCAAGTAATTCAAAGGAGGAAACTGGAGAAACTGTTTTGTGGCAATTGATGAAGGTGTCACAGATGAGGAGTCTGAAGATGAAGAAAATGAAGATATTGTGTTTGTTGCTGTCAAGGAAGATGTGTCAGACAAGAAGGCTCTTGTCTCTCGCTTTGATAATCCCATTGAGTGGATTATTGACAGTGGCTGTTCTCACCATATGACTGGTGACCGGAGCAAGTTTCTATCCTTGGAAGAGGATGATGGTGGTGTGGTTCGCTTTGGTAATGATGCACCATGTATGGTCAATGGCAGAGGGTCCATCTCTCTGAATGGAAAGAGTAGTTTTGATAATGTGCATTGGGTTGATGGTCTAAGACACAACCTTCTGAGTGTTGCCCAGCTGAATGATAGTGGTCTAACTTTGGAATTCAAGAATGGAGTGTGCAGAATCAAAGGAAAGAATGGTGAATTGGTGGCCACCGATATGCAGACCAAAGGTAACCTATTTCAACTAAATGCAAATATAAGTACATGTCTTATGGCTAAATTTGATGATAGCTGGATATGGCATAGGAGACTTTGTCATGTAAACTTTGATAACATTGTGAAGGCCAGTAAGATCAAGGCAGTTAGATGGTTTCCGGTGCTGAGAAAACCAGAAAATACCTTGTGTAGAGAGTGTCAACTGGGGAAAATATCTTCCTCAACCTTTAAAGGTAAACCTTTCACTGCTGAAAATTTACTTGATCTTGTGCATACTGATTTGTGTGGTCCTATGAAAACTAGGAGTGTGCAGGGTGATAGGTACTTCATGATTCTCACTGATGACTGCTCAAGAATGATGTGGGTCACATTCTTGAAAGATAAGTCTGAAGTTTTTGTAAATTTCAAAGCTTTCAGAACATTAATGGAGAAGGAAAGTGGTAAAAGGATCAAGTGTCTGAGAACTGATCAAGGAGGAGAATTCACTTCTGGTGAATTCAACAAGTACTGCGAAGAACATGACATCAAGAGGCAACTTTCTGCCCCCCAAACTCCACAACAGAATGACCTAGTAGAAAGGAATAATCGAAATGTGGTTGAAGCAGCAAGAACAATGCCGATTTAAGGAAAGGTAGCTCACACCTTTTGGAGAGAAGCGGTGAGCACTACACTCTACATAATGAACCAGGTACTCATTAAGAAAGGTAAGGATAAAACTCCTTATGAGTATTGGACCGGTAAGACACCTATGGTTAGCTACTTTAGAGTGTTTGGTAGCAAATGTTACATCAAGAGGAGCGAACACTAGAGCAAATTTGATGTGAAATGTGATGAGGGAATATTCCTAGGGTATTCCACCAAGAGCAAAGCTCTCAAGTGTTTCAATAATAGGATTCAGAGAACTATGGAAAGCATCAATGTAAGAGTTGATGAAACCTCTGAGAAAACCGAGGAAACTGGCAGTGAGCAAGTGGTAAATGAACCGGTTGTAACCTTCTGGGAACCGGTTGCTAGTCAACCAAGTACCAATAATAGTGTTCCTACATCGGTAGATGTAGATGCTGATACTGATGGAGATGAGGATGAAGAAGAAAATCAAGAGGAATCTATCAAGACCATTCCTTGGTATGTCAAGCTGAATCATGATCCTAAGCAGATCATAGGAGATAAGGATGTAAGAATCCTTACAAGAAGAAAGGTCAGAGAAAACTCATGTATGATCTCTGAATTTGAGCCTAAATCATTCAAAGAGGCACATAAAGATGAAGACTAGTTCAAGGAAATGGAAGAGGAACTTGACCAGATAGAGAGAAATGGTACATGGTCTTTTGTACCCAGACTGGAGCATAAAAATGTCATCGGTACCAAATGGGTTTTCAAAAATAAGCTGAATGAGGATGACATAGTGATTAGAAACAAAGCCAGACTAGTGTGTAAAGGATATGCCTAAGAAGAAGGAGAAGACTATGGAGAAACCTTTTCTCCTGAAGCCAGATTGGAAGGAGTTCATATGCTTCTTGCATATGCAACTTTTAAAGGATTCAAAGTATATCAAATGGATGTAAAATCTGCATTCCTAAATGGTGTACTTGAAGAGGAGGTGTATATAGAGCAACTAGATGGGTTTTCCCTATCTGAAGACAGTGACATGGTGTGTAGGCTACATAAAGCCTTATATGGTCTAAAGCAGGCACCTAGAGCATGGTATGAATGTCTGCACTCCCATCTTGTGAAGATTGTATTTGAGAGAACAAGCGAAGATAGCAATATCTACTTGAAGTCTGAAGGAGATCAGATCCTGATCTATGAGGTATTTGTTGATGACATTATCTTTGGTGGAGATGACAAGATGAGTCATGAGTTTGTAGATGAGATGAAGAAAGAGTTTGAGATGTCACGCATAGGGGAGATTAAGTTCTTCATTGGACTGTAGATTCAATAGATGAAAGATGGAATCTTTATCACTTAGTCCAAGTATGTCAAAGAGGTGTTGAAGACCTTTGGCATGAAAGATAACAAACCGGTTGGTACACCGATGGTGACTGGTTGTAAAGTATCCAAAGAGGATGACTCAACATTGATTGATGAGAAGGAATACTGATCAATGATTGGTAAGTTGAATTATGCAGTGCATAGCAGATCAGATATTGCACATGTAGTTGGCATTACTGCAAGGTTCTAGAAAAGTCCAAGAGAATCCCACTTGGTTGCAGTCAAGTGGATTCTTAGGTATCTGAAGGGAACTATTGATTATGAATTGTGGTATCCATATAGCAAGGATTTCAACTTAAATGTATTCACAGATGCTGATTGGGCAGGTAATGTGGACGATTGGAAGAGAACAACTAGTGGTGCATTCTTTCTCTGTGGTAGACTGGTCTCATGGATGAGTAAGAAGCAAAGTTGTATCTCTCAGTCTATAGTGGAAGCAGAGTATGTTGCATTTTTCATGAACTGCACTCAGATAATTTAGATGAAGCATGTATTAAATGGCTTCAAAGTTCTTGTATCTAAATTGGTAAGTATATTTTGTGACAATACTATTGCAATTAACATCTCCAAGAATCCGGTTTTACATTCTAGAACCAAGCACTTTGAGCTTAAGTATCATTTCTTGAGGGAAAAGGTTCAGAACAAAGAGATTGCATAGGAACGTGTTTCCAATAAGAAGCAGTTAGTAGAAATATTCACCAAGCCTCTCCCAAAGGCTATATTTATGTACTTAAGAGGTGAATTAGTTGTGGTGCCCCTGTAGGAGGTAAACTAAAGGTATATGCTTCACATCAGTCAAGTATTGCATAGTCAAATTTTTCTTCAGAATTGATGTGTTGAAGGATGCAACTCCTTAGGGGGAGTAGCATAATGGAACAAGGAAGCTTGTGCCTCCACTTTGGCATTGTTATCAAAGGGGGAGAAGAAGTGAAGCGGAGAAGATATCTGTAGAAATTGGGGGAGAAGATGTGAAGCAGAGAGATATCTTTGTATATTGCCATCAATGCCAAAGGGGGAGATTGATGGCATTATGTGAACTGGTATGAGGACATGATGACATTGTATGTTGTCATTGATGTCAATATGCTAGAGAATAGAGAACTAGTATTTCACCAAGAACCGGTATATGTGAGAACCAGTATAACATTGTGAACCGGTATATGTGCCAAAGTGAAGCGGTGTGTTTGTTCAAGGTGAACCGGCATGTGGTTATGGGAACCGGTACATGGAAGCTTTGTATGGCTACCGGTTGGTAGTCTCAACTTCAGGGTTTTCAATTGAATTACTTCAAGGCCATGTGACTCAACCAGTGACTTTGTGTGATGAGTTAGCATTGTAATGAAGAATAGATCATGTTGCCACGTCAGCCTTGTACGCATGAAGGATCTTGCATGAAGGAGATTGTTCCTATCTACCTCAGGAATGTGCAAAGTTTGTAAACGATGATAATGCATGATGGGTTATCAGCCGCCATGAAATTGGTAAAAAACAAACGATGGAGAATGTCTTGAGATTGGTTCAAGACTGTTGCATTTAATGCAATGTGCTCAACGGTCAGGATTGAACCATTTGAATTGCTTAACCTAATAGGTTTAGGGTTTAGGGTTTATGCTACCGACCTATCTGTTTCCTATAAGGTCGATGTTGTGTTTCTTTCTGAGGTTGTTGGCAAAATTTGTGTGTGTATCCAAGAGAAGAGGTACGTGATTCTTGCCAGACCAGAGGAGAGAAGTGATACCTACAGAGTGTAAGTGCAGAAGGTGAAGAGGAGCTAAAGCGGATCTGCATTGGCATTGAGTGTTGTTACCAAATCATTGTAATACCTGTTGATCTCTAACCACTTCAATAGTTGGGAAATCCCTTAATAGGGTAGCTTTAATCGGCTTACTGTAAATCCTTTAACAGGGTGACTCAAAACCATTAAGTTCTTGAAATCCTCTAACAAGGTAACCTTTAACAGGGTTTAACCCTTAACTGAGTATTCTAGCCATCCCTTAACCTAGTGATCCCTAACAGGATTAGCTCCTAACAGAACCTATTGTATCAGTCTTTAACCGGACAAGGCTCCTAAAAGAGCGGACTTCTAAAGAGTTCAAAAATAGCTTGTGGGTATTCATCCCCACTGTGGTTTTTCCCAATTGGGTTTCCACGTGAAAAATCTGTGTGTCATGTGTGGTGTTATTCATGTGATGGTTTAAGTGATTTGTGTCTAAAGGTAAATCATGTTGATCTAGCTATTTATATATCTTTGATGATAGATTACATGTTCATGCACTCGAGTGAGATGGAAATGAAGTATTAGATTGTATGAAAAGATAAGTGTCAACCGGTTTATGCTTATCTCAGTTATTCTGGGTTTTGCCAGTTGTACTCTGTTTAAGACCGGTGTTACTGTTTGTTTGCCAAAGTATAGTGTCTGCTGACAAACCAGTTTAGGATTGTGTTTTTGTCTGTACTGATTCACCCCCCCCCCCCCTCTCAGTATTGGTTTGGTACTATCTGTTCATCATTAAGTTATCAAATTGATGTACCTATTGATGAGGCTGAGAAATTCTTTCGTACTGCAAAACAAAAGAAGCAAGAGGTGGAAACTGAGTTTAACCGAATGAAGAGGGCGAAACAATAGGGAAAGGAAAGCAAATTTGTTGAACAGGTTTCCTAAGACATCAAGGCATTAATTGATGATGTTCCAAAAAAAGGAAGGAAGAGGGAAAAGCCTGAAATATTCATTGAGCCTATTCCATCAGACTTTGGATCTGAGGATAACACACCCTTAACATTAAAGAGGGTATTAAGGAAGAAAGGAAGCAACCAATTAGGAAGGTTACAATGAAGGTACTGACATAGAAGTGTAAAGCGGAAAATCGAACCCTAGGGTGTTCTCCCCCACTCCAAGGAGAAAGGGGGTCACTAGGATTGACAATTTTAACTTAGGAAGGACTTTACATTCAAAAGAGGGGTTGAAACCCACAAGATCTAATCCCACACAATGCAGGATTGGATTCTAAATGAGTTTCAAGGGTTGTGACATCAAGCATACCCTCTTTTGTAAAGAATGTAGATAGAAGATTGAACTAGGAATGTATGTAAAGTGAGGAAGATTCACTTATAAACAGAGATAGGAATATAGGATGAAGCTGCAGACCTGGAATTAGCCGTAAAATGTTGAGATGATGCTGTTCTACAAATTCGGGTGAAAGTTGACGGGACGATGGCGCCCGGCGTGCACACGGTCCTCCAAAAAATCTGCGAAATGAAGGGGGATCTGTTCGTCTCTGCACAAGGATTCCAGATCTTCAATTACAGCCACGTACCTGCAACCTACACACAGAAAAGCGAGGATGATTGGGGGGTCAGGGATTAGGGGTTTGCCCTTAGGTCAAACCCCAGTTTTGGAATTAACCAAGAAATGAGAATGCTGTAAATGTAAATGTTTGTATTCTTACATGCGAAGGTGTAAATGTTGTTGTATGTTGTATGTGGTACGTGATCTCCTCTTCAATGGTTGAATCCTTGTCTTGAATGCAACACTTAGCCTTGAATGGAGACTTAGAATGATGAATTGCTTGAAGGAATGCTTAAATGCTTGAATGCTTGAATGCTTGAATATCGTTTCCATGTCTTGTTTCCATCTTTCAAAATGGGAGAGGAAATATAGTTTATATACTTGTCAATTAGGGTTGATAGACTGATTTTTTTGACCTTAGGCCGACCTAGGAAGATTATTTTCCAATTTGCAAACATAAAGACCCGAGACCCAAAAGAGACAGAGCCGAAAAATAGGGCCAGGGACCACGGCGTTGGGCGCCATGGTTCTGGGAGACCAGGGCCTTGGGCGCCATGGTCCTGGGGGACCAGGGTGCTGGGCGCCCTAGTCCTGAAGGACCAGGGCATTGGGCGCCATGGTCCCACCTCCAGGGACAGTAGGGTGCAAGGAGGATCAGGCCAGGGTGCTGAAAAATGCAGTTTTTGATGTCATGAACAAGTTTTGGGGTCTCCATTCAGGTTCAGTGTTGGGCCGCCATCGTGAAGACCCAAATGCAGTCGAAATTGCAAGTGTCACAATTTTAGGACGCTACATTTAGCCCCCACTTTAGCAGGAGTATAAGCGTACGCCCATACTTCTGGTAAAGTACAAGGAAACAACATTGAAAGACTTTCACCACGTCAAGAAGGCAAGATATACCAAGCCCCCAGTGGACTAAGGATCTTACGACTTCGATTGACAAAGTAAAAGCGAAGATCACGAGGGAGAACCATGACTGTCAGTAGTAAGGTTCCCTCACTATGAGTCATGCAAGAAAGATATCAAAAATTTTCAAGGCAAAGCTAAATTTGTCAAGAAATTTTCAAGTATCTTGAAGAGATATGAACAGGGTGTATGCCCCCCTATGTTAAAGCGATTGCACACGCCTCATCGGGGGTGATTGCTTTAAGGTAGTGATACATATAGGAAATGAGAAGGAAAGGAGCACGTTATCACAAGGATTTAGCCCCCAAGTGTGAGATAAGCCCAAGGATAATAGACACAAAACACAAAGCACGAGGTGACTTCGCTTTCCTTGGGGTCAGTATGCTATATGATCATTCATGTATATCATGTGTATTTATGCATAATTGTTCTTCATTCCCCAATCAAGGAAGGTCACCTAGAAGAAGGGAACACATGTATCTTTTGTGTCAACATGAGAGAGACCAAAAGAGATCTCAATGCTTTGCATCATCCTCAAGTAGACAACACTAAGGACAACAAATAGAAGAATGAGAATAACACATAGAAGAATTAACAAAAGAGAGGAGGAAAGAGTCTGCTATACTAATGAAACTAGTCTAGCACGTCATCTACCCCCCGATCTTGCTGATCAATATTTCGGCAAGGTAGGAAACACGCTAGAGGAGGAACATCCAACACAGCAGATGGAGCTATCACAAGATCCAAATGAGGGCTATGTTCATGTTCCAAGCCACGTTGTTTTTGTCTAGGAGCTAGGATAAGTGCTTTAGAAAATTCATTAGATAAATGGTTATCGACATCAACATATTCATATTCACTATCAAAATGAAAAGAAGTAACATTTTCATCATGAATAACATTTTCATCTATATCATCATCAAGATTTATAAAAATAGGATCTTTAACACGCACAGGATCAAGGCCATCATGCATCTTATGTTTAGGAGATTTTGGAGAAAATGGAATAATGCTTGTTGAAGGTGTTTTTGGGGATTGCAAAGTTTGAGAAGTAGCTGCCTGAGCTCTAAGATGACGCTTTCGTCGGCGTTCACGTGCAGAATGATTTCGTCTAGTCTTAGTAGGAAGTTGAGAAGATTGAGGAGGAGGAATGTTCTCATCCTTATCACTTGGGTGTTTAGGTTGTGGTCTCTTAGGTTGGATAATAGGAGAAGAAGAAGGTCTCTTCTCTCTATAAAAAGAAGGAGGAGGAACTGCTCCATATAAAGGAAGAATATTTGGTTTAGGAAGGAGACCAAGTCCATCATGACGAGGAGGTATAGGTCTACCTTTAGAAAGTTTATTAGGCATAGACATAGTCACATCCATAGGGATGGGTTGGGAATCTTCTTGAGGAAAGACATTAGTTTTATCTTTCAAAGGAAGAACTTCCTTCTCAAGAATGATAGGAATATCAAGTTTGGGTGTTCTAGGTTCACTTAGAGATAGGAGCATATCTTTTTTCCACTTTTGATAAGATTTGAAAAGATGATCACTCCGCGGTGGAAGAGATTGGAATTGTTTAGGCCAGAAATAATCAATAGGAACGCTAGAAGTTCTTTCAGCTGGTTTAAAGAGACTATGATTGACAGTAACAACTTCACCATTATGGGGAAATTTCAAACACTTGTGAATAGGAGAAGCAATAGCTTTCATGGAAGATAGCCAAGGATAGCCTAGCTTCACACGAAATTGTTCGGACGATGGAATAATAGCAAAGACCACATCAAGGGATTTATTATGGACCTCAATAGGTAATGTAATAGAACCAATTACAGGAGAAGAAAATGCATCAAATAATTTCACAACCACATTTGTTTCGTCATAGATCACTTGATTCAATTGCAATGTAAAAAGAAATTCTTTAGTAATGATATTAACCATGCAAGAAGGATCAATAAGCACTCCACGACAAGGTGTATTCTTGACTTTTGCAACTATATATAAAGGACCATTAGGTGCCCTGATAGTTTCACTGGAATCAAAGGTGATGGACTCTCTGTATTCACATTGTTGTTGATGATGTTTTCATTGAATTTAATGGACTCTCTGTTCGGTTTAAACTTCCCAAATGGTTGTTGACTACTATCACCCTTATCACTCGGAGCCATAGGATTTGCTTGTTCCATTTGACTCACAGTCAGTTGATAATTGTGAAGAGTTGCACACAACTGTTGGAAAGAAGTAAACTCAGAAAACATAAGTTTTTCTCTAATATCTTTTTGTAAATTAGAAATAAAGATTCTTTGAATATCATTGTCAGGCACTGGAAAAGAAATTTGAGCATACAAATGCTTATATCTACCAATGAAATCAGTCACTTTTTCTTTAACACCTTGTTTACAATGCATTAAATCAATCAAAGTAACTTTAGGACTTATATTGTTTTGAAATTGTTGAATAAAAGCATTTGCAAGTTGTTCGAAAGAAGTAAAAGAATAAGAAGGCAACAAGCAATACCATTGTAGGGCTTTGTCTCTTAATGTTCTTGTAAACAGTTTTGCAAGCAACCTTTGGTCATAAGCAAAATCAGTACATATTGTTTGAAAAGTCTTAACATGTGTTAGAGGATCACCCTTACCATTATAAAGCTCCAAATGCGGAATTTCAACATGTTTAGGGGGAATAGCTCGAACAATGTCAAGAGAAAGTGGGCTCGCAACATCAAATGTGGGCACACTAAACTTAGATTGATTCATAGAGGCAATTTGTTGCTGTAAAGAAGAGACAGTTTGTGCAAGATTGTTAATGGTCGCTTCAGTCGAAGAGTTAGATTGTGATGGAGGTGTTATGTTATTGAAAGAAGGTAGAGAGTAAGGTGGTGGGACACTATGATAGTTAGTCATAGGAGATGATTGAAAAGGAGGAACACTACAAGGAGGAATGGAATGATTAAATGAATTGCCCCCTTGCGCCAGGTTCATTTGTGGAGATGTAATAGGGACACTCATTGAAGGAATGAATGAAGAAGTCAGATTGAATGAAGGAAGAGGGTTAATTGAAGAAGAAGGATTGCCCCCATGAATGGTGATCATAGGAGGAATGTCTTGTATTGAAGTAGTCATTATGTTTGATGTGACAGTAGGTATACTAGCAATAGAAGTTGTCAAAGGAATAGAATGATTGTCTTGAGTGGGAGGTTGTGTATAACCCAAAGTTTCAGCACAACTCTTCATAGGCATCACATTTGAATCCACAATGTGTGCAATACCACGCAAAATATCAATTCCTTTCTTATCATTTTGAATTATACATTTTAGACCCTCAATTAAAGGAAGAGCTTGACTATCAGGGTATTCTTGAGACATCCATTGTCAAAAATCATCAAATTGGTTATCCAATTTTGAAAGTTGTTCTTCAGAAACCTCATGGAGAGCTTCTTCATCATTAGGAGGATTAGAGGAATCCCGTGTCCTCGTTAAAAAGGCCATTCAAATTAGGTTCCATCTCCTCAGTAATTAAACCTTGGAAAGACTTAATTCTAAGGCTTCGGCTAACGGGAATAGTGTAAGTAGGGCTTATTGTTGTAAAACTCATGCACTAGGGAGAGAGAGAAAATTTTGAATTTAGAGGTAGAAAATTTCAATAAAATCAGCCAATCTCCTAGATTTAAGCTATTAAATGCAATCAGGACAATCTCCCGAAATTTCGAAAAAAATGTCCGGGACCGTGGCGAATGGAGTGCGCACGGTCCTCGCAACTTTTTTCGAATTTTTCAGGGATGAAAGTTATGATTATTTTAAAGCTAACCTGAAAAAATTGAGTGATTTTACGATCTGTAGATAGGCCAAATTAAAGTTGCAATCTTGAAATTGAACCCTACCAAGATTGTCGAAAAATGCAAAATTTGAATTTTGAAAAAGAGAGGGAAACTGAAATTTTGAATTTTATGATTTTAGAGGGAATACCAAAAGCAATGCAGGTTTTGAATATTAAAAATTGACTCAATTTCATGCAAAATTCAATTTTGAAAGTGGAAATCAAGTTTGTTGTAATTAAACATTTAATTTCAAAAGTCACAAATTGCAAAAATTTGAATAAAGCACTGAAATTTCGAATGAATGCCAACACACTTTTCAAATTTAGGATAGTAAGAAGCACAATTTTGACATGAATTTCAATTTCAACAATTTTTGAATGATTAAAGCCTTAGTCCAAGCAATCACTAGACCAACTTTGACTGTAATTTTGAAAGTGTTAGAATTGATGAAATCAGCCAAAATTCTGGATTTTAGCATAAAAATACAGTAAGATCTAGCTCCCGAAATTTCAGAAAAAATGTCGGGGACGATGGCGCTCGGGGTGCACACGGTCCTCGCAACTTTTTTCCAAATTTTCAGGGATGAGAGATATTATGATTTTGTTGCGGAATCCAAAGTTACAGCCGATTTGGAGATGTTTTAATCAGTGAAATCATCAATCAAAGGTTGAATCAAGAGGGTTTTAAAAATTAGGGTTTTGACACTTAACCACTTAATTTTCAAAATTAAAGCACAGATATGATTTGACAATTTGCAGAAGAAGGGTAGATCTGAAACAAGCATTAACAATTAAACATTTCGCAAGCTCAATTATTAAAAAGAAAATTTTAGGGTTTTTATGCAATTAACCTCTAAAATTTGCCAAAGATCAAACATGGAAATGTAATTAAGGAAGCAAATTTTTCAGATCTAACCATGAATAATCAGAATTAGGATGTTCACGTCGGGTTCACCAAAATGTAAAGCGGAAAATCGAACCCTAGGGTGTTCTCCCCCACTCCAAGGAGAAAGGGGGTCACTAGGATTGATGGTTTTCACTTAGGAGGGACTTTACATTCAAAAGAGGGGTTGAAACCCACAAGATCTAATCCCACATAATGTAGGATTGGATTCTAAATGAGTTTCAAGGGTTGTGACATCAAGGATACCCTCTTTTGTAAAGAATGTAGATAGAAGATTGAACTAGGAATGTATGTAAAGTGAGGAAGATTCACTTATAAACAGAGATAGGAATATAGGATGAAGCTGCAGACCTAGAATTAGCTGTAAAATGTCGAGATGATGCTGTTCTGCAAATTCGAGCGAAAGTTGATAGGACGATGGTGTCGGCGTGCACACGGTCCTCCGAAAAATCTGCGAAACGAAGGGGGATCTGTTCGTCTCTGTACAAGGATTCCAGATCTTCAATTACAGCCGCGTACCTGCAACCTACACACAGAAAAGCAAGGACGATTGGGGGGTTAGGGATTAGGGGTTTGCCCTTAGGTCAAACCCCAGTTTTGGAATTAACCAAGAAATGAGAATGTTGTAAATGTAAATGTTTGTAATGTAAACAAGTACTGATACCTTGTTGTAAGAATGTTTGTATTCTTACATGCGAAGGTGTAAATGTTGTTGTATGTTGTATGTGGTATGTGATCTCCTCTTCAATGGTTGAATCCTTGTCTTGAATGCAACACTTAGCCTTGAATGGAGACTTAGAATGATCAATTGCTTGAAGGAATGCTTAAATGCTTGAATGCTTGAATATCGTTTCCGCGTCTTGTTTCCATCTTTCAAAATGGGAGAGGAAATGTAGTTAATATACTTGTCAATTAGGGTTGATAGACTGATTTTTCCGACCTTAGGCCAACCTAGGAAGATTATTTTCCAATTTGCAAACATAAAGACCCGAGACCCAAAAGAGACCGGGCCCAAAAATAGGGCCAAGGACCAGGGCGCTGGGCGCCATGGTCCTGGGGGACCAGGGCACTAGGCACCCTAGTCCTGAAGGACCAGGGCACTAGGCACCATGGTCCCACCTCCAGGGACAACAGGGTGCAAGGAGGATCAGGCCAGGGTGCTGAAAAATGCAGTTTTTGATGTCATGAACAAGTTTCGGGGTCTCCATTCAGGTTCAGTGTTGGGCCGCCATCGTGAAGACTTAAATGCAGTCGAAATTGCAAGTGTCACAATTTTAGGATGCTACAAGAAGATAGATCCAAAGAAAACACCTTCTGCTCCATCCGGTACTGGAAGAAGAAAGAAGATGGATGACACTGATTTGGCACTTGTCATCGGTAATGTAACTATTATTCCACCTAAGACTTGTGCAGAATTGGTAGATGAAATAACTAAGGATGGTATGTTGAAAAATGTACAATTTTATTATGAGCATTTAGATAATGATGAACAAAGAGGAGTTGAGGAAGCAATTTTGTTATATTTGGATATATATAAGAAAGCTTTGTTGGAAATTGAAAATCAAATACTAGCATAGTTATATGAAAATTTAGATGCTAGAAGATTATCAACTATGGAGGAGGACAAGCATATAAAGATTCAAGAGTTGTTAACAATTACTCCATTGGAGTTGGACAAGACTCTTGAGGTTGCAGACAAAAAGATCTTTCACAGCAAGAACACGACAGTTAGTCTTATGTGAGGAAGGGTTAATGAGATAGTTACTGAGACCCACATGGCATGGGTTCAATTATTTGCTACAAACCCTAGTGTTTACATTTCACCAAAGGCTAAAATAGATACTACAGACATCTCAGTTGAAGCAAAAGGTAAAGGTATTATGGGTACCTCATCTACATGTTTGAAGGATATTAAGATATTGGATATAGAGCCCCTGGTAAAATCTAATGTATAGGACATAGAGGTGATACCGGTAAATGTTGAGATACCAGCAGATTCAAAGAGTGTAAAGGTTGAAAATGTTGAGGACAATAGTCCTTTGGATCATAATGTATAGGTTGAGGTCACAGTTCATAAGGAGGAACCGACAGTAACTGATACTGCACCAATTGGTGAAGCCACTGGTGCAAGAGAGGAAGCTATAAAAGTTAACAAACCATTAGATGAGGAGAAAGAGGAATCCGACAGGGAACTGATAGTGAGCACCATTTTTGTCAATTGACACCTTAGAGGTTGAACAAAAAATCATAACTGATATGAGTTCTACTAAGCTCATGATGATGGCTACACAGAAGATGATGACAGAAGGATCTGTGGACAAAGGACTTATTGATCACTATATCCCTATTTTGCATAGGTTTGTCCTAGAGTGAAAATTTGACAAAGAACAAAGCCCATCCGGAAAGCTTAAAATAATCATAGAGCACATTTCTAAGGACTTTCAACCTTTACAACAGATATCAAACTAACAGGCATTGGAGAGGTTTACATAGGCTAAGAGAGCAACTTTTGATCAGATGATTGAGTCAGAGAAGAAGGAGATTAATGATAAGTTGAAGATGATTGATAATTCTTTGAGGCATGTACTAATATTTATAGAGTATGCTGTAACACAAGTTTACTTACAATAGATTTAGATAAAAGGATTAAGGATACTCAAGAGAAGATTGTAGGTATAGTCAATTATTTTGATGGGTCAAATTCTATGACTACATCTATTGATGATCAGATTTTGGTATTGGAATCTCAAGTTTTAGATCTTGAGAGGGATAAAGATAAAATTATTAGAAGAGCTAAAGGTCTTAGAGGATTGGTGAGTCCTCAGTTGGACTCATTAAGTGTACATAAGGAGTGTATTGATATGGTTGGTAAGCCCACACTAGCAAAGCTTAAATATAAAGAGTCATATGCCCATATGCTTAATGGACTTGTATCTATTTCCAAAACACTCAAATCAGGTTGGGATACCTATCTAGAGATTTTGGAGAAAGCCTATCCAGAAATTTTCAAGTATATTCAGCTTCGGTAAGGTATTTTGGGACATTCTTTATACAAAATTTCGTTCTTTGTCCCAGTTTTTGGTATTTTTTTGGTATTGACGTCAAAGGGGAAGGTATAGGTGAAAAATATATTCTTGGCATCGAGAGGTATGGATTATTTTGTTCAGATTATGATCATAGATGGATATTTAGGTCAGGGGGAGCAATCTCAAATTGAAACCAAGAGATGGAAACCATTATCATTTTTCACATGAGTGTTGCCATCAATGCCAAAGGGGGAGATTGTTGGAAATTGACACTCATTTTATTGGTTCCAATATGTTGTCATTGATGGAAACATGTTTCGGCTTCATATTTTGGTTTGGTTGTTTATCGACAGACACTTCACCGACATCGACATGTATCTTCACCAGTAGGAGGAATTCTTTGGGTACTAACATTGTAGGCCGACATGACTTCATCAGGATACTAGTATTGGAGGCTGACATCATTTTGGGAGATTCGACAATTGACAATTAATTTTGATATTTATGTATATATGTAATTGAGCCAACATGTATATTCACTTTGTAATTATCTATGTAAGATGACATAAGGCATGAAGGATTGTAAGTGTATATAGGTCAGTTGATTAGATCATTTTTGATATAGA
This sequence comes from Cryptomeria japonica, assembly GCF_030272615.1. Taxonomy (NCBI): domain Eukaryota; kingdom Viridiplantae; phylum Streptophyta; class Pinopsida; order Cupressales; family Cupressaceae; genus Cryptomeria; species Cryptomeria japonica. Next base: position 274,781,711 of record NC_081408.1, on the reverse strand, counting down.
AGAATGTAAGATGTGTTGAGTGATATGGAATGTTGTAATGTGAAGATTATGTAAGAGGTTATTTCAATAAGGGTTTAGGGTTTCAGAACCGGAACAAAGAGAGCTTAACTAGAACTGTATTCAGGTATAGGAGATGCTATCATTGCAGTTCACTCATTCTTTTGGATTGTAGTCTGGATTTGTATGTAGTCAGAGAGACTCCTTTTGTGATGAGAAGTGTGCTCTAGGCTGTAAGCCTTCCTGCATGTGTATGCCCCCATATTTTGTAATATCTCTTCATATGGCCAGTGGATTGATATTGTGGGTCACAAATCCCACCGTGGTTTTTCCTCTTTGAGGTTTTCTACGTATAATTCTGTGTTATGGTATTCATTTGTGTGATTGGATTATTGATTACTTTAATTCTTTCATTTATATATGTACCAGTTTACCAGTTGGTGAATGCATGTTTTAATAAGGTTAAAATTGATCATTCTAGTAGAACATTGATTCACTCCCCCTCTCACCATTCTTGGATTCCAACATTCCTGGACATCAGTGGCCCAAGATCTTGCAAAAGGAAGTGCAGATCATGAAAATTAAAATGAAAATAGTGTGAACAAAATTAGGGCTTCAATCAGGCCTTAAGAGATGAACAACAAATGTGAGGGCCCAAGTGAGGAAACGATTGTAAGGGAGTACAATTTAGGATGCTACAGATTGTAATATCATACTATGCTAAAGTGGGGGGGCTAAGTGTAGCATCGTAAATTGTATAATTTTATTAGTGTGTCTAATTTCACTCTTCTAGCACCTATTTTAGTATTTCCCTTTCATCTTTGAATTATGGGACCTTTATTGTAATTAATTAATATTTAACTCAATATTATGGGTCTTATTCCACTTTATTACATCATCACACTCTTATTTGGGCCCTTAATTTGAGGTGTGTCCTTTATTATTTTATCCTCATTTATCCTTCATCTTACCCCAACTTCAACTTTCAAAGCATATTTTGCATACCCATGTATTATGGTTTGAGCCACCAAGCTGTATTTGACATTAGATTCTTGTCTTCTTGCATCCCTAGAAATTCTTAAAAAAGTTGATAAGACTAGGTCATTGGAATTCGCCCTAGCCTTATTTTTTTTTCCAAATTTTCGAAGGATAATTTGGCAGTCTTTTCTAATTCAAATCTCAATCTGTGTGAAAATATATCAAATCTAAGTTGGCCTAATGGCGATTTTAATTATGAAAACCCTAAATTAGGCATCCCTCTTAATTTGTTTTCATAATTATATCTTATGCTAACATTATCATCAATTTAAGAGCAATTCTTCTTCCCCAAGAGTAGATCTAATTCAAGGAGCAACAAATTACATCAAGGCATCTTCACATTATGTCTCAATTATGATTTCACGATGAATTCTATGTGATTTATCATGATATTACATCAACACATGGAGGACTTATCCTAAGAGCATTGCACCACCTATTGAAGGTATAATCATCTACATTCAAGCATTTTGATTTCAGATCTATCCTTTCTCTCAAAAGGCAAGCTTTTCCAATTCATTTTCTATTTTAATTAGGGTTAATTCAAAACCTAAGGTTTGACCTGAGGCAAACCCCTATCCACTACCCCCTTTCTTGCCTCTTGTGTGTAGATATAGGTACCTAGTGGAGCCAGGAAGACTAGAATAGCACCAGGACCCAGAAATAGACCATCCAACCAAAATTCATCAGAAAGTGCCTGGACCAAGGTGATTTGGATTCCATAGTCTAGGACTGGGGCGCTTTGGAGTGCCATGGTCCTCCCAAAATAGGTCCAAATTTGACAAGTTCCTTTCAGATTGCATTAGGATTCAAACTTTCAAACCATAGCACAAAATACCAAGGCATTGGGTGCCTAGTCCTATCAGTTTAGCTCCAAATCTCAATTATAGGTACACAATCAGATTCCATTTTCATTTATATACATGTTGTGAAGTTTCTATTTCATTATTAGTTAGCATAATCAATCCACGTTGCTAGTTCATGTAGGTACTTTATTACCTTAGATTTAGCATTCATTTTACATCATTTCAATTACATTTTCAACTCAAACAAAAGGTAATGGGACTTCAATCAATATACCCTTTTCTTATTAATATTGAGGTTGGATCTATTGATTTCATCCTCCTTTTAATGTGATGCATGTAATAGGCAGGTCATTTCCTAGTTTACAAATCATAATTTGTGAAACCCTAATTTTCCACCCATTATAGCAATCAATATGATGAATGAGTGGATAAATTTATAAAATTTTGGAAGATCAAATTGTGTTGAATTGTTTGAATAGACTAGAATACTGAGAGGGGGGGGGGAGAGTGAATCAGTATTCCCACAATTCCTAATATTTTCACAACTTCTTAACCTTTTATTGATATATCAATTTCATCAATTAAGCTCTTCAAAAAGAAATAGAAAATGCATAAAAGGAAACAACACAACCACAAATGAAACACCAAATTTTATACGTGGAAAACCCAAATGGGAAAAAACACAGAGAGTTTTAGCTCTCAAGTTGATATAACTAATTATATGTTGTTTACAAAAGGATGGCTTAGTGTTGGATGGCTCACTACCAAATACAAAAGTGGCTCACTATCGGGATGCTCACTACAATAGATATAAATGAACTGAGGAAAGTTGCATCTCCAAATGCATGAAGTTGGTTCCAGATTAAGATTAGATAACAACTCACAAAATTTATAGTAGATCTGATAAGGGATCATTGTACCACTATCCACAAATTCCTGTAGCAGATTCAGTGAGGGATTACTACACTATTACACTACTCTACCAAACCAATCACTTAAAGAAGATACAATAAGGGATTATAGCAACACTATCCACACTCTAATTCTGCTATATACTTTTTCACTCTCAGACCGCTCACACTATAAACTGCTTCTCTTACTGCAACTGCTTTTGTTGTCTACAACTCTATCATTCACACACTTCTTCTTGTCATAACCTTCACACTCTTGACACCATATCACACACCTTATATGTATATATATGTGTGTGTGTATGTGTCAGTAAGCTCATACACTGAGATGATATGTCGACCAAGAACAAATAATTTACACAATAATATGTTGCTCAGATCAACACATTATCCAGTAAAGCCTAAACCAAAAAAAAAGTTATCCTTCACTTGATCTCCTACATGCTTACTTAACTTATTTCATTTACTGATGCATACACCTTAATTACAAAAAAATAACAAGGGTATATCAGACCCATAGACATGAACCCATAAGCACAAAACTCTAAGCACAACAACTCCTAACTCCAAGATACATATACCACATATATTATAAATGCCAGAACATGAATCATGATAGATATAATCGGATATATCTGATATGTCTGATATTGAAACTCACACAACTAATACCAGAGTAGGATACAAACTGAAATAAGCACAACTCAGGATTTCAAAGATGAAGAACTTCCAGAAGTAACTCTAGTAGATCAACTATGCCTTACTGCTTCAACAACATACACCATCTGGTCCTTATCGAATAACTAGGTTTGACAACAATGACAATATTCACACAAGTCTAACAATCTCGCCCTTTGTCATTATGGAAAAACATCTCAATAGAATAATGCATGAAAACTCCAACTCCCCCTTACTCATATGACTAATATCTCTGATACTCTACCCATTTCTATATTCCTCCCATATTCTATTTCTCTCCATTTCTCTTTATTTTTCTCTCCCCCTTTGACAACAGTGATAAAGAATGCCTTCAAATCGTGACAAACAAAAAAAGAAAATGTCAAAATTGTATACCAATCCAAAGGGATTCTCAACTGCTCTTCTACTAAAATATCAGTTTATACTTCTCCTTCAATTCTAGAAGAATAACCTCTTAGGATTGCACAACCAATTTAATACTAATAGATAAACTCCTACACTCCACCAACAAGTCAACAACATGACAAAAGTTGTTGAGAGTAGATTGGTTCTGCTCATACTCAATCATACTATTAAGCAATGCTGAGAAATGTTCCAATTTTGCTTCAACAATCTCCTTCACCTTCCAGAAAACACTCACAAAGTCTTCTCTTTTCCTTTGGTGAAACAACAACTCAACCTAGAGATAATTTATCTTTTTCCTCTACTCTCCATCCTTGTCACTCAAACAATCAAATGACTTACCCAAGGAACATAGTTCCTCTTCAACAACATCATTTTTTTCTTTATGCTTCATTGCAGATGTCGGCCATGAAAGATAATATTTGTACACCTTTCTATCATTGCAGATACAAACTCTCATTTCATCTATGCATTTAGATAAATCACTTTGTGCATCATTTTACTTCTCCAATAAGCTCTGCATATCATCATCTTCTTCTAAAGCTTCTACATTAATATGTTTCTCAATCAATTTCTCTTTAACTATCTTGAATAGGGATTTCAAAAGCATATAACTAATATATTCAATCTTGATATTATTATGGAGAAAATCATCTATTAGGACATTCTCAATTTTGTTTGCCTCTATAGAAGTCAACCACAAATTTCCAATATTCCTTATTCCATTTTCACTGCCAATGATCTCCAACAAATTAGACTCATTGATCAGATTTGGATGCTTTTTCTTTTTGCTCTGCAGCAACCACTTCTCCCTTAGCCATAGGAGATTCTATATCTTCAATCACAACAATGTATTTCTCCTTCTGATCCTTCTTACACTTCTTATATTCCAAAGCACTGGTAGACATAGACTCTTTCATTTTTCTCTTACTAGAGGAATAATCTTCTTTAGAAAAATCAACAACATGGGATACCAAACCAATATTCCACATATCTAGGAATGATTTGAAATAAGAATTGCCTGCATCCTCTCTCTTGTCTAATCCATTCAAATATCATAAGATTTTATTAGCATCTGGGACTCCAGATTGCTATATCACATTCTCCTAGTTAGCCAAAAGAGATCCCAAACAATACATAGCCAAACAGACAAGCAACGATCCAAACTGGAAGGGATAACCATGCTCTTTTGTCATCTTGATGTTCTCTATCAAAATATTATTTGATAATTCGCACAAATTGAATACTCTATCTTCCATGAAAATAATATGTGCCATGTATACAAAAATAGCCGAAGTAGAACCTTCCCTATTTCTCAATAAAATCTTGTAAGAAATGCCATATGCCACATACTTCACAACAGGATTGATAATTTTGTCGATAAGCAATGCTCTTTGATCACCCATCACACTGGTTAGTGTTTCAACTTCCTTATTCTTTATAGATTTCTTAGCCAGTACAGATCCACTATCGCATAAACCAGTAATGGCTAATATAATCCCCTTCGTGATTGGATATGGTTTATCTAATACGATGCAATCATTATGCACATGACTTAGAATTACTCTGATTACCTCCTCATTGTTAAACTAGAGAAAATCAGTCCATAGATCCAATCCTTTATGCTCAAATTCCTTAATCTTTTGCAAATCTATGAAACACAAGCTCTTTTCCACCTTTATGATTTTTTCAAGGTTAAATTCATGTAGGTATACCTTCTCTATAATCTAAAAATTTTTGCTACTCAATTCTCCAATGATCATCTTGGCTTCCATGACTATTTTCTCTACTTTTCTGCTTTTTGATCTTCAACTACACACAACCTCTTCAAGCACTACTATCATGATAAAGAAAAAATGATCTCAAACACCGATACTTATCTTGCCAAAAAATCTCTTTTAGGGTTTTGCTACCAAAAAGTGTCTTGTTGATGGTGCTAGCAAATTATATTGAATTTCTGGATAGCCTCTCCAACACAGTCATGTTGGACCGACGACATGAACCAACTTAGATGAGGTGACCAGAATATTTTCTTTAAAAAAACCCCTTGAGCCGAAGCAATACACTCAGTTACTGAAGGAAAAGGTGTAGGTAAAGGATTCTGGTACATCGACCTTTCTTTCACTGTTCACCTCCTTCTTTCTCCAAACCAAAAATTCCCTTTTCTTTGATCCTTTAGCCTTCATTACATTCTTCTTAGCAGATTTCTCCATATTTTCATCTCTGCACTAATTAGCATAATGTCTAGATTGCTTTTACTTGTAATAACTAATGTTCTTTTGTATTGAATTTATTGAATGCATTCTATGTCTGAATTAATTATCTTTATGACCATAACTTTTGCATGTATGATAATATCCATGAAAGTTATTATTCACCTTATTCATTCCAACCAAATTAAGATTCTGACTCATAGCATGATTTCTACAGTAATTTGCTTTATGACCAAACCCTTTGCAATTGTAACATTGAATGCTTCTATATTTTGTGACCTTATGACCAAACTTATTGCATTGAAAACAATAGTCATTAAATGATGGGTACCTTTGTGCGTTTGGTTGATGAATCGATAGTCTTCTTGCATTAGTACTCTGATTCTGGGTCTTGCTTGCATCTTCTGATTTCTTCTCTACTTTTGCCTTAACCTCTTTTCTTTTGTCTTTGTCATTCTGCTTTGAAAATTCATCAGTCTAAAATCCAAGTCCAGTCCTATCTAAATGAGCTTTCTGCATGTTAATCAAATCTTCCAAAAGTTTGTTGTTGTCAAGAACTTTATTTTCTGCCTTCAACTTCACTTCTTTTTCTAGATTCTCACATTTTTAAGTCTTCAACTTGATTGATTCTTTTAAGGTTTCCTCTATCTTGTTCTTCTCCCCAACCTTTTGCATCAAATCTTTAATGGTTTCATTTGCTTGCTTCAACTAATTGTTAACTTTCTTATGTCTTAACTTGAACTTCTCGATTTGTTCTCTCAACTTCTGCACACATTAAATTGCTACCTTCACATTCTCATTAAATTCCTCACTTTTGACTCAACACTTTCCAGATCTTCAAGAGCTGTCTGTAATTCCTCATCTAACTGATATTCTCCGATCATGCTCATCAGAGCCATGATTCAACAAACAAGGATCTTCCTCAAGCGGTTAAGCTTTCAAGCAAGGGGCCAAAGATTTGATACCAATTGTTGAATTGGTCGAATAGACCGGAATACTGAGAGGGGGGGTGAATCAGTATTCCCACAATTCCTAATATTTTTACATATTTTTGACCTTTTACTGATATATCAATTTCATAAATTAAGCTCTTCAACAAGAAATAGAAAATTCATAAAAGGAAACAACACAACCACAAATGGAACACTGGATTTTATATGTCGAAAACCCAAATGGGAAAAACCACGGTGAGTGTTAGCTCTCAATAAAATATAACTTATTATATTATGTTTACAAAATTCTGGCTCGTTGCTGGATGACTCACTACCAAATACAAAAGAGGCTCACAATCGAAATGCTCACTACAATAGATATAAATGAACTGAGGAAAGTTGCATCTCCAAATGCATGAAGTCAGTTCCAGATTAAGATCAAATAACAACTCAATAAACTTATAGCAGATCCGGTAAGGGATCATTGTACCACTATCCACAACTTCCTACAACAAATCAAGTGAGGGATTACTGCACGACTCTGCCGAACCAATCATTTGCAATAGATCTGGTAAAATATTACTGCAACACTATCCACACTCTAATTCTTCTATATACTTTTTTTCTCATCCACCACTGACACTATAAACTGCTTCTCTTACTACAACTGCTTTTGTTGTCCACAACTTTGTCATTCACATGCTTCTTCTTTTCATAAGCTTCATACTCTTGAAACTATATCACACACCTTCTATGTATATGTGTGTGTGTGTATTGGTAAGCTCATACAATGAGATGATATGTCGGCCAAGCACAAATGATTTACATAATAATATGTTGCTTGGATCAACATGTTATATAATAAAACCTCGACCAAAAACAAAGTCAGCCTTCACTTGATCTCCTACACACTTTCCTCACTTATTTCATTTACTGATGCATACACCTTAATTACCAAAACAGAACAAGGGTCTATCAGACCCATAGACATGAACTCATAAGTACAACAACTCCGAACTCCAAGATATAGATACCACATATACCACAAATGTCAAAACATGAATCATTATAGATATAAACATATATAACTGATATGGCTGATACCAAAACTCACACAACTAACACCAGAGCAAGATAGAAACTAAAATAAGCACAACTTAGGATTTCGGAGATGAAGAACTTCCAGAAATAACTCCAGTAGATCAACTATGCCTTACTGCTTCATATCACATTGATGCTCAACCAGTAATACCAAAACTGCTTCAACAACATACACCATCCAGTCCTAGCCTGATTACTAGGTTTGACATCAATGACAATATTCAAATAAGTCTAACAAATGGATGGTGGATATTCAATCAAAGAGTGGGGATTAACTCAATTTGTTGTGGAGTCTTCTTAGAGAGGTGGATGAGTTAACTAAAATTGGTGAGAGAAAAAAACCATTTTTAACTCATGAGAATATGATAATAAATTTATTAATTTATTAAATGGATAATTAGGAATTTATTCAAATGGATAATTAGATCATATTATTACTAATAAATTTTTCATTTAAATAATTAATAATGATGATTGTGAGGGTTAATGATAATTAAGAGATAATGATTAATATACAAATAATAATACAAGGTGTGATACTTACCAAATATTAATTATAATAATGTGGATGATTAATGATAATTGGAGAAATTATTTAGAGTTCACATTTTGCCCCTCTTTGAAACCATGTTTGAAGTAAAATTATTTCAAATAAAAAAGTATCTAAAAAGAAAAATGTAGTAGAGGTGAAGAAAATAATGATATGTCCAGTCAAGTGGAAGAAGCAACTAAATATTAGTTATATAGATGAATAAAAAATGCCCCATCAAGATTTTATCCATGGAAAAAATATATCAGTGAGCTCTTGAAAGAACATGTGTAAATTAAAGTCAAATGGAAGAAAAATAATACCGAAAAAATAGAGGTAAAATGAAGAAAAATCAAAAGATGGATTCAAGAAGTGTGATTATGAATGAAATAAGGATGATGGATTTATTATGATGATTACCTATGTTGACATAAGGAGAGAAACCTTTATTTAATATGGTCACCTGATTTCATGCATAGTGAGGATATGAGTTTGTCTCCCCCTCCTACTCTGAAAAGAAAAGGTGCTATTAATCTCTAGGAGGAACTTGTTCAAAAGAAAATTTAAAAAATTAAAACCCTAGATGAAAAAAACATTGGTATTCAAATTGAGGCTTCTAATATCCTTAGGAAGGCTACAATTTATATTTTCATAAGGATAAATAAATTCATGAAGAGGTTTTTTTGGAAAGAATGATAAAGAAAAGCAAGGGGGAGAAGGTCAACTAAATTAGCCAAGGCCAGTGTCAACAAAATCTTAAATGAAAAAAACGAGATAAAAATACTAAGGAAATTGATAATGAAAGGAGGAAAATTCTTAAAGAAGAGGCTCTTTAATCTTCCATATATATATATACTAATTTTGGGGATATTATTGCTTTCCTTGACAAAAATATTGAGTAGTAGGAGTTGGATGTTGAGGAAGGTCAAAAAGATGATGAGAAAGAGAAGGATGGTGAAGAGGGAGAGGATGGAGAAGATAAAGAGTAGGGTATAGATGAAGAAGATTGCATGGCTATTGTTACTCAATATTAAATAATTGAGTATGCTTCAAAAAGAGAGGTTGGATTTTTGTATGACCTTCATAATTCAAATATTATCGAGGAAAAGGTTGCTAAGTGAGTGAAAATTGAGGGATCCCTTGTGGTTTCTGTTAATTTTGGTATTGAAGATCATAGAAATAGGATGGAGGATCGAGAAAAAATAATGCAAATGAAAAAGGACTTAAATTTTTTTAGCAACAAATAGAAGGAAATAGATAGCACTCTAGGTTAGTTTAAGGTTAGAGTAAAGAATACAAAGACTGCTCTCAATAATTTGTTTACTATTACTAAGGGGATTATGATCACTAAGAGAACTCTGGAGAAGGATCCATAGGAGGAGGCTATTGAGTATCTAATTAAAAAGTGGAACCATATCCAATAGTTTGTTCATTTTTTTTAATTTTTAATTTTTTTAGTTGTTTATTGCTTTGGTTTGGTCTAGTAATCAAAATAATTTTAAGTTGCTACTTGTTGGTTTGGTTTTGATATGGTGACCAATTTTTTGTCTTTTTTCTTATTCAAACTATTACGTTTTGTTACTTGTAATTGAGTTCAAGGCCCTTTCCCTTATCTAAATAAAAGGAGAGAGAATGGATCATGTTGTAATGTCACGAGTGTCATTAGTATAATAATTATTTTCAAATAATAAAGTGTATCCTAAGCCAAATCTATAGTACTTAACATTGATTGTGGGTGTCTAAAGAGAACCTCATTCATATATTGTTAATCATTTTTCTTTCCATCTCATATTTTTACACATTGTAAGTGTATTGGGATGAGTTTCTTGAATAAAATATGTTGTGTATGCTTCATCTTTATATAACTAATAAATTTTGTTATCATATATGACCTCATTAAATCTAGGAATCTATTTTGAAAAATGTTTGTTGTACCACATTGGATGACCTTAGGATCCTTTTACCTATTTCATTGAGGTTTCCCATAGGAGCACACACACACACACACACACACACACACACACACACACACACACACACACACACAGAGAGAGAGAGAGAGAGAGAGAGAGAGAGAGAGAGAGAGAGAGAGAGAGAGAGAGAGAGAGAGAGAGAGAGAGAGAGAGAGTTGTCTAACATGAAAGGTATTATGTAGTTCATGTTTCCTACACTCCTTATCAACAATATTGACCTTCATTTGGGAAGTGGTATTAGTGGATGATGTTTATGTCAAAGTGGCAGAATCAACATAGGATAAAGATGGTAATGATGGAGGAGGAGCAACATATACACTAGGAAAATGATGTGATTTATTGTTACGACCATCCAAAATTCTACAATATTGAAAGGGATTAGGGTTGATGAGAATTGTGTTTTCTATAACATTGTGTAATAATTTCATGAATTGATGATATGTGGATGGATAGCATATATGGCATGAATTCGTGGGTGACCAAGGATGATAATGTATGGAAGTTCAAGATAAAGAACATGGAATAAGGCTTATCATATGGCTTCCCACCTAAATTGAAAATTAAATTATACATTTGTATTCTCTCTCTATACCACAAAAATATCTAATAGTTATTTTCTTTTGGGGTTCCTTGTCATCCTTAGAATATCCCAATCATTTGATAAGTTTGCATTTGAAAATAGTCAAACTAGACTCTCCATCTATGAGGACTTGTTTAATCTTAAGCTTATCAACAATAGTTTCAATATGTATTTCTTTGGTATGTGATGGTTTAATAGAAAGCATGTAATTTGGAGTAAATGTGAGTTGATTAAAAGATGACAAGTGACCCACTAGGGAAAAAGTGGTAATAAATCCATGAGGTAGGTGTTATGTTTTATATTATATAAGAATTGGTCTATAATTTTCTAAGCTAGTTGTGCAAAAGTGGTAATGGATCCATGAGGTGGGTGTGAAAATAACTCAAGCATTTGTCCTCCCAAACTTTGATGAAAGAGTCTCGTAAGATATATGTCGTTATAGGAAACTTATTGGCATGCCATAAAAATTATTTTACATTGTCATGTGGGTCTCTCTTACCTTTGTATTTTTGTAACTTCGATACTTATAAATCTTGACTAAAGGTACTAATATTATCTACCTATTGATGGAGTAAGTGCATAATTACTCAAATTTATATGTTTTCTTTTTATGTAAATTTCATTTGTGTATCCTCTTGAGTGTGCCCTTCATTTCTTTCCACTCTTGGGAAAATGGATTCACAAGAGTTAAATTTTGTGAGACTGTGATATGGTGGTTGTTGAAAGTATGGTGTTTATTGATAAGTATATTAAAATGTGTTTGTTGATGGCATAAACTATTTTTGTAATTTTTTGTTGATACATAAATTGTGATGTGTTTAAGGATGGTAATGTTGATGGGAATAAGGATTTTTACCTAAATAATTTATTAGTGGGTCCTATTCACATGTTAAGTTAACCTAGGTCCTATAAGTCTTAGTTGTCAATTATATCATATCTTACTTATCTTTTGGTATTTAATTCTTGTGTCTTGGTTTCTTATGTTAGGTTGTCTCATGATATAGGATTAAGACACATGCCAACATCTTGTTTAATCCTATCACTCACCTTGAATATATAAGAAAAGCTATTATACAATTTGTAAACATATCTCATACATCTTAATATCAAGCAATCTCATATCATGCATATTATTTTATCGAAGGTTTTCATTGTTTTCATAGGATATCTTTAAGTGTTGAGCTAAAATTCAGCTCTATGTGGTATCAAAGCTCTAGTCTTTCAAAACCCTTCTTATATTTGAGGGTAGAGCTATTTCTAGATGAGACATCTTGGTGAATCTAGTAAAGTTGAGTATGCTCTTCTCTTGCATCATATTATGACCTCAAGAATCATAAATTTTTTTGCAAGAAACACTAGATTTGGGCTTTTCCACTTTATGGGTTTATGTTGAGGTTCAATTTTTAGTGTGTTGAAAAAATATGAGCTCAGCATTGATCTTAGGGAGTCAAATAAAGCCATTTTTTCCTTTTGTTTCACCCAAGTCAATCTTTTTAGACTATATCTACAAGGGTTTCAAGTTGAGAGTTGGTTGCTAAATTTAGGAGGTAGTTGAAATTTTAGAGCACTTTGGGCCAAAACATAGCCTACCATTGCATCCAGAAGGCCCAAAAATCCAAAGATAGATTGTCAAATCATTATATTTGAGACTTTTTTTACCAAGGCACTCAAAGGTTTTTCATTGTTGTGATGGTTATTCCATATAGTTCTATAGTCATTGGTATAGTTTGTACATTTTTGCAGTCATTGGAGATGTCAACTTCTATTGATAGGTCATAATGAAATATTTTATGACATCTTCTACAAGGAATAATTATCTTCATAGGCATATTATATATCTGCACTAGCAATGGGTGCTCTATAGTAGGATCATTTCATCATGTGTCAACTTTCTTAAAGTAGTACATCGAGGGTATGTTTTAATTTTTTTAGTGTTTTTGAAAAATATATTGTTTTAATTCATCGATTTTATTTACTAAGGTCTTGGGTGATATCCCTCTCCACCATGATCACATGAAAAGTCTAAGGGCTTAAGCCAATAGAGTGTGTGTATGAATGGTCACCTTATAATTTCTTGCAATGCCACCACCACCCAAGTGGTGCCCCAACCTTGGTGGCACAATTCTTTTTCCCCCAATGCACCCACAATCACATGGGAGGAGCAAGCGCCAAGGGCTTGATTTGATCCCCTAGGAGCCCTAAGAGAGAACTTTTTTCCTTTGAACCATAACTTTATTCCAAGGTGTCATTTATTGTGAAGGAGATGTCGAGTGAAAGTTGGATTTGTGTACTTTGCAATGGTGTAGGTGATTTGGGCAGATTTTGCTACATGTGAATTTAATTGTTGACTGAATTCAATTTTTTATTTTGGACCTCTAAGCTCATTAAGATTTTCTCCAAATTCCACTTTTATGATTTTTGTGGCATTAGAAACATGTTGAGAAGCTCTATTGTTGTGAGCATGCACTTTTCTAGATTTAACCTCAAGTATATTTTATTTATTTATTTTCACATATGGCATTATCATTCATTACTTGTACATCTTGACCCTGGAGAGGTTTTTTCTCTTTGGGAAGGTCGTAGTATTCATCATATTTTCATATTTTATAGTTTATATGTGTTGTTTAAGGTTTTTGTTTATTGTAATTGTGGAGGTATTTCATAGTTGATTATGGATTTTTTATTTCATCCTTCTTTGATCATATTGAAAAGGGGAAACTATAAACAATTGAGAGATGGCATCATAAAAAATCTCTTATGAATTCGTTTGTTAAATGTAGACTTATAAAAATGACCATATTCCTAAATGAATATTTTATGTTCATTTCTCTATTTGATTAAATTAAATTTAATTAAATTATCCACATTCTTCTATTTTATTAAATAAATTATTCAATTTATTTAAATTAAATTCACTATACCCATTTAATGAATAAATCATTTTATTCAATTAAATCCCCCCTATCCACTTTTAATTAAATACAAATTTAATTAAATAGTTATCCTAAATTGAATAAATCTAATTTATTTAATTTCCCCAAATTACAACCAAATTGAATGAAAATCATTTAATTCAATTAAATCCTATTATCCCCCCATCCACTTGCAAAATCCTAAACCCCTTTCTAATCCCTTTAGAATCTTCTAATCACTTCTAATTAACCTAACCCTTCTTCTAAACTTTGTCACATCCCTAAGCAAGGGGAGGTCACTTCTTAATTCCTCAAAGTCTTTGATAACCATTGAAGGCTTTCAACCTTCAACCACTTAATCCCCCAAAGTCTTCAATAACCATTAATGGTTAACTCAAACCCTCCTACATGGTTAAAACATTTGTTTTAACTCAACCTTCATCCAACCCAAGGGTCTCATTAGGACTTTAATGCTTTGACCATGATTATCTCTTAATCATTTGCACAAAGGTTTATCCTTAGATTAAATCTTAATCCAGTGGGTAATCTTAATTTAGACTTGACCCTTACCCTCTAGATAACCATGAGGTCTTCTCAGGCCTTTAATGCCTCCAACCCCTTTTCTCAACCCAATCCTATGTTGACACTTGTCACCATTTCATTGGTGCCAATTGTGCACATGGATCCCCAACTTTCAAACTTGACCCTTGATTAAACCATTCAATCTTGACCATCCATTGCCCTGTTTTTGCTATAAATAGAGCTCTCATTCCTCCATTCTCAAAAAAAATCATCCTTCAAATTTGTAGTATCACACTTATGCTCAAATACATTCAAGCTTCCATATCATTTTATGCTCATCATTTTAGCCTCTTTTAATTAGAAATTAGTCTAAATATGCATGTTTAGAATATTTTCTTTATCATTTAGCTCAATCATAGACTAAATATATCATGTTAGGATAGTATTCATACTAACCTTGTCATCTTATCATCTAGTTTATTGCATTTCTAGAATCAGACATAGCTTAGAATACATCTCATACTAAAAATCTATCAGAGCATCCCTCGTTCTTGCATTTGTCATCCCTGAACCATTTTGCTCAGTAATCTGAGAGCAAAATATTGGTTTGAGGGACATTGTGAGATAGAGAACCATGGGACCCTCCTTGGGAAGCTGAGTAATACGTTATTACTCCATAGCTTGCACCAAGAAGTCCTGTGTGTGTGTGTGGACTAGTATTTAACCAAAATTTCACATATTAAGTTTTATCAGCCCACTTTTCCCACATACATTACCATATGTGTATGGTATTGTTCCCTCTCCAAGTACAACTAGTAATAAATTTTCCTAGAATTGCAAAAGAGATCATGTTCTAGAAGTTATTGGAGTGCATAATGATGATGATATCTTGAATTCTATTTGCAATCTTGAGTGTCCTCATTCTCTTTGGACTAAAATTTTGAAAATATATAGAGATCTTGATATTCCATCATTCTCGGATGATCTTTTTTTTTTTCATAACGTCTTGTTCCTCTTCAATTTTCAAAAAGGATACCCTATGATTGTGATACGAGTTAGGGGTTCAATTCCTTGGGATACTTTGAATCTTCAAAACATGAGGATGAGGTTTATTTTGAGGCTCCTACTTCTCCTTCAGAGATGATTGCTCATAATTTACCTTCAATGATTCCTTGTGCAATCATTGATTGATACTTCCATCATTTTATTTAGTAGGACCAACATTGCCTTTCAATTTTGGAAAACATATTTAAGATTTTATCTCTTCTTTTTTATGATAGTCATTGCACTACTATTTTTAAAACACCATTGTCTTGATATATTGTTCTTGATAAACTTATAAGGCACTGAGAGGGGGGGGGTTGAATCAGTGCAAGCAAAAACAATAACACAAATTTGATAACCACTTTAAATAACTTAAAGCTTAATAAACATAAGAGAAATATCACCTCAGAAGCTAACACCCAATATATAAAGCTCCACATAAGACAAATATTTATACGTGGAAACCCAAAAGGAAAAAAACACGGTGGCAGTTAATACCCACAAGATTCACTATCTGTAGAATAGAAATCTTTGATCAGTTAAGGTCTGACAAATATGCTCGGTTAGGAGCAGACCCTGTTAGGAGTCACCCGGTTAAGGGATTTTCCTTACCCCTGTTAAAAGCTTTTCCCTATTAGGAACAATCTCACAAGAATATTTAGACTCAATTTAATGAGCTACCCTATTAGGGGATTTCTAATTTTAGGCCTATTAGAACCTACCCAGTTAGGGGATTTGACTGCTGCAATTGTTAGGAAAGCAATAGTAAAATGATCTATATGTAGCACCTCTATGCTTGATACAATCCACTTCAATTATTTTCAATACATCAACAACACATCCATACAGAGGTTCTCAGATTACCACACAATTAAACTCTCAATATTCACTCACGATCTCATACTACATCTCATAATTCATCACACTTTTTATAAGCATTAACTTACTTGGCTAACAACCTTGGAACAATTTCCTAGGTTCAATGAATCTAGTCAGTCTTGTACTACATGCTTTACTTATGTCGTCCACCGACATAACAACTCAAAAATAAAACATTATGTGTACCGGTTTACCGATCTTAGTGACTTTGTTCTACCGGTTAGTTGTTCTTCATGATTGATTTCTCTATACATCATAACTCGCTCATCCTGTTGAATCTGTCACTATGGTGTGAAACATAGCTACCTGATACAATCTCCAACACTCTTCCAAAACCACATCACCTAGTTGGATCAATCATACCAATTGCTTGAATACAACTCTGTTCCTATTTATCGGTTGAAGTCCTATTTTTTGGTTCACTGATAAACTGTCTCCTCTGCTGGTTAAGCTTTATTGGTTGGCCTAAAAGACTTAGATGACTATCAAAACATAGTTGCCATCAATGATAACATAAAACAAGTCATCAATCAACCTATTACATCAAAAAATCATCATCAAGCCAACAGTCCCCCCCTTTGGCATTGACAACAACACTTAGGATTTTTCTTGTCTAAGTGTGCAATACAAAAATTGACTCAACTTATGACACATACTCCCCCTTAGAAATTGAAACATTTTACAAGACTTATCTACTACTCCCCATTACAATTCAAAATTTTGACTTCACGACTACTCCCCCTTTGACAACAATGGCAATGGTAAGCAAATACATGAAAGATAAATGCAATATACATCAAAATTTTCATTATCATATATAGATATAAAAGTTCAAAATTATTTGCAATACCATCTTAGAAAATGCATCTCCAAAATGAGACTGCAATTGCTTCAAATCATTGTGCCAAGTTTCCAAAAGACTGTCAGTTGTCTCAACATGTGTTCTTATCTGGCAAGCCATCCCCTCCATGGCATAAATTGTACTCATTTTAGGTGTAGCTATAATAGCTTCAACTTCCTTGTAACCTCTCTACAAAATTTCAACCTTAGGGATCAAAAGTGTCTGGAGTTCCTGTTGTTCAGTCATCTGAACACCTTCATCCTATATATCCTTAATACTGGTTGTATCAATTTATGTATCATCATCAAGAATTTCAACTGTCTGAATTTATACATTTACCAGTTCTAGCTTTCCTTCTTCATCTATCGGTTGGTTTCCCATAACAAACTCATCAAGTGTAAAACCAATGATATCAACATTGTCCAGAATATCTTCTACCTTAAACTTCTCTGGTTGCTATTCTTCCTCATTAGGTACCAAACCCAGTAACTTCTTCAATATCTGCTCAATTTCCATATGAACTAATCGGGTCCCACCAATTAACAGTCTTTTCAACTATTTTCTTAGATCTAAAAGATGATTTAGCCTTTGCAAGAATTTCATCTATCTCCTCCTTTGTGGCTTCAGGTTGCAAGTTTTTAAGAATAAATTCAATAAATTCTCTATCTTGTTTTATGGTTGCTTGCCATCTAGCATCAAGCTTATCATACAAAGAATTTGAAATCTACCCTTGAAATTCAATCAGGGCTTTACTATATTTATTCATCATAAAAACAACTGCATCCTCTATCTGCCTTTGTTCATCCTCACTGAACTTATCATACAATTTATCCAAACCCTTAAGAACACCATATTCTTTAATATGCATGAACATCTTTTCAAAAATTGTAAACTTAGTTACCAGTTTCTTAATAGATTTGATAGTAGATGCTCCTACAACCTTTGACTTTTTTCCCACTAGCTCTCAGAGCTTTCTTATCACCTTCGGATTCAGTTTCTTCTTCATCATCAACTGTCAGTTTCTTTGCTTACTCCTTTTTCCTCTTCCTATAAACTTCTTTCACCTTGGGTGATTTAGGTGCAGGGGGCTCAATTACTTTACCTTTTCTCGTGAATTATATCTTGGAAGGTTTATCCTTCTTTACCTCTACAAGTTTCTCCTTCACCACTATACTCCTTGTTTGTATATTGGTGTTGGTACCGGTTCGGGCACTAGATGCTCCTGCTTGTTTAGCTTCATATTTTTCTCTAGCTTCTGCTATTGCCTCCTTGGTAGAACCTTGTTGCTCAGCAAACTGCTCAACTTCCTTTCTCAATTTATTAGCAATTACCAGTCTAGCAAGCTCAGAATGCACCTGAATAGATTTCTCCTTATAGTTTCCAAATCTTTCTATAGTAGTATCTATCGATTATGCTAACAAATGTTCATCATAAGAAACCAAAATATCTTCTTCAGCCTCGTAGCCCATAGGCATCACCCAAGTTGTTATGGGATCAACTTCATCCATCTGACATGTATCTTCATCAACCAAAAAATAGATGGTATCCTCATATCTCTTAACAACCTATGTCGGTATCCTCTCTCTTGCATTCATATTTTTCTAAAAATATTTGAAATAACCCCAAGAAATCTTACCAAAATCATTACCCAACATCCTGATGATGTTCTTCATCTGTAACAATGTCGGTGTATCCTCAGACCATTGAACATCACCGATACCAGAAAATAAATTCTGAAAATAGAAGAACAATCCAACAATCAGTTGTCCAAATTTTAACTTCAGTCTTTTGTCTTTCTTGATTGATCAAGATTGAGCACCAACTGACTTCTCAATGCCTTAGACAAATCATAATCAACATTTTATTTGATCATCTGATAAGTAGTATGGATGGCTACAGTAGGGATGTTGTTCATCCTACTAGAATGATATACCCAATATCCTATGACCATTGAAGCAAATTTTACTATGGGATCATCAATCTCATTAATAGTCATAGCTCTTCCATCCCATCGTGACTTGGTCATGTCAGAAACATCATTCTTAGGAACTGATCTCAGTACTAGAACTTCATCATTGAAACAAAGTCCAATTACTGCATGAATCACTTCCTTAGTGATCTTATGTGGTCGATCAAGCCACATAAACTGGTCATGCACATGACTCAAAACATATCTCACAATATCATCATCAAAATCATCAATAGAATTCAGTGCATAGTGAAAACCTTTATCGGTAACCCTCCTATATTGTTCTTTCAATACTCCACTCTTATCACACATTACCTTATATTGATCAAATATAGCAAAAATTATAAGATCTTCCAACTTACAGTGAATATATGGGACTCTGGATAGGGCTCTAACAGGATTAGTTTCAATGGATTTAAAACTTAAAAGGGTGTCTCTTAAACTTTGGACACAACTTGACTGTAACATCTACTAGATGTGGTGCATCCATCTTCATAGATTCAGACTTAGAATCAAAAAAACAAGATTTATCTGACAAATACCTTGCAACACTTCCATAACTAAGGTTTCAACACTAAGAATGCACCTTCACCGATTACCGATCGTAGATCACTCCAAATCTTTTTTTAATCTAATCAAATGCTGCTCACACAAGCTCTTCTCTGCTCTTTTTTCTCTTCAGGTGCTCTCAAGAATGCAAAGTGACAAATGATATTCAAAAAGTCCTTTTATTTGCTCAATACCTATCGCATTAATTGCTATTCCAGGTTGTATAAGAAAACAAATGCTAAAACACCATTGAATATACTACCGGTTCTCATATCACATCAAACCTACTGGTTTGATCATAAAATCACTTAAAAATATCAAAATGCATCAAGATATGCAGATTTATCTTACCGTACACCATATACGGGGGGTCTGGAAATGGATCTGACATTAAGCTACCCCTAAGCCTTTTAACAACTTAGTTTGTCGGTGATGAGTTCTCCACACTAGGTGAAGAATTAGGATCTTCCAATTGTTTCTCTTCAGTTTTCTCATCACTCTTCTTTTTCCAGATCTTATTCATCTCTGCTCTAGTCTCTTCCACATCAACTTTGTTCTTCCCTTTCTGGTCAGCAGATTGATTCACCGACTATCTCATTTTAGCTCTGCAAAACTTTGCAAGGTGTCCCGGTTGGTGACAATGAAAACATGCCATACCAGATGCTCTCCAGGGTCCAGAATTACCTCTACTAGTCCTTCTACAATTCAAAGCTACATGACCATAGTTATGATAGATTTTGAAAATCACATTCATTCTCTTTTCCATCTCATAGGGACTAGACCAATTAGCACAGGGTCTCTGCCAATTTGTATTTCTCCGGTCATTAAAATTTCTTTGCCAATATCTACCAGATCTTTGATTCATGTGGGGTGTCAGATTATTTGCTCCATACTTGCATTCAAAAACTCTATGCCCATACATTTTGTAAGTGTAAAAATATCCATTAAAGGTTATAGGTTTGTATCCTTGATAGGCATTAGGTCTATAAACATCAAAAGAATTATATCTACAAACATTAGCAATATGTCTTGGCTTATGACAATTAACTCATACTGGTGGATTTCTAGATCTTAGGTGTAGATTTACCTTTGTACCGGAAGGCTCACCTTTCTCAAAATTAGTGTATCCCAAGCCATGTGTATCTCAATTTTGCCTTTGTGACTGGATTTTCTCATCAAGCATAGTAGAGCTCTTGTTAAACTTTTCAAGTGTTTCATTAGCACCAACAAGTTCCTTTGTAAGATCTTCATTCTTTTTCATCACACTTTCTCTTAGAGACATCTCCATGTCTAGATCAGCCTTTATTTGTTATTTTTCTTCTTGTTCCTCATGAATATGAGCATACAAGGTTCCAACCTCTTGGTTTAGCTTAAAGATCTCATGTTCTTTTTCTCTAATCTTGTCTTCAATTGTCCTCCTTTCTTCAAGCTCTTGACTCATCCTGATGGTTAGGGTTTCCAATTCTCTCCTTCAGTTTTCCTTCTCATAATTCAGTTTTTCAACTTCAATAACCAATGCATCCATGTTTGCTTCATCAGAAGAACTATTTTTAGTAAACTCCATCAATTATTCTGCAAGCTCTCTTCTCTTAGCAAGTGAGGCTTTATACTTGCCTTTCAATGTATCTAGGACCTCTTCAGATTTTGCAAGTCAGTTAGACAACTCTCTATAACTCATATCCCCCATGATAGCCTTAGGGATCTTTCCCAAGAGGTTAAGCCTTAAGGGAATTAGGCTTTGATACCAATAGATAAACTTATAAGGCACTAAGAGGGGGGGGGGGGGTTGAACTAGTGCAAGCAAAAATAATAACACAAATTTGATCACCACTTTAAATAACTTAAAGCTTAATAAACATAAGAGAAATATCACCACATAAGCTAACACCCAATATATCAAGCTCCACATAACACAAAGATTTATACTTGGAAACCCAAAAGGGAAAAACCACAGTGAGAGTTAATACCCTCAAGTTTCACTATCTGTAGAATAGAAATCTTTGATCCGTTAAGGTCTTAGAAATATGCCTAGCTAGGAGCAGACCCTGTTAGGAGTCACCTGGTTAAGGGATTTACCTCAGCCCTATTAAAAGATTTTCCCTATTAGGAGCAACCTTGCAAGAGGATTTAGACTCAAGTTAGTGAGCTACCCTATTAGGGGATTTAGAATTTTAGGCCTGTTAAGACCTACCCGGTTAGGGTATTTGACTACTGCAACTGTTAGGAAAACAACAGTAAAATGATATGCATGTAGCACCTATGTGCTTGATAAGATCCACTTCAGTTTTGCTCAATACACCAACAACACATCCATACATAGCTTCT
Source organism: Cryptomeria japonica (assembly GCF_030272615.1). Taxonomy (NCBI): domain Eukaryota; kingdom Viridiplantae; phylum Streptophyta; class Pinopsida; order Cupressales; family Cupressaceae; genus Cryptomeria; species Cryptomeria japonica. The sequence goes on along the minus strand of NC_081408.1, from coordinate 274,759,489 downwards.
TATATTACCACATAATCAAACTCTCAATATTATCTCACGATCTCATACTACATCTCATAACTCATCACACTTTTTATAAGCATAAAATTAGTCGACTAACAACCTTGGAACAATTTCCTAGGTTCAATGAATCTAGTTAATCTTGCACTAAATGTTTTACTTATGTCAGCCACCGACATAACAACTCAAAAATAAAACATTATGTGTATTGTTTTATCGATCTTAGTGACTTTGTTCTACAAGCTAGTTGTTCTTCATGATTGACTTCTCTGTACATCATAACTCTCTCATCTTGTTGAATATTTTATTGTGGTGTGACACATAGCTACCTGGTACAATCTCCAACACTCTTGCGAAACCACATCACCTAATTCTTCATTGATCACTCATACCAGTTGCTTGAATACAACTTTGTTCCTATTTACCAGTTGAAGTCCTATTTGTCAGTTCACTGATAAACTGTCTCCTCTACCAGTTAAGCTTTACCGGTTGGCCTAAAATACTTAGATGACTATCAAAACATAGTTTCCATCAATGACAACATAAAAAATTCATCAATCAACCTATTACATCAAAACATCATCATCAAGCCAACAGTTCTACATTATTTTCTACATGGTCCTAGTTTATCACTTTATTCTTAATTAGGCATGAACCTAGTTTAATTGTGGCATCATCATATTCACTAGACAAGGAAACACCTATGAATTGTTTAGAGACAATATCATACTTCCCCATGCTTCTTCATTTCAATTCCTATCCAAAATGGGAATCATTCATGTCATTTTACTTGGTATTGTTTCTTTTGAAAGGGATACAAGTTATTTGTACGCACTTGATCATGTTTTGTCTTCATGTGCTTACCTTTTTTGTAGGATATTATTCATTATGGGGGTTACATAGTCTCTCTCGCTTTTTCTCATATGGAGAGATATTTATTTTATATTCATGATGGATGTATTCCTTGGGGGTATTGATGAATCCTTCATTCATCACTCATTTCACCACTTGCACATGGTTTATTTATGTATTCTTTCTTTTGGAGAGGGGTTGTTTTCCAACTAGTTTTTCTCCTTTACTTTGTTTGTGAGAGACCTTATATACATGAATAATGGCCTCATATATTGGATCAATATTTCATCCTCCTTGCATCATTTTCTTTGGTGATTTCCTCTCTGATTTTCACTTAAGGGGGGCATTGGTGTGATTAAGGTTTTGTACATAACTAATTTATTAGTGGGTACTACTAATGTTTTAACTTAGGTCCTAGGAGTGTTTTTAGAAGTCTTAGTTGTCAATTAGATCATATATTATATTTTGGAATTTAATTCTTGTGACCTAGGTTGTTATGTTAAGTTGTCTCATGTTATACGATTAAGACACATGCCAACATATTGTTTAATCCTATCACTCACCTTGCCTATATAAGCAAGGTTATTGTACACTATTATATATCTCGTAGATATTTATATCAAGAAACCTAATTTCATATACTCTCTTTTGGAAGGCTGACTTTGTCTTTACAATTGATCCTAGGGTATTGAGCTAATATTCAACTGCTACAAATGTTGATGTGGAAATGGTAGTTGCAAATAAGTAGACTAGTACATTGGTTGTGGAAGATAGGATTTTATGGGTAGATAAGATATTGAGGGAGGTTGTGGTAGGGATGATGATGTGAGGTGTGAGATGAAAATATGGTGGGTTGAGAAAGTGTTTTTTTGGTATGGATATAGTAGGTAAATATTGAATTAAGTGTAACATAGATGGAAATGTCATTTGAGGTGGATTATTAAATGAAGAAGGACCATTTTGGCTGGTTAGAGTGATTAAATTTTAAGACATATGTTGTTTGAATATGATGTGAAATGTTGTGTTGTAAGGTAAATGGAATCATGATTGTATCTAAAGTGAAATAATTATATGTTGATGTATTAGGAGAGGTGGTAAAAACTTTATCTAGCATAGGATGATTATTGGAATGGTAAGTGTTTAATTGTTGTAATTGGCTATCCCACTGATTTTTGAAGGTGGGGATTATTAAGGGCTCTTGTTCAATGATGTTATTAATTTTGGATGGGTCAAAGTTAGAGGGGTGTGTGTATCTTGCCTCTATGAGTTATTATAGGAAATGGCTCTCATTTAAGTTCACAAGGTGATCCAAATAGACTTGTGTAATATTATCATTAATGAATTTTGTGAACCAAATAGAATATGCTAGTTGGTTTACCATATTCTCTTCATCTATCTCATGGTGGATTTCTTCTTGTGAATTTTTTCCTTAAAAAATAATTACTAGTGGTAGAAGCATTTTAGTAATTTTGTTCCATTCTTTTTCTTACAACCTCCTAAAGAGGCATGAACAAATAACTTTATTTTTTGGCTCTTTGATTTATTTGGTCTTTTGGAGCTTATGATTTTTTGGATCTACGATATTAAAAAAATTTAAATTGATTGCCGAGGATTTGGTTAAGGTTGATGGGTTCAATTCTTAGAAGAGGTCAAATTCAAATTAGGATGAAAATAGATGATGTGAAAGGTATGGGGATAACATTTTTGTAGCATCGTAAATTATACACCTTTATTAGTGTGTCTAATTTCACACTCTTCTAGCACCTATTTTAGTATTTCCCTTTTCTCTATGTATCATCACACCTTTATTGATTTAAATTAACATTATGGGTCTTATTCTACTTTATTACATTATCACACTCTTACTTGGGCTCTTGATTCTAGGTGTGCCCTTTATTTATTCAATATCCTGATTTATCCTTAATCCTACCTCAATTTCAACTTCCAAGGTACATTTCACATATCTATACTTTATGATTTGAGAAATTGTGCTATAATTAGCATTAGAACCCTATTATCTTGCATTCCTCAAAAGTCACAAAATATTGTCGAGACTAGGGTAACCTATCACCATGGTCCTGCACTTTTTTCCCCAAATTTTGAGAGCATGATTTGGCAATCCAAACTAATTCAAATTCTACTCCATGTGAATAAATAATAAATCTAAGTCATCCTAAAGGTGATTTCAATTGTGAAATTCCTATATAAGTCATCCCTCTCAATTAATTTTCATAATCAAGAAACATTACATCTTATGCTAACATTATCATCCAATTCAAGAGCAACTTTTCTTCCTCAAGAGTAGATATGATTCAAGGAGAAGCAAACTAAATCAAAGCATATTCCATTTATGTTTTATCTATGATTTTACAATGGATTTTATGTGATTTAATGTTATTGTATCAACACATGGAGGACTTATCTTAAGAACATTTTTTAAGGTATAATCATCTACATTCAAGCATTTTAATGCCTTTCCCTCAAAAAGAAAAAATTTCAACTCAATTCAAGTTCAATTTCTATTTCAATCAAGGTTAATTCCAAACCAAAGGTTTAACTTAAGGAAAACCCCTATCCATAACCCCTTTATTTCCTCTTGTGTGTAGCTAAAGGTACCCTACAGAGATGAAAGATCTCTGACAACATTAAGAGCTCGGTACATGCATGTTCCCTAAATTTGGACCTACTTTTCAAGGACTTGGGTGGTGGGGTACCCCTATCCCAGGACAAGGGAATTGAGGTGCCAAATTCCTCAAGATTATACACCAATTTTCAAGGGTGGATTCTAGATAGTCTTAGGTTCCATATTTTCTAACAACAGTTCATACTCAGAAGACCAAAATGTTCTAGCACCCTGGTCCTCCTAGATCAGCATTAGAATTTAGTAAAGGTTCACTGTTATATTTACTACTCATTTTTGTTTCTGTTACAACATTTTCTATTATCTGTCAGTCATTTATAGTAACTGAATGTTACAAGCTAGGGTTGTCATTGCACCAAAAGATCAACCTGTCAATGGCCAATACAACCACTAGACTTATAGAATCCATAGGAGGCTGTTAAACCATGTCACGAATCTCCATGAGGGACGCCGACCCATTGCCAACAATCCCCCTCTTAGCGTCACTTGTTGTGGCCTGCATGATTCAAACCTGTGACCAAGCTCTGATACCACTTGCTACAAGCTAGGGTTGTCATTGCACCAAAAGATCAACCTGTCAATGCCCGATACAACCACTAGACTTATAGAACCCATAGGAGGTTGTTAAACCATGTCGTGAATCTCCGCGAGGGATGCTGGCCCACTGCCAACACTTAAGTGTTTTCTTTCTTCATATTGTAGTCATATTTTTTCATTACTTCAACATATCTCCATAGTTCATTCACTTTCCATAGTAGTGAAGGAATAGAAACCTTAGAAGTGTCATTTTAATCTCTTTTACAAGAGTTAGTCAATTACAATCACTCCTCTAGGTGACTTCACATTCCAATGTTGGTATGAAAGTGGATCTTGGTCTTATGTCCTACCCATTTCCATTTTCATACTATACATTTAGGTAAACTCAACTCCTCTCACATTTGCATGACTTCTGATTTTGAGATTCTAAATCTGATTTTTACATGCCATTAGATGCATTCATTCACTACTTACACACTTTCATCAATTACAATTCCATCTCGTCGATTCTAGGATACAATGTTGGCCTTTGGCTGACTTGTCTTTGCATTATGATAGTTTCTTAGACCATCTTATGACTCTTCACCCCTCCCCTTAAGATCATACCAAGGACATTTTGAGGCAAGAGGATGATTTCAATAACACCTTTGTTAATGCTCTCTATTCTGAAGATGAAGTATTAATAAATAATGTTTGCTCCTCTCCCAAAATTGGCCCTACTCATGAGGACATCCTAGTTCAAGAAGAGACTATTGACATTTCTTTCAAATATCTCTCTCTCAAGGATGAATCTTAAAGAGTGATATTTATCCTTCTCCTATAGTGTACCTCCCCCATATGGATCATTTGGTGCTCGAGGTGTTACTAATTATTAAGTTGTCATTAGTTTTATGTCCAAAGTCATTCTATATACTCTAGTCGGTTACTACTACTGAAATATTTAGTCGGTATGCACAAAGCAGTTGGTTATAGAAGAAAGTAGTCACAGAGCCCAGTATACACCGAGTTGTCTATCGAGTAACACTGTATGTCTACTGAGCAGCAATTATGATACACCGAGTGAAACGTGCTATCAGATTCATTGAACCTAGACACAAATGTGGAAACGTGTTACAAGATCGAGGAACAAAGAACCGTTATCACATTGGAAATTGCACTTAAACATTGTGTATGATTTTGAGGTCATCTCTCCAATGAAATATTTTGTATGGTTATTTATTTGTTAAATCATTTTTGTAAGATTGAAGCAATGAACTAGATCACTGACATAAGAGATCTATTTATACAACATGGATTGAGATCAGAAAAAGATATAGAGGTGTATGAAGCAAGACATGTGTGATACATAAGAAATCACTGAGTGTTATGACTGTTACAGAGACACAGAGGTCACCGAGAAGGATTTCAGAGAACAGTCAAGGAACAAAGTAAACAGAAGGGTTTACCAAGTTATTCTATGGGTTACCGAGGTATGCTATAAGCAAGGTAATCTTACTTTGAGCACATAGAATCTCTATAACATTCCAGATGTAAAGTTGCAGATATTGGTAAAGATTTTATTGTAATATTTTGAAGTTGTAAGTGAAACCTTTAATAGGGTAAAAGACTCTAACAAAGTCTATAAATTGTAAAGCCTTTAACCAGGTGCAACATTTAGTTTAAGTGTTGTAAAATCCTTTAGCAAGGTAGATCTAATGATCTTGATACTCCTAACAAGGTAAGCTATCAGAAATAGCTAAACATGTAGCTCTAACCAAGCAATCTTTATTATTGCAGTAGTAAAGTTGTGGGTGCCATCCCCACCGTAGTTTTTCTCTCTAACCAAGAGTTTCTGTGTAACCAAAATATATGTGTTATGGAGTGAATCATGTATGATTGTTATCTATTTGTTTTAGCTTTATGTTATGTTACAGCAGTTTGTGGTTTATGCATAACTGTAAAGATATTGTTAAAGAAAAGTTTTGAAGTATCGATTCACCCCTCCCCTCTCAGTACATTAGCTTTCCATATTGGGCCTAACAATCGGTATCAGAGCTTCAATCTTGGAAAAGGGTTTAACAGACTAAAGAAAAAGATCTTATCAATGGAAGGCTATAAACAATCTCAAAGAATTGTGTATTTGCAAGAAGAGATGGACCATGCTAATCAAGTGATTGCAGACGTGCAAAGACAAATGCAAAAATCATTGAAAGTTGGAAGAAGATTGTTTGATGATTTGTAGGACTCTCAAGAGCTGGTGGAACAAATTGAGACATCATCTGAGAATAGTATATTTCAAGAGACTGAAGAGATGATTGGAGAACTGAAAGAAAAGAACAAAGCACTGACTGATCAACTAAAAGCAATGAAAAGAGGACATGAACATTTCAGCACATAGATGACTGAAAATCTTGATGCATTGAGGACAGCTGAGGAGAAAGTAAGAAATCTAGAAAGAGAGAAACAATAGCTTGAAGCATTAGTATCTAAAAAGAATGATGAAATCGCTAGGATGACTGTAATACAAAGTAATCTGTCAGATCAATTAGGTTATCCACATCATGAAGCAAATCTGAAGGATAATGAGAATCAAGCATTAAAACTTGAAGTGTCAAGATTGATCGATGAACTTGAAACAGAGAAAAAATCCAAAGAAACACTAAAGAAGAGTTATGAAGCATCAAAGATGTTGGATGAGCAATTGAATACAAGAAGACCCAACAAAGATGCAGGACTCGATTACAAAGGAAAAGACACTACCAAGAAAGGAGAATCATCAAAGCAAGCTGGAAACAAGAAGAACATCAAAGGAAAGAAACCTATTTGCAACTACTGTGGAAATCAAGGTCATACTGACAACATGTGCCAAATCAGAAAAGGTAAGCAACCGAATGTCACTAAGTCTAATGGTTATTGTTACAATTGCTATAAATATGGTCACACATCTAATCAATGTAGGACAAAGTCTATTAACAATTATCAAAAGGCAAAATTCAAAGGGTTCTGTAAAAACTGCAATAGATATGGACATAGCACCAAGAAGTGTTGGTTTAAGAAAAAGAACTATATGTGGTCTGCACACTGAGCAAATGCTAGAGGTTACCGAACTCACACAGATCCTTACCGATAGTATTCTGCAGTACCATGGGATTATAATACAAGGATATAGTGTGAATTTTGTGGAAGATATGGACATATAAGTGCCAACTGCTTTATAAGGTTTGGAATGAACAACTGAAGATCATGGAGAAATCCTGGTATGGCATGTTTTCATTGTCACAAAGTTGGACACTTGGCTAGAGATTGCAGAGATCAACCTAGAGGAGACTCTGAAGAAATAAAAGGCAAATTATAGATGATTTGGAAAAAGAAGGAAATTGTGTCAAATGAAGGAAGCACCTTACCTACCGAGTTAGGTGCACCTATTCCAAATTAATCGGTAAAGGTATGAAGGGACTGTATTCTCTCAAAGGTTAAATCTTAACAGTTCCTATTTTATCATGCATTTAATTCAAAATATGCATAGCTAAAGATGCATTAGGAAATTTGAAATTTTATCAAGTCTTTTGGAAGCCTGTCTAGTCGGTAAATATAGGAAGTCTGGCTACTCGGTAAAAGCATAAAGAGGAAGTGGTACTGAGTGCATTTAATGTCTTTTGACCTAACTATACGAAGCCCGATAAGGTATATTGTGTACTTAAAGCTTTTACGCTGTCATTTCACACTTACCAAGTTTTCAAGAAAGCAGAGCAAAGCGATTCAAGGTGATCAAACCACCTCTCGAGTGAATTTCAAGGTATTTACACATCAATCTTAAGCATTTCTAAGAGCTAGTTTATCGATCATATCAGTTGTGATTATCTATTTTACATTTGCTAAGTGGGAAGCGTCTGTTGTTTGAAAGTTCTCAAACCCTAGGAATCTTTTGTTAAGTATTTATCCGAAATATGCAATGGCACCTAAGATCCAGAAGCCCGTTGTTGTTGAGAACATTGAAAAGCCATCACTGAAATATTCTTTAACTCCCAAAGTAGCTTCTGAACCGGATGATAAAACTACATTTTCACTCATTCTAGATAAGGTTTTACTAGTTGAGGATGTTAGATTCTTCACTAAGTGTCATGTTGAGGAACTAGGTCATGTTGAGGTCAAGGACACATATGATGAATTGTGTACCGATGGGAAATTGGATATCAAGTATGAACACATCAAAATCAAGGGATTGACCGAAGCCCTAACCTATCCCCGTGTATTCAAACCCTAGTGGGTCAAGTTTATTCTGAGCAGAGTCAATGATGATTTCATGTGGTTAGAAGAGCAACCATTTAAAATCACCAAGGAAATCATTCATTTGATCACTGGTTACCCTATCTTTGATCATGCTCGAGCTCAGAAAATGATATCACAAAAAGAATTGAACACTTTAACCGAAGTGGAATCAGATTGTAGAGGATTGAAACTGAACAATGTGATAGATGCAGAGCTGAAGTTTGCCATTAGAGTCATAGGTTATTGTTTCTTCCTATCGGCAAGGGAAAACAGTGTACCCTATGCAACAATCGACTTAGCATATAAAATTGTGAAGTATTGTTGAAAAACCTGTTTGAGAATCTAAACATCATAAGAAAGCCAAAGAAGAACAACTCGGCTAACACATTGAAGTTTGGATCACTATTCGTATGAATGTTTTTCTATTTTGAGAAATTCTTTCCATCAGTCGGTAATGTAGTTTGGGAGCTACACCGACCAATCACCCGTCAAATCAATGACTTCATCAAATGACTAGGTGATAATTTTAATGATAATATGGATGATTACTTTAGCAACTTTCAGGAAAGGATGCATAACAGGTATCGGATCCCACCCCAATTAGTAGAGAAATACAAGGATGACATATGTTTTGAAGTATATGATGAATACTAAGGGGGGGGGGGGGGGTGAATTAGTATGCAAAAAATCTTCGCAATAAAACACTTTACAAGACTAGTAGTAAACCGGTAAAACAGTTTAACAGACAAACTAGTTAACAAACATGCAAACCAAATAGCTAATAATGCATTTACCCATAGAAGCACAAACACCATAACACAAGATATTTGACGTGGAAACCCAAATGGGAAAAACCACGGTGAGATGGAACTCACAAGTCACTATCTGCAGAATAGGAACCAGACCAGTTAAGGGCTTACAATGTTCTTTACCACAACAGATCCTATTAGGAATCTCAATCTCTGTTAGGAGATAAGTTCGATTAAAGACTACCTTTCTAGAGGATTTTAGATCCATAGATGTGAACCACCTTGTTGGAGAATTTACAAAAAGGATTTTGGGCCTACCCAATTAAGGGCTACAAACTTGTCAAAGATGTGAGTAATCAACAAGTGTTTGATCTATCTAATAGCACAAACTGCTCAGTTAGATCCTTGATAGCTAGTTCTTAATGCACTCCTGCATTACTTTAGTCTTCTACACATTCATATTCTTTCAACCTCCTCAACCACCTTAAACCCTAGCAACAACATAAACTCTTTGTTGCGACCTCATCAACAACCTAAAACCCTAGACATGATGTCCTTATAAAGGAATTTGATTTCATGTCGGTCCAAGAGGATTACATTACAATTTCCTAGGTTCAATGAACCTAGACATACTTGGTACCATGACACAAAAAGCACCGTTATAGTGTCGGCACCATCAAACAATCGGTGGATGGTAACTCATCACAAAATGCCAGTTGGTAACTCATCACAGAGTATTACCAGTTCATACAAAATACCAGTTGTCGGTTTGTCAAAATGAAGACTAGTAAAAATGTGTTATGCCGCTTTAATCCCTCATATTGCTTGGGGTCAACATGCCACTTCAGACCGGTAAACACATTCTGCAAAACATCAATAGTCTAAAGACTATAATACAACATACCTACAACATACCGGTTGGAACAAATACCGGTTGTGCTCTAACTCATACATATTAAGAGGATCTTAATGCAAGTGTGTGTCCATCAATGACAATCACAACATGAACATAAAAAATGCCAACAATCTCCCCCTTTGGCATTGATGGCAACACTTAGGAAATTAAAATTTTGACATCTAAGTGTTTTACAACAAAAACATGCCATTAGCAAAATTGCTCCCCCTAAGCATATACACTATCCCTTTAAGAATACAATGTATAGCACTTTTGCATATAGAGCATAAACATTGAGACATCAGAGCATATATCAAAGCATATAGCAAAATTTTAAATCCAGATACTTCTCCCCTATACTTCTCCAAAATAGATAGAGTACTTCTCCCCCTTTGCCAACAATGAAAAAGTATCGTTGAACAACCCTGTTTCCATTTGATATTAAAATAATAAAAGTTTATGACAACAAGGAATAATACTTGTCAAAAATAGATTTATAGTCCTGGAAGAATTGTTTCATCGATAGAGACCAAGATTCAAGTAGGGAGGTGGCTACTTCTTTCTCTATTTGCATCTGGGAGACCTGTTCTTCCATGGCATCAACTATGCTCATCTCCTATGTAACTGTCAAAGCATCCAGGTTTAGATAACACTTCTAAGGAATTTGCAGACGTGGGAGTAGAACTAGTTGTAGCTCCTGCAAATCTCTAGACCGTGTGCTGATTTCTTGCTCCATTTTGGCTGACTGGATATGAAACCGGTGAACAGTTTGCCATAAGTTGTGAAGGAATCATAAGGTGGCTTGAATGTGCTCAAGTAAGACTACAAGTCCTGTTCAAGTTTTTGCTTCTGAGCTAGCACATCATCATAGAATAGATGGGTTTGACAGATTTTGCTGAGTAGCATATTCCCCTCATCTAGAGCGTCCCTTATATCCTCTTGTTCTTTCTTCAGTTCAATCTGGAGCTCATTAAACTTTTTCACCAAAGCTATATTAAGAGCCTTTTGATGCTCCTTCTTGACATTAGCCTCTACTACCTCTTCAAGGCTCTACACCTGATCATCTACTACTATGCATAGGAGCCTTAGTCTAGCTAATGATGAATCAGAGTTTGGAAGATTTCTACCAGGTATCAAACCGGTAAGCGCATCCACAGCTGCTTGGATTACATCCTGCTCCTTCTCCCGTCGAATGATTTCAGGGCACTCTTGAGCTACCTTCATACTCTGCATTAGCTCTGTTTCACTTGCAAACTGGAGATCTATAGGATTGGAGAGGTCAGCTAGTTTGGCTTGACTCCCGGTTGCCCTCAGAATCTCCATCTGGGTGCTCTTCGCCGCTTCTCCTGGCTTGTCCTCTTCCACTTTCTTCTTCTCCGCTTCTCTCCTCTTCTTTGCTTCCTTGTCCTCCTCAACCTTTTTCTTTTCTTCTTCCTTCTTCTTCTCCTATTCCTTATCTTCTTTTTCCTTCTTCTTCCTCTCTGATTCCTTCTTTTTCTCCTATTCCTTATCCTCCTCTTCTTTCTTTTTCTTTTCATGTTCTTGCTTCTTTTTCTCCTCTTCATCCTTCTTCTACTTCTCCTCTTCATTTTTCTTCTTCTTCTCCTCTTCCTTCTTCTTTTTCTCCTCTTCATATTTTTTCTTTTTCTCCTCTTCATCTTTCTTCTTCTTCTCTTCTTCATCTTTCTTCTTCTTTTCCTCTTCATCTTTCTTCTTTTTCTCTTCTTCATCTTTCTTCTTCTTTTCCTCTTCATCTTTCTTCTTTTTCTCTTCTTCCTTCTTCTTCTGCTTCTCTTCTTCATCCTTTTTCCTCTACTCTACCTCTTCCTTTGCTGCTTCCTATCTGTCCTCAACTTTCTTCTCCTATTCAGCCTGTTCCGCTTGTCCTGTTGCCTCAGATGGTATTTCCTGATGTAAAGCGGAAAATCGAACCCTAGGTGTTCTCCCCCACTCCAAGGAGAAAGGGGGTCACTAGGGTTGACAGTTTTCACTTAGGGGGGACTTTACATTCAAAAGAGGGGTTGAAACCCACAAGATCCAATCCCACACAATGCAAGATTGGATTCTAAATGAGTTTCAAGGGTTATGACAGCAAGGCTACCCTCTTTTGTAAAGAATGTAGATAAAAGGATTAAGCTAGGAATGCATAAAAAGTGAGAAAGATTCACTTATAAATAGAGATAGGGATACGGGATGAAGCTGCGGACCTGGAATTAGTAGTACAATGTTGAGATGATGCTGTTCTGCAAATTTGAGTGAAAGTTGATGGGACGATGGCGCCCGGCGTGCACACGGTCCTCTGAAAAATCCGCGAAACGAAGGGGGATCTGTTCATCTCTACACAAGGATTCCAGATCTTCAATTACAGCCGCGTACCTGCAACCTACACATAGAAAAGAGACGACGATTGGGGGGTTAGGGATTAGGGGTTTGCCTTTAGGTCAAACTCCGATTTTGGAATTAACCAAGAAATGAAAATGCTATAAATGTAAATGTTTGTAATGTAAACAAGTACTGATACCTTGTTGTAAGAATGTTTGTATTCTTAAATGCAAAGGTGTAATGTATGTTGTATGTTGTGTGTTGTAAGTGATCTCCTCTTCAATGGTTGAATCCTTGTCTTGAATGCAACACTTAGCCTTGAATGGAGACTTAGAATGATCAATTGCTTGAAGGAATGCTTGAATGCTTGAATGCTTGAATGCTTGAATATCGTTTCCGCCTTTTTTCCATCTTACCAAAATGGGAGAGGAAATGTAGTTTATATACTTGCCAATTAGGGTTGATAGACTGATTTTTCCGACCTTAGGCTGACCTAGGAAGATTATTTTCCAATTTGCAAACATAAAGACCCGAGACACAAAAGAGACCGGGCCCAAAAATAGGGCCAGGGACCAGGGCGCTGGGCACCATGGTCCTGGGGGACCAGGGCGCTGGGTGCCCTAGTCCTGAAGGACCAGGGCGCTGGGCGCCATGGTCCCACCTCCAGGGACAGTAGGGTGCAAGGAGGATTAGGCTAGGGTGCTGAAAAATGCAGTTTTTGATGTCATGAACAAGTTTCAGGGTCTCCATTCAGGTTCAGTGTTGCGTCACCATCGTGAAGACCCAAATGCAGTCGAAATTGCAGGTGTCACAATTTTAGGATGCTACATTTAGCCCCCACTTTAGTGGGAGTATAAGCGTACGCCCATACTTCCGATAAAGTACAAGGAAACAACATTGAAAGACTTTCACCATGTCAAGAAGGCAAGATATACTAAGCCCCCAGTGGACTAAGAATCTTACGGCTTCGATTGACAAAGTAAAAGGGAAGATCACGAGGGAAAACCATGACTATCAGTAGTAAGGTTCCCTCACTATGAGTCATGCAAGAAAGATATAAAAACTTTTCAAGCCAAAGCTAAATTTGTCAAGAAATTTTCAAGTATCTTGAAGAGATATGAACAGGGTGTATGCCCCCCTATGTTAAAGCGATCGCACACGCCTCATCGGGGGTGATTGCTTTAAGGTAGTGATACATATAGGAAATGAGAAGGAAAGGAGCACGTTATCACAAGGATTTAGCCCCCAAGTGTGAGATAAACCCAAGGATAATAGACACAAAACACAAAGCACAAGGTGACTTCGCTTTCCTCGGGGTCAGTATGCTGTATGATAATTCATGTAAATCATATGTATGTATGCATAATTGTTCTTCATTCCCCAATCAAGGAAGGTCACCTAGAGGAAGGGAACACGTGTCTTTTGAGTCAACATGAGAGAGACCAAAAGAGATCGCAATGCTTTGCATCGTCCTCAAGTAGACAACACTAAGGACAACAAATAGAAGAATGAGAATAACACATAGAAGAAGTAACAAAAGAGAGGAGGAAAGAGTCTGCTATGCTAATGAAACTAGTCTAGCACGTCATCTACCCCCTGATCTTGTTGATCAATGTTTCGGGAAGGTAGGGAACACGCTAGAGGAGGAACATCCAACACAGCAGATGGAGCTATCACAAGATCCAAACAAGGGCTATGTTCATGTTCCAAGCCACGTTGTTCTTGTCTAGGAGCTAGGATAAGTGCTTTAGAAAATTCGTTAGATAAATGATTATCAACATCAACATATTCATGTTCACTATCAGAATCAAGAGAAGTAACATTTTCATCATGAATAACATTTTCATCTATATCATCATCAAGATTTATAAAAATAGGATCTTTAACTTGCACAGGATCAAGACCATCATGCATCTTATGTTTAGGAGATTTTGGAGAAAATGGAATAATGCTTGTTGAAGGTGTTTTTGGGGATTGCAAAGTTTGAGAAGCAGCTGCCTGAGCTCTAAGACGACGCTTTCATCGGCGTTCACGTGCAGAACGATTTTGTCTAGTCTTAGTAGGAAGTTGAGAAGATTGAGGAGGAGGAATGTTCTCATCCTTATCACTTGGGTGTTTAGGTTGTGGTCTCTTAGGTTGGATAATAGGAGAAGAAGAAGGTCTCTTCTCTCTATAAAAAGGAGGAGGAACTGCTCCATATAAAGGAAGAATATTTGGTTTAGGAAGGAGACCAGGTCCATCGTGACAAGGAGGTATAGGTCTACTTTTAGAAGGTTTATTAGGCATAGACATAGTCACATCCATAGGGATGGGTTGGGAATCTTCTTGAGGAAAGACATTAGTTTTATCTTTCAAAGGAAGAACTTCCTTCTCAAGAATGATAGGAATATCAAGTTTGGGTGTTCTAGGTTCACTTAGAGATAGGATCATATCTTTTTTCCACTTTTGATAAGATTTGAAAAGATGATCACTTCGCGGTGGAAGAGATTGGAATTGTTTAGGCCAGAAATAATCAATAGGAACGCTAGAAGTTCTTTCAGCTGGTTTAAAGAGACTATGATTGACAGTAACAACTTCACCATTATGGGGAAATTTCAAACACTTGTGAATAGGAGAAGCAATAGCTTTCATGGAAGACAGCCAAGGATAGCCTAGCTTCACACGAAATTGTTCGGACAATGGAATAATAGCAAAGTTCACATCAAGGGATTTATTATGGGCCTCAATAGGTAATGTAATAGAACCAATTGCAGGAGAAGAAAATGCATCAAATAGTTTCACAACCACATTTATTTCATCATAGATCACTTGATTCAATTGCAAAGTAAAAATAAATTCTTCAGTAATGACATCAACCATGCAAGAAGGATGAATAAGCACTCCACGACAAGGTGTATTCTTGACTTTTGCAACTATATATAAAGGACCATCAGGTGCCCTGATAGTTTCACTGGAATCAAAGGTGATGGAAGGTTCTTTAGGGATTTTCTGTTGCTCTACAAAGTTAATCACATTCGGAGTCATAGACACAAGATCATCAGGTGAGACAGAGGAATCATTAGTATCAATCGCATTAGAGGTATGAGAAGGTAACAGATTAGTAGAAATCTGAAGATTTTGGTTAGGAGGAGCTACAGATGTATTGGCTTTATCATTCACACCAGAAACAGAGATAGTATTATTATCAATCAAATCTTGAATTTTACACTTTAAAGCAAAACATTTTTCAGTATCATGCCCAGGCTGACGATGAAATTGACAAAAGGATTTGTTATCAAAATAGGGTGAATTAATCTTTGTAGGATCTATTTGCCTTATAGGAGGGAGAGTAAGCACATTTTGTTCCAATAACTTATTCATAATACTATGCAATGATTCATTCAAAGGAGTAAACTTTCTTTCTTTCTTGAAAAACTTAGAAATAGGAGGCACACCTGATGCTGCATTCACATTGTTGTTGATGATGTTTTCATTGAATTTAATGGACTCTCTGTTCGGTTTAAACTTCCCAAATGGTTGTTGACTACTATCACCCTTATCACTCGGAGCCATAGGATTTGCTTGTTCCATTTGACTCACAGTCAGTTGATAATTGTGAAGAGTTACACACAACTGTTGGAAAGAAGTAAACTCAGAAAACATAAGTTTTTCTCTAATATCTTTTTGTAAATTAGAAATAAAGATTCTTTGAATATCATTGTCAGGCACTGGAAAATAAATTTGGGCATACAAATGCTTATATCTACCAATGAAATCAGTCACTTTTTCTTTAACACCTTGTTTACAATGCATTAAATCAATCAAAGTAACTTTAGGACTTATATTGTTTTGAAATTGTTGAATGAAAACATTTGCAAGTTGTTGGAAAGAAGTATTAGAATAGGAAGGCAATGAGCAATACCATTGTAGAGCCTTGTCTCTTAATGTTCTAGTAAATAGTTTTGCAAGCAACCTTTGGTCATGAGCAAAATCAATACATATTGTTTGAAAGGTCTTAACATGTGTTAGAGGATCACCTTTACCATTATAAAGCTCCAATTGTGGGAGTTCAACATGCTTAGGGGGAATAGCTCGAACAATGTCAAGAGAAAGTGGGCTCGCCACATCAAATGTGGGCACACTAAACTTAGATTGATTCATAGAGGCAATTTGTTGTTGTAAAGAAGAGACAGTTTGTGCAAGATTGTTAATGGTCGCTTCAGTCAAAGAATTCATATTAGATGTGTTAGATTGAGATGGAGGTATTATGTTATTGAAAGAAGGTATTGATTGAGAGTAAGGTGGCGGGACACTATGATAGTTAGTCATAGGAGATGATTGGAAAGGAAGAGCACCACAAGGAGGAATGGAATGGTTAAATGAATTGCCCCCTTGCACCAGGTTCATTTGTGGAGATGTAATAGGAACACTTAGTGAAGGAATGAATGAAGAAGTCGGATTAAATGAAGGAAGAGGGTCAATTGAAGAAGAAGGATTGCCCCCATGACTGGTGATCATAGGCGGAATGTCTTGTATTGAATTAGTCATTATGTTTGATGTGAAAGTAGGTATACTAGTAATAGAAGTTGTCAAAGGGATAGAATGATTGACTTGAGTAGGAGGTTGTGTATAACCCAAAGTTTCGGCACAACTCCTCATAGGCATCACATTTGAATACACAATGTGTGCAATACCACGCAAAATATCAATTCCATTCTTATCACTTTGAACCATATGTTTTAGACCCTCAATTAAGGGAAGAGCTTGACTATCGGGGTATTCTTGAGACATCCATTGTCGAAAATCGTCAAATTGGTTATCCAATTTTGAAAGTTGTTCTTCAGAAACCTCATGGAGAGCTTCTTCATCATTAAGAGGATTAGAGGAATTACCCATGTCCTTGTTAAAAAGGCCATTCAAATTAGGTTCCATCTCCTCAGTAATTAAACCTTGGAAAGACTTAATTCTAAGGCTTCGCCTAACAGGAATAGTGTAAGTAGGGCTTATTGTTGTAAAACTCATGCACTAGGGAGAGAGAAGATTTTGAATTTTAGAGGTAGCAAATTTCAGTAAAATCAGCCAATCTCCTAGATTTAAGCTATTAAATGCAATCAGGACAATCTCCCAAAATTTTAGAAAAAATGTCCGGGACCGTGGCGAACGGAGTGCACACGGTCCTCGCAACTTTTTTCGAAATTTTCAGGGATGAAAGTTATGATGATTTTAAAGATAATCTAAAAAAATTGAGTGATTTTACAATCTCTAGATAGGCCAAATTAAAGTTGCAATCTCAAAATTGAACCCTACCAAGATTGTTGAAAAATTCAAAATTTGAATTTTGAAAAAGAGAGGGAAACTGAAATTTTGAATTTTATGATTTTAGAGGGAATACTAAAAGCAATGCAGGTTTTGAAATTTAAAAATTGACTCAATTTCACACAAAATTCAATTTTGAAAGTGGAAATCAAGGTTGTTGTAATTAAACATTTAATTTCAAAAGTCACAAATTGCAAAAATTTGAATAAAGCACTGAAATTTCGAATGAATGCCAACACACTTTTTAGATTTAGGACAGTAAGAAACACAATTTTGACATGAATTTCAGTTTCAACAATTTTTGAATGATTAGGAGCCTTAATCCAAGCAATCACTAGACCAACTTTGACTTTAATTTTGAAAGTGTTAGAATTGATAAAATCAGCCAAAATTCTGGATTTTAGTAGAAAAATACAGTAAGATCTAACTCCCGAAATTTCAGAAAAAAATGTCAGGGACAATGGTGCTCGGGGTGCACATGGTCCTCACAACTTTTTTCCAAATTTTCAGAGATGAGAGATATTATGATTTTTGTTGCGGAATCCAAAGTTACAGCCGATTTGGAGGTGTTTTGATCAGTGAAATCATCGGTCAAAGGTTGAATCAAGAGGGTTTTAAAAATTAGGGTTTTGACACTTAACCACTTAATTTTCAAAATTAAAGCACAGATATGATTTGACAATTTGCAATAGAAGGGTAAATCTGAAACAAGCATTAACAATTAAACATTTCACAAGCTCAATTACTAAATAGAAAATTTTAGGGTTTTTATGCAATTAACCTCTAAAATTTGCCAAAGATCAAACATGGAAATGTAATTAAAGGAGCAAATTTTTCAGATATAACCATGAATAATTAGAATTAGAATGTTCACGTCGGTTTCACCAAAATGTAAAGCGGAAAATTGAACCCTAGGTGTTCTCCCCCACTCCAAGGAGAAAGGGGGTCACTAGGGTTGACGGTTTTCACTTAGGGGGGACATTACATTCAAAAGAGGGGTTGAAACCCACAAGATCCAATCCCACACAATGCAAGATTGGATTCTAAATGAGTTTCAAGGGTTATGACAGCAAGGCTACCCTCTTTTGTAAAGAATGTAGATAGAAGGATTAAGATAGGAATGCATAAAAAGTGAGAAAGATTCACTTATAAACAGAGATAGGGATACGGGATGAAGCTGCGGACCTGGAATTAGCAGTAAAATGTCGAGATGATGTTGTTCTGCAAATTCGAGCGAAAGTTGACAGGAGGATGGCGCTCGGCGTGCACACGGTCCTCCGAAAAATCCGCGAAACGAAGGGGGATCTGTTCGTCTCTGCACAAGGATTCCAGATCTTCAATTATAGCCATGTACCTGCAATCTACACATAGAAAAGAGAGGACGATTGGGGGGTTAGGGATTAGGGGTTTTCCTTTAGGTCAAACCCCGGTTTTGGAATTAACCAAGAAATGAAAATGCTATAAATGTAAATGTTTGTAATGTAAACAAGTACTGATACCTTGTTGTAAGAATGTTTGAATTCTTACATGCGACGGTGTAATGTATGTTGTATGTTGTGTGTTGTAAGTGATCTCCTCTTCAATGGTTGAATCCTTGTCTTGAATGCAACACTTAGCCTTGAATGGAGACTTAGAATGATCAATTGCTTGAAGGAATGCTTGAATGCTTGAATGCTTGAATGCTTGAATATCGTTTCTGCCTTTCTTCCATCTTACCAAAATGGGAGAGGAAATGTAGTTTATATACTTGCCAATTAGGGTTGATAGACTGATTTTTCTGACCTTAGGCCGACCTAGGAAGATTATTTTCCAATTTGCAAACATAAAGACCCGAGACCCAAAAGAGACCGGGCCCAAAAATAGGGCCAGGGACTAGGGCGCTGGGCGCCATGGTCCTGGGGGACCAGGGCGCTGGGTGCCCTAGTCCTAAAGGACCAAGGCGCTGGGCGCCATGGTCCCACCTCCAGGGACAACAGGGTTCAAGGAGGATCAGGCCAGGGTGCTGAAAAATGCAGTTTTTGATGTCATGAACAAGTTTCGGGGTCTCCATTTAGGTTTAGTGTTGCGTCGCCATCGTGAAGACCCAAATGCAGTCGAAATTGCAGGTGTCACAATTTTAGGATGCTACACCTGAGTAACATCTTCTTCATCCAAGGCATCGACATCAATAGTGTCGACTGGTTCATCAACCGGATTTCCTTCATCATCAAGTACTTCCCCTGGTTTGGATATAACTAGTTCTTTCTCAGCTTGCCGGTTGGCTTCAGCCGATTGATGCATCTTCAGAGCATCTAGAGCATGAGTGTGTGTATCCTTGAGCACTTCCTTACCTTTTCCTTCCAGTAATAGGAGTCTTCTTCTTCTCATGAAGAAAAGACCTTTGTATTTGTTCATTATATTGAACAGTTTTGAATTTGATACATTAGGAAAATGTTCAGCAAAATCTTTTTCTCTCATTTCCTGTTCCTACTCTATGGCAATGTGCCATTTATTGTCTAAGGACTTATACAAAGAATCTAGTGTTTCAGATCTAATTTGTGAAGGGGGCCAGTGATTAACACATAAATATTGAATTATTTCTTTTTCCACCGCCTCCTTTTCATCATCATTAAAGTCATCAAAATAATCAATTAAATCATTCAATACTTTTCTCCTAATGTTTTTGATAGTTCTTTGACAATGTGTCAAAGGTTTGTAGGAGGAGATATCAATATTTACCAGTGCAGATGATGCCAGTTCATTCTTTGTCTTCTTGCTTGTTTGTCTTTCCTTCTTGGGCTGCTCCTCAGACACAGTTTCTTCTGAGTCCAAAGAGTTTCTTTTTGTCTTCCTTTTCCTCTCGAAGACTTTAGCTGGTGCTACTTCTGATTTCTTTTTAGCTGGTGACCACTTGGTCACTTTTGGAGTTGCAGTAGTAACCGGTGCTGATGCTGCAGGCACTGCCTTTGCCTTCTTTACTGCAGGTTCTTTTCCTTTCTTCACAGAGGGTTCCTCGACCAGTCTAACCCTTTCTAGATAGGTTCCGGTCCTCTTTTCCTTAAGATCAAGAGGTGAGGCAATAAGGGTAGAGGCATACCCTTCCAGCATGTCATACATCACCTCATAGCCCATTGGCTCAACTTCTTCCTGTCTAGGCTCAACAACCTCCATTATGCATTGATCCACCTTGATGGTGAAACAAATGTCATCTTCATATTTCTTGATGATATCACTTGAGATCCTCATCCTTTGGCTCATTTTTCGTCTGAACTTATCAAAATACTTGTTCAGAACTTTAGGATAACCGGTTCACACTGCTTGCAAACTTTCCTTTATCTGTTCGGTAACCGGTTGGTCCGCAGACCACTGAATCTCTCCCACTCCTAGAAAGTATCCTTGAAAGTAAAAGAACAACCCAACCAATAGTTGTCCAAACTTGAACCTCAGTGCATTATCTTGTTTGATTGATTTCAGGTTCAATAGGAGTTGCCTCTGCATATCGGTGCATAGGTCAAATGATGCATCCTCCTTTATCATCCGGTAAGTGACATTTACCATTGCAGCAGATATAGAGTTAATTTTGCTAGCTGATAATGTCTGGTAACCAATCACCATACATGCATACTTCACCAGATCATTCTTGATTGAATTGACTATCATGCTAGTGAGCTTGGACATTTCAATTTTGCTAACCATCCTTAGGGCTGGCACATCCCCTATATTGCAGAAACCGGTGACTACATGAATTGCCTGCAGCGTGATATCATGTGTCCTCTCTAGGTACATCTTGTCACCATGGACTCTGCTCAAAATGATCCTTATGTGATCTTCTATAAAATCTTCCAGGAAGTAGACAACATTGTAGAGTTTCTTCTTCTCCAAGATATTATACTCCGGTCTGATTTTCTTATCCTTGTCACAAAACAAATCTAACTGGGAGTGGATAGCTAGAGACCCTAGGTCTTCTATTTTGTAGTCTATGTAGTCAAAGATTCCCTCTTCTACTATCACACCAGCCAGAACTTGTGATAGGGCATTATACTTGGACTTTCGTTGAATAAAATTTGCAGACTCAACAGAAGCACTACAACTGGTATTCAATGCAGAAGCCATGATAGAAACCTTAAGAACTCGAGAAATACCTTTTGAAACATGTGAAATTAGGGCTTGCAGATTCTCCTTTACTTCACACTTCGTCGGTTGTTGAATCACTGCTTTGTGTTCTCCACTTGACTATTTCCAGTTTGAATTTGAATCTCCTTCGCGGTTTCTCAATTTCTCGAAATCTCTTCTCAAATCGCCTTTTCGTTGCTTTGCTCTTTGAAAAACTTTTCTTCGCTCAAAAACTGATAGTGAGAAATGATTTTAAAAATTCTTTTAAACATAGTCCTCACCTACCATAATTAATGTGCCTCCATTAGGGCATAAACCCTAATTTTGCCTTTTTATCATTTCTGGTCTTCTGTCAAACGACAAGTATAACATACCAGTTAAGGTCTTTTACCGGTGAAAACTGGGGGTTCGAAACATTTTTCCGTTTTCTCCCCCTAAGCTTTCCTGAAGCTTAGTTTGTCGATTCCGTGATTTCCACAGTAGGTGCAGAAACTGGTTCCTCTTGTAACACTATTGAATTTTCCTTCCAGATTTTGTTCATGTCTACTTGAATAGTGTCAACATCAATGTTTCCTTTCGAAGTGACCGGTATATCATCAGATATGCTCTTTCTTGATCTACAGAATCTAGCAATGTGACCTGGTTTATTGCAGTGATAGCAGACCAATCCAGGTGCTCTCCAAGGTCCATTGTTCATGTTTCCATTCTTCCTTTTGCATGTTGTAGCAGTATGACCATGACCATGACAGATCATACAATTTTCTCTCTATCCGGTTGCCACTTGATAACCACTGCTTCTTGGCTGATGATTGAAGGTATTAAACCAATTGTGATTCCAGTTCACAAAAGCTTTAGGACCAACTTTTTGGGTCCTTTGAGGATATCTTCCAGTGTTATTCATAACAGACCTGCACTCAGATGCTCTATGCCCATACTTGTTGCATGCATAACAGTTACCATCAAATCTATAGGGTCTAGGCTTATCATTTAGGAAATAAGGAAAATTGTTGTAAGCCTTACTCCTACACATATTAGCAGTATGTCCTTCTTTAAGTCAATTGAAACAAATAGGTTTAAACTTTTGCTTACCTTTATCCTTTGATACCGATTTCTTCTTTGATGTTCCAGCATTTTTACCAGAGGTCTCTCCTTCCTCATGACCAGAATAACCAAGTCCATTGGTATTCTTGACCGATTTGGCAGATTCAAGCTTTTGCTCTAGCTTGACAGTACTCTTGCTGAACTTAGCAAGTATTTCCTTTGACTAAGAGAGCTCTTTGGAAATAGTAGCATTTGTTTCCAATAGGTTTTCATTCTCAGAGATGCTAGTGTTCAGTTCTCCTTGCATGTCTTCCTTTTCCACCTTGCTTGCATGGAGTTGAGCATTTAGGCACTCATCTCTTGTTTCAACTTGGAGATCTCAAAATCTCTTTCTTTCACTAGGTCTTCAGCTTTTCTCCAGTTCTCAAGCTCTTGACACATCCGGATAGTTATTCCTTCCAACTCCTTTCTTAGGTTAGAGTTTGATTCATTCAGCTTATTTACTTTTGCAATTAGGGCTTCCATATCTGCTTCATCTGCAAAACTATTTTTAGATAGCTCCATCAGCTTTTCTGCATGTTTTCTCCTTTTTGCTTGAGATGCCTTGTATTTGACCATAAGATCATCATAGGCTTGCTCAGATTGAGTGAATTGTTGAGTAAGTTCCCTCAAGGTGTATTCCCCCATATCTCTTTCCAAGTGGTTAAACCTATAGAAAGGTAGGCTTTGATACCAATTGATGAATACTAAGAGGGGGGGGTGAATTAGTATGCAAAAAATCTTCGCACTAAAACACTTTACAAGACTAGTAGTAAACCGATAAAATAGTTTAACAGACAAACCAGTTAACAAACATGCAAACCAAATAGCTAATAATGCATTTACCCACAGAAGCACAAACACCATAACACAAGATATTTGACATGGAAACCCAAATGGGAAAAACCACAGTGAGATGGAACTCACAAGTCACTATCTGCAGAATAGGAACCAAACCAGTTAAGGTCTTAGAATGTTCTTTACCACAACAAATCCTATTAGGAATCTCAATCTCTGTTAGGAGATAAGTCCGATTAAAGACTACCTTGCTAGAGAATTTTAGATTCACAGATGTGAACCACCTTGTTAGAGGATTTACAAAAAGGCTTTTGGGCCTACCCAGTTAAGGGCTATAGAGTTGTCAAAGATGTGAGTAATCAACAAGTGTTTGATCTATCTAATAGCACAGACTGCTCGGTTAGATCCTTGATAGCTAGTTCTTAATGCACTCCTACATTACTTTAGTCTTCTACACATTCATATTCTTTCCAACTCCTCAACCACCTTAAACCCTAGCAACAACATAAACTCTTTGCTGCGACCTCATCAACAACCTAGAACCCTAGACATGATGTCCTTATAAAGGAATCTGACTTCATGTTGGTCCAATAGGATTACATTACAATTTCCTAGGTTCAATGAACCTGGACATACTTGGTACCACGACACAAAAAGCACCATTATAGTGTCGGCACCGTCAAACAATCGGTGGATGGTAACTCATCACAAAATGCCGGTTGGTAACTCACTATAGAGTATTACCAGTTCATACAAAATACCAGTTGCCAGTTTGTCAAAATGAAGACTGGTAAAAATGTGTTATGTCACTTTAATCCCTCATACCACTTGGGGTCAACATGCCGCTTCAGACCGGTAAACACATTCTGCAAAACATCAATAGTCTAAAGACTATAATACAACATACCTACAACATACTAGTTGGAACAAATACTGGTTGTGCTCTAACTCATACATATAAGGAGGATCTTAATGCAAGTGTGTATCCATCAATGACAATCACAACATGAACATAGAAAATGCCAACAGTAGACACCGATTACTGCTATGTTAATGTTGTGGAACCAAGAACACAATCTTTGCCACCTATGGGTTATGAGATTGATTTTGACATCACACAACAACAAATAGATTCTTTTCTTACATTACCAAGGCATCCTACCGAGCTGAGGCATGGAACCT
The DNA here is from genome assembly GCF_030272615.1 of Cryptomeria japonica. NCBI lineage: Eukaryota > Viridiplantae > Streptophyta > Pinopsida > Cupressales > Cupressaceae > Cryptomeria > Cryptomeria japonica. Next base: position 274,734,798 of record NC_081408.1, on the reverse strand, counting down.
ATGAAGAAGTTAAAGAGAAAGTGAAGATGACTATTGTAGTACCCAAGGCTACAAGGAATGCAACAAAAATGATCAAGGCATTAATGAAGTAATTTGGAGAAGGTTCTTCCTCCACACCTATCAAGAGCACTATAGTCATCACCGAGGAGGAATCTAAAGCTCAATAGGAAGCTGTTACAGTGAGCACCAAGTTGCCTAAAGGAAAAGTTTTGAAAAGAAAGAAACAAGATACATCAAAGGTATCACCGACTCCTTTAGTCAAGCACCCAAACACAAATCATCTGTAGCATCACTGAGTAAGAAACCAAAGAATGTTGTCGCACCAAAGGTAAGAAAAACTTACAAGAAATCTACTCAAAGATTCATTTTGACTAAAGAGTCTAGTGACATCGAATCTGAAGATGCAAGCAAATTTCAGATTGTCAAGAGCAAAAAGGAAGAAGTACATAGTGTTGATAACTTTTGTGCTAATCTAAAGCAATATGGTAGATTTGGATCATTTAGATATGTTAAGTATGAATCCAGATCTGATGATGAAAAGAGACAAATAGAAGAAGCTGTCATCTGCACACTTCTGAAATTCTGATTGGTCCCATTGGAAGTAACTAATTCTCTTCCAAAAGAATTGTATTTGCATATTGATAATAGGTGGAAATATGCCATGGAATCGGAAAAGAAGATGAGAGAAAGAAGTTTGGTACATATCTTTCCAGACATGTCGATAGATGAGATCAGTGAACATCTGACAAACTACCACTCAAACTTCCTAGTCAAGCAAAGAGCCTTTAAATTGATGAATGGATTTTATATGTATGTAGAGAATGAGACCAAGGAAAAATGGCAGGAAATATTTCAAATCAAGAATGATGGTGAGCAAGTTGAATTTGAAACTGTTGATGTTACTGAGGAAGATCCTGATATCACCAAGAAAGACCTTGCTGACACTATACAAATTGATGAGGATATCATGGACACCAAGGCACCTGAATAGGAAATGATAGAAAGGAATGCATATGCCAAACTAGTATCTAGTGAGTCAGTTTTGGAGCAAGTTCAACCCTATCCTCCGGTCACTCAGCCTATTTCAATCGAGACCCCTTAGGATATTGAACAAGGAATAGAAGGTCACAAGCCTATAGAAGGAGAAACTACTTCTCAGGCCACCAAAGGATAGACTTCTCAAGCTCCTTCTAGCACTGAAAATGTTACAACTGAGACCACAAGCACAAAAGCACTGAAGGAGAAAACAAAGGCTACAGGAACCGACAAAAGTGTTGCCTCTACCGAGCAACCTACCGAGGGTCAACAAGCCTCACAAGCTATTGTGTTGGTTCAACCAGTGAAAGGTAAAGAAAAGAAGATGAAAAAGCATAGTTCCAAATTAGATTTGTCAAAATCAATAGTGTTGCCGAATGTAGACATATCCAAATTAAAAGGGCAAGCACTCATTGAATTTGGTGAACTATGCAAATCCAAAGCTGAACAGGAAAAACAAATGGCTATTCAAAATAAAAATAAAGTACTTTAGAAGGTGAAAGCACTATTAACAAATACGCTACCTGAAGCTACAGTGACAATAGATGTAGCCATCTATGTTCAACTAGATGAACTTCTAACTAAAATAGAGACATCTAGAGTACACGCATCCAAATATTTGAGCAAGTTAAAGGACAAAGAGCTCACTGCTAAAATGATTGAAGAGGTACAACAGGCTATTGCTATTGGCAAAGTAAAACTTGTCAAATTTATTGCTGAGTTGTCCCCTCAACTCAAGCATATTCTTTATTTATTTCAGAAACTCTATACATTTTCTTTATTCATTAAAGATATCCAAAAAAAAATAGAAGTGATTGAGAAAGAGATCACCGATCTCTCAAATAAGTTGACCACTGAGCCAAATTCCATTCAGAATTTTTATACCAAGCTACAAAAGCTCATGGCTCAACAACTAGAACTCAGGAATGAAGAGCACAAGATAAGGATGGATATAATGACTCTTCAGACATTATTCATTCCTCATCTTTCATCTGTCCAAGAACAGATCAACAAGGCTACCTCCCTATCCACTCAACAAAAGGGAAGCATCTTAGATGGACTAATTTCACTGTTAGCTGACATTACAGCTCAGAATTCACTCATGGACAGTGTCAAGGATGCACACTCTGCCACTCTCACCAATGAAAGGACAAAGTACAAATCCATTTTTGACCAGTTGCCTCCATCGAATGGTAACTAAATTTTGATGTTTGTCAATGTAGATGTCTAAAAATGGTCAACGCTTGCGGAGTCATACTTTAACATTGGCGCATTGCCTTATTTTAGGTTTTTGCGTCGCATTAACATTTCTTCTATGTTGCGTACTTGGTCTTTATCATTTGCGAGCATCAAGTCCTTCTTCTGCATTCCTCATTTTTATCGCTTTTGAATTAGGGTTTTGTCCTCTTATCAATCTTGTCATTTTGCGATCGATTTGTCATTGATCGTTGTCCTCTTATCAATCTTGTCATTTTGCGATCGATTTGTCATCAATTGTTATCCTCTTATCAATCTTGTCATTTTGCGATCAATTTGTCATCGATCATTGTCCTCTTATAAATCTTGTCATTTTGTGATCGATTTGTCATCGATCGTTGTCCTCTTATCAATCTTGTCATTTTGTGATCGATTTGTCATCGATCATTGTCCTCTTATCAATCTTGTCATTTTGCGATCGATTTGTCATTGATCATTGTCATTTTCAATCTTGTCAACTTGCGATCGATTTGTCATTGATCAATGTTATTTTCAACCTTGTCGTCTTGCGATCAATTTGTCATTGTTCCTCGATGCATTTATCAATAAAATCATTTATCAATTCAAAATCATGATCAAATCGACATCAAATCAATCTTACATCAAGACCTAATTGTCATCCTTGCATTTCCAATTTATCTTCTAAGGTTTCATGATTTATTCATTTAACCTTGTTTGTCATTTTCTCTCCATTTTCTCTTTAGGATAAATGATTTATTTATTTATCCTAAGTCTTCTTGTCACAATTAAATGTTTATTTAATTGGCTAATTAATTCCTCCTATTTTTGTAAATTAATTAATGAATGAAAAATTATTAATTAATTTACCTAATTTGCATCAATTTCCTAATTTCCAAGTCATCATTTCTAACCTAATTTTCTAATTTCTCCTAAATTCCTAAATGTCTATGTCTATTTCAAATTCTTCTCATAATCCTTGCATAGCAATTTGTCATAAATTGTCATAAATCCTTGCATAGCAATTTGTCAGACACTTGTCATAATTTTGTTATTCCTGATTTGAATTTCCATTCGAATCACTTTCATTCTAATCTGATCTTTTCTCCAATTTGTCTATAAATTGGATGAATTTCTTCAATCAAAGTCACTGGTCAAATCAATCACGCTTCTAGTACCCTTATGCTATCATGCTATCTTGTCAATCTTTCTTTCATCTCTTAACATTGAAATTAATCTTGATGTCAATCGTTTGGGATTGGATGGACTGGGATATCTTTATCTTGCTCGGGGAATGGAGTGTCAATAGGACTTTGGATAGGATGGACAAGAATAGGGGAATCATCGCGATTGTCTGGGAACATGGGGTCCTGGTCAACAATTGGATGGGCTGATAAGGTTTGATCTTGATCTGCATCTATTTCAAGACACGTTTCTTCATGCTCTAAATTATCCTCTTGACATGGGGTTGGAATTTGGATATGCATGGGGGATTCTGACAAGGGATCAATGTTTTGGCATGAAGGAAATACACTTTGAACATTTGTGATGGATTCTGGCAAGGAATCAATGCTTGAACATGAGGAAGAGGGACTTCGAGTGGGGTCCTCTAAAATAGGTAATGGCAATAAAGTGCATGGTGGCATTGGGTCTTGTATTTCTGAAACATGACAAGGATGTGCATCATGAATAGGATTATCATGGCAATCAATTATGGATAGCCCTTGGCTAATTTCATCATTGGGTGTATTGTTTGATGAGGACAATATGGAAGGTTCTTGTGAAACTTCTAGAGGTGTAGGGATAGATGCCACTGGAGAGTCAATTTGCTTGCGAGGGGATGAGGCATTGCTAGACATAAGTGTATTATTTTGATCTTCCTCAAAGAACTCACTTGGTAATTTCCTTACGATCATTGCAATAAAGCCACCTTTCTTTTGAGGTTTTGACATAGTTGTATCTAGAATTTGAACTTGTTTGGCAAGGAGTTGCTTATGATCTGATGTCATGTTTTGATATTGGACTTGGTTCAATTGTTTTGACATGTTTGAAACTTGGGTTGGTGTGTGCTGCAATGTTTGTTTTTGAATGTTTGGTTGTGGTTGTTGACATTGATATGCCGCCATTGGTTGAACCATTTGTGGACATTGTATAGTTGGTTGGATATATTGTTGAAATTGGACCATTGGTTGTATTGGTTGTGTCTGTTGGACAATTGGTTGTGTCTGTTGGAAATGTTGGAGCTATTGAACAATTGGCTGTGATGGTTGAAAATATGATTGATAGTAAACACCTTGTTCTTGTTGTGGAGGCACATAATGTTGAAATTGATGTTGTCTCTTTTCTTGAAATTGTTTCATCATCTCTATTTGGGAGAGGAGAGCTGGTATGTCTGATCGTTCAAGAAGAGATCTTACATCAATTGGCTCAATCTTTGGATTTTGACCAAGAAATTTTTGAAACATTTTGGACATTTGTGATCTATTCTTCTCAATGTTTTTCACTCTTTGGTCCAATATCTCATTTTCTTGAGCTAATTTCTCCTCTAGTTTTTGTATTTGGATATTTACATCATCATGATAAGTTTGATCCAAGTTTTGAGACATGTAGAGATTGGATTGACATGATTGATTGCTCAATTGTGATGACATGGCTTTGTAAGAAGGTTGAGATCTCATTTCAACAAACATGTCACTATGCAATGCAACTAATGGGATTGACAAATGCAACTTAAAAGGATGACAATGCAACTTAATGTTTTTGTTGTTTTTCAAGATTTTGACAAACTCATGAATGCAATTCTAAAAATCAGACCCTTAGGAAATTGAAATGATGTCTAGACCTCAAAGGACAAAATGACCAAGTGACAATAGGGCAAATTGACAATGTCTCACCTATATGCTTGGATACTAAGCTTGGTTTGACCAAATGACATTGATGACAAAAAGACAAAAGTTTGATAAGGTCTAGACTTCCTAACAATGACTTAGGGTTTATCAAAGATTTGGATTACTCAAGTATGGAAAAACCTAGTTTTGAGACTATATGCAAAGGGACAATTACTATGCAAGTGACCCTAATATGATATGATAATGACCTAATCTTAATAAAGAGACCTAGGGTATGCAAATGTGACCTAATGTTATGAGGACAAAGATGAAAATGCAAATGTCAACCTAAGGCAAAACCTAAGGTTGAATTATGAAATGGTATTAATCTAATGCAAGCGGACACATGCAAATGGATAACCTTTATTGATATGCAAAGGAGTATGACCTAGGTGAAACTTAACATTGGTAGTTGACAATGAACTTGCAAAATGCAAACCTAGGATGAACCTAAATCTAAGTGACATGAATGTTGAGACAAGATTTTGAAAAATGTTTGACAACCATGTTTGAAGGTGTTTTGAACTTTGTTGAATGAAATACTCTTGTATTTAACCTTGTTTTGAATCAATTTGTCTTGTTTTTGAAATGAGACACAACTAAACTTTTGACAAGAAAAGAAGACAAGATATTTTAACTTAGACTCAAAACAATCATGCTCATTCACACATTTCTTATGGATGGCAAGGGCAGTAGGTACTTGAGAGGTAGACTCGTTATGAGATTCAAGGAGAATACATAGATGCTTGACCCCACAGGCTCCCCTCCACAACACTCACTTCTCAGGGCACCCAAGCATCAGTCCCCATGGCAAACTTAGTATTTCTTCCAAGTATCCGAACTCCTCCTTCTCAAGAAACTAGAAGGATTTTTGGCCTCTAAATACAAGGTGTTTAATAAGGATTTCTATTAAGCGCTACTCCTTGGTGTCATGCAAGCATGATTGAGACATAGGCCCACCAAGATACCAAACAAATGTAGTCACGCAAGCATGATTTAGACCTTGAGGCCCTACTTAGATGTTGATATGAGAAAGAGTTCAAGGGTCATCACTTCCCAAGTAACTACAATTCCCACGTAACCCTTCCTTCAAAGCTTTCGTCCATCAGGTATTTATTTATAGTGAGTTAGAATGCCAAGGTACTCTGGCTGTGCTCACTTTGGGTCATTCCCTTCTCATGATTGTCACTTGCTTGCAAAAAAAAGCAAATGGTCGGGAAGGCAGGCCCTCTAAAGGTAACAAACAATTCAAGCCATGAGAATGGTATCGAAGATCTGGATTTCTAATCACCCTAGGAAGGATGAGAGCATACTCTCTTACTCCAATGTCAAACTCGACAGTGAAAGCAAACACACATTCATTCCATCCTACTTAGCAATAATACTAGGTGCCTAATTATGAACCACAAACACAAAAGTTCGGTTGAAATACAAGGCAACCTACAAAATCATCAAGTTAAAAGTTTGATTTGTTTGGTCTTTGACTAGCGAACCTGCATAAACTTTGTTAGTAGTTTCATTTTTGTCTTTGCCATGCATAATGCCAAGGTGCTGCACAAAGAATCAGTAGCAAAGAAAAACCAAAATGCAGAAATAGAATGCAAAACAAAGCAATTTGCAAGTAAAAACACTGCTTTTTACCTCTATTTCTGTCCTTACACAGGCACAGAATGTCTCACACAGGTGCATAATGCAGTAACACAGGTGTAGAATGTAGTAACACAAGTGCAGATCCCTTTGACATAGGTGCAAAAGTCCTTGACATAAGCGTAGATTGCTTGACACAGGCGCAAAACTCTCCTACATAGGCACAGAAGTGCCCAGAAAGCCCTGAATTACCCTGTTTCTTGGGTTTTTTACCTGCAAATCAACTCAAAAGCACTCAAAAGCATGGTTAGGGGGTTAGTTCATGTCGGGTTCACCAATTAATGTAGATCAAAAATGTGGAAATCATCAGAGCAATGTTAACATTAGCCTAGTTCAATCATGAAAACTCAATTGCAGTGATAACAATCCTAAAAACATTCAATGAAAACATGAAAACAAGACATTCAAAATGAGATTTAAGCAAACCAAATGCAGATGTCTCCTTCATGTGGCTCCATTGTCCTTGTTTCTCCTTCAAATTGCTTTGTTTTGTGGATCTCACCTACAAGTGCATACGCATGAGATGAAAGCAAGATTGACAAGATAGCATGACAACATAAGGGTACTAGAAGCGTGATTGATTAGACTAGGGACTTTGATTGAAGAAATTCATCCAATTTATAGACAAATTGGAGAAGAGATCAGATTAGCATGAAAGTGATTCGAATGGAAATTCAAATTAGGAATAGCAAAATTATGACAAGTGTATGACAAATTGCTATGCAAGGATTTATGACAATTTATGACAATTTATGACAAATTGCTATGCAAGGATTATGCCAAAAGGCTAATATTGATTTGCTTTGATGATTTCCACATTTCCTATCTACATTAGTTTATTTATTTATCCTAAGTCTTCTTGTCACAATTAAATGTTTATTTAATTGGCTAATTAATTCTCAATTCCTGATCTACATTTCTTGGTGAACCCGACATGAACTAACCCCCTAACCATGCTTTTGAGTTGATTTGCAGGTAAAAAACCCAAGAAACAGGGTAATTCAGGGCTTTCTGGGCACTTCTGCGCTTGTGTAGGAGAGTTCTACGCCTGTGTCAAGCAATCTGCACCTATGTCAAGGACTTTTGTGCCTGTGTCAAAGGGATCTACACCTATGTTACTACATTCTGCACCTGTGTTACTGCATTTTGTGCCTATGTAAGGACAGAAACAGAGGTAAAAAGCAGTGTTTTTACTTGCAAATTGCTTTGTTTTGCATTCTGTTTCTGCATTTTGGTTTTTCTTTGCTACTGATTCTTTGTGCAGCACCTTGGCATTATGCATGGCAAAGACAAAAATGAAACTAATAACAAATTTTATGCAGGCTCGCTAGTCAAAGACCAAACAAATCAAACTTTTAACTTGATGATTTTGGAGGTTGCCTTGTATTTCAACCAAACTTTTGTGTTTGTGGTTCATAATTAGGCACCTAGTATTATTGCTAAGTAGGATGGAATGAACGTGTGTTTGCTTTGATTGTCGAGTTTGACATTGGAGTAGGAGAGTATGCTCTCATCCTTCCTAGGGTGATTAGAAATCCAGATCTTCGATACCATTCTCATGGCTCGAATTGTTTGTTACCTTTAGAGGGCCTGCCTTCTCGACCATTTGCTTTCTTTTGCAAGCAAGTGACAATTGTGAGAAGGGAACGACCCAAAGTGAGCACAGCTAGAGTACATTGGCATTCTAACTCACTATAAATAAATACCTGATGGGCGAAAGCTTTGAAGGAAGGGTTACGTGGGAATTGTAGTTACATGGGAAGTGATGACTCTTGAACTCTTTCTCATATCAACATCTAAGTAGGGCCTCAAGGTCTAAATCATGCTTGTGTGACTACATTTGTTTGGTATCTTGGTGGGCCTATGTCTCAATCATGCTTGCGTGACACTAAGGAGTAGCGCTTAACAGAAATCCTTATTAAACACCTTGTATTTAGAGGCCAAAAATCCTTCTAGTTGCTTGAGAAGGAGGAGTTCGGATACTTGGAAGAAATACTAAGTTCACCATGGGGACTGATGCTTGGCTTCCCTGAGAAGTGAGTGCCATGGAGGGGAGCCCATGGGGTCAAGCATCTATGTATTCTCCTTGAATCTCATAACGAGTCTACCTCTCAAGTACCTACTGCCCTTACCATCCATAAGAAATGTGTGAATGAGCATGATTGTTTTGAGTCTAAGTTAAAATATCTTGTCTTCTTTGCTTGTCAAAAGTTGAGCTGTGTCTCATTTCAAAAACAAGACAAATTGATTCAAAACAAGGTTAAACATAAGATTATTTCATTCAACAAAGTTCAAAACACCTTCAAACATGGTTGTCAAACATTTTTCAAAATCTTGTCTCAACATTCATGTCACTTAGATTTAGGTTCATCCTAGGTTTGCATTTTGCAAGTTCATTGTCAACTACCAATGTTAAGTTTCACCTAGGTCATACTCCTTTGCATATCAATAAAGGTTATCCATTTGCATGTGTCCGCTTGCATTAGAGTAATACCATTTCATAATTCAACCTTAGGTTTTGCCTTAGGTTGACATTTGCATTTGCATATTTGTCCTCATAACATTAGGTCACATTTGCCTACCCTAGGTCTCTTTATTAAGATTAGGTCATTATCATATCATATTAGGGTCACTTGCATAGTAATTGTCCCTTTGCATATAGTCTCAAAACTAGGTTTTTCCATACTTGAGTAATCCAAATCTTTGATAAACCCTAAGTCATTGTTAGGAAGTCTAGACCTTATCAAACTTTTGTCTTTTTGTCATCAATGTCATTTGGTAAAACCAAGCTTAGTATCCAAGCATATAGGTGAGACATTGTCAATTTGTCCTGAGACATTGTCAATTTGTCCTATTGTCACTTGGTCCTTTTGTCCTTTGAGGTCTAGACATCATTTCAATTTCCTAAGGGTCTCATTTTTAGAATTGCATTCATGAGTTTGTCAAAATCTTGAAAAACAACAAAAACATTAAGTTGCATTGTCATCCTTTTAAGTTGCATTTGTCAATCCCGTTAGTTGCATTGCATAGTGACATGTTTGTTGAAATGAGATCTCAACCTTCTTACGAAGCCATGTCATCACAATTGAGCAATCAATCATGTCAATCCAATCTCTACATATCTCAAAACTTGGATCAAATTTATCATGATGATGTAAATATCCAAATACAAAAACTAGAGGAGAAATTAGCTCAAGAAAATGAGATATTGGAACAAAGAGTGAAAAACATTGAGAAGAATAGATCACAAATGTCCAAAATGTTTCAAAAAATTCTAGGTCAAAATCCAAAGATTGAGCCAATTGATGTAAGATCTCTTCTTGAACGATCAGACATACCAGCTCTTCTCTCCCAAATAGAGATGATGAAACAATTTCAAGAAAAGAGACAACATCAATTTCAACATTATGTGCCTCCACAACAAGAACAAGGTGTTTACTATCAATCATATTTTCAACCATCATAGCCAATTGTTCAACAGCTCCAACATTTCCAACAGACACAACCAATTGTCCAACATATACAACCAACACAATCAATGGTCCAATTTTAACAATATGTCCAACCAACTATACAATGTCCACAAATGGTTCAACCAATGGTGGAATATCAATGTCAACAACCACAACCAAACATTCAAAAACAAAGGTTGCAGCACACACCAACCGAAGTTTCAAACATGTCAAAACAATTGAACCAAGTCCAATATCAAAAGATGACATCAGATCAGAACCAACTCCTTGCCAAACAATTTCAAATTCCAGATACAACTATGTCAAAACCTCGAAAGAAAGGTGGCTTTATTGCAATGATCGTAAGGAAATTACCAAGTGAGTTCTTTGAGGAAGATCAAAATAATACACTTATGTCTAGCAATGCCTCATCCCCTCGCAAGCAAATTGACTCTCCAGTGGCATCTATCCCTACACCTCTAGAAGTTTTACAAGAACCTTCCATATTGTCCTCATCAAACAATACACCCAATGATGAAATTACCCAAGGGCTATCCATAATTGATTGCCATGATAATCCAATTCATGATCCACATCCTTGTCATGTTTTAGAAATACAAGACCCAATGCCACCATGCACTTTATTGGCATTACCTGTTTTAGAGGACCCCATTCAAAGTCCCTCTTCCTCATGTTCAAGCATTGATTCCTTGCCAGAATCCATCACAAATGTTTAAAGTGCATTTCCTTCATGCCAAACCATTGATCCCTTGTCAGAATCCCCCATGCATATCCAAAGTCTAACCCCATGTCAAGAGGATAATTTAGAGCATAAAGAAATGCGCGTTAAAACAGATCAAGATCAAGATCCCGAAACCTTATCATCCCATCCAATTGTTGACCAGGATCTCATCTTCCCAGAAACTCATGATGATTCCCCTATTCTTGTCCATCCTATCCAAAGTCCTATTGACACTCCATTCCCCGGGCAAGATCAAGATATCCCAGTTCATCCAATCCCAAACGATCCCCTTCCATTTCATGAACACAATGTCCTTTCAAATCCCATTGACATTCCACTTCCTAAGAAAGATCAAGATATCCCTTCCATCCTTTCCAATGATCCCATTAAAAGTCAAGAGAAAAGCACCTTTAAAGAGGATTCCAATGATCTTCCTCCTTGTCAAGATCAAATTATTCCTTTAAATCCTCCACAAGATCTTTTTGTTCCCCCATCTCCTTGTCTTAATGCTCCATATACACTCGAAGATCACATTTCTTGTGATGATCCCATTATTCCTCCCATTCCATCTCTTGAAGAGCCTGTCATTGAACCATGTCTACAACACAATCCTAGTCCCCCTCATGATCCTAATCCCTCTCATGATTCTAACATGTCAGTGCAAGATGTTCATGAACCCTCGACATGCATAATGGGTTCTTCCACTTTGGTGCAATCCAATCCACTTCAAGATCTCATTATTTCTCTCATATCATATCCACCTAATAATGGACTTGCATCTTCCTCTAAAAGCACAAAGTATCCTACATGTTGAAATATTCATAAAGGAAAAGGGGCAGACCTTCATGAGAAAGAAACCCTCCATATCAAAGACGATCTTAAGGGTCATGTCTACAGAACTCACTCTCAAGACGTTGGTATCCCTCCATCAAAATCCAAACAAACACCTTCCCCATCATACCTTCCATGCATCTTAGGTCCGTATATCCCTTCATCCTCTATGCAAGGTCAACAAAGGCACACATCCTTGAGTAAATTTGATCAATCCAAAAGAACCCCATTTCATTCATATCCATCCATCCATTCCTTTCCTCCTCCAAGCAATTTGGATGCCGAGTATAAAAGTCATAAGTCTAGAAATCCACATGTATTCAAGGATCAACATGTCCAATATAATCGACATGTCAAAACAAAGAACAATATGATCTATAAAGAAACAAAAATATCCAAAAGGCCACAAAGGTGCATTGCTCAAAAACAAAATTCAAAATCTATATGGGTTCCTAAATCCCTTGTGCAAGCAATGCACTCCAAGGAACCACAAAACCATGAAAAATAAAAAACCATGTGGACCCCTAAGCAGCTTCTTGAAGCACAAAAGCCTAAAGAAACATCCAACTTGGCATCCAAAGTTTCTATTACTCCATCCAACCCTCTCAAATTTGTTCCTCCATCACCTTCTTCATCCATTTTGGGCCCTTATGTCCCAAAATCCCAAGCTATTCCTTCATCAAAATCTCCATATCCAAAACCCACTCTTCCTCCATCAGTCCATCACCCGTTAAGGTGTGTGCCAATGTTGATCTTGCCTTCATTTCCACCCATTGAAGCCCAATTCTTCCAATACCCTATCCATTATCCAATGCATATTTTCCATCCTTTGATCCCTTTGATCCCATCCTTTGCATAAATCCTTGCCTTAATTTCATCTCATTTTCCATGTCCTTATCCTACCAACGTCTTTGAGCATACTTTTAAAGGTCATGGTCCATTTTTTTCAAGGCTACTATCCAAACAAAAAGATGCTTGAGTCCTTCTTCCATCCCCTATCATGTGTCCATCTTCTATTGAAATGTCAAAATACAAAAAAAAAACTGAGAAAAAAAAAAAGACAAAAGAAAAAAGTAAAGCAAAAATAATTCGTCCACTGGTGAAAACTTGGCAAACAGGCACCTTGGGCAAGTACTATGATGAAAACCTGGCAAACAAGCATCATGCATAATCTATGAACTTCTTGCACACTACACTTGGGGGCAGGTTTCCTCCTTCATATCCTATTGCCCTTCATTAGCCTATCATACCATGTCATTACCCTTCATATCCTATTCTCCCTCATGTCCAATTTCCTCTTTCCACCTTTGATCTTGATAATGCTGAGGATCGTCATGAGTATCATGCATCTTGTTTGTAGCTTTTAGTCCATCATAGCTTTTGGTCATTTATCCATTTGCTTATTATAACCTTTCATCCATATTCCCTGTCTTATTGCAACTTTTTGCCACTATCCCGTATCCTATCCCGACCTTCAGTCCATGTCCCTTATCCATTATTGGTCTTGCTTATCCTATCCATATCTTATCACTATCCATACACTCTTTTTGTCCCTTGATCTTGATCTAACATAAGGACATGAAATGCAAAAGCATGTTTTTAAAAAACCTCTTGACATGTCCCTCATGCCATGTCACTACTTTACATTGTCATATCCAATCTCTTGTTCCATTGTCTCCATAATAAAAGGCCTTTGTCTTCCCATTATCCACCATCATTTTAGAAACCCTATTTATTCACCTATCATATTCCTTGCCTTTCTAGACACTGGGGGCAAAATCTCTAAAAATCAAATAATGTCCTGCAAAAATCCAAAAAAATTGAAAAATGTCCTAAAATAATCCAAAAAAAAATTGAAAAATGTCTTGAAATAATCCAAAAAAATTGAAAAATGTCCTAAAATAAATCCAAAAAAAAATTGAAAAATGTCTTGAACAGAATCCCTAAAAAGTCAAATAAAGTCGTGAAAAAAAAATGAACACAAAAAAAATTGTACACACTCGAAAAGCAAAACAAAAAAAAAAAAATCCTCTTGGTGCATAAGACAGATCACTGAGCATACCTCCAATGACACTTGCTTCAAAAACTGTGCTTTAATGAAATCTTGCATAAACAGATGAACTTTTTCAATCAAACCAAACATTCAAACTGATCACAATTGTCTTCTCAATCGAACATCAGCATCAATATCATTTTTCCTTGTCACTATTATAATGGGTCTTATACAGGGTGTGGTATACTCGAAACCAAACTGTGTCCTATCTTAGACGGGGTACCACATTTCCTGAAACTAGATAGCATGATCATCCTATCAATGCTTTCAACTTTTGACAATGACGATCAGACTGTTTGTTTGACTTGTTGGAATTAGCGAGTCTTATCATTTATTGATTTATTTTCAATCATGTTCCAATGTTGCTCGATGATGTCACTAAGTGATTTAGAGTGACCAGGATGGTTCATGGTCCCCTTTTTTTTTGGTTGTGATTGTTGTTTGTGGAATGTTTGTCACAAACTGGGGCAACTATATCATTTGGTGTCTGTGATAAGTACATTCCCTTTGTGAATGCCGCACATACCTCGACCCTTGATGTATGCACCCTAGGATGCTTCACTCATTCCTTATGTGCGATGTGTCTGTCTTTTGCAAAAAGGGTTGCATTTCAGCTTTGGCCTTCAATGCCATGATGCCATGCATCCGTTTTGCTACATCAAATAAAGGTTCTCACCTACAAAGTGCATTACTGAAAGCAAGTTTTTCTTCGTCTCTAAATGTCCTCTATCTCATTTCTTCTTACTAACATTTCTTCCATCAGTTCGGATAGTCAGTTCAGTCTAGTGCTCTAATTTCCCCAAACACATATGCTGCATCCTGCATTCATTAGTTAGTACATTTGCATTATATCAAACATCACATCGAGCATCATATCAAGCATTTTATCCATTTCATATTATAAATGCATCAAAAACACATAAAAACATATATCCATACATGTTCCACAATGGTACAAAAAACCTTGCATAAGCCATCCATACATCGAAAATAACCATAAGCCATAACACATTGCATCCCATCATAGCATTGCATATCATATCATATGCCAAAATAATATCTGAGTACAAAATTGGACTGTCTGTCCTAAGTATGGCCCACAGGCTGACTACATAATGTCACACTACATAATGTCAACTGTCTATCATAAGGAGCACGTGCCTCTATCACTGGGTGCTCCCTCTGTCCTCCTCATCCCTACCATGTCTCAAGGATGATTTTCCTCCTACCCCAGGTCCTGGCTGTGGTGGTTTCATAGGTCCACTCACCCCCATGCTGCTCACTGACCTTCGAGAGCGTGCCCTGCTCTCTATCCTCGATCGTGCCTAATATGATGATGCTCTCTGCTCTGGTGGAACTGCACTCTCATATAGTGTCCTCCAATGGTGTATCTCCTCTCCGGTCTCTACCAACATCTGTGCCATCTCACATGCACTGGCATCCCTAATCGACCCAATATACTCAGTGACTCTGTTCTTCTCGTTGCGCTTGGGCTATTGTTGTATCTCGAGCTGCTATCAATCTGGCTATCTCTGCCCTGAACTGATCCTGCTCTATCCTCAAGATGGCATTCTATCTCTCTAATGTCGCAATGTGATCATACTGACTCACTATGGTAGCCCTGCACATCTCCATCTCCTCTATCTTAGCTGTCTCCGACTCTATTGGTATATCCTACAATGACTCCTACTCGGCCGAATCTGGCTCATAATCGTCATCCCCCTCATCATCTCTATCCTCATCATCCCCCTCATCCTCATCACCACCCTCATCCTCCTCATCCTCATCATTTCCCTCCTCCTCTCCTACGAGTGGGAAGTCCTCTTGTCTCCTCGGTACCGGAATATCAGGATCTGTCAATGGCACTGGCCGTCGTTGTGCAAACCATCACTCATATTCCTCTGTCATCCCAGTGTCCACCACATCTAACCTCCACTCCCACTATCTCTACTATAGCTATGTGAAGTCAGCATATGCTATGTGTGGCTAAATCATTCTCCCCCACTGACTCGTCTCTCTGTGCGATCGGGCAAAGTGTGCAGTCCCTCTAGGTACATCCTGTCTCTCTCCAAACTGTCGTCTGACTTTATCTGATAGGTACATCTCAATCACTCTCTGGTGATTCACCAGTCACCCAATCAGGTATCTCTCCTGTCTGTAATATGGTAGCTCCTCACTATCATCTGACCATCCAGGGCAATCAAGATATGGCCTCCATGTGAACTCTCTCAATCTGTCTAGCTCATGTCGCCAATATAGTATGTATCCAAATAGACCTTGTCTCAGTGCTCCCCCATAACAGTACACATATGGTCGGTGTGGTACTTCTTGTCTCTCTCCAATTGGTTGACATATGGCTATGTGCTCAAATGCCCATACATGTAGCAGTGTGACTCCACAGCTCAAAGTTTACACTCCCTGATATGCTATCTGATGCAACTGAAAATATAGCATAGCAAGTACATATGGTCCCCATGCATACACCATCCCCTCTATCGCCATCTTCTCTAGCACTCTTCCCCATCCAATATGGAATCCATGTCCTTGTCTGTCTCCTGCTAGTAGGCATGCTATCACCACTGCTATCACCACATATTGTCAATCATACTCTGATGCCATGGTCTCCTAGCCAATCTCCCTCTCTACGATATCCAGATCATCTGTGTCGCACTCAAATAATCTACACAAAGTGTCTCTCCCTATCACTGGGTCATACTCTATCATCTCTCCATGAATTGGAATGTGGAGGATACGCCATACATCCTCTAGTGTCACATTCGCCTCTCCAGTCGCTAGATGGAAGGAGGAAGTCTCTGAATGCCATCACTTTGCCAATGCGGTCAGTAGTCCTGTGTTTTCCCTAATCTTCGGCATGAATGTGATATAGTATATTCCAAGTCCTTCTAATGTATCTTTGTCCATGCTCCTGAGTCTATGTCATAACATGAAGCAGTCAGGTTGGTTCTCCCGCGTGATCAATGGATACTGTCGACTCTGCATCACAAATGGGGCACACTTTGTCAGTTTTAGGGTTTCCTTCTACGGGCTGCATTTCCTTGTTTCATGTCCAAATCAGGGTGTTTCTAATCTATTTTGATCTATCCTACCCTTATCCCCCTTTTTGGACCCTTCGCATGCTATTTTTGACCAAAATTGACTTCCCAGGGAACAACTGCGCCTATGTGTTGTATCCTGCGCCTGTGTTGCATCAACTTGCGCCTGTGTACCCTACACAAGCGCAGGATACCCTACACAAGCACAAGATGCGCTCACACAGGCGCAGAAGTCACTTTCTGCATTTTCTATGGGCCCTGCAATGTCCCACAAGCAAGTCAAATTCATGAAATTGACAATATGGGTTTTTGAGATACATAGGTTTTGAGATACATACCGTTGCTCCCACGTCGTTCGGTCATCTATAGGTGCGTACACATTCCCTGAGGTGATCTACCATTGGAATGTTCACCATCTCTCTGCAAATGTCCTTTTCTAGAGCAACAAATCCTCCTCTTTGGCTAGTGCAAATGAGCGCTTTTCACTCTCTTTGTCTCATTTATAGATCTTTGTCAATGCATAGATGGAAGTGCACCCTCTCCATCTTATGCTAGTCATGGTCTTTTGCACCTTCAATTGCTTGTCCTTCATGCCTTTGGTCTCCGATTGTCAGTCTGTTTGCTCCTATCGTGTTCTATCATTATTATCGATCAATTGGCCTCTTTTTTGGATGTTTTCGGCCAATTCCTCGAGGGGGAATGCATATGTCATTGTCATTGTCTGTGGCATTTTCATTATTGTTCTTTGAAACAATGCTTAATATCGCATTGTCTCAAAGAGGGGCAAAATGTAGACGTCTAAAAATGGTCAACGCTTGCAGAGTCATACTTTAACATTGGCACATTGCCTTATTTTAGGTTTTTGCGTCGCATTAACATTTCTTCTATGTTGCGTACTTGGTCTTTATCATTTGCGAGCATCAAGTCCTTCTTCTGCATTCCTCATTTTTATCGCTTTTGAATTAGGGTTTTGTCCTCTTATCAATCTTGTCATTTTGTAATCGATTTGTCATCAATCGTTGTCCTCTTATCAATCTTGTCATTTTGCGATCGATTTGTCATCGATCGTTGTCCTCTTATCAATCTTGTCATTTTGCGATCAATTTGTCATCGATTGTTGTCCTCTTATCAATCTTGTCATTTTGCGATCGATTTGTCATTGATCGTTGTCATTTTCAATCTTGTCGACTTGCGATCGATTTGTCATCGATCGTTGTTATTTTCAACCTTGTCATCTTATGATCAATTTGTCATCAATCATCGTCTTTCTCAATCATGTCAATTTGGATCAATTTGTCATTGTTCCTCAGCACATTTATCAATCAAATCATTTATCAATTCAAAATCATGATCGAATCAACATCAAATCAATCCTACATCAAGACCTAATTGTCGTCCTTGCATTTCTAATTTATCTTCTAGGGTTTCATGATTTATTCATTTAACCTTGTTTGTCATTTTCTCTCCATTTTCTCTTTAGGATAAATGATTTATTTATTTATCCTAAGTCTTCTTGTCATAATTAAATGTTTATTTAATTGGCTAATTAATTCCTCCTATTTTTGTAAATTAATTAATGAATGAAAAATTATTAATTAATTTACCTAATTTGCATCAATTTCCTAATTTCCAAGTCATCATTTCTAACCTAATTTTCTAATTTCTCCTAAATTCCTAAATGTCTATTTCTATTTCAAATTCTTGTCATAATCCTTGCATAGCAATTTGTCATAAATTGTCATAAATCCTTGCATAGCAATTTGTCATACATTTGTCATAATTTTGCTATTCCTAATTTGAATTTCCATTCGAATCACTTTCATGCTAATCTGATCTTTTCTCCAACTTGTCTATAAATTGGATGAATTTATTCAATCAAAGTCCCTGGTCGAATCAATCACGCTTCTAGTACCCTTATGCTATCATGTTATCTTGTCAATCTTGGTTTCATCTCATGTGTATGCACTTGTAGGTGAGATCCACAAAACAAAGCAATTTGAAGAAGAAAGAAGGACAATGGAGATATATGAAGGAGACATCTGCATTTGGTTTGCTTAAATCTCATTTTGAATGTCTTGTTTTCATGTTTTCATTGAATGTTTTTAGGATTGTTATCACTGCAATTGAGTTTTCATGATTGAACTAGGCTAATGTTAACATTGCTCTGATGATTTCCAGATTGCTAGCTACAGTCAAAAAGGGGGAGAATAGTATCAAAGTATACAGGGGAGTGTAGTATACAGGGGGAGTATGCCGAGCAGAATAGATTATTCATATGCACAGTTAATTTTGATAGGAAGAGCAGTGAACCAAGCATGCAAAATCAGAGTTTTGTATAGTATATTGATAAGGGGAGTATATCTGAATATACTATTTTATTGACAAATGTATATACTGTCTGTCTAGTCAAATTTTGTAAGTATATAGATTTTTGAGTTATGACTTTGAAAGTAGTTTTGTCAAATATCTTAACTAATGTCAAAAGGGGAGATTGTTACTACTTATTAAGTTGCCATTAGTTTTATGTCCAAAGTCATTCTATATACTCTAGTCGGTTAATACTACCGAAATATTCAGTCGGTATACACAGAGTAGTCGGTTATAGAAGAAAGTAGTCATAGAGCCTAGTATACACCGAGCTGTCTGCCGAGTAACACTGTATATCTACCAAGCAGCAATAATGATACACCGAGTTGATATACACTGAGTGAAACGTGTTACTAGATTCATTGAACCTAGACACACATGTGGAAACGTGTTACAAGATCGAGGAACAAAGAACCGTTATCACATTGGAAATTGCACTTAAATATTGTGTATGATTTTGAGGTCATTTATCCAATGAAATATTTGTATGGTTATTTATTCGATAAATATTGTTTGTAAGATCGAAGCAATGAACCAAATCACTGACATAAGAGATCTATTTATACAACATGGATTGAGATTAGAAAAAGATATAGAGGTGTATGAAGCAAGACATGTGTGATGCATAAGAAAGCACTGAGTGTTATGACTATTACAGAGACACAGAGGTCACCAAGAAGGATATCAAAGAACAGTCAAGGAACAAAATAAACAGAAGGGTTTACTGAGTTATTCTATGGGTTACCGAGGTATGCTATAAGCAAGGTAATCTTACTTTGAGCACATAGAATCTGCTATAACATTCCAGATGTAAAGTTGTAGATATTTGTAAAGATTTTATTGTAATATTTTAAAGTTGTAAGTGAAACCTTTAATAGGGTAAAAGACTCTAACAAAGTCTATAAATTGTAAAGCCTTTAACCAGGTGCAACATTTAGTTTAAGCATTGTAAAATCCTTTAGCAAGGTAGATCTAACGATCTTGATACTCCTAATAGGGTAAGCTATTAGAAATAGCTAAACATGTAGCTCTAACCTAGCACTCTTTATTATTGCAGTAGTGAAGTTGTGGGTGCCATCTCCACCACATTTTTTCTCTGTAACCAAGAGTTTCTGCGTAACCAAATATATGTGCTATGGAGTGAATCATGTATGATTGTTATCTATTTGTTTTAGCTTTATGTTATGTTACAACAGTTTGTGGTTTATGCATAACTATAAAGATATTGTTAAAGAAAAGTTTTGAAGTACTGATTCACTCCTCCCCTCTCAGTACATTAGCTTTCCATATTGGGCCTAACAAGAGGATTATATGGTGGCTATCTTTCCTAGTAACACTATACCTTATTTCTACTTTAATAAGCTTCCCTCTAGAGATGAAGCATTAATGACTAGTGCTACTCCCTCTTCCAAAATTGGTGCTACCTATGATGACATTTTGGTGCAAGGAGAAACTATCAACACTTCTTTCAATAGTCCCCCTCATAAGAATGATGTTGATCTTTCTTCTAAAATGTACCTCCATTGTAAGGAGACTTTGTAAAAAGAGAATTCTCTTAGGCTACAAGGGTTCAATATCACTAACAATCCCCTCTATGAGGGTTTCCCTTTCATTCAATGTGAAATAATCATATTCAAGAAGATGTGTTTAAGGTTGATAATCCTCTTTATGAACCACTTGATGATTTCATCTCTACTAGATCTTCCTCACATTTTCCCAAACCATCTTTGACCAATATAATACATGTGAATGGTTATGAAACACCTAACAAGCTTATGATTGTTGTTCAGGGTGGTACTACTCCTCAAACCTCTCAACCTCTTAATAAATTGGTTATTGTGGCTAAAGGTGGTTATAATCATGAAATGTTTTGCACTCCCAAAAAAACAATCATTACTGTGAAAGGGGTTATGCCACTAAAAGTCCTTATGAATATTCCAAACAAATTTCTCAAGAAAGTTACAATATCGCTGCTCACACATATAACACAAGAAATAATTGTTAGGAATCCCACAGATACTGAGAGGGGGGGGTGAATCAGTATCTAACCGGTGATTAGAATTTTTTGACTTAAAACATGCAGAACATATTATAACAGTGTACTGGTATGCAAGAAATAATGCAATAAATAGAATTAAGAACATCCACATGAAAAGAACACCATAACACAAGGTTTTAACGAGGAAACCCGGTGTGGAAAAAACCTCGATGGGATTTGTGACCCACAATATTCACTCACTGGCCATTAAGAGAATATTACTTACGATAGGGGCCTGCACATGCAGGAAGGCCAACTGCCTAGAGCTCACTGCTCAATGGGAAGTCTCACTAACTTACAATGAGGATTATACAAATCCAATATCTTGTACTGCATTACAATAGCATCTATAATGCCTGATCTAGTACCGGTTGCTGCTCTGCTTCTTACATAAACCCTTTAGCCTATATTTCGCATAATAGGTCTGCCTAATATTTTTCCTTATTGCTTTCATATCCCTTTTCAAATGTCTACAATGATCTCTTTTATATATAAGAGTCATTTTACAATTTGCCAAGTCAGCTTACAAACTTTTTACAATAATAAACAAAATATAATATAACAAAATCATGTCGGCCTCTGTGCCGATATACTTCCTTTCTTTGTGCTGGTGCCAGTGCCGATGTCCTAAGTGCCGGTGTAGAGTGTGATCTGTTGATGCCAGTGTACTGCCTTTGTCGGTGCCATAGGATTGCAAGGTTGCCATCAATGACAAAACCTTCAATCACATACAATGTCTCATTGGAGTGTGCATATGCCAACAATCTCCCCCTTTGGCATTGATGGCAACACTCATGAGAAATTTCAAAATTGTATCAAAAATGTGTGTGCTCCCCCTGAGCATATGATTCCTGTGATATTGAATTTTCTCATCCCATTACTCCCCCTTTGGTATCAATGACAAAGGTTGTCAAGATGTCAGTAGAGTTTGTAGTTTCAACCTTGTAACTGGATAGTTACAATTTGAAATAGATCCGCCAAAATCAATTTTATACTCTCCATAAACTTTTTACTATCTCGTATTGTTGTCTCTATTCTCTTAACTGTATCGGTGAGATGCTGCAAATGCTCTGCCGGTGTTTTCTATCCCTGTATTAGTGCCTCAAATACTTCCTTTCGTAGTGATGCTCGATAGTCCAATCTTGGACTTAGTTTTAATCTCAAATGCTTTGCCTTATTCACTATTCTTTCTTTCTCTCTTTCCAATTTAAGTAAATCTTCTTCAAAATTTGTTATCTTCTCCTCAAAAATTGATAGTGTATTAGGTGAGTTAATAAAATTATCTGCAAGTTTATTGATCTCATCTTATACCTTGCTCATCTTCTTGTCTATATCTACAGTCAAAACGTTTGTCTTACAGGTGTCTTTGTATAGAGTTTTGTACTCTTTCAATAAATTACACAATTCCAGTAGAAGTGTGTCAAAATCTCTGTTACACTTCTTTATTTGCTCATCAAAGAATTTCTGCTTTTCAATTTCTATTTTATCCTTCAATGTCTCTTCCTTTATTTTCTCAATGTTTTCTGTGATATATTTACATAGTGTATCAAGTTGTCCTAAAGAATCTTTATTGTCTATAATACAGTTAGGAGCAATTACCTTCAAAATTGGTATAGTATCATCAATTACCTTATAAGCTTGTGAGTTGCAGTCTGTTATCTTTTTGATTGAATCTAATAGTGCCTCAGTCACATTAGTTGATTTGTAGCCTGATGATGAACCAACATTCTGAGTACCGCCAGTGGAAGTAACCAAACTTGTATTGACTGGTGGGTGTGTTGATATTCTGATAATTTCTAGATCTACATTCATTTGCTCTATGACCATACTTATTATAGTTAAAGCATTTTCCAATGAATTTATAAGCATTAGGTTGTCTTACCAGTTTGCTGTGATCCTGAGTATTTGCAGTATCGGAGCTTTCACCAACTTCAAAGCCAATTCCAAAAGTGTCACCTTTAGGTTTTTGATTCTTCAGCAAGGTGCCAATTTTCTCTGAGCTTTTCTTGAATTTTTCTTTATGTTGATTTGCAGTTTCTAGTTCTCTTTCTAAGACTTCTTTTTGTCTCATCAATTCATTTGAGTCATTCTAAGTATGCATCAGATCTATCTTCAACATGTCATTTTCATAGCTAAGTCTTGTGTTCTCATTTGCTCCATCACTTAGTCTTCTGGTCAATTCTTCTTCTTTCTTCTTCCTATCCTCAATCTCTTTGCAAAATCTCATAGTCATATCCTGCATCTCATTCTTTGTTGTCATGTTCTCTTGTTTCAACTTGCTTATCATATCATTAAGTGATTTCTTTTCATCATTCTCATTTTGCAATTTTTCACAAAGTTCTCTTCTCTTATTTCTTGCAACGGTAAGATTCTCTTGAAGTGCCTGAATGATATCCTGAGCTACCCTTAAATCATCTTCTAGTTTTATATTTTTCAATTTCTCTGCATCATAGTCTGAAAGAGCTCCAAGTTGCTTCATCAGATTTTCCATCTTTACCGATGTCAAGATCTTCCTCAAGCTATTAGGCTTCTGAGAATAGAGGACCAAGCTCTGATACCAATTGTTAGGAATCCCACAGATACTAAGACGGGGGGGTGAATCAGTATCTAACCAATGATTAAAATTTCTTGACTTAAAACATGCAGAACATATTATAACAGTGTACCGGTATGCAAGAAATAATGCAATAAATAGAATTAAGAACATCCACATGAAAAGAACACCATAACACAAGGTTTTAATGAGGAAACCCAGTGTGGGAAAAACCTTGGTGGGATTTGTGACCCATAATATTCACTCATTGGCCAATAAGAGAATATATTACTTACAATAGGGGCCTGCACATGCAGAAAGGCCAACTGCCTAGAGCTCACTCCTCAATGGGAAATATCACCAACTTAAAATGAGGATTATACAAATCCAATTTCTTGTACTACTTTACAATAGCATCTATAATGCCTGGTCTAGTACTGGTTGTTGCTCTACTTCTTACATAAACCCTTTAGCCTATATTTCACATAATAGGTCTGCCTAATATTTTTCCTTATTGCTGTCATATCCCTTTTCAAATGCCTACAATGATCTCTTTTATATATAAGAGTCATTTTACAATTTTCCAAGTCGGCTTACAAACTTTTTACAATAATAAACAAAATATAATATAACAAAATCTTGTCGGCCTCTGTGCCAGTATACTTCCTTTCTTTGTGCTGATGCCGATGTAGAGTGTGATCTACTGATGCCGGTGTACTGCCTTTGCCAGTGCCATAGGATTGCAAGGTTGCCATCAATGACAAAACCTTCAATCACATACAATGTCTCATTGGAGTGTGCATATGCCAACAATAATAGGTAACCTAATCCTCCTCCTGTTTTCCCAAATTCTCTTCATATTTCTCAACCAATGATTCCTCCAACAACTCATCTTTCTCAACATCTTGGAAAGGAATATTGAACAAATTTGAGTTACTCTTTCCAAGATATTGTTTGGGAGTTGATTCAAACCTCACCCACCTATCATGGAATGTTAAAAGATTCATTAAATAACAGAGATGTTCCACCTGTACTGACACCTTATAATATGAATTATTTCATTGATTTAATGAAAACACCTAAAGCTTAGATTGTGTTTTCTCAAGATGAGTTATCTCCTAAGGATAATCAAAATCAATATGACCCTCCTATTATTTTAGCATTAATTGACAATGAAACTAGCCTTAATGTTTATAGCATTGATTTGCTACATAAGATTAATGTGGAAACTTCTCTTATTCAACCTAAATATCTTTCTATTCATGGTTTTGACAATGTTGCTAGAGCATCCTCAAGTACTATAAACTTGCCTATTAAGGTAGGTCCTATTATTCTACCTATGCCTATCCAAGTCATGCCCAATAAAATTACTTATAACCTTCTTCTAAGATGGCCTTGGATTTATAATATGCAATTTGTCCCTTCTACTCTTCATCATCAAGTCAAATTCTTTTATAAAAATAATATGTATACTTTGTATGATACAAATTTACAAGCTTTTTTGCAAACTTCGTCTGATTCTAAATCTTCTTCACATTCTTCTAATTATTCTACTACTCAAGATGAAACACCATCTCCTCTTAAAGATACTTCCTCATCTGAAGAGATACTCTTAGATGATTATTGGGGTTCCTTAGATTTTACATCTTCTTTTATAGGAGAATATAAAGTCCCCCCAGTAGAGCCTAAGACTAAAAAGGATGATGATATGATGGAAACTAAGAAGCAATCAAATTTTCCTCAACAACTTAGTAACAATTTTGTAGTTGCTTCTAATTCAAACAATTCTTCAAAATTTTCTTCTAGTTCATCTAATTATGACACTAAGACCTATGAGTCCCCATCATCTCTTTCCGATATGGCATCCCTTTATTGTCTAGGTTTCCACATTTTAGCTAAAAATGGACACAATGGTAATGGTTGTGGTGCAAGTGAAGAATGGATTGGAATTCCTTTAGAGAATAACATACGTGAAACACCATTCGGAATTAGATATAATTCTTTGAAGCCCACCTATAGCATCATAAATTGTCATTAGGTCAATTTACACCTCCTATTTTTTGTCCTACTTTAGCGTTTCCCCTCTTCACCTCCTATTTAGGTATGATTTGTGCTCAATCTCCAATACTGATGTTGTTTACACAGGCTAATTGATTTATTGGGAGGGTGTCCTTCTCCATGGGGCTTAAGGATGGACCCTAATTAAGAAGGACTAGGGTTCTCACACCCTGGTCCCTCTTAGTTGGGCCCTATTTTAAAATAGGGAAAGGGTCATATCTCTCTAGTAGGAATTCAACATTGTGGCTCCCCATGACCATTGGAGGTCGGTCTAATTGGTAAATGACCTAGATACCCCTATATAAAGACAATATTCAATTCATTTCAATCCTAAGTCTCCATCTCCAAGCAATGAAGCACACTTGCATCCGTGAAGCATTCATCATCAAGCATTTTCAGAGATCTTCAAGGCTACATATTCTTCATTCAACCATTATGGAGAAAAATTACTTCATTCTATGCAAACATGTATGTATAATTAGGGTTTTTTCATATTCAGGCCATTTCATACAGCATATATAATTACATTCAAGAAGCAAAGAATCATCATCAACAATTATAGATCTGAGGTATATCTTTCCATTATTTATTTCAGTATTTGTATTATTTCATCAGAAGTTAATTTCTAAACTAGGGTTTGACTTAGGCAAACCCCTATTACCAACCATTTTACCTTCTCTACTATGTGTAGGAACAGGTATAGAGCAGTACCTTTTGGGATCAAAATAATTTGTAGAGATGAACAAGTTCCCCTTCGGATGATGAAAAGTGCGGAGGACCAGAGCGACCGCCGCTCTGGTCCCAACAATTTAGGTTGTCCTTTTGGGAATAGATTTGAACACTCATATATTTCTCAGATCCAGGTTTGTGGCCCCATTTGACAAGTGTAGCTCACTGTTTATGTATAATTTCTTCAATTTACATACATTTACCCTAATTTCGGCATTGTCACAATTTAACATAGAAAGAGGTAATCAAATTCTTAGTAGTGAATCTAATCAAAATTCTCAGCCCTGCTTTTGTTGGATTGAGGATAGATCGATTGGATTCACCCCTCTTTAATGTAATTGGTCCCTAAGAAAAATTAGTAGTTTATACCACATCTAATGGTGGAAACCCTAATTTTCACCATTACATTTTAGTGAACGCGACTCCTTACACCCTTATTTCTGATTTATATTCTCAGATCTGAGTGTTTATGAATTATAAAATTTGAATTTACATTTACAAGTTTAATTTTCAATTGAATTACATAAATTTGGAGGTTAAATTCACACAAACCCTAATTTTTAATTCTAAAATTGAACTTGTGGGTTGTCTAATTTGGATTAATTATTTCAAATTTGATTTGTCAACAATTTAATTTTTTATTTTGCACTCATAGATCTCATTTTTAAATCAAATTATATTTATTTAGAGGTTCAATTTATTTTTCAATTACATTTTCAGATCCTCTTGTTATGACATGCTATGTTTAGATTTAGATGCATTCAATCATTGTTTATTTACATGTATTAGTGAAAACATCATAAAAATCACACATTGTTATCTCTTTTATCATGTATTTTGCATGTTATCATTTGAAAAAGAAAATTATTGTCATTTTGTTTCTAGTTAGTTCCATGATGCATTTATTTCATAAATGTGATAATTTGTTAGTCTCCCTTGTTTCACTTTATCCCTCTTAAAGGTCCTCCTACCCATGAGAACATTTTAGTGCAAAAAGAGACCATTAACACTTCTTTCAAAACTCTCCCTCCTAAGAATGATGTTGATATTTATCCTAAAATAAAGCTCTCCCATGAGAGTATCTTAGAGGAAGAGGATGATATCATAAAAACCTTCCTTAATGCTATCTTACCTTCCATACATGGTACCTCTCCTAGAGAAAAAGTGTTGATGGACATTGATTTATCCTCTCCCAAATTTGGTCTTACCAATGAGGGTACATTGGTGCAAGAAGAGATTATGAAAACTTATTTCAAAGATCTTCTTCCTAGGAATGAATGTTTGAAGAAACATGATCATATTCATCCTAAAATAGACCTCCCCAATGAGGATCATTTGGTGCAAGTGAGTGATATTGTCACTACCTTTTCTAGTGATACAATACCTCTTATCATTTCAATGAATTTATCACTAGAGATGAAGCATTAACAAGTAATGTTTGTCCTTCTCCTAAAGCTTGTCTTGCCCATAGACATACCTTGGAGCAAGAAGATGAAAGTATTAGCAATTTCCATAATGCTCTCCCTTCTAAATATGTATCTTTGGAGAACAAAGAACCTAATAAAGTCAATACCATTCATGTTTCTAGTTATGAGATGCCTAAGCCCCAAAAATCTCCCAATATCCTACAAGTTGCAAAATGCATATGTGAAAGAGGTGATATGGAAAGGAAACTAGAACAAAAATATGATTTTGAAATACATCACAAATTTAATGCTTGTTCCAAAAAGAAATATCCCAATGTTCTTTTCACTTCCCTTCCTTCCCCTCTCTTCCTAAGAAACATGTCGATAGGGAGCCTAATCTTGTTGAGAAGCTCCATGATATCTTAGCTAAGATTTCCCTTTGGCACTTGATTCAAAATTCACCTTCACATTATATGTTGATCAAAGAAGCCTTATAAACACTAACTCATTTGGGTGCATTTTCTAGCAAATATTTCTGACGAATTATGGGGTTTCTTTCATTTTGTCGGATCTTACAAGGTAAATTGTGTCAAATTTGTTTTTTTTTAAAATATTACCTGACGTTCGTCGGAATTCCAATGAAACCAGTTATCATCGAAATCTTTCCCAATGTTCGTCGGAATTCTGATGAAAAACTAAAAAGTGAAAAAAAAACCACGCACGAACAATGTTTTCCATGCTTGCGACATCGTTTTGCTTGGCTTGTGAATGTTATAGACCGAATTTTCCATAGCCTGATTTTTTTGCAAATGAAGAAAAATCATGTCAGATAATATCAACAAAGAACAAAATAAGGAGACACTTATTAGATTGTGGTCTAGCTTGAAAAGAAAAGGTGATGGGAAATGTTATTGTCCCTACAAAAATTGTAAGGGTTTAAAGACTAGAATACTTTTAATCACAACAGTTGAGAAACATTGTAGGCAGCATGGTCACATTAAAGGGGGGCATGATTATCATCCATTGGTAAGTTGTTCATTATATGTATTTATATTGATTGCATTTGTAAATGTTTATATCATTTTAACAATTTATATACATAAAAAATCACTTTATAATGAGATCATGATCATGGTTTATTTTTGTTGATCATTTTTATATAGGTGGGGTGCCCTAGGGCACATGATATGGACTACCATGACCCAGAAAATGTGGTTTTCCAAGTGGAGGAACATGAAGGTGTTAATATCGAAGCTGAAGATAATGATCCTATGGAAGAAGATGATCATGCGCTAGAAAACATAGTTGTTGAAGATGATGGTATAAATGCATTGATCCATGACACATTTAGTACTGGCGCAGTTGATCATGATGATCAAAATGACTTTGATGTTGTTCATTATTTACATGTACTTAAGAAGGCATACGAGCCCCTTTACGAAGGCTCCCAAATAACTCTTCTCTTTGTTGTATTGTTGTTGGTGAACTTGAAGGTTATGAATGGTTTATCCAACATAACAATCTCATGTATGTTAAGGTATGTCATATATGTCATCTTTTTTTATCTTTTTTTGTTGTTATTTCATCACTATTAAATAAAGGATGAAATATGTACCATTAATATTCTTTATATTAACAAATTATTTTTTTGTTCTAGATTGATAGGTGGCTTTTTGTTACCACCATCAAACATTTCACCTCTCTCATATCGAGAATTATCTGCCATTATGAAATATATTGGAATGGAGTATCAAGCAATAGATGCATGTCTCAATGGTCATATTATATATCATAAACAACATGAATTTGCAACAGAATGCCCTGAATGTCATATCAGTAGATATCAAACAAATCAACTAACAAAAAAGGTGCCTCGCAAGGTTCTTCATTATATTCCCATTATTCCATGTTTGCAACGATTATTTAGGTGTTAGTGCAAATTATGGATTACCATGCTAGCAAATAGAAGTCGAGATGACATTCTTTGAATTCCTATGGATGGTTTTGAATTTATGGACATAGAGGAAAAATGGCCACACTTTAAAGAAGAACCTCGTAATCTTAAGCTTTCATTGGCAACAAACGGTGTCAATCCATTTGGAGAGTTGAGATTTATTTACTCGATGTGGCCTGTTTTTGTTATCAACAATAACATTCCTCCATGGATGTCAATAAAGAGGGAGCACATAATTTTGGCAATGATTGTTCCAAGTTTTTTTATTTTTTAGTCATGTACATTAAATTATATATATTGCAGTAAAATGATTATAATAATTATGCAATGCTTTTGTTCATTCAACTAGGTAAGGACCAAGTTAAAGATATGAATGTATATATCAAGCATCTTATCGACGAGTTGATGGAGTCATGGAATAGTGTCACTATGTATGACATCTCTAGACCAATAGGACAAAGACAAATTCATTTCCATGCAATGCTTGTATGGACAATTCATGACACCCCAGGGCTAACAGATTTTTGTGGTATGTTATAATGTTCAACTTGCGCACTTTAATAATGTTTAATTTTTTTAAAGTATAAATCATGGATTTATTTTTTTTAATCCATTCAATATATATAATTATAAAAATTAACATATTTAATCCAATTATACATGATCTAGGAGGTCTTCAAACAAAGGGAAAATTTGCATGTCCAGTTTGTGGTTCAAAGATGAAATCTCGTCATTCACCAAGTTTAAGAAAGCAGGTGCTTGATGAGTATAGGAACTTCCTCCACAAAAATAATAAGTATCAAACTACTAAAAAACATTTTTTCAATGGGAAAACAAAGATTACATCAAAACCATGAAGAATGACACCTTGCTTATGGAAGTTGGAATATAATAGAATTAATCGTCAAGGTAATGTAATTAAATCTAATTGTTTATCTATCATATATGATATGTTTGGAATTTATATTTTTATATTGTGTTTTTTTAACTCATGCTCTAATTGACGATGATTGTCGTTGTTAAATTTTTAAACTTATATGCTTCATGAAGGTCGTCAAGGCATTAGTTACCACCTTCCAAAGGGACTAAATAGTTATCCCAAATAATTTAGTAGGCTGCCCTACTATGAGTAGCTACAAATTGTGCATTTGTTTGACACTATGCATATTGGAAAGAATATAACAAAGACGTTACGGAAAATATTGGATGGAAGGCATGACAAAGAAAGAAATGTCAAAATTTGTAGTGACATTCAGGAATCCAATCATGAAATGAAAAATGTCATTCAATTAAATAGCAAGGGAGACCGAATTATTATAAGTCCCCTTCCTTGGTTATTAATGGAGAAACAAAGAAATGCTATGGAAGAGGTCACACAAAAAATTGTTTTCCCATAGGATTTACTGCGGACATAAACAATCTCATAACAAAGAAAAGTGAATTTGGGCCAGGGATGAAAATGCATGATTGGCATAGCTTCATTAAGGTAATTAATGTTCTTGCATATTTTTTATATATTTGTATACTACATGTACTTTTCATTGTATTATGTTTAGTACTAGTTTTGGATAAACAATGAAAGGATCATTTTATAATTCTTGCAGTGTGTTCTACCTCTCTCTCTCAGACCACTTCGATAATAATGTCAAGCAAGTTATATATGTTCTTGGAAAATACATGAGGTAAGTAGTATTATTTGTTCAATTTGTTGTATAGGTATTATATTTGTCTTTTGTTTTACTTGTTATGTAATATATTGTATATTATTTTGTTAATTCTCATTAATATATTTGCATCTCAAATCACTTGTAGATGGTTGTCATCTAAAGAAATCCATAAAGAAGATATTAAATATTGGAAGACAAAAATTCTTCGTCTAATGTGTGAAATGCAAGAGTGTCTACCTTCGACATTTTTCAATGCACAAGGACACTACATCATACACAAAGTTGAGGAGATTGAATTGTGTGGACCTGTACACACAAGGTCAATGTGGATGGTTGAGAGGCACTTGAAATTTTTGAAGGATTTGGTTCGAAAAAGAGCACATCCTGAGGGTTCTATGGTGGAGGGATATATGGTATACCAGACTATGGTGTACATTACTGAATATCTTCCTAAGTTCATGACAAAGATCCATGTAGATCACATTTAGGATCCCAACTCCATTAACAAATTTGAAGGGGAGTGTCTGATGGGGAAAGGTAGATTGAGGAAAGTGAGAGGTAATTATTGGATGTTCATGGACATTAATCTGAATACATTTTACATTTGGTTTTTATATATATTGTAGTTAATAAATTATTAATCTTCAATATACATCAGTTGTAAATTTCTAGTTATTTTTTCTATAGTTTCTCAAGAGTGGGATGCACTACATTTGTATGTCACAAACAATCTTGATTGGATGATGGTATGGATTGAATGATGTCAACAATCTCGTCACACATTAACATGGGGAGGTGTGGCTTCATTACTTAAATAAGCTCATCGTAATGGAGATTCAAATGTTACACAAAGGGAAATTGATTTGGCATATGTTTTAAGAGATAAATAGGTACTAAATATATTAATCACCCACATTATTTAATTTTTTTCAATTGTAATGATATATATATATATATATATATATATATATATATATATATGTTGTTTTTTGCATATATTCAACCAAGACTAAATATGTTTATCAAATGGTGATGTAATAATTTTTACATGTTTGACATATTGTAGGTGAAACACCACAAGGCTATGTGGTGCAATGGTCATAAATTTTGCATCAAAAATTTGGATGACACAAAGAAAATTTGTGATTCTGGGATAGCTGCAGTATTTCAGGTGACTAATGTTTCATCTAGAAGCGACATACATCCTCAAGTCTTAGAAAATCGATATTATGGGATTTTGGATTATATACTTGAGTGTGACTTTGGGTCCTTCAAATTATTTCTTTTGGTCATCCAATGGTACAGGCTATGATTGAATGAAAATGATCCTGATAGAACTGTTATTGAACATGATAATGGATTTACAATGGTCAATACAAGGTCATTTGAGCAAGCTAGAAATGAGCCCTATTTTCTTCCAAGCCAATGCGAGCAGGTATTTTACTCAGAGGTTCCACATAAACCGGGTTAGTCATTTGTTATTAGACATGATCCTAGAGGAAGGCTAGTAAAGTATAATTTCATTGAGGAAGAAGATACAAAAGAACTAGAAGATGATGTACATGATGATCAAGATCAACAGTTAGTTGATGATGTGCATGAAGAAGATGTCGAATAAGAGGAACAAGATCATGATGATGTAGGAGTTAATGTTCATGAAGATGATGATGATTATATCAATGATGATTATGATGATGATATGACCAATACTCCTTACAATTTTGATTATGGATCAGAAGATACAGACAAAGAGTTGGATGAAGAAGAAGATCAATGACATGATTTAAATGTATGATGTATGTGATTAGTATATTAGCTATTTGATATTGATTTCTTGATAGCTTTTGGTGAAATATAAATATTGTGATTATGTGAGAGGAAATTTTTGTAATTATGTGGGAGGACTTGTACTTTGTGATTATCTTTACATGTCAAGTCATTTATACTTTTACATTACAAATATTTGCATCATGGTGTGTTCCCTATTGAGATATTTATGGAAAATTTAATGGATGAATCATTTTAATGGTTTGTTATGCAATAACACAATGATTCCTATCATGATTTATGATGAACCTGATACTATTTAGTTCATTTATCTTGATATGAAACCCATCCAAAAATACACATTCCTCATTGGAGAAGAGATATTGCATATGTCACTAACACAACAATTCATACAACATAGCACAAACGATATGAGCCAAAAATGAATGTTCTCTTTATTTATTTTCAATATAAACTGATATATTCATGAAAATATTATAGTGAGTCACCAAAACTGCTAGAAGACTCTTTGATGTTATATTAAGGTTTCTCTAATGCATACAAATCAAGAGTATGGAATTCTTCTTCTTGGCCATGAATTCCTTTTTATAACACAAGGGAGCAAAAAAAACCTCAAACTGAAGAAGACACATGTCAAAATTTAATTGTATTACAAAAAAAACCTAAAGCCTAAGACCTTGACCTCTATGTGTGACCTGCATTGAATGATGGCGGCTAAAAAGGCATCATCCTGGAAGCTCGAGCTGTGGGTCTACAAATGATGTTCTCACATCTGTACTTCATATTTGCTTTTGTCAGGATCAAAAAATGTAATCTAGCATGCGGTGGTAGGTGCCTTGGAGACCGCTCCTTGTCGGTTGAGTGTTCTAATCATTTTTCGAAAATGAACATCCCGCATAAAACTTTTAGGAATAGAAAAAATGGAAAGATTGTGACTAGTCCTCCTCTTCAGGCTGCTCTTCTTCCAAGGAGTAGTAATTTTTATGTAGCACCTTAGTCTCATCAATTGGCCAAGAAAAACCCTTCAGACTATGCAATTTATGTTGGAATCCAAGAATACTGAGAGGGGGGTGAATCAGTGTTCTACTAGAATGTTCAATTTTAACCTTATTATAACATGCATTCACCAACCTATAAACCAATACATATATAATTGAAAGAAGTAAAGCAATCAATAAACCAATCATACAAATGAACACCATAAAATGGAGAATTTGTACGTGGAAAAACTCAAAGTGGAAAAACCACGGTGGGATTTCTAACCCACAATATCAATCCACTGGCCATATGAAAAGATATTACATAATATGGGGGCCTACACATGCAGGAAGGCTTACTGCCTAGAGCACACTGCTCAATGCAAAGGAGTCTCACTGACTATGGTCACTTTGAATAAGTAAACATAAGACTGAACTCATTTAATGCATCTGCTATGCCTGGTTTAGTTCCAGTTATGTAACCTTAAACCCTTACCAGAATAACCTTCACTCTGTGAGTGTATCCCAAATCATCTATAGACCTCATATACATGATCTTTGCAATAAAAACATCATACTCTATATCATACATCAAAATGATCTAACAACTGACCTATATACCCTTACAATCCTTCATGACTCATGTCATCTTACATAGATATTACAAAATGATTATACATGTCGACTCATTACATATATACATAAATAGAAAAATGAATTGCCGATTCCTAGAGCTCCCAATGATGTCAGCCTCCAATGCCGATACCGTGTATGTAAATCATGTTCCTCCAATGCCGGTACCCATACAATCCTTCCTACTAGTGAAGATACTTGTCGGTGCCGGTGAAGTACCAATCCAAAGAATGAAGCCGGAACATGTTGCCATCTATGAAAACATATGAAACCAATCAAATGATTGTCAATTTCCAACAATATCCCCCTTTAGCATTGATGGCAATACTCATGTGAAAAATGATAATGGTTTCCATCTGGCGGTTTCACCCTGAGACTGCTCCCCTTGAGCTGAATATCCATTTGTGACCATGATTTGTACAAATACTCCTAATCTCCTGATGTCAAGGATTTATTTTTCACCGATACCTCCCCCTTTGACATCAATGCCAAAAAACACCAAAAATCGGGACGAAAAATGAAATTTTGTACAAAGAATGTGTCCCAAAACACCTTACAAGACCTGAACATACTTAAAAATTTCCAGATAGGCTTTCTCCAAAAGCTCTAGATAAGTGTCCCAACCAGATTTGAATGTGCTAGAAATAGATACAAGTCCATTAAGCATATGAGTGTGGGACTTTCTCTCCCTAAGCTTTGCCGGTGTGGACTTACCAACCATATCAATGCATTCCTTCTTATGTACACTCAAGGAGTCCAACTGAGTACTCACCAATCCTCTGAGCCCTTTAGCTCTCCTTATGATTTTATTTCTTTCCCTTTCAAGAGTTGAAACATGAGCTTCTAATACCAAAATCTGCCCATTAATAGATGTAGTCAAAGAATTGGAACCATCAAAATAATTGACTATACCTACAATTTTATCTTGAGATTCTTTAATCCCTTTATCTATGTCTGCAGTAAGTAATCCGGTGTTACAACATACTCTGTATATATTTATACATTGTCTTAAAGAATTATCAATTAACTTCACTTTGTTAGTAATCTCTTTCTTCTCTGATTCAATCAACTGATCAAAAGTGGCTCTCTTGTCTTAAGTGAATCTCTCCAATGCCTGTCGGTTTGATATTTGCTGCAGTGATTGACAATCCTTATAAATGTGCTCAGTAATTATTTTGATCTTGCCAAATGGGCTTACTCTTTTGTAAAACTAGCACTTTGAGACAAGACTGTGCAAAATTGGGATTGATTGATCAATTATTCCTTTTTCCACTGATCCTTCCTTCATCATCTTTTGAGAAGCCATCATCATGAGCTCATTAGAACTCATCTTAGTTATGCTCTTCTTCTCTACCTAGGAGGTGTGCATTGACAACAATGATGTGTTGGCTACGGGTTCCCTATCGGATTTCTCTCCCTTTTCCTCTGATGGTTTATTACCTTTAATAACATCCTCTATTGCACCGGTGGCTTCACCACTTAGTGCAGTATTAGTTATTGTTGGTTGTACATTAACTGTATCCTTAACCTGCACATTCTGATCCAAAGGAATATTGTCCTCAACATCTGTAACCTGTACATTCTGTGTATCTGCTGGTATATGTACATTATTTGATTCTACTAATATCTCCTCTTTATCCTATACATTTGATTTTGTTGGGGTCTCTACATCCAATGCCTTAGTATCTTTCAAAATTATGGGTGAGGCACCCATTACACCTTTTCCTTTCCCTTCAACCGGCGTGTCAGTAGTCTCAGTCTTGGCTTTCGGTGAATAGAAGAAACTAGGGTTATCAACATAGAATTGAACCCATGCCTTGTGAGTTTCAGTGACTATTTCATTTACCTTGCCTACCATAAGACTAATTATCCTATGCTTGTTGTGGAAAATTGTTCGATCTTCAACTTCAAGGGTCATATGCAACCCATTTGGAGTAACACAAGTAGCTAATAACTCTTGAATTTTTATGTGTCTATCCTCCTCCATAGCGGATAATCTCCTAGTATCTAGATTGTCATACAGTTGTGTCGGTATTTTCTTCTCAATTTCTAACAATGTCTTCTTAAATATATCCAGGTATAACAAAACTGCTTCCTCAATTTCTTTTTGCTCATAATCATCTAAGTGCTCATAATAATGTTGTACATTTTTCAACATACCATCCTTAGTGATTTCATCTATCAGTTCTTCACAAGTCTTGGGTGGGATTATAGATACATTACCAAATACAATAGAAAGGTCTATGTCATCCTTCTTCTTTCTTCTTCCAGAACCGGATGGTGCAGAAGGTGTAAGGGATGTTTCCTTTGGAGCTCTTTTCTTTTCAGGTTTGTTGGCTAGTACCTTTATTTGGACCTTTCTTACAAATTGCTTCATTGCTTCCTGCTTAGACCCCTTACCTTTCTTCCTCAATACCCTCTTGAATACTAAAGGAGTGTCATCTTCAGTTCCAGAGTTTGATGGAATTGGCTCAATGAATATTTTAGGCTCTTTCCTCTTTCTTCCTTTTTCCATAATAACATCCATTAAGGCCTTGATGTCCTGGGATACTTCTTCAAAAAAATTTCTGGCCTTGCCTTGCTATTTCTCCCTCTTCTTCCTACTGAATTCAATTTGAACCTCTTGCTTCTTTTTCTTTGCAGTACCGAAAGAATTTTTAGTCTCATAAATAGGAGCATCAATCAAAATTTTAGCATAAGCATCCAGAATCTCAACATCAACCTCATATCCCATCTCCTCTATCCATATCTTATGAGGTTTAACTACTTCCATTAAGGTTTCATCCTTTTTGACCATAAAGCAGATCTCGGTTGAATATTTATCAACAATGTGTTTAGGAACCCTCTCTCTGGATTTCATTGCTCTATGAAATGCCTTGAAGT
Organism: Cryptomeria japonica; assembly: GCF_030272615.1. Lineage (NCBI taxonomy): Eukaryota > Viridiplantae > Streptophyta > Pinopsida > Cupressales > Cupressaceae > Cryptomeria > Cryptomeria japonica. The sequence goes on along the minus strand of NC_081408.1, from coordinate 274,696,849 downwards.
AACCCCAAACCTTATCATCTTGCTGGCTACCCAAACTAGCAATAGATTGCTTCAATTTTCTGCCAACCAGGATATCAAATGCCCACTGTCGCTTCCCAAAAATGGGAGTTTCATTAAGGAAAAATAACATCAAGAAGAAAATGAGATCCACATACTAGAATATCCCCTTTTTCTCTCCTTTAATCTTTCCAAGGTTAATTAACATCTCATCATTCATCCATCCACAGAGATCTATTTTCTCATTTTACCTCATAATCTTATGTGCGGCATGTATGTAGGAGCTAGAAAAAAAATTGAGATGATTGGATTAAGTTACCTTATACCCAATGATCAAGCTCCCAAATCTAATATCTTGATTAGTGATGGTGTTGATCCTCATCGATCGCTGGTCTGAAGTTGCAGCGGTGAGTTTGTTAACCTGATCATTTGAAATATTTTTCTCCGGGCGCTGACCAAACTGCGAAAAATTGGTGATAGCCCTAATGGCCTCCTTCGTGATCTTATAAGGCCCGTCCAACCAAATGAACTCTCCATGAACTCTGCTCAGCACATATCAGATGATCTCATCTTTGAATTTAGGGATATCAAGAATGCCAGTAAACCCTAGATCCTCAATGTGCTTATACTCAGGCTTGATCTTTCCGGAGTCACCCATCAAATCATTCATATACATGGTCTTGATGTCACTGGTACCCATATCCTCAATGTGGTAGTGAATATATTCTGTAACATCTTCCACATAAACAACTCCTTCTGGAACATGCAAAAATGCGCCAACTGAATCATCCAAGGTGGCAATATGCAGGCATTACTTGAAAATTGGCCTAGGATGATCCTTAAACTTGACAATAGTTGGATTTGCAATGAAAGTAGGTGTAGAGGATGATCCAGCTTCCATGATGAAAGATGATTGTGGTAAATACTTGAGAAATGGTTGTCGGTGAACAACCCTAGATAATTCTTCTGAGAGCTAGTGGAATCACCGATGAAGATTTTAGATTGCACTGAATCATTTTGAATGCAAGGTGATCAAAATGAAGTGGATTCAGCCTTTTAACCTTCAAAAAACCCTAATCTTCCATTGATATGAATGAATTCTGGTGGAACATACCGCATCTCAGTCGAACATCTCCATACCGGATAAACCTTTTCCAATTTCTGGAACATCTTCCAGATCTCCTTCTCGAGGCTTATGCAACATTTTCATGAAATTTTCCTACCTCTAAGGTATATACCTGAGCTTCCTACCAGTGCAGGAGCAATCTCCTTTGTCAGTTTAGTAAGCAGAGCAATTCCATCTGCTGATTGATCATCTAACTTCCTAACCCATTTCTTGGTATGATCTTGCCAGATTTCATTGATCTTTTCTTTCCCTTTATCATTTGATCCTTCATTGTTAACTGGAGGATTTTTGCTTCTACAAAACTTAGCTGTGTCCAACCTTGTTACATGCATAACATGTAATATTGTTCTTTTGAATTGTTTCTATAACTGGTATAATTGTTTGACCTGTACTGATTAGCCATATGTCCAAATTTTCCACATGCATGACATTTAACATTCATTCTGCAATCTTTTGTCTTATGACCATACTTATTGCATTTAGAACATTGACCGAGAGTATAATTATAGTTTTGATTTTCTCTATTTCTACACTGCCTAGCCATATGACCAAATTTATTACAAACAAATAATCTACCATTGAATTTGTAAGCATTAAGATTCGTTACCGGTGTCTTCTAGTTTTGATCTTCATTTGCAGTATCGAAGCTTTGACCTTTTTCAAATCCAACTCCACTAGAATCTCCATTCTATCTTTGGATTTTCAATAATTCATCAAGTTGTGTTGAACTAATTTTGAATTTGTCCTTGTATTCACTTGCAATAGTCTGATCATCTCTTAGGATTATCATATGTCTTTCAATTTCTTGTTCATTTCTTTGGGATTGTACTAATTCTATTCTCAACATATCATTTTCATGAGTCAACTGAATGCATTCTTCAGATCTGTCTTTCAAAGATCTTCCAACATTTTCTTCATTCATCTTTTGGTCTTCAACCTCCTTTGACATCCTCATAGTTAGGGCTTGCATTTCATTCCTCATGACCATATTCTCTTGGCTCAGCTTCTGACATTTATCATTAAGGGCATCTTTCTCTTCATTATCCTAATTTTATAGAAGTTCCTTCCTCCTAGCTTGAATAGATGATAGCCTCTCATGTAGGATAAGAATGAATTCCTTGGTAGAACTCAATTCCTCTTGTAACTTCAATTTCTTCATCCTTTCATCATCACAATCTTCAAGTGCTACCTCAAGTTTCTTCTCCATACTCATATCCATGGATTTTGGATTTAGGATCTTCCTCAAGCTGTTAGACTTCCTTCGAGGCACAAGGCTTTGATACCAATTGTTGGAATCAAAGAACACTGAGAAGGGGGGGGGGGGTGAATCGATGTTCTACCAGAATGTTCAATTTTAACCTTATTATAACATGGATTCACCAACCGGAAAACCCATACATATATAATTGAAAGAAGTAAATCAATCAATGAACCAATCATACAAATGAACACCATAAAATAGAGAATTTATACGTGGAAAACCTCAAAGAGGAAAAACCACAGTGGGATTTGTGACCCACAATATCAATCCACTGGCCATATGAAAAGATATTACATAATATGGGGGCCTATACATGCAGGAAGGCTTACCACCTAGAGCACACTGCTCAACACAAAGGAGTCTCACTGACTATAGTCACTTTGAATAAGAAAACATAATACTAAACTCATTTAATGTATCTTCTATGCCTAGTTGAGTTCTGGTTCAAGCTCTGACTGTTCCGATTCTATAACCTTAAACCCTTACCGGAATAACCTTCACTCTATAAGCACATCAAAAACCATCTACATACCTCATATACATGATATTTGCATTAAAAACATTATACTCTATATCATAAATCAAAATGATCTAACAACTAACCTATATACCCTTACAATCCATCATGACTCATGTCAACTTACATAGATAATACAAAATGATTATACATGTCGGCTCATTACATATATACATAAATAACAAAATGAATTGTCAATTCTTGAGTCTCCCAATGATGTCGGCCTCCAATGTCGGTACCCTATATGTAAATCATGTCGGCCTCCATAGAGTCCTTCCTACCGGTGAAGATACCTGTTGGTGCCAATGAAGTGTCTGTCAGTGAAGTACCAATCCAAAGAATGAAGCCGGAACATGTTGCCATCAATGACAACATATGAAACCAATCAAATGAGTGTCAATTGCCAACAATTTATTCATAGCTTCCTTTGTTTCATGGGTAGGCACAACTACTACTCCTAGGGAAAGGCTATGATACATTTTCTCTACTTCCATAATTTTATCAACAATATTAAGAAATGTATCTCCTTCGTTTGGATCACCTTCCAAGGATGTCAAGATGACATTTATTGCTTCCTAGAAACCCTATTTCCATTCTTCTAAGCTCTTAATTTTACTGTCATTTGTCAAAATTATAGGGACATGCCACTTTTTGAGTCCTCAGAAAGAATCAATCATTCCCATCAATGCTTTCCTTTCCTCCTCTATGTTGGGCAAATCTTTATTCAGTAAATTATAATTTTTCCAAGTTACCCCTACAATCTTAGGTGGCTGACCCACATTTTTCACTGTTAATATAACCTCTTTCAAGGTTTGACCCTTTGGCAGCCACACAGCTTTGATTGGTTGAAAGAATGCAATAGATTCATCAAGATGACTTAGGAGCTTGGATGTCAAATAATATGAAGTGTGGACTTCATCTAATTTATCAATGATTTTATTTGAAATTCTCAAAATGAATCTTTCCTAATATTAAAATAATTGCTTACAGCTTCATCTTTGACCCTTTGCATTTCTTTTTTTATCTTCTCAAGCTCTCAGGTCTAATTCCTCTAGAAGAGTCAGTGGACATCTTCTTTATTTTCTCTTTCAATGCAATGTTCTCAACAAATAATTCATTGTACTTGGTATTCAAAACAACATGCATATCCTTTAGCTTTATATGCTTTTGCTCTAAATCCTCTACTGTCTGCTGAGCAAATTGGACTGCATGCTTGGAAATTGCTACAACTTCTAAATTAGTAGTGTCTTGTAAGGTCCTTACAACATCATCCCCTATTTTGTGTTTCACCCCTTGCGAAACCATGGGATTTTTTAGTGCTAGGGGCGTTTGACCATAAATCAAAAGCTTTTGAACTTATATTTACACCGGAACCATGAACTCCAAACTCTCTAGCAAAATTGGGGTCCTTCTGCCACATGATCTGATCTAACAAAAAAATTCTCTCAAAATTCCACCCCGAGACAAGGAGTACTCCTCTTTTCACTACCATTTCTCTGGCCTCTTGAGGAGTGTAATCAAAATTGTTCCTATCAAAATTGTTGATTTCTTCATCAGATATGTTCTTCAATTTCTCCCTTAGCCAAAATGATCTAAACTTAGGGGTATTAACAAAATTGTCATTTGCCATAAAGTTCTTTGAAGAAATAACCCTCTCATCATCTTCTTCTTCTATAGGGACTGTTCTTGGGATGAGAGCCTTGTCTAGAGAATTTGCATCATCTTGGAATGTTTCCCTTAGAGGAGAAGGTGGTGGCACCGAAGTATCAAAATCCTCTTAGATATCTACAAAGTCAGATATTTTATCCTTTCCTCTTTCAGTCTTCCTAACCTAGTTTTTTGTTACCCCCTCATCCTTCTGTACACCCCCTTTGGAGGACTTTGTAGGTGCTTCCTCAGTCTCAGCCTTGGGAGATGGATCAATTGGTTTTCCTTTGTATTCCACTCCCTTTTCCTTGTCCTCTCTTCTCCACAACTCCTCCTTTATTATATCATATTCCTTTCTTAACATGAAATACATTCTAGCAAAATCATCCCTGAAGTGTCAAAAGGAACCTGCAAAATTAGGATCCTCTTGTTCCCTTTCCCTTTCAAATTTAGTCATGAGGTTCCACTTCTTCCTCCTTTTCTATGCCTCACGTGGATGAGCATTCCTATTTAGATCTTTTCTTTCTACAAAAGAATGAAAATACCCCTTTTCCTTCAGTTTATTTACTCTAATGTCATTTATACAGCCTTCGGGGTCAAAATGTCTAGCTTGGGAAACCCTCAGCCTTTAATTCTTCACCAAAAAATCTTGTACCTTCTGCAAGGTCTCACAACCTACACTGAATTCATTGAAAACTATTTTCTTGGGGATAAATTTTCCCTTTCTATCAAATTTAATTTTCTCCCTCTCCATCCACATCATTTTCCAGATGAATTCAAGGAATGCTAAACTTGGAGAGACAACAATAGGAAATACATGGGGTCCCTTCTCACATCCATAAATTCTTATTATTGTACAATTGCCATAAAATAAGAAATCCTAAAAATTGTGGGCGAATGCACCCTCAGCATAGACATGTCCATCAACCCTGTAACTCTTTATTCTCAATATTTTGATTACCTCTCTAGGCAAAGTACTACCCCAAGTCTTGTAAAAATGTTCATCACAAAATCATCAAAGAATACACAAAAATCACCAAACTTAGATCCCTTGTCCCAAACCTGCGCCCATCTTTGCACTAGCCAATGGAGACCTGTGTAGGGATTATTTGTCTTTATTCTCAACTTTGGGCCCCAATATGCTCTGTTATGATAAAGAATTAAGTGACACACCAATGAATAGTGTAAGAATACCAATTTTTCATCCTTATTTTTCAGCTCTCACCAATCCCTCGTGAATCTTCTCATGAATAGCACTTACAAAATATACAATTCATTTATTGTGGCATGTTGAATATTGATGGACATCATCATAAAATCAATGGGAAATTTGGTGAGCCCACAATCAACCCCAAGGACCTACCCTAGTGCATAATAGGTTGTAACAAAATAGGGCTCAAAATAGTCAAACTTGAAGGGCTCCCTTTCAGGGGGCAGGACATAATTCTGTGAATCTTTGTAAAGTTTTCTCATGAAATGAGGAACAAGATCCTTCCTGTACCTATCCTTTGTTTTCTCATAGTCCCTATTCAAATTATCCTTGTTTATAATTGTGAGAGTAGACTTATCTAAATCAAAACATTGAATGATAGCCTTGAGAGAGATGTCTAGTAGGACATATCCTTCAATAGTCCTAACCATCTAGCTTGGAACATCATATGCCTTTGCCAGCTCCCTTATGAGCATAGGCTCTACAAAACATTGGGCACCACCAATTTGCCAAGGTTCAATGTCCAGGGGTTACACATCGGGATGGCCTTGTCTCTACTGCCATTGAATGAATGAACAATGTCCCAACCCCTTTCCTTGGTATGGCCTTGTCTCTGTTTCCATAGAATGAATGAATAATGTCCTAGCCCCTTTCTTTGGTGAAGGCATCCCTACACCCTACCTCTTTGTCATTGAAGATAGTCCTCAGATGAGCCTGCATTGTGGATCCCTCAAATATTTCCAATAGCTCTTGGGATAGGCTCCTAGTCTTTCTGGTTTCCCTTCATGCGATTTCTTCCAATCTCTGTTCAACCTCTTGTTTAAAATCTTTAGGGGTCGTGGAAAGAGCAAGATGAGAAGTAAGTTGTGCTAGTGGCTACTCCACTTGAGCTAATGACGTCCCTTTGGATGGCTTCCTAGAACACTTTGTAGGCTTGGGGGGCTTTTATTTTGTTTGAGTAGCCTCTTTGGTTGGCTTCTGAGGGTTTTCTCCTTGTGGGATTGGCTTTTGAGGAATTGGGGCTTCCTCAACAGATGGATTAACTAGACCAGGAGAATTATGTGCAGAGGATGGGGTTTCAGCAGAGGCGGCTTTGGCTGAAGCCTTCCTGGTGCTCTTCCTTTTCTTTGGAGTGGGTTTCCTTGTTTTAGGAGTGGGAGAGGGCTCATCTGAAGATTCACTATCAAAAATGATAGTGACAGGCTTTCAGACGATTTTTCTTTTTCTCTTTGTGGCCTTCTCTTTCGGAGGGGAGCTAACTTTAGCCTCCTCTGATACTTGCAAGGTGGTTCTAGGGATTGGTTGCACATAAGGGGCACCTAGAATTTCTTGCATGAGGGGAGCCATTTCTAGAGGTGTAGCCTCAGTGATAGAAATTGAGGACCTTGCCTCAGTTACGCAGGCTTTCTTGGTAGCAGGGGTACTAGATTGCTTAGCAGGGGATGCCATCTTAACAATTTGGACTGATTAAAAACTTGGAAAGAAAAAGCAAGAGTAAAATATACCAACTTCTAGGACACACACACAGACAACTCAAGGTATTACTGTAATAGTCTGATAATGCATGCAAGTGGGAAAAAAACACTTACTGGTTTTCTCTTCAACTGAAAATGCTAGGAAGCATGTTGGAATGCTCAATTTTGCCTTTTTTCTCGCTCTATGCTGCTCTGAAATATCTCTGGATACAAGGTAAGAAAGAATGCCACTGAATTTTCAATTTATTGCGATGCCATTAATTCATTCATGTTGGACAGAGGTAATTGTTGGTGCCAATTTTGAATTTCATCCGTCAATCTAGCAATTGGAAATCAGGATTGCTCATTGGCCTTCCCTGAATAATGACGTGGAATTATCTTAAAGTTCCTCATGTCAAATTATAATTTCATACTCCATGGAGCCTCCACATCCATCTTAACTTTCTCTATGGGATAAGATTCTATTGTATTTTTTCTTTGTTTTACTTATCCCATGGTGTCACTAGCTATTCCTTCTATCTTCATGGGATAAGCTTCTATTTTCTTTCTTTGGAGATCTTATCCTCTGTTGATCTTAACCCTTCCTCTCCCCTTTCACCTGCAAGCCCCTTTCTTTGTTTTTTTATCATCCGTGGGATAAGATTTTGAACTAGCATTTTCTTATCTTGGAGCATCCTTCTTACCCTCATGGGGACACGTGGGATAAGGCTTTCTCTTATTTCCCCTTCAAAATTCTTATCCCGTGACTCACCTTTGAGTTTCACCATTGTTTTGGATCTTTTCTACCCCGCGAGATAAGCCCTTTTACCTTTTTCTTAAGTATTTTGTTATCCTGGAACTCTTTTATTATCCCTGCGGGGACGTGCTGGATAAGAAAAGCATTACATCCTTCATTGTTGGCATATCCTGCATTACCTTGTAATGCTATTCTAGTGGCATGGAAATCTTACAGGATAAGCTTTTGTTGTAAATTTCCTTTGTTTTACTTATCCCGTGGTGTCACTAGCCATTCCTTATATCTTCACGGGATAAGCTTCTATTTTCTTTCGTTGGAGATCTTATCCCACGTTGATCTTAATCCTTCCTTTTGCCTTTTGCCTACAAGCCCCTTTCTTTATGTTTTTATCATCCACGGGATGAGCTTTTGAACTAGCGTTTTCTTATCCTGGAGCATCTTTCTTATCCCCATGGGGATGCACGGGATAAGGCTTTCTCTTATTTCCCCTTCACAATTCTTATCCCTTGACGCACCTTTGATTTTCACTGTTGTTCTAGATCTTTTCTGCCCCGTGGGATAAGCCCTTTTACCTTTTTCTTAAGTATTTTGTTATCATGGGACACTTTTCTTATCCCCGCGGGGACACATAGGATAACAAAAGCATTGCATCCTTCATTGTTGACTTATCCCATGTTGCCTTGTAATGCTATTCTAGTGGCATGGAAATCCTGCGTGATGAGACTCCCTTTATATTTAAGTCAACCCTTATCCCACGACCATTTCATAGTGTTCCTGGTTCATTGAGGGATAAGCTTTTACCACTTGTTTTCTTTGACCACTCCTTATCCCACATTGCTCCTTGCTTTCTTTGTAGTTGTTGTGGGATAATGACTCCTTTATAATTCTTTCTTTCTTCTTATCTCAAGGGGTTGAAATTCACATTGAAACCACTTGCAAGATAAGGAACAAGGGACACTTCCTTTTGAAATCTTATCCCGCGCGATCGAGTTACTTGGGGTCAGCACTTAAGTGATCATTTAGAACACATGGAAAAATTCATGGGTTAAGTGGTCATGCACGGGACCTTCCTAGGAAATAAAGGACTTAAGAATTGGGTTTTTTTAGCAATACTTAAGTCCCCTTTGTCACTTTAGAAATTCATATTCTTTGAAGCTCCTTCGGCCATCTCAACTATCTACACAGGGTAATCCTCTATTGTAGATAAGTCTCCTACATTATTGCTGAAATTTCTCCTCCGCACATAGGAAGCTCAACCCAAAGTGATGGACCATTTTCCCTCAGTTATCCTCCTACATTCATTGCTTGATCTGCCTTCCTATTTAACCTCAGCCTTATGGTTTCCTATTCTTATCAAACATTGGGCTCTGTCTAAAATAGAAAGAAATATGATATCCCATGAAAACCAAATCCATCTTTGGATTTCAAGTGTCCTAATCTCTTGCCACCTTCTCCCAATGTTCGTTAATTCACAGTAATCGGAGCCTTATTTTCGTCTATCATGATCACCTTTGTCATGTCAGATCCAAATTTGTGGTTTGGATTCTAGATCAATACCCTCCCTTAGTCATACCTATCCAATGCCTTCTTTTTTCTGCCTCCACGAGGCTTCATAATCATCCACTAGAATTTGTTCCAAATCCTCACTTGGGATTGCCTCGAAAACCTGGTCATCCTTTGTCCTTAAATTTATTCCCATGTTTGCCATGTAATCTGCAGCCATGTTTGCCTTCCTATAAACATGTATGACCTTATAGTCGGGAACTTTATTTAGAGCATCCATAATGTCCCTCAGAATCCTCTGTATTTTCCAATTTGGTGTGGCACCATTCTTAATAGCATTGTTAAGTATCTATGCATCACCTTCTATCAGTATAGAGTTCAAACCCTTCTCTACACATTGTCTAAGTCCTCTAGCAATATAGTAGCTATAGATGATGCTAGGAAAAGGTATATACGGGTCTATAAGATTGCTACAAAGAAAGGGTCAAGTGTTGAAACAAACAAAGCCAATATAGACTTGATTAGTTTCTATGATGGTGATGGAATACCATGACAATCAAATTACTATGGATTGTCATGGCATTCCATCACTATGAGAACACATTTCTTTGAGACATTTTTTCAAATAGTTCGCTACCTTGTCTATGCAAGGTAGTGAACCATTTGATTGACCTTCATATAAGATATAAGCTAACATAAGATTTAAATGAATTGCATATGCAGGAACCTAAACCCCTTTGACTAGGATCCTGCACAGTCTACATAAAGGCAAGGTGATGATTCTTATCATGGATTGGAAGGTATAAGTCAATACACCCTATAGAAACCATTTATTTTCTCTCTTTCTCTTTACACCCATCTTGGATTGGTTTAATAATAAGCCAAGTTTTAGCAACTATATTTTGTAAAACTTCAATTTTTTTTCTCACCCAAACCACCTTGACATCCATATGGTTTAGCACATTCCAGATAATCTCATATACAAGCTCAACAACAGGGAGAATGTTGGCAATTTGGAGGAATTGATTATGTGTTGCATTGATGTTTTGTCATTGATGGCAACAGCGGTTGTTTTAGTTGGTTACAAGTTTTCGGTTGGTTCTGGTAGAATGGTTAGATTATGATATTGATTCGGTATGCTCTGGTATGCTTTGGTCTATGGAATTGATTTGGATTGGTTATTAATGTGTTCTGATGCATATCACATTTAGTTGGTTTGAGATTTGATGACTCAGATATTATCATTTGTTCTAGTAATCCTTTTGGTTACTGATAAGGGTTTTACTGACAGTGCTTTATTGAAGATCTTTTGATGAATCCGATAAGTGGTTTTGGTGTAGCTTCTAGAAGGTTATCCAGATGTTGATGGTTATCATGTTCATGTTCTAGTTATTCATGGTGTTTCATTTGTATTATGATGACCTATTAGGTCTGGTGGTTATTCTGCTAGGTTATGGACAGGTTTATGTAACGTGTGGGTTGATGCTCCCGATGCATTACCGATTGAATTCATTGATTAGATTATGTTGTTTCGGTCTTAGGCCGACTTGGTTGATCATTAGATTATAGGTTTAAGTTATGAATTTATTGTATTATCTTTTAGGTGGCCGACCTAATTATTTAGGTCCCTGATTGGTATAAATTGTGATGTAAGATCTCTTTGTAGATCATGTAAGGTATGGGTTATGGGATTATCTATATGCGAATAATGTTGCAATTATATGCAGAGGTTTTTGTCGATCATAGGTGATCAAATTGGGTTTTGTGGAAGAGGTTTAAGGCCTCTGGTATTTAGCTTAACTAGAACTATACTTAAGCATGGGAGATGCTATACTTGCAGTTCAATCTTCATTTTGGATTGTTGTCTGATGTTTTCAGTAGTCATTCAGACTCCTTTTGTCATGAGTAGTGTGCTGTAGGTTGTTGGCCTTCCTACATGTGCAGGCCCCTCATTGTAATATTTATTCATTTGATCAATGAATAGATATTGTGGGTCTCCAATCCCATCGTGGTTTTTTCTCTTTGAGGTTTTCCATGTATAAATTTGTGGTGTTATGGTGTTCATCTTTGTGGCTACATTATTTCTTATTGTTATATGCTTTTATGTTTACCGGTTGCTGAGTTGTTGTATTAATAAGGTTAAATTTCTCCATTTCAATAGAACACTGATTCACCCCCCTCTCAGTGTTCTTGGATCACAACAAAGAATGCTCAAGACTGGCGAATTCTTCAGTGATCCTCGACCTTATCTATATTATGAGATAGTAGGACACCTCAAACATACATAAAAACTTTGAAATATGTCTTGATTTTAATGATTTATGACAAACCATAAGTGAAATAGACAAGAAATCGATAACCTAATGACATCTGCTAGCATATACCAATGTCTTACTCCATTGGGCTCCGAGTTTCTAAAATATCACTGAAACTTGACATAAATTTATCTAATAGCTGACTAAATCTTAAACAATATCGCCTTACAGTAGTATTTTATTTGCAATTTCTTACCCAAACTACTTATCAAATCCTAGTACAAGCTTTATCCCTCTATAATCTCATTCAAGCATTTTAATTAACCCCTTGGATTAAACCATGAAATGAAAAATTACATACATCATAACAATTCAACAAGCAAATGAAACCCTTGATTCCATTAACTCAAAAGAAGATAAAATCATACACAGAAGAATAAGGATTTTGAAATTATATCTATATTAACTTCAAAATCTATCTTTTATCAAATAACTGAATACATTTCATTTATAGAAGAACCCATTTAAAATTTGAAACTGATGACTATCTTCTATTTTGCTCTGCAAAATGACATTACAATTCTCTGCTATTTACTCATTACTTCTCAAAACTGGAACCTAATCCCATAGACCGGACCTACACAAGAGACCCTATTCAGAGATTTTGGAACCATTTCTAATGGCCTTGATTTTCCTTTTATAGAAAATAAGGGAGCAAAAATCTTGAGGCCAAGAGACACATGCCATCTAGAATGAACAAGCCAAGAAAACCACATGCAATTCTATTACAAAATATTCCTTAAAGCTACCCATACGCTAGCACCTGTGATAAAATAGAATCACAATTTGTAAGTGAATATTGGTAGAAACAAATGTGCTTGAGTTGTGCCATTATCATCATGATATCTTCAATCGGACTTTGAGATGCTTTGTTCTATCCTACACAACATTTACCTTCTCGGAAAGGAAAATGGATCCTAGCAAGAAGTAAAATCACCCCCAAACTAGAGGAAGATCTCCAACCTTTATGCCCAAGATCAGAGAAAGTGGAAGGTGAAGCTTATAGGGAAACATAATATGCTGGGGAGGGGTTACAGCTTCCATGTCATCGCTGAGATGACTAGCTACCGCTCCCCACTCAAACAAATCCTTCTTTCATTCCCTTGTGGTCTCCTTCCTCAAACCCCTTACCAGATAGTGGTAGAGTGAAATTAGAGGATGTATCATGAGTGGCCTTTTTGATAAGAAATGGCTTTCATGCCCCCTCTGACAATCCTTTGAACTTTCACAATCCCTCTGACAATAAGAAAACTCACACAAGAGAAATAACATGCATCTGGTATCAACAAGCACACAACAACTCCATGCATGATACTGCTCAAACATCATCTTCTTCAGCGATGAAAAACCTCTCTTCAGAAAGAAAAGAGGCTTCTTTTCCCTTCTACCAACTAAACTACCACCTTATTGTATTTATAATCAAAATCACTTCACTTGGTAGTGTTTGTTCATGCAAAAATAATCTTCCTAAATGCTCGCTTCTATCTATTCACCATGCTAGTTGTGAACTAGGGAAATCATGCATGTCAGACCCAAGACACCGTCGAATTCCATCTTTTTCACAAGGAAAATCAATCCACTACTTTTTTGTCAAGATTCACCTTACATGGATGATTTTGTTTTGATCTTCTCCTCTTGGGATTGCGCAACTTTGCTTCATAATTATTTTAAAACACCCGATTATCCTCTTTTAGATCTTCTTAAAGTTAGAAGGGTTGTCAAAGTTTGAAGGATTTTTAGAGGGGCGTGAAGGCTTTTTTTACTTTATCCCTCCGTGAGAATCCCTGACAAAAATCAACCTCAAATTTTACTGAGAAATCCATGATCTTTCATTTCCAACTTAGAGATTATCTCTTATGCCTCTGCAATTGTTGTCCTTTCTTGTCAAATCAATTTTGACTCAATACAAACCTTCAGAAAAGGGGCCTTCTGAAATGAGTTGGTATCCAATCATCCTACCTTGTCGCTATTTTCTCCAAGTTGACAAGCTTGCACTCTGTCCATTCTAACTTTTTGATGCATATAACATACCACACCTTTACAACACCCTTATAAAAATTGTTGGAAACTCCAACATAGATCCTATCCTTCTCAGCAAATCACACAATCATCGTCAGTCAATCTAACACTGACCTTCCATGTGGCAAATGGGTCCAATCCAAAGTATGAATTGGCATAGCCAACTCACCGCTTACTTCACCTCGATCAGCGACCCCACCATCAACTTTTCCTCTCACAATAACAATCCACCCTCTCCCAACTATCTCTCTCATTTGATTGAGTGCAAGTAACACCAAATAAGTATTTGTCAGATGTGTCTTCCTCAAGCGAGGGAAATTCAGGAAGAGAAGAGGAAAGCGAGACATGTAGTAGGTCTAAAAGAGGGAGATCAACTAGAGTTCAAAAGATTAGAAGAAAATTCCATAAATGCATGGAATTGTTTCTTTCTCTAGGGGGGTCCTATTTTTATGATGATGAGAGCATAGGCGACATCGAGGTTCCCTTGAGGTTCAAACATATACAAAAACAATGGGTACCCAAGGAACTTCCTCCAATAAACATTGATTTTTGTGTTAACGGGAGGATATATTGCATAGAACCATCGTCATTACATGGTTTGGGCCTATTTTCCATGGATGACATAAAGGTCTGTTACAACAAAGTTGCTGAATTGATGGAGTATGTCGGAGCCTGTTACAATTACAAAAATTGGATGTAGCTGGTTTGATATACACGAAGTATGCGTAGGTATGCGCTGTCAGCAAATTATATACAGCTAAAAGATAATGATCAAAGTAAAAGACTGGCTATGTACATTGATGGAAGGCCAAAAGAAGTAGGGAATATTGGAGGTTTTATAAATAGTACATGACCTGTGTCAACTTATAGGCAACCCAATTGTATGTTTGAGGTGCGTGAGGGAAACTGTGTATTTGTATGTGCGATAAAATAAATAAGTGCAGGGGAAGAGATACTAATCGATTACAATTTGAATCGCATAGATACAAACAAAATTACTATTGTGGGGGTGGTGCGTACTTATATATACCATTTAAACCAACCTCCAATTAATGACTCGAATATACCATTTTATTATTAAGTTTTTTTGGTAAGTCTATTCGTTTCATTTTGGTAATGTTTTTTTATATTTAATTTTTGTCACAACGTGACATTGATCCGACACATAGCACATACTAGGATGTAGCTTCGAGCACTTCTATGGAGCAGGTAAACCTCATTGTAATTGTACATATTAGATACAAGAAAAATGTTATATTATTATGTTCTTTTGTTTAGGGTTTTGGATTAATTTTGATAATGTTACTAATATTCTTCTCACAGACGGATGTTCGGGGAAAGACTATTGGCATTATTGGCATTAAGTTGTCATTAATGTCAACCGATTTGGCAAGGGCACCGACAAGAGATAGACATATGATGGAAATGCACATATGAGTGAGCAGACAAAAGGAATGCTACCGGTACACATGAATTATGTCATCTACCGGTAAGGTGCAAACCAGGATGAAGATTTGTTATTTGTTTGTGATGAAGAGGTGGAATGCTCAAAGAATCACAACAACATCCTGTAAGCAAAACAAAGATGATGGCATGAAGACATATCGAAAGGCATGATGAATTATCAAGAGGATGTACTGCCAGCACTGAGGATGTTTGTTGGTCTTACCGGTAATGTGAACTGTGTCAGTAGTCAACCATGGTCAACAAAGGATGTTAAACCAACATAAAAGTCCAAGCAGAGGTGGATATCAACAAACATGGCAACTGGATGTCAAGTGGTGATATTGCACAGGTTGATGGAGTGTGCATTGACGTAACAAGTCAACAAGTAGGTCGACTTTTATGAAGAACCCGCAAGTCATGAAGGTGTTAGGTCCCAGAGGCAACTGAGGGGGGGGGGGGGGTTAATCAGTTGTCAAATAAATTCAAACCAAAACTATTTAACCTACTTAATGCTTAATACTAGTAAACCAGTTTAATAAGTTGGTAGATAGTTTTAACAGTTAATTGTTATACCGGTAAGGCTTAGTGCATGAAACATAAAGACAAATTCATCCACAACACATAACACCAATATTTGTACGTGGAAACCCTGTAAGGGGAAAAACCGCAGTGGGAAAACTTACCCACAATCAGATGATACTACTCTAGATAGTGAGTATACATAAATGGGGTCTGCACATGTAGAAAGGCCAAGCGCCTAGAGCTCACTGCTCAATCACAAAATGGGAGTCACACTGACTACAATTGGATGGTTAAATCCAATAAGAATGTACTGCACAAAATAGCATCTTCATATGTTGGATTTAGTATTGGTGTAGTTCTGATTGTCTTCACAAAAACCCTCCTTCAATCTTCAAATGATGTCTATGTGTATAGCTCTTCTTATTCTCACATATACCTTCACACAATCCTTTTTCGCATTCCACTTTTTATCTTACAAATAAGATCGTACATGTATACCATACCCTAAGACCAATTTTAGTAGGTCGGCTCTACAAGATATTACAATAAAAACATTTTACAAACAATACAATATCCGATGCAATAACCAATTGAACATGTCAGCTTAGTGCATTCATAACAATAATTAATCATCTCTTTTGCGTGTCATGCTGATCTGGAAAAGATAAACCTGTCGGTGTAACCTGGACCTATTTGCCGGTAACAACAAATATGCAAATGCTAATGTACCAATAAAAAAAACTTCAAAACAAAGTGCCCACACAATGTCTTCAACATAACCAAGTGTTTACCATATTATTCCAAGTGTCGATGATCATTATAACTTGCTGGTGTACCAGATACCGGTGACTGTGCATGAGTCACTTTCTTGTCAGTGAATGTTGTTGATTCTCCAAAGTGCCAGAGTTGATAAGTGTTTAGTAGGTATTGACATCAATGACAAAACCATACCAAAATACCAACAATCTCCCCCTTTGGCATTGATGGCAACACACGATGGAAAAACCATCAAAGTGCCAAAACAAAAATGCCAAATACCAAAAACCAACAATCTCCAAAAAGAGATCATAACCAGAAATCAAAATACAGATACAAAGAGTAATAATCTCTCCCAAACAACAATCTCTCCCCCTAGGAGAAACTTGTGTTTTCCTTGTGTTTTTCCATACCAATCTCTCCCCCTTTGACATCAATTGCCAAAGTTCTTACCAAAAGAATCTTACCAAGCCAAGTTCATATACAAAATACCAATCAATTTAGAATACCAACTACTCCCCTTGAGAAGTAGCTTCCCATCAAGGCCGGAAAAAAAAGATTTCTCTGTTAATTCTGTCGGTTGATGACAACCATCAACTTCCTAAGTCTCTACCAGTGGGGGTATGACCCCAAGCTGATCTCTGAGATATTCAAAGGTCTCCTTAGGCAGAGGTTTAGTAAAGATATCTGCAATATGCTCTTTAGTATTCACATAAACCAGTTTTATTTCCTTTGCTTCAACATTTTCTCTTAAAAAATTCAGTTTGATAGAAACATGTTTGGTTTTAGAATGTAATACCGGATTCTTGTATATATCAATTGTTGTAGTGTTATCACAATAGATAGTAATAGGTTCCTTGCATTTTACCTTTATGTCTTTCAACATTTTCTTAAGCCATAGTACCTATGTACAGTTAGTTGCTGCTGCAACATATTCTGATTCTGCTCTTGATAAAGATGTACAACTTTGTTTCTTACTCAACCAAGAAACTAGTTTGTTTCCAAGAAAGAATGCTCTGTTGGTGGTGCTTTTTCTATCATCCACATCTCCTGCCCAATTTGCATCTATGTATGCACATAATTGAAAGTTTTCATCTCTAGGATACCATAATGCAGGATTTATAGTGCCTTGTAAGTACCAGAAAATCCTTTTTACTGCTGACTCATGATTTTCTCTAGGATTACTTTGAAATATTGAAACAATACATACTGCATTCATAATATCAAGTCTGGTTTGTGTCAAATACAGTAAACCTCCTATCATAGATTTGTATCTAGTTGGATTAATAGGTGTAGATTCACCCCTTAGTGATAATTTGTCATTTGTTGTCATAGGTGTGTTTACCAGTTTAGAGTTCTCCATCCCAAATTTATTTAGTAACTCTTTTAAGTACTTGGATTGACTCAAGAATATACCTTTATCAGTTTGTGTTTTTTGCAATCCTAAAGAGAATTTTATTTCTCCAATCATAGACATTTCAAATTCTTGCTACATTTTAATAGAAAATTCTTTACATAATCCATCTTCTCCTCCAAAGATTATATCATCAACAAATACTTCTATAATCAAGATTTCATCATTAGTCACTTTATAGTATAAATTGTTGTCTACATTCCCTTTAGTAAAACCAATCTTTAAAAGATACTTATCCAATCTTTCATACCAAGCTCTTGGAGCTTGCTTCAATCCATACAAAGCTTTTCTTAACCTGCAAACCATATCTTTGTTATCTGTCAAGCAAAATACATCAGGTTGTTCAATGTACACTTCTTCTTCAAGATCTCCATTCAAAAATGCACATTTAATATCCATTTGATATACTTTGTAGTTCTTATGTGCTGCAAAAGCCAAAAATAATCTGACTACCTCAATTCTAGCTACCGGTGCAAAGGTTTCATTGTAATCAATTCCTTCTTTCTGAGAATATCCCTTACACACTAGTCTTGCTTTATTTCTGACAACCTTACCATCTTCATTAAGTTTGTTTCTGAATACCCATTTGGTTCCAATTACATTTTTATCTTTAGGCCAGGGAACTAATGTCCAAGTGTTGTTTTTCTCAATTTGTTCTAATTTTTCTTCCATAGCTTTAATCCAAAATTTATCTTCACATGCCTCATTAACTGATGATGGTTCAATTTGAAAAATAAGACATACCTCTTAATTTTCCAATCTTCCTCTTGTCATAACTCCTTTAAACTTGTTTCCAATTATCTGATCTTTAGAATGATTCAGTCTTACATACCGGGGTGTCTTTGTTTCATGTTGTTCCTTAGTTACTGTAGAATCCTCAGATGATACCAAGGTAACTGGATCTTCATTCTGTACTAGTGGAATCAGTGTAGGTTCATTTTTCAAAATTTATGTTGCTGGTTCAGAGTCTATATACCTTGAAGTTCCTTTGAATTGTTCATCAATCTTTACATTTGTACTTTCAACAATTTTCTGCAATCTTTTGTTAAAACATCTATATGCCTTGCTCTTAGATGAATAACCAAGAAATATTCCTTCATCACTTCTAGGATCAAATTTGTCAATATACTCATCTCTTCTGATATAACATTTACTTCCAAAAATTCTGAAATATTTAAGAGTAGGAGTAATACCAAACCATAGTTCATGAGGGGTCTTACCAGTTTCACCTTTGATGTGAACTTTGTTGAATGTATAGACCACTATACTGACTACCTCTCTCCAATATACATGTGGTAGGTTTACTTCTAATAACATACTTCTTGATGCATCCAAGATAGTTCTGGTTTTCCTTTCAACAACTCCATTCTGCTGTGGTGTTTGAGGTGCTGATAGTTGTCTTTTGATTCCATTTACTTCACAGAATATATTAAACTCCTTAGATGTAAATTCTCCTCCTTGATCTGATCTTAGACATTTGATTTTCTTACCGGTTTCATTTTCTACCATTGCTTTGAACAGTTTGAACTTTCCCAGTGGTTCTGATTTTTCTCTGAGAAAAGTAACCCAACACATTCTAGAATAGTCATCAATGATTAGCATGAAATATCTATCACCTTGTAAGCTTTTAGTTCTAGCAATGTGAATCAAATCAAGAGCATTATTGGATTTTTCTGGAATATTTTAAAACTAGCTCTAACTTGTTTTCCAAATTGACATTCCTTACATACTGTATTCTGAGGTCTAACAATTTTAGGTAAATCTCTAACTGCCTTAGTAGTACTAATTTTCACCATGCAATCAAAGTTTACATGACAGAGTCTCTTATGCCATAACCAACTTTCATCAATATTGTGCAATTAAGTATGCCTTTTCATTGTTATTTAAATGAAAGATATTACCTCTAGTCTGATTACCGGTTGCAATTTCCAAACCAGTTCTATTCATGATTTTGCATTTTCCATTTTTGAATTGTAACTGAAATCATTTTTCAACTAATTGACCAACTCAAAAGATTATACTTTAATCCTTCAACATAGTAAACATTGTCAGTGTTATGCTTACCATCAAGAGATATTGTACCCTTACCTTTGATTAAACAAGCTTTGTCATCTCCAAATCTCACTAAACCTCCATTGTATTCTTGAAAGTTCAAGAATTTATCTTTGTCTCCTGTCATATGATGTGAGCATCCTAAATCAATGATCCATTCATCCTTTACTTCAACTTTAGCTACCAAGGCCTGTACTACCGGTTGAGCAGTAGGTGCCAGTTGATCCATTGTCTATCGGATCCTCATCAGAACCATCAGTCACACCTTCATCGGTAATGTAACAAGATTTGTCTTTATTCTTCTTAAATCTATATCTTTGATATTTAGGGTTAGGCTTGTATGTTCTTCTAGCTTATTCTCTTAGTCTAGCATGTCTATCAGGGCATCTTGAAGCCATATGACCAATCTTATTGCAGTTAAAACATTTAAAGGGTGCTTTACCTTCATACTTACTTCCAACTGGACCTTTAGGCATTTTGCTTGCAAATAGTGCTTCAAGTTCTTCAAGTTCTTCATTTTCTTTCCTGCTTTCTTCAAGTTCTCTTGCATAAAAGGCTTTCCAATCAGATTTGTCAAATGATGGAGTGGATGATGTTGATGCTTTAAAGGCCAAATCTGTCTTTATAGCAGCTGTAGACACCCAAAATTGTCCAGTCTAATTAAATAAATATTTTATTTATTTAATTATCTAAGCTTAATTCTTCTATTAATTAAATAAATCTTTATTTATTTAATTAATTCATTTATCCTCTTCTAGCCTTATTTCTCATTTAAATAAATACATTTATTTATTTAAATTATTCTTTTCCTAAATTAAATAAATATCTTATTTATTTAATTGATCCCACTTCCTCTATTAATTAAATAAATCTTTATTTATTTAATTAATTCATTAACCTTTTCTACCCATGATACATGTCATTCATCTCTTAATTCATACACTACCTACCCCTTTCATTATTTTATTATTTCCTTTACCTACCCTCTAATCATAGCCGACCTCCTTTTACACCTCTCAATCTTATCCCTCCACTTCATATAGTGTCTTCTATATAAGAGAATTCTTCCTTCATTATCAACCCTGGCTAATGAATTTTATGCACTTGACTACACTACAATCCTACTTGCAATCACATTCCATTCTTTGTTGAGCTCTTGTGCACATAAAATCTGAGAGCAAATATATCAAGCAAGATCAATGGAGATAGGAAGAATGGAGATCCAAACCCTATTGGACATGTGATGGTATAATCTTTGTGATTTCATTTGATTTGCATTGTCTTAGGTAATCTTCATATGTTATGGTGGATCTTTGTTGTTGTTAGGCTAGGGTTTTGTGGTTGAATTCATTTAGCCTTTCAATATTGTTATTATTGTTATCCATTTTCACCATAAACATTTTGGCATGCCCGATGGGACTCTTGTCCCTTTTTGCATTTAACATCCTTGTTGCAGATTTGACGTTTTCGACAGCATTTTGATATTCTCACGTCTACGTACTTTCGGATCGCGTTTTTGATTTTCTAGCGCATCTGCGACATCTGGAATCACATCTATGTTATCGACATTATTTTATTTTTGCAGGTTCCAGAAATCACGTTTGAGTTCCTCAGTCGCGTCTGTGGTGTTTTTCTCCACGTTTGTGTCCAGAGGTCGCGTCTGCATTCTAGAGCCATGTCTGTGTCTCACAGAACCACGTCTGCGTCACCAAGTCGCGTCTGTGTTGTGGGTAATTGCATCTGTGTGCACCGATTTCAAATTTTGAGTTATTGATTTAGTTTTGGGTTTTTGCATTTAGGGTTTCGGATCTGGTTTATTTCGACCTAACATTTTCAGATCTAACGAAATTGGTGCAGCTTGTCTTGAAAGTAAAATCATTTGGTTGAAGGCCCCTATTTTCACAAAGTCTTTTGGATCTAAAATTTACCTAACTTGTGTGCTTGCAGAAAGGGGTGATTATTTCAAACAATCCAAACTACTAACAACTCTTTGTTCCAGGTCCTTGGCAAGGGTTTTTGGATTTTAATTGTGTGCCTTGTTTTCATAGACTAGCAAACACTTCAATTGGTGCACTAAAATTGAATCATTGTCTTTTGTGTCTTGAGAAATAGGCTCTTTTTGTTTAATCTTTAGAGGGCCTATCTTCTCGTGTGGTCATTAGGACTACTAGTGAGAAGAGAATGACCCAAGTGGTAGCGAGGAAAACCCACCTCTTTCAAACCACTATAAACAATTGTATCCATGGTGAAAACTATGGATAACGTGTGCTGATTAGTTCATACTGACACTATGTCTCCCCATAAACCCGTTCGATCAAATTTATTTGATCAGTTGTAGGGCGTAACCCCTACTGGCTAGGAGCCTTCTGTATTTACAGAGCTGAAAGTGCCGCATGTATGGCCACATGAGCGGATGCCCTTACTAGCACCTTTTTGTTTTAGAAGCCCAAATCCTTCTAGTTGTTGAGGTAGGAGGTCGGACCTCTGGTAGCGGCCCACACACATACGGTTCTTAGTAGAGATACAAAGTTCACCACGGGGAGTTTTCGTGGGGACTGATGCTTGGCTGACCTGAGAAGTGAGTGCCGAGGGTGGAGCCAGTGAGGTCAAGCATCTAAGTATCTACTCTGAATAGCGTAGCCTCGGGGGTAAAACCCCATGTGGGATCAACAACTATTGTCTTGGCCAGTTATAAGAATTGTGCTTGACTTATTTTAAACATTCAAATATTCAAGACCAAACAACAAAACATTGTGTCTTTTGTGTCTTCAAGTGTATGCAAAACAATTTTACATCAAATAACACAATTTTCTTGGAGTCATTTTGAGTCTAGACACTTGCAAACATTGGGTCTTCATCAACACTATGTCCTCTTGTCATGAAAAATAGTCAAACAGTCAGATTTGGTCACAACAAAACAACTTCACAGATTGAAAAAAATTGCACAAATTTTGCAGAAACGCGTCTATGTCTGACATAATAGCATTTGTGTTGTATAACCGCGTCTGTGAATGGCAGAAATGCGTCTATGTTTCCAGAATCAATAGTGTATTTTACAAAAGTATCAGAAGCACGTCTGTTTTAAAAAGAACCACGTCTGTGTCAGGAAATCACCTCTGTGAAGTATAAAGGTGCATCTGTGTTCAGAATTGAAAAACTTTTACAGTCTAGCAAACAAACATAGTCAATTTCGGAATTATTGAGCTTCCTAGGTCATTTCTCCAGGGTTCGTCTAGCATTCAACCTGTCTTTGGGTCTCACAAAGTCCATCATTGCTTTACACCTCACATTACATTCACATTTGTCTAAACGTGAGTCAAAAGGTCACTTGCTTGTCCTCACTATACTTTGTCAACACACTACATACAACAACACTTTGCTAAGTGGTCCCTCATCAAGGTCTATCACCTTTGGGTCTCATTTGGTCTTACTTAGAGTCAAGGTCAACTTACCTCATTAAGAGAAACTATCCTCTCTTTGGAAGTCACACCTACTCTACTACATACATACTTGGTCTTACACTTTGGACATTGCAAGTACACCTCAGATTCATTTTCATTCCATCCAACTCTTGGTCTTCCATACTTTTTCCATTTTCATCTAGTCTCACGCATCTCAGTCAATACCTAGTTCATGGTTGAAACCCGTCTTCAAAAATCTAGGAGAGAAACTAAAGAGGCTCAAGAGTCCACAAACATGAGTTCTTATGAGTATGACAATGATATCTTTTTCAATTCCAATCATACTACATTACCTGACATGGATGCCCATAGAAACATTCCAAATGTTGAGAACATGGACACTACAAACAACAATGCTACACATAATGACAATATGGACAACTTTTCCATGCATTCAGTAGATGTGGAAGAATCCATTATGGATTCCCATTTCAATCGATTGGTTGAGGAAATAATGAGGAGGGATAGACAATACTTCTTACAAATGATGTCACAAAGTGGAGCCAAGATACCTCATGATTTTGACATGTCTCAAATAATGAAAAATCGACCATTGCAACAAACTCACTCCAACATGGATCAAAGGAGGCCTAATAATGGAGGAAATAGAGGACCACATATGGTACCTGAATCACCATCATCTTTGTTTCAAAAACTAGAGGTCCCACATACACATAGTCAAGCATATGATACTCACCTTCGCAGACCATTATGGAAGTCTTATGCAGAAAGATATGCTCAATCACATACCAATGCTAAGGATCAACCACCAAAGCAATTGGATATTCAAAGGCATGATCAAAATTTGGACACAAGGAAACCCCGTCTCAAATTTGGGGGCAACACATTAGAACATGACATGCCTGTGGAGTATGGTATACATGGACAAAATAGATATGGCATTCCTCAACATGAATCTATACCAAGTGGTCCATATACGCAGCATCATTATAAACCTCCTCCATATGAACATGTGTATGATCAATATCATCCATATATGCAACATGCTCCTCTTCCTATTGGTGCCTCAAGCATGGGGTATGGTCCAAGAAGTCGATATCCACCCAAGAGAAATTTGGAGCAACAAATCAGGGACTTACAAAAGAAAATGGAGGACATAAATACACCGAAGCCAACATACACAATGAGATACATATGTCCTTATCCATTTGACAAGAGCATTCCAATGCCTCCTTT
Organism: Cryptomeria japonica; assembly: GCF_030272615.1. Taxonomy (NCBI): domain Eukaryota; kingdom Viridiplantae; phylum Streptophyta; class Pinopsida; order Cupressales; family Cupressaceae; genus Cryptomeria; species Cryptomeria japonica. The sequence continues at coordinate 274,672,195 of NC_081408.1, read as the reverse complement.
TCCTACACACTTTGTGACACCTAAATTTGATAAGTATAGAAGAAAAGGGGATCCTAAGGCACACATAAGACAATTTTTCACAGCTTGCATTGAGGTAGCAGCAAAAGAGACATATTTGATGAGATTATTCCCACAAAGCTTAGGTGATCAAGCTATGGAATGGTTCTCCCAACTCCCACCTGGTATTAAGTCATGGGGTGATCTAGCAGAGGCATTTATTCAACATTTCTCCTACAACATAGAGATAGACATATCAATCACTACTTTGTGCAACACCAAGCAAAAAGAGGGAGAGTCTTTTGCATCATTTTTACAAAGATGGAGGAATCTAGCCAGCAGATGCTCTTGTGAAATTCCACAAAAACAAATGGTAGAAATGTTCACCCAAAATGTTAACAAAGACATTGGTTATGACCTAAGAAAATCTTGTTTGTCCACCTTCAAGGATGTCATTGAAAAAGGCTTAGCAACAAAGAAGGTCCTAATTGAACAAGGAGTCATTAAGATATTCAAGGAAAACAAAGATGACTTTAAAGGAAAGGACAAGCCAAGATTTTGGAATAAAAACAAGAACATAGTCAATGATGGTGTTGTTGATGCCAACACAGTGCGACCCAAATTCATTTTTTCTGGATCAAGTTCTACAAACAATCAAGTGAATACTCAAACAACTTCCAGATCACGAAGGAAGTACACCCCATTGGGAGAACCACTTGAGTCAGTTTTCAAAAAGCTAGTGGCAAACAAGGTAATCATAGTTCCAGATTTTCCTCCATATGAACCAAAGGTTAAACCAAATTGGTGGAATGATGATGAGTATTGTGAATTTCACAAGAGCAAGGGTCATAAGATAGGAAATTGTCATCGACTGAAGAACATCATAGAAGATCTCATTGACAGAGGTGAAATTGAGATTGAGGGACACTCATCCAATCAAGAACATGAGATGTTTAAGGAACCATTCCCAAAACATGACAAGGGAAAAGCTAAAGCCACAGATGACCAAACCAACTATACCAGAGCAACCTATAACTATGATTCAACTATCAATCACATTTCAATGGACAATTACATCTCTACCATTATCATCAAGGACAAAAACCCTGAGAATTCTACCCGAAGACCCAAGATTGTCCTAAAAGGTGTTGGATCTTCTTCTGAACCTACCTCTGAATGTCATGTTACAAGCCGCCGAGGTAAAATCACTTTGCAAGGTGCTCCAACCAAGAACACCACTTCCTCATCAACCACACCTGAGTATGACCTTGTAGAATAGTTAGGGAAGACACCGATGCTCATCTCCATCCTTGAGCTCTTACGCATATCCCCCCCACATAAGGCCATTCTTGACAAAATCTTGAGAGACACTTCTGTCCCTACTGATCTGAACATGGACCAATTTCAATCCATGGTGGGATACCTTTCCATTCCACACTCTCTTACATTCACAAAAGCCGATGACGCCTCCATAAGTCAGCCACATAATGCACCACTACACATTGAAGCCTTCATTCACAAACATCGAATAAAATGAGTCCTGATAGATGGAGGAGTAGGTCTAAACATTTGTACATTGAGCACAATTAAACAATTGGGATATTATGATAAAGCTGTGAATTCTACAAATCAAATCACTATCAAGGCATATGATGATGAAGAGCGTTCATCCAAGGGCACAGTCACCTGACCTCTCAGAATTGGGCCAGTTACGAAGGATGTGGTTTGTCAAGTCCTAGATCTAGATCTCACTTACAACATATTGCTAGGACATCCTTGGATTGATGAAATGAGGACAGTCCCATCTACATATCACCAATGCATTAAGTTTCCTCACAATGGAGTAGAAGTAACAGTTAACGGTGATCCTAATCTGTTCATATACTGCAATAACCTGAGATCAAAAACTGAGACCATCATTCCCAGTAATCGCAAAGTTGTTCCTTCTTCGGCATACATTGATCTTGAGTCATTAAAACCTTCGACATCAAAACAAGGTGAGCTTAAAGGCAAGTTTCAGGACAAGGGCATGGGGGAATACACTTTAAATTAGACCATGTACTTACAACAAGTCATGAGTTCCCCAAAAGAATATGGAAGACCACATCCTAACAGGCAAGTATCCATCATGGTACTCAAATAGGACCCTACTACCTTTCAAAGATGGGGCGAATTGGAAGAGGAAGACTAATACAAAATGCTTTACAAAGACATTGAAGATGACACACAAGATCACATTAGTCTACCATGTGAGAAATATGGCAAAGGCTTCAAGATTCTACAAAAATTTGGGTATGATGGAAAAAGCCTCTGGAGTTACGAAAGGAAGGCATCATTGAACCTTTACAACCTGAATTGACATTCAAAAAGGAACGCTCGAAAGGACCTGGTTTCTTGACTTCCAAGGTCCACACTCAAAGGACAGGAAGAAGCCTTACAAATCAAAGCTGCCAAAATTCAACAAGAGGATCGTTATTCCACAAACTCCAATGAATGGGAATGGGGTTCAGACAAGTCTTCCAGTGACTATGAGCTCACCGAGATATTCAGAGAACCAGATGAACCCACGGAAGAAGAGGAATTTTATAAAAGATTCAAAGTTGGTCAAGAAACAACCCATGAGGATTCCACATAATCCCTGTCTCAAGGTCCTAGGTTGAAATCACATAGGATGAGAACACCTGTCCCAGAATGTGCTACTAGTGATGATAATTTGGATTCTTCCATGATCGAGACTGATGAGGAGAGTGCGATCGATGACCTTGATAATTACCTTGACATACCCGAATATAACTGCATCTTCACTCTTAACTCCACTAACCTCGAAGACATTAACGACCTTCCCCTTGTTCACCACCAACTCAATGATTGGGATCATGAAGGACCTGCATAGTTTGACACATTCCAAAATGATGAAGCTTTTATTGACTATCTTGGCATACAAGATGATATTCCCCCTGGGGACCATAAAACGGGATACACTATAGAACTCAATAGCATGGCATATTTTGGTGAGGGTGTCAGGGCTTCCAGTCGCAAAAATGTGAAAATAAGAACAAACCAAGGGTCTTATGGTGAAAACCACACTGTGGCACTATCTGACCCAAAAAAATAAGAAGAAAGGATGTATCTGAGGGCAAAAACCTCTCTGAGGCACCCAAAGATGGAAGGCTCGACATTCTCCCAGCATCATATGAGGAAAAGTCATCCATGTTGGTAGAGGAGACTATCAGAACAAACATTAGTACAGAAGAGGTTCCACACAACATATTCCTAGCTCAATCATTGACAGAGTCAGAAAGGTCAAAATTCATAAGTTTCTTCAAAGAACAACAAATCAACTTTGCCTGGTCATACGCTGATATGCCTAGATTAGATCTGGATTTGGTAATGCATCATTTGATAGTTAAACCGGGGGCAAAACCAGTGAAACAGAAATTAAGAAAGATGCATCCACAAGTCGCATTACTAGTCAAAGAAGAACTTGAGAAATTATTGGATGTTGGATTCATATGCCCAATTGATTATCCCGAATGGATCTCCAACTTAGTGCCTACCAGTAAACCAGATCACAACATCAGAATTTGTATAGATTTTAGAGACATCAACAAAGCTTGTCCAAAGGATGACTTCCCATTACCAAATATTGACTTGATTATCGATCTCACAACAGGTCATGAAATGTTATCATTGATGGATGGATTCTCTGGTTATAATCAAATAAGGATCACGCCCGAGGATCAACACAAAACATCATTCACTTGTCCGTGGGGAACTTTCTGCAGGAATGTCATGCCCTTTGGGCTAAAAAATGCAGGTGCTACATATCAAAGAGCCATGACTACTATCTTTCATGATCTCATGCACGTAACTGTGGAAGATTATGTCGATGACCTCTTGGGCAAATCAATAGATAGAAATACACATTTGGACATACTTTCAGTCATCTTTGATCGGTTGGAAAAATACAAAGTAAGATTAAACCCCAAGAAATGTGTCTTTGGAGTAACCTCCGGGAAGCTCCTAGGATTCATTGTATCCAAAAGAGGAATCAAAGTTGATCCAGCAAAAGTCAAAGCCATCTTGGAGATGCAACCACCAAGAAATATCAGTCAACTTCGATCTCTACAAGGCAGACTCCAGTCCATATGAAGATTCATAGCACAACTTGCAGATAAGTGTAATCCTTTTCAGCACTTGCTACATAAAAACATCAAATTCAAATGGGATGATAACTGTCAACAGGCTTTCCAGACACTCAAAGATTATCTTCTGAATCTGCCAGTTCTGATGCCACCAGTTCCAGATTAGCCTCTGTTTCTATACATATTAGCTACTCCAACAACACTGGGGGCACTCTTAGCACAACAAATTGCTAAGGGCAAAGAAAAAGCAGTATACTATATCAGTCGCACATTGGTGGGATATGAGCTAAACTACACACCAATTGAGCGTGCATGTCTCGCCATGGTCTTTGCTTCCCAGAAATTATGAAATTACATGCTCACTCATAAGACTAAGCTGGTTGCAAGAATCGACCCATTAAAATACCTTCTCAATAAAGAAACACTTACTGAGCAACTAGCCAAATGGGTAATGATCCTAAGTGAATTCAACATCGAGTATGTGGATAGAAAAGAAATAAAAGGACAAGCCATCACAGATCAATTAGTAGATGCTCCCATGATAGATGATGTTCCTCTAAGTTCAGAATTTCTAGATGAATCCATTTTAACAATGTCACATGCAAAGCCATGGCAACTGTACTTCGACGGCTCATACACACAGCATGGGGTAGGAGCCAGCATCCTCTTTATAACTCCTCAAGGGGATTCTATACCAAAATCATACCGCTTATCATTTCCTTGCACTAACAATATAGCAGAATATGAGGCATTAACAACTGGATTATGGATTGCAGTTCAGTGGAAGATCCAGGAACTTCGTGTTTTTGGGGACTCTCAACTTGTAATTCGTCAAGCAATTGATGATTACCAAACAAAAGATGAAAAATTAATGCCTTACAAACAAATGGTGGATGACCTAAAACAACACTTCACAAAGATAGATTTTGAGCAGATACCAAGAGAGCAAAATCGCACCACAGATGCCATGGCTACAATTGCTTCACTGATTGATCTACCTCCAAATGAGACCTGCTATGAGTTCTTGGTCGATAACCTTTTGGTTCCTTCATATGAAATCATTCCTACTGAGATGATATGTGTTGTCAGTCCCGAGTCCCAGTTATATGGTTCCATTTTCACATACCTTTGTGACAATACCCTACCTTCTGATCTATCAAATAACCAACGTCGCACTTTCATTCGCCAATCCTCTCGATATGTCATTTTAGCTGATATCCTATACCGGCGAGGTCTAAATGGAACTCTTCTTAGATGTTTAGAAAGTGACGAAGCTCAGATTGCGTTACGTGAAGTACATGAAGGGATATGTGGTCCACATGCTAGTGGTCCTACCTTGGCTAAGAAACTCATCAGGACTGGATATTATTGGCCCAATATGGAAAAAGACTCATATCAGTTTGTCAAGAAGTGTAAGCAATGTCAAATTCATGGAGACCTCATACATGCGCCAGCACAAGAACTTCAACCAATTGCATCTCCTTGGCCCTTTTGTCAGTGGGGACTCGATCTCATAGGCAAGATTCATCCTCCTTCTTCCAATGGTCATAAATTCATTATCACTGCCACAGAGTATTTCACAAAATGGATTGAAGCCGTGTCTCTCACACAAGTCACTAGAAAATAGATTGCTACGTTCACCCTCAACTATATCATTTGTCGATACGGTATTCCTGTTTCCATTATCACTGATATCATGCGCCCCTTCAAAAATCAGGATGTTCATGAACTCTGTGACCGCTTCCATATTTCACTTTGTTTCTCCATGCCATATTATTCCCAAGGTAATGGTCAAGCTGAGGCGTCTAATAAGACAATCCTTAAAATCCTAAAAAAGACAGTCGATGACGCTGGCTGTAATTAGCATATCCAACTTAATCCTGCACTTTGGGCATATCGCACAAGTGTTCGCACACCTACAGGAGCTACACCCTATTCACTTGTCTACGACACTGAAGCCATCTTGCCTATTGAGGTCGAGCTACCCTCTTTACGAGTCTCTTTGCAAAACATTATCAGTGATGAAGACTATAGGGTCTCTCGCTTACAAGAACTGGAACTACTGGATGAATGAAGACAAACTGCTTTTAATCATCTCAAGGCTTACCAACAATGAGTGAGTCGCAGCTACAATCACAAGGTCAAGCCTCTCACATTTGAGGTAGGTGATTTGGTTCTCAGAGAAAACCCCAAAAATCAGCAAGACAGAGAGAAGGGCAAGTTTGAACCAAACTGGCTTGGTCCCTACATTATTACAGCAGCATATGGATCTGGGGCATATCAGCTCTCAACTATAGAAGGTGAACCTTTGGAGGATCCTATCAACAGCATGCACCTTCACAGGTTCTACACATAGCTCTTTGGAATATCCTAATTCAAAAATACAAAAAAATAAAAAAATTTCAAAAATACAAAAAAAATCAAAAAATTCGAAAATACAAAAAAAAATTATAAAACAAAAAAAATCGTTACTTGGTGAAAACTTGGCAAATAGGCGCCTTGTGACACAAAAAACATTGAAAAATCAAAAAAAGTAAAGAGAAATAATTTCGTCCAATGGTGAAAACCACTTCGGTGGTGCCTTGGGCAAGTACCATGGTGAAAACTGGGTCACCAGTGCCATGTGTAGAGACATTGCTCCTCCCTCCTTCAGGATTCACTTTCATCCTTTCACTTTGCACACACTCACATCCTATTCATCCATAATAAACTATACACATTCCCATCATGGCTTGTTATTGATCTACCCAAGATTGGTTAGCCATTCATAATAAATCACCCTTTTCACCTCCCTTTCCATCCGTAATAAATCAGCTCCTATCTGTGGCTAAGGCAAATCCTACATCTAGTGATGGGTGTGGAACTGAGAACATCACATGTTTCGAGGAGTACAGTTTCTTCCAACTTCCTTCGGTCTATCCACGCACAATCCACAATAAAGCAACATTTGCATCACAAATCCGCAATAAAGTTTCATCTTCTCCGCAATAAAGTATCAGTTTCATGGATTCAGTCAGTTTCAGATGAGACACAGCAGCAACAATGGGCTTCAACAAATCAAATCTTTCAGTAGACTCAGAAAACATATGGTTCAGTGCTACCTATCCTTTCTGTGAAAGTAAACATTGTGACCACAATCAAATAAGACTTATACAAGTGACAAGAGACACTAAATTTGAGGACTATAGTGGATGTTGGTGTCGAGTCTTGGTTTTCTTTTGATTTTATCTTTTTGGTGGCATGTCTTTTAGCTTTTCCAGGATGTCTCTGACTAGAGATTCTATCTCCAGGATGTCTTTGACTAGAAAGGTGAGGATGGGGTATCATCACCTATTTGTATTTGCTATCTGTGGATTGTCTCTTAGTAATTCTATGACTTGTCCAAGGATATGAGGACACTGTCTGATCTCCATGCAAACAGGTACAATGACTTTCTGGGTCGAACATATGCCTTGATTGTCATAACCTATTTTGCCATAATAAATCTCAATGATGATAACACACAAGAAGCTCTTTCACTTTCATATCTTTTGTCTTCCATCCTCCTTTCTTGATTGACTTCCATCGTTCTTCTCAAGTCCACATAGCCTGCTATCACATGACTGAGTATAATGACACACCAAAAAAATTTGCATTTCATGTAGTTGCACCTGCATTACCACATATAAGCATTTCATACATACATATAGATATCACAAATGCATCACATCCTGCACACAACACCTGTTAGCACAATTTACATTTGCATTATCATATTCATCTGCATTACATACATTCACATTTGCATCATGCATACACATATAAAACATAAAACACAAAATATATATATATATATATATATATATATATATATATATATATATATTGCATTGCATCATATAGATATTTGCATCCATATCATAAGCATCACATAAGAACATCTCATCACATAGGTACACATGCATATAGCTTCCGCAAAGATGAATCATCTCATATATATATATAAAGTGTCATGATACAATGATGTCAAAATCATATGGCTACAAAGCACCCGAAGGTGTCTACATCATCATACAAGAATGGTACAATACTGATACATAGGGAGCCCTCTACGGCTATGATGAACTCTCTCCCTCGGAGCCACCTAGCCTCGATGAAATCTGAGCCCCTGAAGGACCCGCCCCAGGATCATCCCTCCTGTCCCCTCTATCTGGTGGTGGTGGAGGACCCATAACCCCACCACTAGATGCTTGTCTCCTCTGGCTCCCTCCCGTAGCTGTCGCTGTCCGTGATGGTCTATGGAAGCTCCTCACCCACTGATCAGCTGGCACCACACCATAATAGAGATCCCACTAGTAACCAATCTCCTCCCCTGCCCATAGAACATAGGCATATCCGGCCCTTGTGTCTCTATCGCCTACCTCCCAGCCCTTAGTGCTATCTCAGCCTCTGTGTAGCGTTGAATGGCCTGATCTCACTCTCACTCAGTATCTCTAAGCCATCTCCTGAGCCTATCCCTCTCTCTCTCCAACTCCTGGATCTCATTTGCCTGTCCTTGACAGATCTCCCTCAGCTCCATCAGCTCATCCTCCTCTGCCTCAGCCCCCTTATGGCTTTGCCTGTCGCTCCCCCTGTATGAGTGCCTGCCCCTATGCCTGTGCCTGTACTAGTGCCTGTACTGGTACCTGTCCCTATATCTGTCCCTGTATCTGCACCTGTCTGGGACCCTGTGCTACTGGCACCTGTAGCGGTAATCCATCGCGACCCCTCACCACCCAAGCCCCTGTGTCCTCTCCACCCTCCCTCCGTGGTGCCACCCTCCTCTCTCCAACTGCACCCCTCCTCCTCCATCGGCCTCTACCCCCATCATCTCCATCATCATCACCATCCCCACCACCATCTCCATCTAGTAACTCCCCTGGATCCGTTAGTTGTGGGAATGGATGCTTGGCCCAGTATGTTGTGTACTCAGCATCCATGTCGGCATCCTCGATCTCTGGCCACATGTCCCAGGGTAGGGGATCATCTCTACGAGCTATGTCATAGCCTAATCATATGACAATAGGGGCCCAAACTGCGCCTGATCTCTGACAGTCCGTGCATACATGCCTGAACCCCATGGCATCTATTGAATCCTGCTGAACTGCCTACCCACCCTATCCACTAGCTGCCTCTCCAGCACATAGGGCATCTGCCCAATCAGGTACCTACTCCGAAAGGTGTAGGGAAGCTCTACAGCATCATCCTCCCACTGGTCGCATCCCAGGAATGGCCTCCATATGACCATGTCAATATCATCAATCACCCACCGCTAGTGCTCTAACCTGCCAATCCATGGCTACGAGGTGATCATGTCGTACAAGTGTACAAAACTGTGCCCGTGACCTCTACCTCTGAAATGTATTGGTCTCATCACTGGCAGATGCTCATAGGCCCACACTTGTAAAAATGTGACCCCGCAGCCCAATCCCACTGACCCGTGGTACACAAACTGATGCAGCTCGTAATACAGGTGTGCTAGCACACACAGTCCCCAGACATATCTGGTGTACTGTGTCACCAGTGTCTCCAGTGCACCTCCCTAGCCCACAGCCAACCCTCGTGTCGCTCTATTAGGATACAAGAATCCATTGATTGCTCCTCCTATCACTACTAGCAGCGCTAATCGTGTAGATGTCATAGTGTCCCAAGCCACATGCCCTGCCCTCATCTCCAGTCCTGGGTCCTGGAACACTCATCTCAGGGCCTCCCTATCTCCATCTCGATCATACGGAATCAGTTCCCTTCGATCGGTATCCGTAGAATCTTGTATACATCCTCTAAGGTGACTGTCATCTCACCCATCGGCAAATGAAATGTACAAGTCTCAGAGTGCCACCTCTCCGTCAGTGCAGTCAGCAGTCCCATGTTCACCTGAAACTCAAGCACATACAGAATATGTCTCAGATCCATAGCCTCAATAGCCTCTTGGTCCTCCAAGGTCAGCTCAAGTCGCAATCTCTACGTCGATGGGAATCTCTCTCGTGACTCCAGCATAGGCAAATACTCCTGTAGTCAAGCAAATCAATCATGTCAGTCATTGTGGCATTCAATGTTCATCACAAAATGCTACTTTTTATCTAAGTGCATATGGTTATCTATCCTAGTGACACTCCCTGTTCATCACAAAGTGTTTCTATTTATCCTAGTGGTACTCCCTGTTCATCACAAAGTACTACGTGTTCTGCACTCATTGTTCATCATAAAGTGCTGCTCACATTTGCACTCCCTGTTCATCACAAAGTGCTGCTCACATTTGCACTCACTGTTCATCACAAAGTGCTGCTCATATTTTAGTACTCCTTGTTCATCACAAAGTACTCTATCTTGGTACTCACTGTTCATCACAAAGTGTCTTGATCTATCCTAGTCTTCCCTAGAGGACCTGCTTGAGTGTATCCTCTTAGCAGCTTATCCAATCGACAGCGTATGTTCATCACAGAACTACCGATTTGACCTAGAAGACAGAAATTCACATTTTTTGGACACAAACGTGCTTAGCTGACATAAACGCGCTTGAAGACTACATAGACGCGCTTGTTTTACACAGACGTGCCTATGCTCTGCACAGACATGCCTGGGCGACATAGACGTGCCTTCTTGGCATAAACGTGCCTACACATCATAAACGCGACCGCATTTGGCACAAACGCATTTTCCATCATAGACGCGACTAGCACCAACACAGACGCACCTCTCGAGTATAGATGCGCATGGCACCAACGCAGACGTGCCTGGACATTTTTTGACATTTTTGGACCCTAACCTAAAGCACATTTATTGCCCTATCTAGCATACATTAATGACAACAATAAATGCATCAAAGTACAAGGAGGTTTTGCGGTACTTACCAGCTCTCCTGCCTCTGCTGGCCTCTGGAATCGACGAACGCGGTCGAATTTGTGAACAAAGGCCATCGCTGCTGACTGTTGCTGCTCTATTTTTGCTCTGCACTTTGCTCTCATGGATGTGTAGATGACAATGAGGATGTATTTTCCTCGTGGTCTATCTTGTAGACTACCCTAGCCCTAGCCCTCGTCTCCCGAGTTAGTCTTCTCTATACCGTGACTTTGTCACTTTATCCGGTCAGTCCATTCTAGCCGTTCCTTCTTATCGAGAGATTGTCTGCGATCTTTTCAGACATTTTCATCCAATCTCTCGAGGGGGCATATCATTCTCATCCTGGCGCAACTCTGTATCAATTCATATTATCTTCTTTGAAACAACGCGACAAGCCGCATTGTCTCAAAGAGGGGCAAAATGTAGACACCCAAAATTGTCCAGTCTAATTAAATAAATATTTTATTTATTTAATTATCTAAGCTTAATTCTTCTATTAATTAAATAAATCTTTATTTATTTAATTAATTCATTTATCCTCTTCTAGCCTTATTTCTCATTTAAATAAATACATTTATTTATTTAAATTATCCTTTTCCTAAATTAAATAAATATCTTATTTATTTAATTGATCCCACTTCCTCTATTAATTAAATAAATCTTTATTTATTTAATTAATTCATTAACCTTTTCTACCCATGACACATGTCATTCATCTCTTAATTCATACACTACCTACCCCTTTCATTATTTTATTATTTCCTTTACCTACCCTCTAATCATAGCCGACCTCCTTTTACACCTCTCAATCTTATCCCTCCACTTCATATAGTGTCTTCTATATAAGAGGATACTTCCTTCATTATCAACCTTGGCTAATGAATTTTATGCACTTGACTACACTACGATCCTACTTGCAACCACATTCCGTTCTTTGTTGAGCTCTTGTGCACATAAAATCTGAGAGCAAATATATCAAGCAAGATCAATGGAGATAGGAAGAATGCAGATCCAAACTGTAGCGTCGTAAAATTGTGACACTTGCAATTTCGACTGCATTTGGGTCTTCACGATGGCGGCGCAACATTGAACCTGAATGGAGACCCTGAAACCTGTTTACGACACAAAAAATTGCATCTTTTCGCACCTTGGCCTGATCCTTCCTTGCACCCTGTTGTCCCGGGAGGTGGGACCATGGCGCCCAACGACCTGGTCCCTGGCCCTATTTTGGGCCCGGTCTCTTGTTGGACATCGGGTCTTTAAGTTTGCAATTCAGAAAATAATGCTTCTAGGTCAGCCTAAGGTCGGAAAAATCAGTCTCCTAACCCTAATTGACAAGTATATAAACTACATTTCCCCTCCTAGAAAAAGGGTGGTAGTGGTAAGAGGCAGAAGTGATAGGCAAACATTCAAACATTCAAACATTTAAGCATTCAAGCATTCCTTCAAGCAATTGAGCATTCTAAGTCTCCATTCAAGGCTAGGTGTTGCATTCAAGGCAAGGATTCAACCATTGAAGAGGAGATCAACTACAACATACAACATACAACATCATTACACCTTCCCATGTAAGAATACAAACATTCTTACAACAAGGTATCAGTACTTGTTTACATTACAAACATTTACATTTATAGCATTCTCATTTCTTAGTTAATTCCAAAACTGGGGTTTGACCTAAAGGCAAACCCCTAATCCCTAACCCCCCAATCGTCCTCTCTTTTCTGTGTGTAGGTTGCAGGTACGCGGCTGTAATTGAAGATCTGGAATCCTTGTGTAGAGACGAACAGATCCCCCTTCATTTCATGGATTTTTCGGAGGACTGTGTGCACTCCAGGAGCCATCGCCCCATCAACTTTCACTCAAACTCGTAGGACAGCATCGTCTCGACATTTTACTACTAATTTCAGGTCCGCAGCTTCATCCCGTGTCCCTATCTCCATCTACAAGTGAATCTTTCTTACTTTACATGCACTCCTAGTTCAATCCTTCTATCTACATTCTTTACAAAAGAGCGTATCCTTGTTGTCTCAACCCTTGAAACTCATTTAGAATTCAATCTTGCATTGTGTGGGATTGGATCTTGTGAGTTTGAACCCCTCTTTTGAATGTAAAGTCTCTCCTAAGTGAAAACCATCAACCCTAGTGACCTCCTTTCTCTCTCCTTGGAGTGGGGGGAACACCTGGGGTTCAATTTTCCGCTTTACATTTTGGTGAACCTGACATGAACATCCTAATTCTGATTATTCATGGTTAGATCTGAAAAATTTGCTTCCTTAATTACATTTCCATGTTTGATCTTTTGCAAATTTTAGAGGTTAATTGCATAAAAACCCTAAGTTTTCTTTTTAGTAATTGAGCTTGTGAAATGTTTAATTGTTAATACTTGTTTTAGATCTACCCTTCTATTACAAATTGTCAATTCATATTTGTGCTTGAATTCTTAAAATTAAGTGGTTAAGTGTTAAAACCCTCTTGATTCAACCTTTGACCAATGATTTCACTGATCAAAACACCTCCAAATCGGCTGTAATTTTGGATTCTGCAACAAAATCATAATATCTCTCATCCCTGAAAATTTTGAAAAAAGTGGCGAGGACCGTGTGCACCCCGAGCGCCATTGTCCCCGACATTTTTTCTGAAATTTCGAGAGCTAGATCTTACTGTATTTTTCTGCTAAAATCCAGAATCTTGGCTGATTTCATCAATTCTAACACTTTCAAAATTAAAGTCAAAGTTGGTCTAGTGATTGCTTGGATTAATGCTTTTAATCATTCAAAAATTGTTGAAATTGAAATTTGTGTTAAAATTGTATTTCTTATTGTCCTAAATCTGAAAAGTGTGTTGGCATTCATTTGAAATTTCAGTGCTTTATTCAATTTTTTTGCAGTTTGTGACTTTTGAAATTAAATGTTTAATTGCAACAACCTTGATTTCCACTTTCAAAATTGAATTTTCTGAGAAATTGAGTCAATTTTTAAATTTCAAAGCTTGCATTGCTTTTGGTATTCCCTCTAAAAATCATAAAATTCAAAATTTCAGTTTCCCTCTCTTTTTCAAAATTCAAATTTTGCATTTTTCAACAATCTTGGTAGGGTTCAATTTTGGGATTGCAACTTTAATTTGGCCTATCTACAGATCGTAAAATCACTCAATTTTTTCAGATTAGCTTTAAAATCATCATAACTTTCATCCCTGAAAAATTTCGAAAAAAGTTGCGAGGACCGTGTGCACTCCGTTCGCCACGGTCCCTGACATTTTTTCTGAAATTTCAGGAGATTGTCATGATTGTATTTAACAACTTAAATCTAGGAGATTGGCTGATTTTATTGAAATTTGCTACCTCTAAATTCAAAATCTTCTCTCTCTCTTTAGTGCATGAGTTTTACAACAATAAGCCCTAATTACACTATTCCCATTAGACGAAGCCTTAGAATTAAGTCTTTCCAAGGTTTAATTACCGAGGAGATGGAACCTAATTTGAATGGCCTTTTTAATGAGGACATGGGTAATTCCTCTAATCCTCTTAATGATGAAGAAGCTCTCCATGAGGTTTCTGTAGAACAACTTTTAAAATTGGATAACCAATTTGATGATTTTCGATAATGGATGTCTCAAGAATACCCGGATAGTCAAGCTCTTTCATTAATTGAGGGTCTAAAATGTATGGTTCAAAGTGATAAGAATGGAATTGATATTTTGTGTAGCATTGCACACATCATGGATTCGAATGTGATGCCTATGAAGAGTTGTGCCGAAACTTTAGGTTATACACAACCTTCTACTCAAGTCAATCATTCTATTCCTTTGACAACTTCTATTGCTAGTATACCTACTTTTACATCAAACATAATGACTACCTTAATACAAAACATTCCGCCTATGATCACCAGTCATGGGGGAAATCCTTCTTCTTCAATCAACCCTCTTCCTTCATTCAATCCGACTTCTTCATTCATTCCTACAATGAGTGTCCCTATTAGGTTTCCACAAATGAACATGATGCAAGGGGGCAATTCATTTAACCATTCCATTCCTCCTTGCAGTGTTCCTTCTTTCCAATCATCTCCTATGACTAACTATCATAGTGTTCCGCCACCTTACTCTCAATCAATACCTTTTTTCAATAACATAATACCTCCATCACAATCTAACACGTCTAATATGAACTCTTCGACTGAAGCGACCATTAACAATCTTGCACAAACTGTCTCTTCTTTACAGCAACAAATTGCCTCTATGAATCAATCTAAGTTTAGTATGCCCACATTTGATGTTGCAAGCCCACTTTCTCTTGACATTGTTCAAGCTATCCCCCCTAAACATGTTGAAATCCCGCAATTGGAGTTTTATAATGGTAAAGGTGATCCTCTAACACATGTTAAGACCTTTCAAACAATATGTACCGATTTTGCTCATGACCAAAGGTTGCTTGCAAAACTGTTTACTAGAACATTAAGAGATAAGGCTCTACAATGGTATTGCTCGTTGCCTTCCTATTCTATTACTTCTTTCCAACAACTTGCAAATGCTTTTATTCAACAATTTCAAAATAATATAGGTCCTAAAGTTACTTTGATTGATTTAATGCATTGTAAACAAGGTGTTAAAGAAAAAGTGACTGATTTCATTGGTAGATATAAGCATTTGTGTACTCAAATTTCTTTTCCAGTACCTGACAATGATATTCAAAGAATCTTTATTTCTAATTTACAAAAGGATATTAGAGAAAAACTTCTATTTTCTGAGTTTACTTCTTTCCAACAGTTGTGTGCAACTCTTCACAATTATCAACTAACTATGAGTCAAATGGAACAAGCAAATCCTATGGCTCTGAGTGATAAGGGTGATAGTAGTCAACAACCATTTGGGAAGTTTAAACCGAACAGAGAGTTCATTAAGTTCAATGAAAACATCACCAACAACAATGTGAATGCAGCATCAGGTGTGCCTCCTATTTCTATGTTTTTCAAGAAAGAAAGAAAGTTTACTCCTTTGAATGAATCATTGCATAGTATTATGAATAAGTTATTGGAACAAAATGTGCTTACTCTCCCTCCTATGAAGCAAATAGATCCTGCAAAGATTAATTTACCCTATTTTGATAACAAATCTTTTTGTCAATTTCATCGTCAATCTGGGCATGATACTGAAAAATGTTTTCCTTTAAAGGGTAAAATTCAAGATTTGATTGATAATAATACTATCTCTGTCTCAGGTGTGAATGATAAAGGCAACACATCTATAGCTCCTCCTAACCAAAATCTTAAGATTTTTACTGATCCATTACCTTCTCATACCTCTAATGTGATTGAGACTAATGATTCCTCTTTCTCACCTGATAGTCTCATGTCTATGACTCCGAATGTGATTAACTTTGTAGAGCAGCAGAAAATCCCTAAAGAACCTTCCATCACATTTGATTCTAGTGAAAATATCAGGGCACCTGATGGTCCTTTATATATAGTTGCAAAAGTCAAGAATACACCTTGTTGTGGAGTGCCTATTGATCCTTCTTGCATGGTTAATGTCATTACTTAAGAATTTCTTTTTAATTGGCAATTGAATCAAGTGATCTATGACAAAACAAATGTGGTTGTGAAATTATTTGATGCATTTTCTTCTCCTGCAATTGGTTCTATTACATCACCTATTGAGGTCCATAACAAAGCCCTTGATGTGAGCTTTGCTATTATTCCATCATCTGAACAATTTCATGTGAAGCTAGGCTATCCTTGGCTATCTTCCATGAAAGCTATTGCTTCTCCTATTCACAAGTGTTTGAAATTTCCCCATAATGGTGAAATTGTTACTGTCAATCATAGTCTCTTTAAACCAGCTGAAAGAACTTCTAGCTTTCCTATTGATTATTTTTGGCCTAAACAATTCCAATCTCTTCCACCGCAAAGTGATCATCTTTTCAAATCTTATCAAAAGTGGAAAAAAGATATGATCCTATCTCTGAGTGAACCTAGAACACCCAAACTTGATATTCCTATCGTTCTTGAGAAGGAAGTTCTTCCTTTGAAAGATAAAACTAATGTCTCTCCTCAAGAAGATTCCCAACCCATCCCTATGGATGTGACTATGTCTATGTCTAATAAACTTCCTAAAGGTAGACCTATACCTCCTCGTCATGATGGACTTGGTCTCCTTCCTAAACCAGATATTCCTCCCTTATATGGAGCAGTTCCTCCTCCTTCCTCTTATAGAGAGAAGAGACCTTCCTCTTCTCCTATTATTCAACCTAAGAGACCACAACCTAAACACCCAAGTGATAAGGATGAGAACGTTCCTCCCCCTCAATCTTCTCAACTTCCTACTAAGACTAGACGAAATCATTCTGTGCATGAACACCGATGAAAGAGTCGTCTTAGAGCTCGTGTAGATGCTTCTCAAACTTTGCAATCCCCAAGAACACCTTCAGCTAGTATTATTCCATTTTCTCCTCAGCCGAAAATTGAGCCAAAATCTCCTAAACATAAGATGCATGATGGTTTTGATCCTGTGCGAGTTAAAGATCCTATTTTTATAAATCTTGATGATGATATAGATGAAAATGTTACTCCTCTTCATTCTGATAGTGAATATGAATATGTTGATGTTGATAACCATTTATCTAACGAATTTTCTAAAGCACTTATCCTAGCTCCTAGACAAAAACAACGTGGCTTGGAACATGAACATAGCCCTTGTTTGGATCTTGTGATAGCTCCATTTGCTGTGTTGGATGTTCCTCTTCTAGCGTGTTTCCTGCCTTCCCGAAATATTGATCAACAAGATCGGGGGGTAGATGACGTGTTAGACTAGTTCATTAGCATAGCAAACTCTCTCCTCCTCTCTTGATCTCTTTTGTTACTTCTTCTATGTGTTATTCCCATTCTTCTATTTGTTGTCCTTAGTGTTGTCTACTTGAGGATGATGCAAAGCATTGAGATCTCTTTTGGTCTCTCTCATGTTGACTCAAAAGACACATGTGTTCCCTTCTTCTAGGTGACCTTCCTTGATTGGGGAATGAAGAACAATTATGCATACATACATATGAAATACATGAATTATCATATAGCATACTGACCCCAAGGAAAGCGAAGTCACCTCGTGATTTGTGTTTTGTGTCTATTATCCTTGGGTTTATCTCACACTTGGGGGCTAAATCTTTGTGATAACGTGCTCCTTTACCTTCTCATTTCTTATGCGTATCACTACCTTAAAGCAATCACCCCCGATGAGGCATGTGCAATCGCTTTAACGTAGGGGGGCATACGCTCCGTCCATATCTCTTCAAGATTCTTAAAAATTTCTTGGCGAACTTAGCTTTGCCTTGAAAATTTTTGGTATTTTTCTTGCATGACTCATAGTGAGGGAACCTTACTACTGACAGTGATGGTTCTCCCTCATGATCTTCCCTTTTACTTTGTCAATTGAAGTCGTAAGATCCTTAGTCCACTGGGGGCTTGGTGTATCTTGCCTCCTTGACGTGGTGAAAGTCTTTCAATGTTGTTTCCTTGTACTTTACTGGAAGTATGGGCGCACGCTTATACTCTTGCTAAAGTGGGGGCTAAATGTAGCGTTGCAAAATTGTGACACTTGCAATTTCGACTGCATTTGGGTCTTCACGATGGCGGTGCAACGTTGAACCTGAATGGAGACCCCGAAACCTGTTTACGACACCAAAAACTGCATCTTTTCGCACCTTGGCCTGATCCTTCCTTGCACCCTGCTATCCCGAGAGGTGGGACCATGGCGCCCAGCGCCCTGGTCCCTGGCCCTATTTTGGGCCTGATCTCTTGTTGGGCATCGAGTCTTTAAGTTTGCAATTTAGAAAATAATGCTTCTAGGTCAGTCTAAGGTCAGAAAAATCAGTCTCCTAACCCTAATTGACAAGTATATAAACTACATTTTCCCTCCCAGAAAAAGGGTGGTAGTGGTAAGAGGCGGAAGCGATAGGCAAACATTCAAACATTCAAACATTCAAGCATTCAAGCATTCCTTCAAGCAATTGAGCATTCTAAGTCTCCATTCAAGGCTAGGTGTTGCATTCAAGGCAAGGATTCAACCATTGAAGAGGAGATCACCTACAACATACAACATACAACATCATTACACCTTCACATGTAAGAATACAAACATTCTTACAACAAGGTATCAGTACTTGTTTACATTACAAACATTTACATTTACAACATTCTCATTTCTTGGTTAATTCCAAAACCAGGGTTTGACCTAAAGGCAAACCCCTAATCCCTAACCCCCCAATCATCCTCTCTTTTCTGTGTGTAGGTTGTAGGTACGCGGCTGTAATTGAAGATCTGGAATCCTTGTGCAGAGACGAACAGATTCCCCTTCGTTTCGCGGATTTTTCAGAGGACCGTGTGCACTCCAGGCGCCATCGTCCCGTCAAATTTCACTCAAACTCGCAGGATAGCGTCGTCTCGACATTTTACTGCTAATTTCAGGTCCGCAGCTTCATCCGGTGTCCCTATCTTTGTCTACAAGCGAATCTTTCTTACTTTACATGCACTCCTAGTTCAATCCTTCTATCTACATTCTTTACAAAAGAGGGTATCCTTGTTGTCTCAACCCTTGAAACTCATTTAGAATTCAATCTTGCATTGTGTGGGATTGGATCTTGTGAGTTTCAACCCTTCTTTTGAATGTAAAGTCTCTCCTAAGTGAAAACCATCAACCCTAGTGACCTGCTTTCTCTCTCCTTGGAGTGGGGGGAACACCTGGGGTTCGATTTTCTGCTTTACACAAACCCTATTGGACATGTGATGGTATAATCTATGTGATTTCATTTGATTTGCATTGTCTTAGGTAATCTTCATATGTTATGGTGGATCTTTGTTTTTGTTAGGCTAGGGTTTTGTGGTTGAATTCATTTAGCCTTTCAATATCATTATTATTGTTATCCATTTTCACCATAAACAGTAGCAATAGGACCAAATTCTTCAATTTCAAAAGATGAAAGTTTCCTAATCAATGTATCCCTAGTTACTGATGTATTAGGCATTGTTCTTAACTCATTTATAGCAGTGACTTTTATTTTATATGCTGGTGGCAATCCTCTTAAAACTTTTGAAACAATTTCATCCTCACTTAAGGTTCCTCCACAACATTTAATACCCAAAACAATCTCATTTACTCTTTCCATAAAATCAGAAATCCTTTCATCTTCTTCCATTTTCAGATGTTCATACCTGACCCGGAAGCTTTCAAGTTTTGCAATTTTGACTGTGGAATCTTCTTCATTCAGTGTTTCCAAATGATCCTAAATAGCTTTAGTAGTAGACCTATATGATAGTCTCATGATTTTTTGATCTGATAATGCGCTCAAAAGTGCTTCTCTTGCTTTGCAATCATTTTCCTCATCTTTAGTCAAGTTGGGTGGAGTGGGCCGACTCTAAGTAGGAGTAGTATAACCATTCTTTGTAACATCCCAAATGTCCTTTCCAATGCAATTTAGATGTGTCTCCATTTTGATCTTCCATATGCCATTGTTGGTTCCATCAAGTTTAGGACTGTCCTTCTTGAAATAGTTAGTAGACTTTGGATCTCCTCAAGTTGTTAGACTTCTGCAAAAGAGGACTAAGCTCTGATACCAATTGTTAGGTCCCAGAGGCAATAGAGAGGGGGGGTGAATCAGTTGTCAAATAAATTCAAACTAAAACTACTTAACCAACTTAATGTTTAATACCGGTAAACCAGTTTAATAAGTCGGTAGACAGTTTTAATAGTTAATTTCTATATCGGTAAGGATTAGTGCATGAAACATAAAGACAAAGTCATCCACAACACATAACAATAATATTTGTACGTGGAAACCCCATAAGGGGAAAAACCACAGTGGGAAACCTTACCCACAATCAGATGATACTACAGTAGATAGTAAGTGTACATAAATGGGGTTTGCACATGTAGAAAGGCCAAGCGCCTAGAGCTCACTGCTCAATCACAAAATGGGAGTCACACTGACTACAGTTGGATGGTTAAATCCAATAAGAATGTACTACACAAAATAGCATCTTCATATGCTAGATTCAGTACTAGTGTAGTTCTGATTGTCTTCACAAAAACCATCCTTCAATATTCAAATGATGTCTGCGTGTATAGCTCTGCTTATTCTCACATATACCTTCACACAATCCTTTTTTGCATTCCACTTTTTATCTTACAAATTACAGTTATACCATACCCTAAGACCAATTTTAGTAGGTCGGCTCTATAAGATATTACAATAAAAACATTTTCCAAACAATACAATATCTGATGCAATAACCGATTGAACATGTCGGCTTAATGCATTTACAACAATAATTAATCATCTCCTTTGCGTGTCGTGCTGATCTGGAAAAGATAAACCTGTCGGTGTAACCTGAACCTATTTGCCGGTAACAACTAATATGCAAATGCTAATGTACCAATAAACAAAACTTCAAAACAAAGTGTCCACACAACGTCTTTGACATAACCAAGTGTTTTCCATATTATTCCAAGTGTTGGTGATCATTATAACTTGTCGGTGTACCAGATACTGGTGATTGTGCATGAGTCACTTGCTAGCCGGTGAATGTTGCTGATTCTCCAAAGTGCCAAAGTTGATAAGTGTTTAGTAGGTGTTGACATCAATGACAAAACCATACCAAAATACCAACAAAAGGATGCCAAAGGATTGCGGCTCGAGGACGGCAAGCTGGCAAGCGACTGAAATGATCCTGCAAGAAGATTTGATCTTCATACATGTTGGCTGAAGGAAACAACAAATCCATTAATAGTGTATGACAAAGAAAAGAAGAAAAGAATGATGCAGACCTCCAGATTTAGAAAAAGCACATTGGAATGTGAAGCTTTGCTAGTGTTGATCGATGTCATGAAGATCATATCCTTGGAAAAGAAGATCGAATCAAATCAGATTTGGATCGAGTTGGAGAAGGCAAAACCTAACACTACATTGTTTGAATACAGTTTTTGGTGGGAATCCAAGATTATAAATATGTAAACTCGAGACAAAAATGATTAATGCTTGATATGAAGAAGGAGAGTGAAGAGAGATTGAGAACAGAGAAGGATCATCTTCCTTAGAATTTATTCTAAGAAAGTTGCAGAGTGAGTTAGTAGGCAAATCGGTGAGAGGGTTTAACTGGCAAAGATAGAGTACTAGTAAACAGTTGTAGGTCTGACAGTTGAGCTAACAAGTGAGGTGTAATCAATAAAGAATGCATCCAAGTGTGACTGAGTGTGGTGTGAGGCTGAGAGATAAGAAGAGAAGATTTTTAACCGGCATAAATCTATTTGATCAAGAGTTGCAGAACTCATTTGCAACCAGAAGCTATAACTGTATAAAAATTGTATTTCAATATACATCACCAAGTTGGGGCTTGGTGCAGGGGTTGGTGCTCCTTGGGTTGGTGCCCTAAATATTTGTAATTCATTGTTTCACTTGTGAGGTTGGATTGCAACAGTAGACTCCAACAACATTTCTCACTAAGGTTTTTCCCATATTGGGTTTTTATCGTACATTCGGTGTTGTGGGTTGCATTTGTGTGTTTGTCTCTTTTTGTATCCACTTTTGTCTTACCAGTTTGATTGTTTAGTTCTTAGGATAATAACCGGTATTCTAAGGTTGTTTTAAAAACCAAAAGAACTTAGGAACCACTGATTCACCCCCCTGTTAGTGGTACATTGTGTTCAACAATTGGTATCAGATCCTAGGTTCCCGGTTGTTTAAAGCTTGGGTAGATTATGGTCTTAGAACACAATGGCAAGAAATGAGTTTACCTCTTCAAAATCTCCCATGTTTGATGGGTTTAACTATGCCTTCTAGAGTAGAATAATGGAGACCTATATGTCCTCCCTTGGTTTTGATGTGTGGATGTCTATCAAGAATGGGTATACTATCCCTAGTGTTCCTCCCACTGATCCGGATGCTAATAAGGAGTATGAGAACAATGCTAAGGCTAAACATGCTATCTTGAGTGGGTTGTCTAATAATGAGTTTGTCAAGGCCATGAACTATGCATCTACCAAGGAGACTTGGGATAAAATGGAGAGGTTATTTCAAGGAGATGCAAAAGTCAAAGAGGCCAAGCTACAAGCACTAAGGGGCAAACTTGAAGACATCAAGATGAAGGATGAAGAAAATGTTGCAGACTACCTTCACAGATTTGATGAAACTGTGAATACCATCAAAGGAATTGGAGAAGAAATTACACATGAGACTCTTGTCAAGAAGGTACTTAGGTCTCTCACACCTAAGTATGATACTAAGGTTTCTGCCATAGAAGAAGCCAAAGATCTAAAGATCTTTACAATGGATGAGCTATTTGGCTCACTAATGGCCTATGAAATGAGAACAACTGGTGATACATCCTCAAGGAAAGAGGCAGCGTTCAACTCCATCAAGAAGGGAAAAGAAATGGTAGTTTATAAAGGATCGAGTGAAGAATCTGATGTAGAGGTAGAAAACTTTGTCATAAATCTCAAAAGAGGATCCAGAAAGTATAAAGGACAGTTAGCACTCAAATGTTTCAACTGTGGAAAATTTGGACACTTTGCTACAAAATGTTCTTATAATGAAATTGGTGGAGATGAGTCAAGAAGCTTTAGTAGATCTGCTGGTAAAGATAAAGAAAGATATATCTACCAATAAGGAAGAAGAGGCTACCGGAAGCATAACAACCTATACACTATTGAGGATGATGCCTCAGATGAAGAAAGTGCATCAGAAGATGACTACCATGAGAATAACAGAGAAGTTAATCTCTTTATGGCACTTGATGAACTGGTTGGTGAAGATAAGAAAGAAGAAGATATTGAGGCTGAAGTGGATCTAGAAGGTGAGATTATAAGTGCTCTTGAGGAGCTGAGTAAAACAAGAAGAGAACTCAAGAAATTCAAGCGTGCTGCAGAAGATGAACAAGGTCTCTTGAAGCAATCCCTCGATGAATCGAATCAAGTTATATCTAACTTGAAACTATAGCTGGAAGAAGCCAAGAGGATATGTGAAGTTACATCCTCTGATCTAGAAGCAGAAATAGTAAAGCTCATAAAGGAGCTTGAAAAAAGTAAGGAAGAAATAAAAGTGAGAAGCAAATATGAAGGCAAAATTGAAGCCTTAGACAAGATGTTGAGCAAACAGAAGCAATCCAAAGATACCGGTGGCTTAGGATTTCAAGAAGGCCAAAGTTCAAAGAACAAAGACACATCTAGTAAGGAGATACAGTTCACCTCTTCCAATGAAGGTGAAGAAAAGAAGATGTTCACAGTAAGAAAGGATACCTATAAGAAGACATATGCAGATGTTGTTAGAAACTACCACACAAATCGAAGGCCACACTCAATGTACCGACATACAGATCTAAGGAGAAATGTAGGAGTTGACCATGAAGAATTCAACACAGTTAGCAACATGAAAGGAACACCCCTGGTGAGGCAGTCATTTTTAGGACTAAGGCAACCTAACCGGTATGTTCCAAAATTTCATGGTTATTGTTACCAGTGTAACAAATTTGGGCATATAATAGCTAATTGTAGATATAGTGTCATAAAATTGCGACCATAGAAATTTTTTACTACATTAGGGTCCTCACTCTCACGGACACGAATCCTCTAGCCTAATCAGAGACCGGAGATTGGTTGGCTTCTAGAAATAGCTTCTTCCTTAGCCTCTGCATCACCCCGACCACATTCTGCCCTAGAGAAAGGGGTAGGATAGGGGTGTGGCACCACTATCCCCCCTTGGACAAGGGGGTGGCACCCTTGTCCTCCCAAGACAGGGGCATGGTGCCCCTATCCCTGCCCTATTTTGGGATAGGACCCTTCCTAGAGCATGCATTGCGGGTTGTGCCTTGGGTGGGAAACTCCCCCGATGGTGGCCCGTGATGAAATTCAAATCCACTAACATGTATTTAAGGGGGAATTCATCCTCTCATTTGCATAAGTTGGATGAGTGGGAAATTCACAAGCAATGAAGCATTCAAGAGCATTCAAGCATTCTTTTCCAACATTGAGCATTCTCAAGTCTCCCTTCAAGGCTAGGTGTTGCATTCAAGTCAAGAATTCAACCATTGAAGAGGAGATTAATTTCAGCATACAATTCCACACAAGCATTTATATCATCATTTCTACCACAACCTCCCTTGAGGTGATTTACAATTTTGTTTTTCACTTACATCTACTTGCAAATACTTTCTTTCATTACTTGGTTAATTCCAAAAATGGGGTTGGACCTAAAGGCAAACCCCCAATCCCAACCCATTTTCCTATTTTTTCTCTATGTAGGTTGCAGGTATGCAGCTTTACTTTTGGATTCGGGATTCATTTGCAGAGGCAGAAAAACCCTTTTCATTTCGCAGATTTTTTGGAGGACTGTGTACATTCCCGTCAAGGTCCAAGCAAATTTTCCTCAAATTCGTAGGGCAACTTCGTCTTGACATTTTACTACCAGATCCAGGTGCACAACTTCATCCCATATTATGATCTCAAGTTATAATCAGTACTTTGTCACTTTTGCACTACATAATTCAATCAATTCCTTTCCATTTCAAACAAGGAAGAGGGGATCAACTTATCATTCCCAATTCATTCAAAATTCAATTTACCATGTTTGTGTGGAGAGATTGAATCTAGTGAATTATCTTCTCCCCCTTCCTAATGTAATGGTGAAAAGTGCTTGAATGGTAATCTATAGTGAAACTCTCATGTCTCTTTGAGGAAAAGGGTACTTTTCCTTCTTGATTTATCATTCACCATTTTCCCACCATTACATTTTGGTGAACCCGACGTCTTGCATGCTTTCCTTTAAATAGTATTGTATATTTTTCATTTATAAGTTTCAACTTTCTGCAAACTTAGTGGTTAATTTATTAAAAATTTATTAAAAAGCCTAGTTTTTAAATTAAAATTGAACTTGTGATTTGTAAAAATTGCTTTGAAGAAGAATCAGAAGATAATATCAATCGCTCAAGTGTAGAACTCAAAGTGATAATCCAGCAACCGAAGTAGTGTGTGGTGAAACGGAATTTGCAAGCCCTAAATCTTGACTTGCGAAGGTATTTTTTGAGTTTCTCTATTTATCATGGCTTCTGCATCGCACTCTAGTTCTAGTGCATGCGTTGATTCAATAGATTTTATCCAATGGAAGGAAAAATATAATGCCCTATCCCAAATACCCATTGGGGTTATAGTTGAGGAAGGTATTTCAGATTATATTGACTATAAAATTGAAGACCTAGGATCTCTAGTGATCCATTCTTAGTTAATGTTATTCTATGGGAAGGACAAGAAGATCAAACTGGAATAGAGCATCCTGGAAAAGAAGAAGCTTCACAATGCGGTCTATTTCCTTGAAGAATTTATAGATGATCACAAGGTGTTAGAGAAAAAGTGACTGATTTCATTGGTAGATATAAAAATTTGTGTTCTCAAATTTCTTTTCATGTACCTGATAATGATATTCAAATAATTTCCACTTCTAATTTACAAAAAGATATCAGGGAAAATCTTATTTTGTCTTATTTTACTTCCTTTCCGCAGTTGTGCGCAATACTCCAAAATTATGAACTCGTTGTGAGTCAAATGGAGCAATCCACTCCTATGGCTCTGAGTGATAAGGGGGAGAGTTTTCAACAACCATTTGCGAAGTTCAAACCAACAAAAAGCTTCATCAAGTTCAATGATCCAATCAACAACCATGTGAATGCTACAACAGGTGTGCCTTCTATTTCTAATTTTTTTCAAAGAGAAAGATAGTTCACTCCTTTGAATGAATCTTTACATAGTTTTATGTCTTGGTTGTTGCACACAAATGTTATCAAACTTCCTCCTATAAAACAAATTTATCCTTCCAAACTTGCATCTCCTTATTTTGATAATAATTCCTTTTTCCTATTTCATCGCCAACCTGGTCATGATACTGAGAAATGTTTTGCATTGAAAAATAAGGTTCAAGACTTGATTGATAATAATACTATATATGTGGCAGGTGTGAATGATAAAGGGAATAAACCAGTAGCTCCTCCTAATAAAAATCTTAATTTTTTCACTGATCCCTTGCCATCTCCTACCTCTAACATTATTGAGATTGTGCCTAATTCTCTCACTTCTGAAGAATTCACCTCTATGGCTCCAAACTTGGTTAATATGGTAGAAACACAAGGTACACCTAAGGGTTATTGTATTACATTTTATCCTAGCGAGACCATTAGAGCACCCGATGGCCCTTTATACATAGTGGTGAAGGTTAAGGATATCCCTTGTTGTGGTTCCCTGATTAATCCCTCTTGCATGGTTAATGTCATAACTGAAGAGTATCTTTTCACTTTACAATTGCATAAACCACTATATGATGCTTCTAATGTGGTTGTAAAATTATTTGATGGCTTCTCTTGTCCTACCATTGGCTCTATCACCCTTCCTATTGAAGTTCATACTAAATCCTTGGATGTTGACTTTGTTATCATACCTTGTTCTAAGCAATTCCATGTGAAGTTGGGCTATCCTTGGCTATCTTCCATGAAGGGTATTGCTTCTCCAATACAAAAATGTCTTAAATTTCCTCACAATGGAGAAATCATAACTATGAACCATAGCTTATTTCATCCATTCGAAAGAAGACTCAGTGTTCCTATTGATTTCTTTTGGCCTAAATAATTTCAATCTCTTCCATCAAGGAGCGATGCTCTTTTTCAATCTTATTAAAAATGGAAGAATGATATGATCTTATTATTAAGTCAACCTAGATCCCCAACACTTAACATTCCTATTATTCTTCAAGATGAGATTCTTCCTCTCTTGAATAGAACTAATCTCCCTCCTAAGAAAGATTGTCCACCTACCCCTATGGATGTGACTTGACCTTCTCTTAAGGAGAACAAAAATATTACTCCTAAGGTTAGACCTATACCTCCTCGTGATGGACTTGGTCTCCTTCCAACACCTAGTATTCCTCCTTTCTATGGTGCAGTTCCACCTCCTTCCTCTTATTGAGAGAAGAGGCCTACCTCTCTTATTGTTCAACCAAAAACACCTCAACCTAAACCTTCCACTATCAAGGAGAGAAATGTTCCTAATTTTTTATATTTCCCCCCTCCTTCTCAACCTTCCACTAAGACTAGATGGAATCATTTGTGCGAGAGAATACCAATGAGGACATCGTCTTCGAGCTCATGAATCTATCCCTTGAAATACTTAATCTCCTCAGACTCCAAAAGTTGACATGATTCCCTTTTCTCCAAAGCAAGATGTTCAACCAACATCTCCAATTCATAAGTTGTATAAAACATGTGATGGTTTTACTCGTATTCGTGTTCTTGATCCTCTTTCTTTAAACTTTGATGAAGAAATGGGTGAAAATGTTATTGATAATGGTAATACAACTCCTAATGCTTCTGATAGTGAGTATGAGTATGTTGATGTGGATAAACATTTATCGGATAAGTTTTCACAAACCCTAATCCTAGCTCCTTGAATCAAACAATGTGATTTACAACATGAGCATAGTCCTTATTTGGATCTTGTGATAGCTCCATTTGCTTTGCTCGATATCACTCCTCTTGCATGTTTCTCACCTTCCCAAAATAGTGATCAACAAGATTGGGAGGTGGATATCATGCTAGATTAGCGATAGTAGCACTGTAGATCTCTCTCTCTTATTTCTTTCTCTTTTGTGGCCATTCTTCTATGTGTATCCTTGTTCTTCTATTGTTCCCTTAAATGTCTACTTGGGGATGATGCAAAGCATTGAGATATTATCTTGGTCTCTTTCATGTTCACTCAAAAGACATCCTCTCTTCCCTTTCTTCTAAGCTAGTTTTCTTCTTTGGGGAATGAAGATTATTATATGCATATACATACTTGATATACATGAGTTATCATACAACATACTGACCCCGAGGAAAGTGACACTACCTCATGTTTTGTTCTCATTATCCTTGGGTTTATTACTTGATTGGGAGCTAAATCCTTGCGATAACATTCTCCCTTCATTCTCTCTCTTGGGTGTATCGTACCTTAAAGCAATCACTCCTGATAAGGTCCGTGCAATCGCTTTAATGTGGGGGAATACACTTTGCTCATATTTTCCTTCTTGTGATACTTAAAATTACTTAGCCAACTTTGTTTTTATTTGTAATCATTTTATGCATGCTTTCATGACCCATAGTGAAGGGAACTTTGCTACTTGCAGTCATGGTTCTCCCCTTCTCGATCTTCCCTTTTACTTTGTCAATTGAAGTTGTAAGATCCTAAGTCCACTAGGGGCTTGGTGCATCTTGCCTCCTTGACATGGTAAAAGTATTTTAATCTTGTTTCCTTGTACTTTACCGACAATATTGGCGTGCACTTATACTCCTGCTTAAGTGGGGACTAAATGTAGTGTCATAAAATTGTGACCCTAGCAATTTTCAACTTCATTAGGGTCCTCACACATGCGAACTCGAGTCCTCTGGCCTGATCAGAGACCCAAGATTGCTGGGCTTGCAAAAAAAACTTCTTCCTTGGCCTCTACATCACCCTGACTACATTCTGCCCTGGAGAAAGGGGTAGGATAGGGGTGTGACACCACTGTCCCCCCTTGGACATGGGTGAGGCACCCTTTTCCTCCTAGTATAGGGGCATGGTGCCCCTGTCCCTACCCTATTTTGGGGTAGGACCCTTCCTACAACATGCATTGTAGGTTGTGCCTTAGGAGGGAAACTCCCCCAATGTCGGCCCGTGACGAAATTCAAATCCACCAAACATGTATTTAAGGGGGCATTCTCTCTCTCATTTGGATAAGTTGGATAGGTCAAAGTTGGATAGATTCAAGTTGCACAAGAGATCAAGCATTCAAGCATTCAAGCATTCTTTTCCAGCATGGAACATTCTCAAGTCTCCCTTCAAGGCTAGGTGTTGCATTCAAGTCAAGGATTCAACCAGTGAAGAGGAGATTTATTTCAACATACAATTTCACATAAGCATTTCTATCAACATTGCTACAACAACCTCCATTGAGGTGATTTACAATTCATTCTTTCATATACATCTACTTGCAAGTACTTTCTTTCATTACTTGGTTAATTCCAAAACTGGGGTTTGACCTAAAGGCAAACCCCAATCCCAACCCATTTTATTCTCCTTTTTTGTGTAGGTTGCAGGTGTGCAACTGTACTTTTGGATCCGAGCTTCATTTGAAGAGGAAAAAAACCCCTTTTCATTTCATGGATTTTTCAGAGGACCGTGTACATTCCCGCCACGGTCGAGGCAAATTTTCCTCAAATTCACAAGGCAACATTGTCTCGACATATTACTGCCAGATCCAGGTGCACAACTTCATCCCATATTCCGATCTCAAGTTATAATTAGTTCTTTATCAATTTTGCACTACATAATTCAATCAATTCCTTTCCATTTCAAACAAGGAAGAGGGGATCAACTTAGCATTCCCAATTCATTCAAAATTCAATCTACCATCTTTGTGTAGTGAATTATCTTCTCCCCCTTCCTAATTTAATGATGAAAATTTCTTGAATGGTAATCGATAGCGAAACTCTCATCTCTCTTTGAGGGAAAGGGTAGTCTTCCTTCTTGATTTATTTTAATGCTGCTATAACATGCAAATCTGGAAATAACACAATAAAAGGAAAATATGTCGTATATATATATATATATATATATATAAAGAAATGCTAATGCTGCTGATAAATAAAATAAACCTGCTCACAGTAAATGTATTTTCTACAATATATATATAATGCTTGTCTATAAACTAAAGTTGTTGTTAAAAATATATTGTAATAGACAATGTTGATGTTAAATAAAATACATCATGTTGTTTATTTTATATAAGAAAAAAAAAATAACCTTCATATTTAAACTGAGAGTATATACCCTATATATATATATATATATATATATATATATATATATATATATATATATATATATGTCAAAACCATTTAAATAAAATATATATTTAAATATATATATATATATATATATTAACGCGGGGATGGGGGAGCCGAGAGCTCGACCCCACCCCTCACCGCCGGGAGGGAACCCCGCAGTGGAGGCTTGGCTGCCACTATGGGTATCCACAGTGAGTGGCACGAATGGCACTGTGGGTAACCACAACGAGCGGCTTGGCCACCACTGTGGGTATCCATAGTGAGCGACTCGACTGCCATTGTGGGTAACCACAGCGAGAAGCTCGACCACCACTATGGGAATCCAAAGTGAATGGCTCGAACGCCACTATGGGTATTCGCAGTGGGAGGGCTTGGCCGCCACTGTGGTAAACCCTCGCCGTCGTGCCCTCCGTCCATGAACCTTCCCTGCATCAAACCATAAACAAGTAAAGTTAAGAACAAAAAGAAGAAAGGGTGATAGTTCATATGGAGAAATATACCTATTCTGCCTTAGGGTTAGGGTATATTAAAAAGAATATAATAATAATAAAGGGGTTTTTGAAAACTAAAATAAAGTTATGGGGGGGGGGAATTCCCCATTTTAGATTAAGTAGTTTTATATTATTTTAATGTGTACATTTTAAAATTAAAAAGGGGGTTTAAGATTTAAATTAAAGTGATGGGAGGGAGAGCCTCATTTAGGTAAAGTAATTTTATAATGATTTTATGTGTTATTTTATTTAAGAGGAAATTGTGTTATTGATAAATGATTATTTAAATACCAAAGGGGGTAAATTATATGATTATTTAATCTTTAAGGAGGACTTAATCATCATTAATGGAAGATCTAATTTCTAGACAACTTATTAATGATTTAGTTAATTTAATGACATTTTGAAACTTTTCATTTAATTGCCTAATTAATTAATATTAATACAATGAATTTGTATTAATGTTAATTTAATGGATTTAGGGAATTATTTAAATATTATAAGGAAATAATAGTACACTTAATTTAATTAAAACTAAAAGATTTATTGGGCGAATTTATTTAATATTAAAATGGTGTTGTCTTTATAGGATTAATTTATTCACTTTAGATAATGGTAATTATTGTAACTGTTAAGTAAATTAAAATCTAAGTTGATTATTAAATCGCTTAGGAGTTTGAGATAAGACCCTAGTCTCCTAGTTAGATTAAATAATTTATCGCTCACTTTAGAAACTCATTCTTAAGGACACTTGAGATATCTTTTAGTGAAACTAATTAAGTTATCACATCTTTTTGAGCTTAGAACATCAAATATTTTAGTGTTATAAAAAAATTTGTTGTTGCATTTTTGCCCAAAAGTTTGGGCATGACACAATTTTAGGTGCAATCATACTTAGTGAGAAACATAATAGTCTATGTATTCTTGTCTCTATCCCTATGGGGGCAAGAATGATTTTCTCTCTCTTTCCTTTTTCTTGGGATTCACTTTTTCCTTTATGGGTTGCATTTTTCATAACATGATGTCCTTTCTTCCATAGAATTATCCTTCACATGAGTACATGTGTTTTCCTTGGTTCGGGCTTATTCTTTGTTTGAAGCGGTATGTCTCTTATGAAGCGGTGTGTCATCCATCATAAAGAATCCCTTTCACCTAGCAATAGGAGGAAGGTAAGAATTCATATTATTCTTCCCTTCTTTTGGTAGAAGATGCTATGATTGTTCAAGAAAATTATCATGGATGTAGATGTCTTTTGAGAAAGGATCTCTTCTCCTCCAAGGATCTCTTTTACACTTGTTCCAAGATATCTCTTTTTCAACTATCTTATCCTTTCTTATAAGAGTATTCCCTCTTTAGCTTGGATTTATGAACATTATTGCCTAAAGGATATCTCCTTGGTGTTGAAGGGTGTGTATCCTTGTTTCTAGCTTCCTTAAGACATCAACATAGGGCCATGTTGACATCTTAAGGGGGGGAATAAATATCATCCTCTTTGTACTATATTTTTGCATGTCTTAAACAGTGTATTAATTCTCAAAACTGGAGAAAACAAGCTCTTACATGAGATGCTTCATTTATGAAACCAGAAGCAACATTTATATTTGTCTTAAACAAGGTTACACATTCTCAAAGTTAGAGAAAACAAACTCTTACATGAGATGTTCCTAAAACCAAACATAACTTGCACACATGCATGAGGGTGTGTGGAACTAGAAAAACACAGCTACACTATTCCTACTCTCCTCCCCAACATGGATCACCTAGAAAAACACATATATAATGTGTATCCATGTCTTCTCCTACTCTCCATCTCATGGATCACCTAGAAAAACACATCTAGAATGTGTACCATGATTCCCTCCTTTCTTCTCATGAGATCATAACTTTTCTATTTGTTGTTCATGGATGATGTGTGCTCTTTCTCTTTTATGTGATCACTTGTGTTATTGAGATGACATTTTTCAAGAATGATATTAGTGGTTCAGACATTTTGATATTGAGTTCTTTTGGCTAGTTGACTTGATGTCTTCTCTTTGGTTCTTAGCTCTTTTGTTGTTTGTATTTTGCCTTTTTGCCTTGGTTTGTCTTTGTTTTCCTTTGTTGTTTTTTTCTTGTTTGTGTGTCCTTACATGTGTTTGAGTGAGTTAATATCCTAAGGTTGGAGGCTTGGTTCCTCAAAATTAGTGATGTATTATCTCCTTGTGATTATGCTCCTAATTTCTTATCTCTTTCATCTTTCATCTACTTTACCATGAGTATTTGTATAGGCTCATACTCCTGTTAAAGTGGGGGCTAAATGTAGCATCATAAATTTTCATCGGGTCAATTTACACCTCATGTTTGTGCCCCCACTTTAGCATTCCCCCTCTTCATCTCCTATTTAGGTCCAATTTGATTTCAATATCTAATACTAATGTCGTGTACACCCACTAATTGATTTCTTACAGGGGTGTCCTCCGCACGGCTTAATGATGGTCCCTAATTGAGAAGGACCAGGGCACCCACACCCTAGTCCTAGGACCAAAGAACCCTTTCCCTAATCCCTCTTAGTTGGGCCCTACTTTGAAATGGGCCAAGGGTTCTATTTCTCTAGTGGTAATTCAACTTTGTGGCTCCACATGACCATTGGAGGTTGGCCTAATTGGTAAATGGCCTAGATACCCCTATATAAAGACATTAATCAATTCATTTCAATCCTAAGTCTCCATCTCCAAGCAATCAAGCACCCTTTCATCCATGAAGCATTCATCATCAAGCATATTCAAAGATCTTCAAGGCTGCATATTCTTCATTCAACCATTGTGGATCAAAATTACAATAGTCATATGCAAGCATGTGTGTGTGATTAGGGTTTTGTCATGTTTATGTCATTTCATACTGAAGATGGTAAAAAGGAGAATGAGGTGAATGAGTTAGCAAATCATGCAAATCAAACATAAAAACATATGGAATCAAAAGACATAACTTCAATCAAATGAAAACATGAATGACATACATGCACCTCACAAAACCTTTTACCTTCTCCTTCAGATGGATCTTAGATGGAGTTGAAGTGCGCCCAATGTGCCTCCAACTTGATATTGATTTGCTCCTTGCTTGCTTGATGTAAATGGCTCTCCAATGTTGTGCACAAATGAGATGGATCTTGAGGGATGATATGGATGAGATGATTAAGTGTGGATGGGAGATGATTTTGGCATGGTGAGGATACTATGATGACTTTTCTAGGCTCAAACTAGCAGCATAAGATTACTAAACTTGGAGATGATGAATAAAGGGATGGAGTCCTCGATTTATAGGAAGAGGAGAGGAAGAATGGATGGCTAGGATGGATCCAAGATGAAGAGCTAGGATTTCTTATGAGCTCACACAAGGCCCAAGAGAGGGTGTGGAGACCAAGAGATATGCCTTAAAGGCATTTCTTGTCTCCACACTCCTCAAGGTGCATTGGAAAGACTTCTCAATGTGCCTTGAGAAGAGAAAGGGATGCGACATTCCTTGAAGAATGGGGAGGAGGAATTTAAAACTCTTCAAAAAGGGATGATCATGGGGATTGGAGGAATAAGAAAGAATTAAAAATTCCTTGGGAGAGGAGATGCCTAGAGGTCACCTAGGAAAATAGCATTTAAGGATAGTGGTTGGATGGAAGGGACAAGGAGTTGACTTTGTGGCTAATCATGATGATTAGCCACTAGCAACTCATTAGGAGGGGGATTAGAGGAAATGTTAGGTGGGTTAGGATTTGTAGGAGGATTTGACTAGGAGAGAGAATGAGTGGAGGGAATTAAAAATTAGAAGAATAAGGTTAAGTGAGTTTAGGGAGTTTCTAGAAGAATTTATTAGGTTAATGATGGATTAAGAAGATGGTTTGTAGGAATCTTGTAGGTTAACTAATTAATTGAAATTAATTAGCTAAGGGGAGGATTTGAGAAGATTTAATTTTGAGAAGAATAAAAAGAGGGGTTGATTTATTAAATAAATCAATCACATACTATAGTGACAATATTAATTATAATTAATTAATATTGAGGAGAATTAAAATTTGCATAATTAATTAATAAATTAATTATGTGAGAGATAAAAAATAATTAAAATAATTATTTTTTAATTTCCTACATTTTGCCCCTCTTTTACGCAACGGTAAATTTGGTGATGGGTAGAAGATAGAAGAGGAAGAATAAGATGCCCCAGCATAAAGTGTGGGAGGTGTATGCCCCTCGAGAATTTTTTTCAGAAAAAAGACAAAAATTTCTCAAAAATAGAGGAAGAAGAATTTGGGTGGAAGGATAAGTGAGGAAGAAATATGAAGCAGTTGTGAAAAATTTGGAAGGACAAAATGAAGATGCGAGAGTGCAGAGGAAATGGGCCCTCATGGGGGCCCATATAAGCCACAACGGACCCAATAAAGAGTCATTGTTACACACAAGCCTTGGAGCCACTTAGAGTGAAGAAGAAGAGAAGGATAGATGGACCGCATTCCAGTTCATGATCATCATGTCGAGAGGATCCAATGATTTGACCAACCGAATAGCTATGGACCACTGGTGAGTAGGACTGTCCCTCTTTTTGAATTTTTAATTTTCGGTAAAAATTAGGGCTAGAAATGGGGGTCTAGGTAAGGCGAGGTGCATGTGCTGGTCATTGTTTTAGCGTGCGCTCCCCTAGATCAGCGCGAGCGCTCATGAAAGGGTAGGGTAAAATAGGGAATTTAGGGGGAATGGGGGGCTTCAGCGCGGGTGCTCGCGCATAAGTGCAAGCATTCGTGCTTTCATGTGGGCGCTCACGTTTCAGTCCAAGCACCCAAGGGATTACATGGGCGCTCATGCAGAAGCACGAACGCTCGCATTGATGGGCTGGGGAGGGGGTTCAGAGCAGGGATGGAACCTCTGTTGGCGCAAGCACCTTCCAAATGGTGTGAGCCTCACGGTTTTGGCGTGAGCACTGGGTAGATCAACGCGTGCATGTGGGAAGGGGAGAAATGAAGTTTTGTCTTAGAATTTTGGGATAGGGGGAAGGGTACATTTGGTTCGGGAGGTCAGGAGAGAATTTTTGGGCATGAAAGTAATGATTTGGTCTAATGGATGCAAGTGGAGAGGGGACCGCTATCTTCGAGGGAGCATTGGCCTGCTACGATGAGCCTATATCATGAGTTAGGTCATGATGAGCTGGAGATGCTAGCTATGCTAGGATTACATTATGTAGGCAAGTGGCCAAAGATACGAGCACATATTGCCATGATGAGGGTGCTAGTGGAGAGGTGGGATAGTCGACATAACACCTTCTATTTGTCGACTGGAGAGGCCACAGTGACTCTGTTAGATGTTTGGAGGATCCTGAAGATCCCCATTCGTGGCGTTATCCCTTAGTATCAGTTAGATGCAGTTGGATTTTATCTGCAGGAGGTGTTCGAGTATGAGATGCCACCGATGTTAGATAGGAGCAAATTTTTATACTTCATGTTGCATGATGGTCATCAGTATGCATAGGGCACGGTGATGCTAGCCCAGCTATATCATGATATGCATCTGGTGGTCTATAGAGAGTACACCATTTTATCTGCAGGGGTCACACTTCTACACATCTAGGCGTGGGAGCATATTGTAGTGACTCGGCCACTGGGGGTATAGGACAAGCGGCCATGACAGCCATTTGTGGACAGATACAGGGGACTGTTGCACTATACATAGACAGTGTCCATGTGGTTTTGGAGGAGGATTTTGGATGAGCTAGTGCAGTTCACATGGAGACCATTTTTGGGATGTGATTGGTGGAGGGATGACTGGTAGCTGCACTGGGCAGGAGTGGAGATGTGGATTTTTAGGAGATCTATATATATCATGGAGTACTATTCTCCATCAGGGGTGGCCTGACAGCTTGGGCAGGTATAGGATATAGTGGGGGATATTCCAATGTATCCCCGGATTACACGGGAGGTGAGGTATTGGGGCCCTACAGAAAGTCCCTTGGAGGGTCGAACTAGCTTCTAGACAACATTTCACTTAGTCTGGGATGAGCGGATGGGGGCAGGGGAGGATCCAGGCATGACAGGTGGATACAGGAGCTGGTGGGAGGGGCATTTGCAAGTGCGGCTTACCATTCCTAGGGTGTTGGAGGATGAGGAGCTGTAGCTAGGGGTTGACCAGGTGGTGGGTGGGGAGGATGATGGCCCTAGAGAGAGAGTTATGGTTGGCACAGGGTGTGGTGTAGGAAAATAGCAGAGGAACATCCGAGTGGTGTGGAGGAGGGATCCAGAGGAGGGAGAGGGAGAGGATGCCCCAGTGGGAGAGGCTACAGAGGCCATAGTTGGCAAGAGAGAGGAGGCTATACCTATGGATATTCCTAAGGCATAGGCGGAGGAGAGGGGAGGATTGACACAAGCTGATTTTGACTGTGTATAGCAGGAGCAAGATACCTATCGAGTGAGGCTTCATTCAGTTGAGGATGAGATATAGGTAGAGAGGGCTTAGAGGGAGAGCATGGGAGCAGAGGTGGAGTGGTTGACATAGAAGATAGTTGAATTGACAGAGAGTCTCCATACTGCCAGGACAGAGGTGGACGCCTTGAGGGAGGAGAGGGAGGAGTCAGAGAGGATGCTAGAGGAGGCCTAGATAGGGACAACCATTGCAGGGCTTCAGGATGTCATTCATCGGTAGGATGTCAAGTTAGAGGGGTTACAGGCCATAGTGCAGAGGGCGGAGGCGGATGTGACATAGTTGCGAGGGGAGAGGGATACAGTCCGCTAGGCATTGGTTCCTACAGGGCTGGCACAGATATTTTTTGATAGTATGCAGTAGTGGGAGAGGACAAAGATGGCATCTCAAGAGGCACAGTATTATAGGGGTCTATATCACGGAGTAGTGCCTATAGAATAGCAAGAAGCCTCATACATTAAGAGTATGCGGTCTCATAGGACCCATATTTAGTGGCCATATCAAAGTCAGCAGACAGGGGGATCAGTGGGTTTTCGGCCACCGATAGGGGGGAGTCAGGAGGATCAGGTGGAGGAGGTACAACAGAGGGGGGGAGAGACAGGAGGGAAGAGCTAGCTCTTTTTTTTGCTTGTGTATCATATATTTTGATCCTTCGGGGTGATCATTGTATTATGACAGACACATTTACCTCTTTATATATATACATGATTTGATGGTGATGGATGATGGTACTTTTTTATTATGATGGGCTCTCTTTGTTTTTCTTGTGATGCAATATATGGATGCAATTATGGATATGTTGTGCTAACCTATTTGTGATGCAGAGTGGATACTTATACATGTATGTTTATGATCTATTGCTAACATGTTTTTGGATGTAGGATGAGTGACTTGTGCTTTATGATGTGCATATATGAAAATGTGTGATGGATTTTATGATGCAATCTAAATATAATGTTACATGGATGAATAAGTATCTTTTATTTATGTGATGCAACCTAAGTGTAACCTTATGTGATAAATGTTTTGTGGAAAATGACTATCTAAATGAAATAAGTAATGCAATCTATATGATGTAAATAAATAATAAAGAGGGAATATTCCAATAATAACACAATGATCTTAGATAGAAAAATAGAAGAATATGGAATAAACGGGAAATGGAGGAAATTGAGGACTCCATGGGATTATTGAGTTTAGGATTTTATGGAATGATGGTGAAATTTTGTGCACAAAAAATGTGGAGAGCCAACCTAGTTTCATATTGCCTTGGGTGACTTGCACCACTGATTATAGAAATCAGGATGCCATGAGAAACCCAAGGCGTGGAATGACTCTTAGACAAACGGGAATTCCTTACACATAGCTATGCAAGTGTTGAGAAACACTAATACAAGATTGTGGGTATGTGCAAGGAAACCCTCAAACACATTGATACCTCTTGTACATGAGAAGGTACGTGTTGATAAACACTAGTACCAGGTCATTGGTTTATACAAGAGAGATCCAAAACATGCCATGCTATGAAAATATGCCCCAGTATGCAGCTATTGTAACATACCTGGATATGGCAAATCCAGACAGTCGTAGATAGTTGTAGTTGTAGGGAAAAAGATGCAAGTCTAAATGAAAAATTCAATAAGTCAAACAAGTCACTCACTCATGACCAACTTGATACCTCTTGCCAAGAGTAGGATTCTAATGGAGGATTAGGTTCCCAGACGAGGGAAGGATTCATCCCTAGGGAAAAGTGGACTTTTGGATTAGGAAAGTGATCCTATGGTTTTGAAGATTGACTTGTGGACTTAGGATTGTTCTCAAGACTTCTTAAAGCTCACATAGAGGCACAAAAGCTCAGTTTGATGGGACATTCCTTATTCATGACTCAGGTAAAGACTCATCATCATACGTGTGTTTGATTGGGAGGCGAAAGGGAAGGAATGTTGTGAATGGCTGGATGGGATGGCAGGTGTTTTGTAGTGTCAGGTTGTTTTGCAGCGTCGGCCTAATAGACAATGGATCCGGTTATTTACCTTAGCGTCTGCATGGAGGTTTTCACCAAGGTACTTGTCCATAGCACCACAAAGTGGTTTTCACAAATGGATGAATTGTTTTTTCTTTCTTTTTCTGATTTTTAATTTTTTTGTGCCACAAGGTGCCTGTTTGCCAGGTATTCACCAAAGTGACTATTTTTTCAGGATCTTTTTCTCATTTTACTTTTTTTTGTATTTTTCTTGATATATATATATATATATATTGACAATTTAAGACTTTCTCAGGACTAGGCATAAAATCTTTTGAGGTGCATGATATTCATTGGATCATCTAAAGGATCGCCTTCAGGAGTAGCCAACTGATAAGCTCCTGATCCATATTTTGTTGTGATTACATATGGTCCAAGCCAATTAAGCTTGA
The DNA here is from genome assembly GCF_030272615.1 of Cryptomeria japonica. Classification (NCBI taxonomy): domain Eukaryota; kingdom Viridiplantae; phylum Streptophyta; class Pinopsida; order Cupressales; family Cupressaceae; genus Cryptomeria; species Cryptomeria japonica. Next base: position 274,631,975 of record NC_081408.1, on the reverse strand, counting down.
ACTTGCCTTTATTTTCTCTTTCTTGTAGGTTTTTTTGATTCTCCATGAGGACAAGATCACCAATTTGGAATTCTTGGGTTCTGACTTTTTTGTGATAATTCATGCGCAAATGGTTTTTATATACCCAGAGATGATTCAAGGCCTTGAGGTGTCTTTCATCTAATAATTCTAGCTCTTGTAAGCGGGTAATTCTATATTCCTTGTCTGGTAGGATATTTTGCAGAGATACCCTTAGAGAGGGGACCTCAATCTCAAGGGGAAGGATGGCTTCGGAGCCAAAGACAAGGGAATAAGGGGTGGCGCCTATGGGGGTGCAGATGGAGGTGCAGTAGGCCCACAAAGTGGGATGGAGTTGGAGGTGCCAATCACGGCCAACTTCATTAACTATCTTTTTGAGGATTTTGATTAGGGTTTTACTAGAAGCCTCGGCTTGGCCATTTCCTTGGGGGTAATATCAGGTAAAAAAACGATGTTGGATGTTGAATTTTTGGCAGAGTTCTTTCACATCCTGGTTTTTAAATTGTTTGCCATTATCCTGTAATGATAACTTTTGGGATGCCATATTGGCAAATTATGTAGTTCAGGATGAATTTGGATATTTGCTTGTCAGTGGTAAAAGTAAGAGGGATAGCCTCTACCCACTTGGTGAAATACTCGGTGGTAGTGATAATGAATTTATGTCTGTTGGAAGATGGAGGGTAAATTTTCCCAATGAGATCGAGCCCCCACTGTGAGAAAGGCCATGGTGTAATAAATGGTTGCAATTTTTGTGATGGTGCATGAATCTTGTCGCCATGTTGCTGGCAAGGGATGCATTTCTTCACATAGTTATATGCATCTACTTCCATTTTAGGCCAATAGTATCCTGTTCTCAAAAGTTTTTTAGCCAATGTGAGCCTACTTGAGTGTGCCCCACAGATACCCTCATGTACTTCACGTAATGCCCATTCTGTCTCTTGTTTATCTAAACAGCTTAGGAGGGAATCATCAAAATGCCTTCTGAATAGGGTGTCTCCAAGGATGGTGTAACGAGGACAACAGTGAATGAATGTTTGTTGTTAGGTTATGGTAAGATGTGGAGGAATGGTGTTGTCTTTTAGGAAAGTGAAGGTTTCTTTGTACCAAGGGGACTCAGGACCAACGAGTACACACACCATTTTAGATTCTGGTAGGTCATATGCCAATATAAATAGTTTCTCAACCAAGAACTCACACTTTTGACTTTGTGCTAGCATCTGAAGAAGGTAGCCAATGGTGGTCATTGCATCTGCAGCCCTGTTGTTTGTTCGTGGGACTTGATCAAACTTGATTGTCATGAAGTGTTGCTTAAGATCTTCAACCATGGTATGGTAGGGAAGGAGTTTATCATCTTTTGACTGGTACTCATCATTGACTTGTTTTATGACAAGTTGGGAATCACCATAGACTTGTAATTCCTTTATTTTCTAGTGGATAGCCAAGTGCAAACCTATGATGAGTGCCTCGTATTCTGCGATGTTGTTGGTACATGCAAGGGCTATCTTGTATTACTTTGGGATGCCATCTCCTTGAGGTATGATTAATAATATTCCTGCCCCCGATCCATTTTGGATGCAAGAGCCATCAAAGTACAATTGCCATGTGGAGGATGTGGTAACTATCATGATGAACTCATCTGGTAATTTTGTGAGAATAGGATGGTCACCTAGGAGTGGAGCATCTGCCAATTGGTCTGTGATGACCTGTCCCTTGATTATATTTCTATCCACATATTCAATGTCAAACTCTCTTAAGAGCATGACCCATTTAGCGGTTCTGCCAGTGAGAGCAGCTTTTGACAAGAGATATTTAAGTGGATCAATCTTAGCAATTAGTTTTGTTTTGTTGTTTAGCATATAGTGTCAGAACTTCTATTTGCTAAACACCAATGTCAAGAATGCTCTTTCAATGGGGTATAATTGAGTTCATACCCTACTAGTGTCTGACTGATGTAGTAAATGGCATGTTCCTTCCCTTGATCATCTGTTTGCACCAGTAATGCCCCCAATGCCACTGCAGTAGCACATATATACAAAATGAGGGGTTTTCCAGAAGTAGGAGGCATCAACACTGGAGGTGATGCTAGATATTCTTTTAGTTTCTCAAAGGCCTTTTGACATAAGTAGTCCCATTTGAATTTTGTGTCCTTGCGCAAGAGGTGTGCAAATGGATGGCACTTATCTTCTAGTTGTGAAATAAAACATCTAATAGATTGGAGTTTCCCCTGGAAACTACGCAGTTGTCTAAGAGTTTTCGGTTGAGGCATTTCCATGATAGCTTTTACCTTTGCAGGATTGACCTCGATGCCTCTACGGGAAATAATGAATCCTAATAGTTTTCCTGATGTGACTCCAAACACATACTTTTTGGGATTTAGGCGTAGTTTGTATTTTTCCAATCTTTCAAAGATCTGCTTCAGAATAGGGATGTGTTCTTGTCTTGTCTTAGATTTTCCTAATAGATCATCCACATAGTCCTCCATAATTTTGTGCAAGAGGTCATGAAAAATTGTTGTCATGGCACATTGATATGTAGCTCCAGCATTTTTGAGGCCAAAAGGCATGACTCGGTAACAAAAGGTACCCCATGGTGTTGTGAATGCAGTTTTATGTTGATCCTCATCTGCAATTCTGATTTGGTTGTATCTGGAAAATCCATCCATAAGCGATAGCATCTCATGTCCTACAATAAGGTCCACAATCATATCTATATTGGGGAGCAGGAAATCATCTTTAGGAGAAACTCTATTTAGATCTCGTAAATTTGCGCAGATGCGGATGCCCCCAATAGGTTTGCTGACAGGTATAATGTTGGAGAGCCATTCAGTGTAGTTTGTTAGTTTGATGAATTCTGCATCTAACATCTTTTGGAATTCCACCTTGACCAGGAGAGCAATATGCGAGTGCATTTTGCACAATTTTTGTTTTACAGGTTTTGCGTCTGGGTGGACAGCGAGATTGTGAACCACCAATGCAGGATCCAACCCTCGCATATCAGCATAGGACCATGCAAAATTGATTTTTATCTCTGTAAGGAAGTTGATGAAATCTTGTTTCTCTTTTTCTATGAGGGACTTGGCAATGAGCACATTCTTCAGAGTGACTTCAGTGCCCATGTTGATGTTGTTTGTTTCTTCTATCAGCAAATTTGATCTATCCTATGGAAGGTAACCAATGGTAGGGAGGTCAAGTCCCTCATCGTCAAGTGCTTTTTCTAGGTTTTCACTTTTGGATACGCCCTTTGTTTTTATTTTTTGCTCATCCAAAGGTGCCTTAGAGAGGTTTTCACCTAGGGAATCATGTTTTTTGTTTTGATTATCCTTTTTACGACTAAGGGCATTGACCTGACTACCAAAGTATCCCTTTTCATGAAGCTGAATACCATCTACTCTATTACAATCTTCCAGATTTTGTACCGTCGGGAGATTAATGAGAGCATTATCATCGACGTAGATTTCTAACGTGGGTTTGTCTCATTGGCCCCAGTATATGAGTTCAGGATGGACGAGATGTAGCTCATGTGAAGTGGAAGGGGTTATGGGGGTAATGGTATTGATGTGAGTGTTAAAGAAAATATCGTTTTCGTATTCATACAATATTTCATGGAACTCCTCTTCGTTAGCACTTTCGACATCCAAACGAATTGAGGGGGCACCAGTGATAGTAATCTTGGGCACCGGGGTGTACCCCAAGCCTCTATTGTATTTGTAGGAGATAGGATTTATGGGTGCTTTTCTTTCTTTCTCCTCTGGTCCCAAGCTGTGTCCTTTGTAACCCATTTTTTTTACTATGGTTGATGCTTTTGGGTACATCTTTTTGGATATTTTTGTTGGATCTTCATCTTCTTCTCGGTACAACCATGAAGAGACATCTACTTCGAGGGTCTCCTCATCAAGTGGGCCCCATTGCTGGAAGGTAGTGTTTTGGCATTGCATGACTGGTTTCAGGTCTTTTTTGAGCTCTTTCGGTTTAGTGAATGACTTAGGAGAGAGGGGGAGGTTTCCTATTAATAAGACATCCTCCAATTTATATTCTCCACAGCCATTGTCCAAGATTTTGATTTGAGTGTCTGATTGGGATGAAGTGGAGGCAACATTTGATGTGTCAGATGGAGGCATTGGCGAGGGTCTATTTAGTGGGAAATGATATGGATGCTTCCCCTCTAAGAGTTTGCAATATTGAAAAGGTTGGGGATCACCTTTGATAGTGATCTCTCTTCCATTAAAGGGGAATTTGATGCATTGGTGATAGGTGGAGGGTAGGGCCTACAAGGAGTGAATCCATGACCGACCGAGGAGAATGTTATAGGGAAGATCAAGATCTAATACTTGGCAAGGGGTTTCAATTGTAATAGGGTGCACTTGAAGAGGTAAGGTGATCATGCCTTTTAAACCTCTTTCTACATTATCATATGATTTTATTGTGATCCTTCCTGATGTGTTTACCAAGTCCCCAAAAATTCCTAATTATTTTATTAACTTGTATGTACACAGATTAAGTCCAGATCCACTATCTATCAAAATACATTTGACCTTGTTCTTTTGGATAAGGGCTTCAATATGCAAAGGCTTGTTGTGGTCTCCATTTGTGGGAGCATCATTGGAGGTGAATACAAGGTATTGTTGGGCAGCAAGGTTTCCAATGAGAGCTTGGAATTGAGTAGCATTGATGTTATCAGGAACGCGAGACTCAAGGAGGGCTTGTTCCAAAATTTCCTTATGTACAGGGGAAGCCTTGAGAAGTTATAGAATGGAAATTTGTTTAGGGGTTTTTCCAAGTTGGTCCAGGAGGTCATATCGGCGGGTGGAAGACATAGGTGGGGGTTTTGGTGGGGGAGGGACTCCTTGGATAGTGACTTTACCTCATTGTGTGGTTACATTGTAGTCATTTTGGGGATGGGAGGTGGAAGGCATGGCACCTTGAATGACTATCCTAGCTGGATTTGGTCTGCTTTGGGGAGGGAGATGATTAACTCCTTGGATAGTTATGACATTAACATGGTTGTCTGCAGGCTTGATGCAACCTACTAAAGAGTCAAATCCAGTTATATGATTGGTTTAGTAATAACTCATTGCATTAGATGATGAGCCTTTTCCTTTACCATGCTTCGAGAAGGGTTCCTGGTACATTTTAAGTTTGTCATTGTTATTACCAGGTTTTGCATTTGCTATTTCAATCTCACCCCTATCAATGAGATCTTGTATGTAGATTTTGAGCGTCATGCACTTTCATGTATCATGTCCCTTGATACGACGATACTTGCAATACTCATTCTCATTATATCATCTAGGTTTGGGTTGATTGGGGTCAAACGGGTGAGTGACCAGAAAAACCACTACACTTGCTTGGACAAGATTTTGAAACACCATTTCAATAGGCTCAACAAGAGGAGTGAAATCTCTTGGAGTCCTGTTATTTGATCGGGTTGGTCATCCCTGGACTGAGACATTATTTTATTGTGAGGTTTTTGGGATTGATTTTGATTGTTTTGATTATTGAATTGATGATTATTGGTGGTGGAGTTTGGGGGAGAAACTACTGTTTGGACTTGTTGTGCATCAGTTACACCATCGTTGACTATGTTTTTGTTTTTAGACCAGAACTTTGGTTTGTCATTATGATAAGAGGAAGAACTTTGTGTCGATTTCTGGTAATGTTTCAAGGTTCCTTCCTCCAACAAGACACATTTGAGGGCGAGGCCCTTATCAATCAATTTTTGGAAGGATTTGATACATTGGGACGTCAAGGGTCTTGAAAGTTTGGGTACCAAATTCTTTTGAAATAATTCAATTTGATGTTGCTTTGGCATGTCCCACTGGAATTTCTTGATAAGATTTTGCCATCTTTGTAAGAAGTTGGTGAAAGTCTCTCCAGGCCTTTGTTTTGTGTTACATAGGTTCATCATAGAAACATCATTAGCCATGTTGTAGGCATAGTGAGCTACAAATTTCTTTGCCAAGTCTGGAAAGGAGACAATGGAGCCTCATGGTAGAGATGAGAACCATGCGAGGGCATCTCCTATGAGACTCTTGGTAAAGAGTCTGCGAAGATATAGGTCACTATAGGAGACTTCTTGACATAAGATGTGAAATTCCCAGACATGGTCATAGAGGTCTCCTTTGCCTTCATACTTGGTGAATTTAGGGATTTCAAATCCTGGAGGGTAAGGTGCAACTGATATAGACGGTTCATAAGGACAAGGACAAAATTCCTCAAATGAGTAAGGTTTCCACTTATTAGTCCCTTCTTTCATGTCCTTAATGATATTTTTCATGTCTTGAATTTCCTTGATGAGGTCTTGTTGTGGACTTTGATAATGATGAATTGTATTTTCTCCAAGAATTGGATGAGTCAAGGAAGGTGTACCACCACCAATGTATTGATATTATGAGGAGGAGGGAATATGAGATGTGATGATCGATGTCGCGGGGATTTGAGTGATAGTTGGTTGTGGTCCACAAACTGTTGTGACAGGATTGAGTGCGGCCTGGATAAAGTTTGCGACATTGTTGACAGGAAGCAAAGTTTGTGGAATAGAGATGTGTGGTTGAATGGAAGGAGGTGGTATAGAAGCGTGTTGGAGAATACATGAGATCAGATTTGATAGTGGTATAGATGGTAAAGAGGAAGAAGGTGGGATGGAGACCATGGTGGGAGGTGCCGCGGGTGGCATTGGTTGAGTTTGGATGATTGATGGGGCTGCAATTGATTGAGTTCGAATAGTAGGTGCAGCATTGTGTGTGGGAGCGATGTCTCCTTGTGGTTGTTGGCCGAGAGTGGTTCTGTCAAATTTAGGTGGAAGTTGAGCTCCATTTTCAAGGAGAGTTTTTAGAAGTGCAATAGGGTTGTGCTGGATGAACTTTTCAATCATCTCTTGGTTATAAGAGTCCACTAGGAAAGTTTGCACTTTCGGAGATAGTTCATCTTGGCTAACCATATTAGGATTTTGGTTTTGATCTTGATTGCTAGGTTGCCCACTTTGTGTAGGATCTTGTGTGGGATCTTCATATAGGACACTAAGATTCGACATGCCATATTGTTGTTCAACCATCTTTTTCTTTTGAGATCAATTTTTGACCATACACGAATAACCTTAGAAAAGCTTGGAGGAAAAAAATTTGATGAAAGGACTTAGCAAGATTTTTGTGGAATTTTTTTTTGGGGGGGATTTTATCTTTGATGACAAGGGATTTTGTTGATTGGTGGGGTTCCTGGATTAGAGCCCGGATTTGATTAGGATTGACACCTTAGTCCTTGGATGAGGATTTAAGGTGGTGGATGAAACCACAAGCAAGGTAATGACCAAGTTAGGTAGAATTTAGACCTTGGAATGATGATTAAAAAGCCTCTTTTCCACCAAGGGTTGACTAATGACCCTAAGAAAAGTAAAGGCGCAAGTTAAGAGTCTTGATCGACTCAAAAAGGATAAGGAAAAGGATACATGGAGAGGATTCTTCTTCAAGGACAAGAGCCAATTGATCAATGATGAGGTCTAAATGGAACTTCACAAGGTATGCAACCTGAATGTGAGGTTAAATTGGATTAAAGGATGATTGGATTTGGATTTTGATAATTGATTTGATAGTGGAGGGAGATTGATTTGATGTGCTAAGTCCTTAGGAGATTGAGGGTGATTGATTGAGGAGGTATGACAGTGATGACTAGATGAAACTTGATGACTAGGTTATTCTTGGCATGAACATGACTCAATGGATGATTGGTTTGGATGGTAAGTTGTATGAAGGGACATGACCACCCTGATTTTGATGATAGTTGGTGTTAAAGGACAAACCTAAACCTTGATGGAGAGCACAGACTCTTAGTTCATCACTAGCATCAAACTCATTGCTATGACCATGGATGTAATCGTGGAAGTGTTGCAAGAATGTCCTATGTTTGAGCAAGAGTTTACGGTTGGTATACCAAAATTTCCGATGCCTAAGGAGTTATGCTTGTGTGAGATTTTTCTTCTTGATAGGTTGGTCAATTGACTTCTTAGGATGTTTATACAACTTGGTCTTATGAAACATGAGACGGATGAAGTTTTGATGTAATTTTGGACTTTGTGTGGGTAATGACTTGGATAATTGTTTGTGTTTGGACAAGTGTTTTTGCAAAGTGTTTGGGAATAGTAATGTGTTTTTTAGTCTACTCTTGGCAAGTATGTCTCAAAAAAAGAAAACACAATGATCAAATGCATTTTAACTCAAAGACACTCATGCTCATATACAACACTCTTAAGGCTAGAAAGGACAATAGTCATTGGATCCCAATTGGTTTCCCAGCTACGCTTACCCAGAGTAGACACTTAGATGCTTGACCCCACTGGCTCCCCTCCATGACACTCACGTCTCTAGGGAAGCCAAGTATCAATTCCCATGAAAACTCCTCATGGCAAACTTTGTGTCTCTACTAAGGGCCGTAAAATATGGGCGGCTTCGGAGGTCCGACCACTTACACCAATGACTAGAAGGTTTTTGGCCACTATGAACAAGGTGTTTAGTAAGTGTTCTCGTTAGGAGCTACCCTTTGCAGTTGCGCAAGCACAATTGAGGCCTATAGCCCAATGAAGCACCAAGAACTTAGCAGTCACGCAAGCGTGATTGAGATCTTTAGGATCCTACTAAGCACCCAATGTGAGAGTGAACTCTCATATAGCCCCAACCATTGACTCTTTCGTAGTCAGTGACCTATTTATTATAGTGAGTTGGGAACCCTAGGTCTGGGTGTACTCACTTGGGTCGTTCCCCTCTTACCTTCTAAAAGAGCAAGCTGGGAGGGTAGGCCCACTAAGGGTAAGCATGCAATCAAACAAGAAAAGGTTGGAGGGTCTGGATTTATGATCATCTATCAACAAGAGAATACTCTCCTACCTTTATGCTTTGCTCAAAACACGTAAAACAATGATTCATTCACCCTTTAATTAACATCTAGGTGCCTAGTTAAAAAAAAAAGCACAATGTTTGGTCGAGTCTCCTAGGCAACCTGCAAAAAAGTGAATTAGTAGTTTTTTCTGTTGTTTAAGGTCTTGGACGATCGATTCAAACTGCAACACTAAAAAAAAGGAAGTTAGTACTTACTGTACTGCACATACAGTGCACGCGCTAAATTGCAGTCAACCACGCTGAAGTGCCTGCGCAGCGCTAAAAAGCCTGCGTACACGCTGTAGTAAATAAAACCAATAAAAAGAGATAATAGTAAACACATAACAAAGAAGGGTTTTATACCTATCTGTCACACTGATCAGAATTGCTCGTGTTAAAATGTCTACTCTCATGCCGAAATGCCTGTTCTCATGCTTGAATGCCTACGCTTGCATTGAAACCCTAAAAACAAAAACCTGACAGATTAGTAGGTAAAATTTTCAAAATTCAAATTTAAAAATCAGAGCAAGAATTTTATAAAAAAGGTCACGTTGATTTAAATCACTCGTGCCGAAACACCTACACACGCTATAAACAAATAGATAGAGAGTGATATTTTAAAAATTTTGACAGGGGGCAGGAAAAGTTTAAATATTATAGGGTGGTCGCGCTGATGCATTTGCGCTCATGCTGATGCCCTTGCACTCGCGCGGAAATAGGTTTTCTGTCACGCTAAACCTGAGTCACTCACGCTGATTTGTAGTCTCTCGCATTTTTTCAGAACCTATGTCTCACAACTCACAAAAACTCACAAAAATATTAGTTTTCAAGGACATGGGTCCCACCGGGCATGCCAAAATGAAGATGGTAAAAAGGAGAATGAGGTTGATGAGTTAGAAAATCATGCAAATAAAACATAAAAACATATAGAATCAAAAGACATAAGTTCAATCAAATGAAAACATGAATGACATGCATATACTTCACAAAACCTTTTACCTTGTCCTTCGGATGGAGCTTAGATGGAGTTGAAGTGCACCCAATGTGCCTACAACTTGATGTCGATTTTCTCCTTACTTGCTTGATGTGGATGGCTCTCCAATGTTGTCCACAAATGAGATGGATCTTGAGGGATGATATGGATAAGATGATTAAGTGTGAATGGGAGATGATTTTGGCATGGTGAGGATACTATGATGAATTTTCTAGGCTCAAACTAGTAGCATAAGATTACTAAACTTGGAGATGATGAATGAAGGGATGGAGTCCTCAATTTATAAGAAGAGGAGAGGAAGAATGGATGGCTAGGATGGATCCAAGATGAAGGGCTAGGATTTCTTGTGATTTCACACAAGGCCCAAGAGAGGGTGTGGAGACCAAGAGATATGCCTTAAAGGTATTTTTTGTCTCGACACTCCTCAAGGTGCATTGGGAAGACTTCCCAATGTGCCTTGAGAAGAGCAAGGGATGGGACATTCCTTGAAGAATGGGGAGGAGGAATTTAAAATTCTTCAAAAAGGGATGATCATGGGGATTGGAGGAATAAGAAAGAATTAAAAATTCCTTGGGAGAGGAGATGCCTAGAGGAATGTGAGATTTTGAAAATATTGCATTCACCTAGGAAAAGAGAATTTAAGGATAGTGGTTGGATGGAAGGGACAAGGAGTTTAATTTGTGGCTAATCATGATGATTAACCACTAGAAACTCATTAGGAGGGGGATTAGAGGAAAGGTTAGGTGGGATAGGATTTGTAGGAGGATTTGACTAGGAGAGAGAATGAGTGGAGGGAATTAAAAATTAGAAGAATAAGGTTAAGTGAGTTTAGGGAGTTTCTAGAAGAATTTATTAGGTTAATGATGGATTAGGAAGATGGTTTGTAGGAATCATGTAGGTTAACTAATTAATTGAAATTAATTAGCTAAGGGGAGGATTTGAGAAGATTTAATTTTTAGAAGAATAAAAAGAGGGGTTGATTTATCAAATAAATCAATCACATACTATAGTGACAATATTAATTATAATTAATTAATATTGAGGAGAATTAGAATTTGCATAATTAATTAATAAATTAAGTATGTGAGAAATTAAAAATAATTAAAATAATTATTTTTAAGTGTCTACACATACAACATATATGATTACATTCAAGAAGAAAAACATCATCATCAATAATTGTAGATCTGAGGTATATCTTTCCATTATTTCATTCAAGGTTAATTCCTAAACCAAGGTTTGACTTAGGAAAACCTTTATTCCCAACCATTTCCCCTTCTCTATCATGTGTAGGAATAGGTATAGAGTTGTAACTTTCAAGATTGAAATAATTCGTAGAGATGAGAAGGTTCCCCTTTGGATAGCAAAAAGTGTAGAGGACAAGAGTGAACGATGCTCTGGTCCTGACAATTCAATTCAACCTTCTAGGAACAAATCCAAACACTCATATATTGCTCAGATACATTTTTGTGACTTCGTCTAATGACTATAGCTCATTGTTTTTGTATAATTGCTTCAATTTACACACATTTACCCTAATTTCAACATTTTCACAATTTAACTTAGAAAGAGGGAATCAAATTCTTACCAGTGAATCTAGTAAGAATTCTCATCCCTACCTTTCTTGGATTGAGGATAGATCTATTGGATTCACCCCTCTTTAATTTAATTGATCCCTAAGAAAAATTAGTGATTTTTACTACATCTAGTGGTCGAAACCCTCATTTTCACCATTACACCACCGAAGCATTTTGAAGACCATCTCCCAATGTGAATTCCATATTTAGTAGTGATTACTATGATATGTTAAATAAATCCCTTAATGACTTCATCTCAATTAGATAATTCTCTACATTTTGAGAAACACTCGTAAGGAAATTGTGATGATTGACCCTTTTATGATGCTTCCCAAGAGGTTAATAGGATTGACAATCTCGTTTGTGAGGCTTTATCTTCTATCCATTCCAATACCCTCCCTTATATTAATGAGGCCCTAATTAATTATACTTGTCTCTCTCCTAAAGTTTCTTTTGTGTATGAGGAAGTTTGTGTGCAAGAGGAACATGACTTAAAGGCCTATTCTTTTGCTAGAGAGTGTTTTATTGATAAATACATTTCAATACTTATCATCTTATGCATGATTTTACTTTCATTTTTTTTAGAGAATTTAACATGTCGTATTCAACTTCTTTGTCCATTCTATCATGCAATTAAATAACAATAGTGGATGTTGCTCCCCACTATGTGACATTGTGAGCTTACCTATTGGGGGATCATTGTCATTCATGGCAGTACAATTGCATGTGCAATCATAATTTGGTAGTAACATAATAGCCTATTTTGTATCTTCTCTTGTCTCTATGTTGGGGGGAAAGAATGATTTCCTAACATCTCTCCTTCTTAAGATTAGACTTTCTCTTTGACCTTGTCTTGCATTCTCAATAATGAGTGGGAAATATCTCCCTGTGTCAGCCTAGGTCAGAAAATTAATAGGTTTTTTTGGTAAGAAAGTATATAAGGAGGTTTTCCCCTCTCATTTGAATAATAACAAGACATCATAAAAGATGAGTGAAATTATCATCATCAAGAATTTCTAGAGGTCTTCAAAGTTGTACTCTTCATTCATCAATTGTGGAACAACATTACATCATTAATTTGCAAGCATGTGTGTGTGATTAGGGTTTTGTTATGTTCATGCCATTCCATACAACATATGTGATTATATTCAAGAAGCAAAGAATTGAATTATCACTCATTGTAGATCTAAGGTATACCTTTCCATCATTTATTTTAGTATTTACAATATTTCAATCAAGATTAATTCCTAAACTAGGGTTTGAATTAAGAAAACCCCCATTCCCAACCTATTTCCCTTTCTTTCTATTTGCAAGAAAGAGGTATAGAGCTGCAATATTTAGAATAGGCATTATTTGCAAGGATGAATCAACCCTCTTTGGTCTGTGAAAAGTTAGGAGGACCAAAGTGATAGGCACTCTGGTATTGAAATTTTTGGAGCTTTTTTTAAGGATCAGGTCTGAATGTGCATATACTACTCAATTCCAGGTGTGTGCCTCAATTTGATGAATGTAGCTCACTATTTTTGCATTTTAACTTCATTTTCAACACTTTTCCCTATTTTCAGCATTTCAACTCCCAAAAGAGGGCAAATCAACATCATTATCTTGAATCCAATTAGTATTTCAATCCTCATCATTACTGATTTGTGACTAAATCTATTAGATTCACCCCTCTTTTTAATGTAGTGGAAAATTAGTGGCTTTTACCCTTCTATGGTTGAAACCCTAATTTTCCACCCATTACATTTTATTTTATGGTGATGTTTTTAGGAAAGTGTATCTCATATATAGTGTTTGAATTTGCATGAAGATTGCATTAATAATATGTTGCCATTAATGTCAATTGAACTAGTAATGATATTGTTGATATTGTTCTTATTGTTAATATTGACTTGTAATCGGTAGGAAGAACTTTGTGAAGAATATTGTAAACCGGTATGTAAGTTTGTGAGTTGAACCGGTAACTGGAGTAAAAGGTTAAACCCTTTCTATGTTATGTAACTAGTAAACCCTACCAGTTTTTTTTGTTAAACCCTAACTAATTAAGGTTGTTGAATTGGTTATGTTAGTTTATGATCTGATATTGAGCGGTAATGATGGTGACACGTAAGGTCATTGTATGAAGACAAGTTCAAAAAAATTTGGTACGATTTTTTGTCTAGGGAATGAGAAAAGTGTATTTCATCTAATGCAAAGCATGTGATGTGTTACTGAGCTCAATGAAGTGGTAATCAAGGAGCGGTTGAGGTTTTCTTGATTGATGTGTAGAGATTTCTATGAAATCCAATAGTCATGCTTGTACCAACTTGTTTGTAATCTCGATGAGAGGATTAGATTTTTTTGTGTTACCAACCTAATTGATTTGTATTTAAGGTCGATGAAGTTGTTTTGTTAAGAGTTGGCAAGAGTTGGCAGAAATTAGTTGAGTGTGTGGTTGTCGAACCGGAGAATGAGTCTACTATTTGAGTAAAGGCAGATAGAAGCTTAAATGGATATGATCAAGCAAGTATAGTGCTATTCAAACAAATCAAGAAAATCCTATTGTTTTCTAACAATTACAGCAGAATTGAAATCCCTTAATCGAGTAAGCTCTAACAAGCTTGGTTACCGATTAAATCCTCTAACAAGGTGGTCCATTAGATTGGATTTTCAAATCCTCTACTAAGGTTACTCCTTACAGGGTATTTGCTTCTAACAAGGCATTTGTAGTCAATCCCTTAACCGGGTGATTCCTAACAGGATCAGTTCTTAACAGGACTTTTGTAAAAGCTTTAGCAGGCTTGGCTCCTAATAGGGTGAACTTCAGAAGAGTTTAGATATTACTTTGTGAGTCCCATCTCACCGTGGTTTTTACCTATTTGGGTTTTCCACGTATAAATACTTGTGTCATGTGGTGAATGTTTTTGTGGTTATGATCTTATGCTTGATTTGATTAACTATTTAACCATTTCTAATAAGGCATGATAATCGGAAGCATTGAGAAATGAAGCATTGGCATATGATAAAGCATTTGGATGTTTACAAGTAAAATGTTTTTTACTGTTAAGTCATTGTAACAGTCAACCGGTATTCTTATGAGTATTGATCTTGACAATGGTATTTCATTGATAAGTTTACTTTGTATATTTGATTTTGAGTTTGGGAAGTTTGTATCAGTTTTTCTGTTTACTGATTCACCCCCCTCTCCCTCTCAGTAATCTAATGGATACTTATTCTTTCATTACACCATCATATAGATCACCTTAAAGATTTTGTAGATCCCAATCCTAGAGATGTTAATGGGAAACCTAATACTTGTACCTCTCCTAGGGTATCTAATGTGAATGAGGAAAGAGATAATTCTCCTATCAATGATCTCTCTAATGGAGAGAAAGCATTGAAGAGAAACATGGCCCCATCTTCTTCTCATACACATACCCTAGAGCAAGTGGGGAAAAATCAAAATAATGGTGTTTCCATCTCTCTAGATCCTCCTTATTATCCTAGAGCCCATCTTAAACATCAAAACATTTATAGAAAATATTATGTTAAGAATTTTATTCATGATCTCTATCCCCATATAACATTAAGTAAATATGAGGCCTTAGATGATAAGGATCTTCCTTCCAAATATGCAAAAGAGGATATGAATGATGAAAGAAAGGAAAGTCCTCCTTCACAAGATATTCCTTCTTCATCAACCAATCCCTTTATTCCTTCAAAACATTCTTGTACTACAAACTTCAAAAAAATTAATTACAATGTTCCTCTGCCTTATCAATTAAAATATTCTTATAGGAGTGGCTTTAACATGATATCAAAACAAGTTTTTAGAGGATGAGGACTTGGAAAATTTGAACAAGGAATTTGAGTCCCTATAAACCCTCCTACATAGCTTACCACAGAAAGCCTAAGAAACAATAATAAATCTCCTATGGATGACCTCCTTAGGATTCAAGACTTCAAAGATCATCTTGCAAGACAACAAGCCATTTGTTCCCGTAAAAGTGCTTCTTCTTCAACAACTCCTTTTTGTTCATTTCATCAAACTCATGAACACCATGCTAATGATTGTCCTAATTTTAAAATTGCAATGAAAGAGTTTATTGATAGTAGCAAATTTAAAATAATTGATGACTATCCTTCTTCTTCTAATAACAACTCTTTTTTTCAATCTCAAACAAATAAGCCTACACCTATAGATGACAAGAAAAATTGGCTACCAGAATCTTTTGGAAATTGAAGTGTGACAAGAGTGTTATTTTTTCCTTTTATAAAGTTTATAACTAAACGTAAAGAAGGTGTTGAAAATATTCAGGACTAACCAAGTTACTGAGAGGGGAGGGGTGAATCAGTAACACTTAAATCTTTTAATTCATTTCTGCACTTGCATATATTAAACCATTCATCCTTTTAATCTACTGCATGCATGAAAATATAATCATTCACAACACATAACACAAAGATTTGGTGACCCAGAAACCTTCCAAATAGAAAGTAAAACTGGGGTGGGGATGGTACCCACAAAACTTTGGTACTGCAGTAAAAGTTGGCCGGTTAAGGCTTACAATGATCACTTCTGATGATCTGCCCTGTTAGAAGCAAATTTGGACTGCTAGGTCCACCTTGTTAGAGGATTTACAAACATACAATGAAGTATGCACTCGGTTAAGAGATTTACAAAAGACTGTTAAGTCTACCCGGTAAAAGGATTTACAAACTGATTCAACTGTTAGGATGAAATAGTAGATCTTGACTTACAACTTTATTGCTGATAAGATCCTTTTAGTATTGATCTCCTTCTGAGATAGATATGTCGATTCTGCTCCTTTACTGACTCTGCGAAAATGTTCTGGTCTGCTGCCTTAATGCAGTTTCTGCTCTGCTCTTTCTAATTTCGCATATCCATACATCTTACATTTTTCATACATACTACAGATGGTATAATACATCACATATATATACCGTCCATAATTACATTTACATTTCATAAAGTCGGCCTCATACAAATTAATAACATAAACTCATTCTTAAGTCGGCCTTACATAGGTGAACAAAATATTACTGAGTCAGTAGATACTCGGTTCCTCAAGCTGGCTCGGTGATCTTCTGATACACGGCGTCCACTACAGTACTCGGCATCGTCATGCTCTCGGTAAGAGTAGAAGCTCGGTCCATACTAGTCCCGAAGTGTAGCTTGGAACTCGGTAGCTGTGGTGACTCGGTAGATATAGTGTCACTCGGTAACCACTGGTGACTCAGTGAGAACTAACTTCTCGGTAACTGTTGTTTGTCTCATATGCTCGGTGACAGTCTTACTGCTCGGTTTGAACTGTTTAATCGGCGAGCTTTACTGAATGCTCGGTATAGGCTGTGGACTGAGTGATGAGCTCGGTAACCATTCAAAATCGAATAAGTGTTTTCACTAAGTGTATTCACTAATGACAAATATATCATTATTCCAACAGAAGGAAGTGGATATTTTCTTTTCCATCATGGTGGTTCTCATTCTCTTGGAAAGTGTAAAGCATTTAAGGAATTTATTCAAGAACAATATGATCGTGCTCGTATATGTCTTTCAATAGATCTTGCTCTCTTTCTTAGTGAAAAGGTAGTGTCTTAGCACTCCTCTCACCCTCATGTTTCTCCTCACCCTATGACACAAGAAGTTAACTTAACTGGGGGCTCTTTGTCATTAGAGGTGGTGATTTTTCAATTTCAAACATCTTGGGGTAGCAATATGGTTCTTTTTAATGTGTAACCTATCTATTATCTTTAAAGTTTCACCATTTCCTTTATGCATTGCATTATTCATAACTTGATATCCTTTCTTGCATAGAATTATCCTTCATATGATTACATAGGTGGACCCGTTCTTTGCTTGAAACAATACGTCTCTTATGGATAATCTCTCCTCAGGGAATGTGTGGTCCTTTGTTCTCATTTATCCTTGTCCTCTTGCTTGGGGGGCAAGAATAGAATTTTCCCTCTCTCTTTCTATCTAAGATGTCACTATTCCCTTTTAGGTTGCATTTTTCATGTGTTGATATCCTTTCTTGCATGAAATAGTATGTCTTCTATGACTAATCCCTCTCTAGGGGAACCAATGGTATTTCATTATTTCTCTCTGTCTCTCTTTGAAGATTACCACTTCTTTTGAGTTGCATTTTACATATACTCATGTCATTTCTTGCAGTGGATATTCATTCATGTAAGAACATTGTGCGTTTTCTTATGTTTAATCTCTCCTTAGAGGTTTTATAATTCTTCACATTATCCTTACACTTGGGGGGAAATGATCTCTCTCTCTCTCTCTCATTTCTAAGGATATCATTTTCCTTTGTTGAGTAGTGCTTGTTTCATGATTCAATGTCATTTCCTTGTGAGAAGTTTTTGTTTACTCAAGGATTCTCTCTTATGCAAGACGTGTATATCCTTGGCTACAATCTATTTTTCACTTGGTGATGTACACCTATCATAAACTTACCCCCTCACATTGGTTCAAAAGTGTGTCATCCTTCATCAATAATATCCTTGAAATAGGAGGAAGGTATGAATCCTTGTTCTCCTTCCTTTCTTTTGGTATAAGATGTTATATTTGTTCAAGAAACTTCTCTTGGAGGTAGATGTATTTTGACCAAATATCTCTTCTCCTCCAAGGATTTCCTTTACACTTGTTGCAAGATGTCTCTTTTTCAACCATCTTATCCTTTCTTGAATAGTATTCCCTCTCTAGCTTGGATTTATGAAATTGTTGCCTAAAGGATATCTCCTTGGTGTTGAACGTGGGTATCCTTGTTTCTAGATTCCTTAAGACATCAATATAGGGCTATATTGAAATCTTAAGAGCGGGGGGGGGGGGCATATCGCTCCCCTTATACCATATTGTATTATATTTTTGCACATCATTTTTGCATGTCTTAAATGGGGTGTTCATTCTTGAAATCAGAGGAAAACAACTCTTACACGAGATTCTTTACAATCAAAACCAGACACAACATTTGATATGTCTTAGACGGGGTTACACATCACCAAAACTAGAGAAAAATCATACATGGGATGTGCTCAAAACTAGACATGTATCTGTCATTCACCTCTTGGAATTTACACATTTTTCCTCTTGGCATTCGCACATTTGCCTCTTGGCATTTTACACATTCTCCCCTTGGCATTTGCATACATAGTCACCTCTTGGCACTTGCATTACATGTCTTAAGAAAGTTGATGCACACTCAAAAATCGGGTGCTTCATTCTTGAAACCAAACTATAGATCAGGAAATTGAAAATCATCAAAACAATAGCAATTAGGACAACCACAAAACCTAAAGCTGCTATGAAAGCAATCCTAATCCAATCAATGAAGACATAAAGACAATATATTCAAATCAAATGAAATCGAAGCAAACTGACGCAGATATCTCCTTCATGTGGCTCCATTGTTCTTCTTTCACCTTCAAATTTGATGTGGATCTCACCTACAAGTGCAAAATGCAAGTGGAAAGCAAGTTGTCGATAAAATTTGCAGTATAAGGTTACTCAAAATGTGATTGATCTCCCTTTCATTGAAGAAAATCATCCAATTTATAGACAAATTGGAGAGAGGACAATTAGCATGAAGAGATTTGAAAGGAAATTCAAATCAAGAATGGCAAAATTATGACAAATGTATGACAATTTCTATGCAAGGTGTATGACAAATTATGACAAATTATGACAAGATTGAAATGACATTCCCATGACAAAAGGGAAGAGAGAAAATAGCCTCCATGATTGCAACAAATGGAAGCATAAACATAGGAGAAAATGAGGGAATGAAATTAGGGGAAATATTAGAAAAATTAAAGTAAATAGGATAAATAGAAATTAGGTGAATTAATTAATAGGTTTTCATCCATTAATTAATTCATGAAAGAGACCTAGGACTAAATAAATAGATTTATTTAACCCACAAAGAAGAAGAAAAGGATTAAATGAACAAATCATAAAACCCTAGAAATAAGAGGACAAGGAATTAGGTCAAGACAACAAGAAATTAATGTAGGTTCGATCATGATTCTGATTGACAAAGGACCAATGTTGATAAATGATTGAGATTGGTTGACAAAAATCAATGACAAATTGACCAAGATTGACAAGGAGAAGGATCAATGACGAATCGATCACAAAACGACAAGGATCGATGATGAATCGATCGCAAAATGACGAGATTGACAAGTTGATAATCACAAATGATTAGTAACAAGCTAAAGATGATTGAAAGATTTACAAGAGGACAAAACCCTAATTCTATCATTGATTAGGATTGACGATGTCCAAAATGATGATAAATGAGCATGCACCATGATTGATGCAATAGGATAAGATCGACCAAAATCATGACTGAAGATTGCTATCAAAAAGACCTAATTCGAAAGCGATAAAAATGAGGAATGCAGAAGAAGGACTCAATGCTCACAAATGATAAAGACCAAGTGCGCAACATAGAAGAAATGTTAATGCGACGCAAGAACCCTAAAATAAGGCAATGCGCAAATGTTAAAGTATGACTCCACAAGCATTGACCATTTTTAGATGTCTACATTTTGCCCCTCTTTGAGACGATGCGATTCTAAGCATTGTTTCAAAGAACAATAATGAAAATGCCCCAGACAATAACAATGACATATGCATGCCCCCTCGAGGAATTGGCTGGAATAATCCAGAAAAGAGGCCAAGTGATCAATAAGAATGACAGAAGAAATGTTAGTAAGAAGAAATTAGGCAGAGGACAGTTAGAGATGAAGGAAAACTTGCTTTTACAAATGCACATAAGTAGGTGAGAACCTTTATTTATTGTAGCAAAGCGGATGCAGAGCATCATGGCATTGAAGGCCAGAGCTAGAACGCAACCCCTTTTGCAAAAGACAGACACATCACACACAAGGAATGAGTGAAGCATCCTAGGGTGCATACATCAAGGGTCGAGGTCTGTGCGGCGTTCACAAAGCGAACGTATTTATCATAGACACCCAATGATATAGTTGCCCCAGTTTGTGACAAACATTCCACAAACAACAAACACAACAAAAAAAAGGAAAGGAACCATGAACCATCCCGGTCACTCTAAATCACTCAATGACATCATCGAGAAACATAGGAACATGATCGAAGCCAAAGATAAATCAGTAAAAAGATAAGACGCACAAATTCAACTAAGTCAAACAAATAGTCTGATCGTCATTGTCAAAAGTGGAAAACAAGAATGATCATGTTGTTTGGTTTCAGGGAATGTGGTACCTCGTCGAAGATAGGACATAGTCTGGTTTCGAGTATACCACACCCTCTATAAGACCCATGATAATGTTGACAAGGACCAATGGTAATGTTGATGCTATTTGGATTGATGTGACAACTGTGATTAGGTTGATTGCTTGTTTGGTCAAACAATTCATTTGTTAATGCGTGATTTCATTAAAGCACAATGTTTGATTGATTGTCGTTGGATGTATGCTCAGCAATCTATCTATGCACAAAGGGGACCATTTATTGACAAAATGCAAAATGCCAAAGAAATTGTTTTTGGATTTTGATGTTTTTCACTTTGTAGGAATTTTGAGTTTTTTACAATTTTATTTTTTTTTGTTTGTTTTTCAGGACTTTATTTGACTTTTTAGGGATTTTTTCAAGACATTATTTGATTTTTAGGGATTTTTTCAGGACATTTTATGAATGTTTTTTAATTATTTCGGGACATTTTTTGAATGTTTTTGGATTATTTCAAGACATTTTTCATTTTTTTTAAATTATTTCAGGACATTTTTCAATTTTTATGATTTTGTCCCCAGTGTCTAGCAAGGCAAGGAATATGACAGGTGAATAAATAGGCTTTCTGAAATGTTGGTGGATAGAGGGAAGACAAAGGCCTTTTATCATGGAGACAATACGGATGCAATTTTCAAGGGCTATTGCGTGATGGGACAAGAAACTAGATATGACAATGTAAAGCAGTGACATGGCATGAGGGGCATGTCAAGAGGTTTTTGAAATCATGTTTAAATTTTGCGTCCTTATGTCAGATCAAGCTCAAGGAACGAAAAAAAGAGTGTATGTATAGTGATTTGATATGGATAGGATAAGAAAGACCAAGAATGGATAAGGGACATGGACTGAAGGTTGGGGTAGGCTAAGGGATAGTGGCAGAAAGTTACAATAAGCCAAGGAATATGGATGAAAGGTTATAATAAGCAAATGGATAAAAACAAAAAGCTATGATGGACTAAAAGCTACAAACAAGATGCATGATACTCATGAAGATCCTCAACCTTGTCAAGATCAAAGGTGGAAAGAGGAAATGGACATGAGGGACAATAGGATATGAAGGGTAATGACAGGGGTTCGATAGCATAATGGAACAATGAAGGACAAAAGGATATGATAGGATAAAACCTATCCCCAAATACGGTATGCAAGAAGTTCATAGATTACGCATGACACCTGTTTGCCAGGTTTTCATCATGGTACTTGCCCAAGGCGCCTGTTTGCCAGGTTTTCACCAGTGGACGAATTATTTTTGCTTTACTTTTTTCTTTTGTCTTTTTTTTTCTCACTTTTTTTTTTGTATTTTGACTTTTTCAATAGAAGATGGACACATGATAGGGGATGGAAGAAGGACTCAAGCATCTTTTTGTGTGGATAGTAGCCTTGAAAAAAAATGGACCATGACCTTTAAAAGTATGCTCAAAGACATTGGTAGGATAAGGACATGGAAAATAAGATGAAACTAAGGCGAGGATTTATGCAAAGGATTGGACCAGAGGGATGGAAGGATGGAAAATATGCATTGGATAATGGATAGGGTATGGGAAGAATTGGGCTTCCATGGACGGAAATGTAGGCAAGATCAACATTGGCACACACCTTGAGGGGTGATGGACTGATGGAGGAAGAGTGGGTTTTGGATATGGAGATTTTGATGAAGGAATAGCTAGGGATTTGTGGACATAAGGACCCAAAATGGAAGAAGGAGGTGATGGAGGAACAAATTTGAGAGGTTTGGATGGAGGAATATCAATTTTGGATGCCAATTTTGATGTTTCTTTAGGATTTTGTGCTTCAAGGAGTTGCTTAGGGATCCACATGGTTTTTGATTTTTCATGCTTTTGTGGTTCATTGGAGTGCATTGCTTGCACAAGGGATTTAGGAACCCATATATATTTTGACTTTTTTTTTTGAGCAATGGGCCTTTGTGACCTTTTGGATTTTTCCTTTTCTTTATAGATCAAATTTTTCTTTGTTTTGACATGTTGATTAGATTGGACATGTTGATCCTTGAATATATGTGGATTTTTAGACTTATGACTTTTATGCTTGGCATCCAAATTGCTTGGAGAGGGAAAGGAATGCATGGATGGATAGGAATGAAGTGGAGGTCTTTTGCATGGATGAAAGTTACTCAAATATTTGTGCCTTTTCAAACCTTGCATAGAGGACGAAGGAATATAAGGACCTAATATGGATGGAAAGTATGATGGGGAAGGTGTATGTTTTGATGTTGATGGAGGGATACCAACATCTTGAGAGTGAGTTGTGTAGACATGACCCTTAAAATTTTCTTTCATATTGAGGAGTTCTTTCTTGTGAAGGTCTACCCCTTGGCCTTTATGAATATCTTGACTTGTAGGATACTCTTTTCTTTTAGAGGAAGAGGCAAGTCCATTATTAGGTGGATATGCTATGAGAGAAATAATGAGATCATGAAGTGGATCAGATTGGACCAAAGAGGAAGAACCCATTGTTAATGTTAGGGGTTCATGAACATCTTGCACCATGTTAGAATCATGAGGGGGATTAGGATCATGAGGGGGACTAGGATTGTGAGGGGGACTATGATTGTGTGGTGGACATGGATCAATGATAGGATATTCAGGAGATGGAATGGGATAAATAATGGGATCATCATAAGAAATGAGATCTTGGAGTGTATATGGAGGATTAAGACAAGGAGATGGAGGAACAAAAGGATCTTGTGGAGGATTTAAAGGAATTATTTGATCTTGACAGGGAGGAGGATCATTGGAATCCTCTTTAAAGTTGCTTTGCTCTGGACTTTTAATGGGATCACCATAAAGGATGGAAAGGATATCTTGATCTTTCTTAGGAAGTGGAATGCCAATGGGATTTGAAAGGACATTTTTTTTATGAAATGGAAGGGGATCATTTGGGATTGGATGGACTAGGATATCTTGATCTTGCTTGGGGAATGGAGTGTCAATAGGACTTTGGATAGGATGGACAAGAATAGGGGAATCATCATGAGTATCTGGGAACATGGGGTCCTGGTCAACAATTGGATGGGATGATAAGGTTTCAGGATCTTGATCTTGATCTTTTTTAAGACATGTTTCTTCATGCTCTAAATTATCCTCTTGACATGGGGTTGGACTTTGGATATGCATGGGGGATTCTGACAAGGGATCAATGTTTTGGCATGAAGGAAATGCACTTTGAACATTTGTGATGGATTCTATCAAGGAATCAATGCTTGAACATGAGGAAGAGGGACTTCGAATGGGGTCCTCTAAAACAGGTAATGGCAATAAAGTGCATGGTGGCATTGGGTCTTGTATTTCTGAAACATGACAAGGATGTGCATCATGAATTGGATTATCTTGGCAATCAATTATGGATAGCCCTTGGATAATTTCATCCTTGGGTGTATTGTTTGATGAGGACAATATGGAAGGTTCTTGTGAAACTTCTAAAGGTGTAGGGATAGATGCCATTGGAGAGTCAATTTGTTTGTGGGGGGATGAGGCATTGCTAGACATTAGTGTATTATCTTGATCTTCCTCAAAGAACTCACTTGGTAATTTCCTTAAGATCCTTGCAATAAGGCCACCTTTCTTTCGAGGTTTTGACATAGTTGTATCTAGAATTTGAACTTGTTTGGAAAGGAGTTGGTTCTGGTCTGATGTCATGTTTTGATTTCGAACTAGATGTTGATCAAATTGGTTTGACATGTTAAAAATTTGGCTTGGTGCATGTTGCAAGTTTTGTTTCTGAATTTGTGATTGTAGTTGTTGATACTGAGTTTGTTGTCGATAATTAACAGTTGGTTGGACATATTGTTGAAATTGGACCATTGGTTGTGTTGGTTGTATATGTTGGACTATTGGTTGTGTCTGTTGGAAATATTGGAACTATTGAACAATTGGTTGTGATGGTTGAAAATGTGATTGATAGTAAACACCTTCTTGTTCTTGTTGTGGAGGCACATAATGTTGTTGTCTCTTTTCTTGAAATTGTTTCATCATCTCTATTTGTGAGAGGAGAGCTGGTGTGTTTGATTGTTCAATAAGAGATCTTACATCAATTGGCTCAAAGTTTGGGTTTGGACCTTGAAATTTTTTAAATGTTTTGGACATTTGGGATCTAATCTTCTCACTATTTTTCACCTTTTGTTCAATGATCTTTGTTTCTCAAGATAGTTTCTCCTATTTGGAGACTTGTTTCATCATAAAAAGTTTGACCAATATTGCCTTGTTGTTGGGTTGGATATAGTTGTGAAAGAGTTTGTTCCTCATGTAATGTTTGAGTTTGAATTTCATGTTGCAGGTTCAGTTGATTCCAGTCAAAGGTGCATTTTCCCTTGGCGTTGGTGGAACACTCCCATATCCCAGTTTCATGGGTACAAACACTGGCTCATATAATGGAGGTGGTCCAAGTTGAACCATTCCATATTGTGGTAATGATGTGTTTGACGAACCTTCAATTTGTAATGTTTGACTAGGTTGAAACTATGAGTTTGATACATTGTCAATGTGTTGATATGTTGGTTCGCCCATCTTCTTAGATTTTGACCTTGTTTCAACAGGCATGTCACTATGCAAATGCAATATTTTTGGGATGTTTTTTATTTTAAAAGGATGATGTATGATATGCAACTAAATGCAACCTAAATAGATGAAAATGTAATCTATGGCAAGAATGCAACCTATGTTTTTGTTGTTTTTCAAGGTTTGGACAATTTTTTTGGAATGCAAACCTAAAGACTCATCCTTGGGAAGTTGAAATGAAGCCAAGACCTTAAAGGACAAAGGACCAAATGATAATAGGACAAATTGACAATGTCTCACCTATATGCTTGGATACTAAGCTAGGTTTGACAAAAATGATATTAATGAAAGGACAAATTTTAGACAAGGTCAAGACTCGCTAACAACAACTTAGGGTATCATCCAAAGTTTTGATTTTTTTAAGTTTGACAAACCAAATTTTTTGAGATTGAATGCAAGAAGGCAATGATTATGACAATGACTTAGGATATGACATGAAAATGATCTAAGGATATGATATGACAAGATGAAGCCAAGACAAGATGACAATACAATGATAAGGATATGCCAAGACCAATGACTTGGAATATGCAAAATGCAGCCTAGGCAAGACCTAATTTTAGCATGACAAGGATAATGCATGAATGTCACCTAAATGGAAATCTAGCTTGGATATGACCATGAAATGCAAACTTAGGGAAATGATTTTGAACCTAAGTGCAAAATGAGGACGCTTGCAATGAAAAGGACTAAAATGAAGGGAGATGACAATATGCCCTAGGACCTAAGTTGGACTATGCAAAACCTAGCCTAAAGTGACATGAATTTTGAAACAAAGATATTCAATGTCTTGACAAGCCATGTTCAAATGTTGGATGAATACTTGGACAAATTTGGGCTTTTGTTTGGATTTTGTTTTGAATTGAAGGTTGTTGATGTTGAAAACCCAAGTTGATTATGAGCACTTTTGAAAGTTTGTTTTTGATTTAACTTTTGACAATCATGAAAGACAAAATGTTTGTTTGACTTTGACTCAAGACAATCAAGCACATTCACAACAAATCCTATGGCTGGCAGGGGCAATATCTGTTGAATCCTCTAACCATAAAATACAACACTCAGCCAGATAGCTAGATGCTTGGTAGCACTGGCTCCCCCTTACAGTGCACTCACTTCTCGGGCATACCAAGCTTCAAGTTCAAGGCGCATCACTTCCCAATAACTTGCTATCTCTAACTGAGGAGTACATGAGAGGTGTCTTCGGCATGTGCGTATCACAACGCCTGAGCCAATAGATAGAAGGATTTTGGCATCTTAAAATAAGAGATTCTAGTAAGGGCATCCGTTCCGGTGGGTATTGAATCCAGCAAATAAATCATCACAATACCATTCCAGCACCCATTGTTTACAACTTTCATTGCATCCACAATTATTTAGAGTGGTTCGGAAGAGCTTGGCTTTAGCCCATCACCACTTTGGGTCGTTCCCTCTCACCAATGCCTGTGTGAAGTGCCAGGCAAATTGGGAGGTAGGCCCAGTTCTAAGGGTTAAAACATGTAATCAAATTAAAAACAGACAAAGCATGCATGGTGTTCATTAACCTTTAAGAAATGAAATGTGCAACTACTTTAAAAATCGCAATCAAGATGTTTTAATGAGAGTCTTTGACCGCGTCCTGCATAAGATTCGTTAGTAGTTGCATTTTTAGTCTTCGTCACACGTAACGCCAAGATGTTGCACAGAGAATTAGTACCAAAGAAAAACCATAATGAAAACAAACAAATTTGTGAGTAAAAATAACTGATTTCACCTCTGTTTTTGGCCTTGCACAGGCACAGAATGCCTCAACACAGGCACAAAAAACTCAAACACAAGCGCAGAAGTGTCCAGAAAGCTCTGAGTCACCCTGTTTCTTGAGTTTTTCACCTACAAATAGCTCAAAAGCACTCAAAACATGGTTAAGGGATTAGTTCACGTCGGGTTCACTAGAAATGTAGATCAAGAAATTGAAAATCATCAAAACAATAGCAATTAGGACAACCACAAAACCTAAAGCTACTATGAAACCAATCCTAATCCAATCAATGAAGACATAAAGACAAGATATTCAAATCAAATGAAATCGAAGCAAACCGACATAGATATCTCCTTCATGTGGCTCCATTGTTCTTCTTTCACCTTCAAATTTGATGTGGATCTCACCTACAAGTGCAAAATGCAAGTGGAAAGCAATTTGTTGATGAAATTCGCAGTATAAGGTTACTTGGAATGCCATTGATCTCCCTTTCATTGAAGAAAATCATCCAATTTATAGACAAATTGGAGAGAGGACAAGATTAGCATGAAGAGATTTGAAAGGAAATTCAAATCAAGAATGGCAAAATTATGACAAATGTATGACAATTTCTATGCAAGGTGTATGACAAATTATGACAAATTATGACAAGATTGAAATGCCATTCCCATGACAAAAGGGAAGAGAGAAAATAGCCTCCATGATTGCAACAAATGGAAGCATAAACATAGGAGCAAATGAGGGAATGAAATTAGGGGAAATATTAGAAAAATTAAAGAAAATTGGAGAAATAGAATTTAGGTGAATTAATTAATAGGTTTTCATCCATTAATTAATTCATGAAAGAGACCTAGGACTAAATAAATAGATTTATTTAACCCACAAAGAAGAAGAAAAGGATTAAATGAACAAATCATAAAACCCTAGAAATAAGAGGACAAGGAATTAGGTCAAGACAACAAGAAATTAATGTAGGTTCGATCATGATTCTGATTGACAAAGGACCAATGTTGATAAATGATTGAGATTGGTTGACAAAAATCAATGACAAATTGACCAAGATTGACAAGGAGAAGGATCAATGACGAATCGATTGCAAAATGACAAGGCTAATAAGGACAAGGATCGATGACGAATCGATCACAAAATGACGAGATTGACAAGTTGATAATCGCAAATGATTACTAACAAGCTAAAGATGATTGAAAGATTGACAAGAGGACAAAACCCTAATTCTATCATCGATTAGGATTGACGATGTCCAAAATGATGATAAATGAGCACGCACCATGATGCAATAGGATAAGATCGACCAAAATCATGACTGAAGATTGCTATCGACAAGACCTAATTCAAAAGCGATAAAAATGAGGAATGCAGAAGAAGGACTCAATGCTCGCAAATGATAAAGACCAAGTGCGCAACATAGAAGAAATGTTAATGCAATGCAAGAACCCTAAAATAAGGAAATGCGCAAATGTTAAAGTATGACTCCGCAAGCATTGACCATTTTTAGATGTCTACACAAACATCACTTGCACACATGCATGAGGATGAGTGGAACTAGAAAAGTAGGGCTACACTATTCCTACTCTCCTCCCTAAAATGGGTCACCTAGATGAAAATATATAGGGGTGAGGTATATATGTTCTCTCTCATCTTTCCTCTCATGGATGACCTAGAAAGGCACATCTAGTGTATATTCATTCTCTCTTTTTCATCTCATGAAGTCATATCTTTTCTATTGATATTTCATGGATGATTCTTGATTTTCTCTTTTATGTAATATGAGATAGCATTTTTTAAGAATGATATTAGTCGTTGAGACATTTTGATATTGAGGCCTCTTCGGATACTTGACTTGAAGTCTTGTTTTGATCTTTAGATTTTGTGTGTTGTGTGTCTTTTTGTGTTTTTGCCTTTGTTTGCCTTTTTGTCTTTGTTTGTCTTTTTTATTTTTGTCTTGTTTTGTGTGCCCTTGCATATGGTTGAGTGATTTGAGATCCTATTATTGGGGGATTGGTTCCTCAAAATTAGTGATGTCTTATACTCCTTGTGATTTTTCTCTGTATTCCTCATCTTCTTCATCTCTCTTTCATCTACTTTACTATGAGTATTTGTGTAAGCTCATACTCCTGCTAAAGTGGGGGCTAAATGTATAGTCCTAAATTGTACTCCCTTACAATTTAGACAATATTTTGAGCCCTCACTTTAGAGTGCATCCCCCAATGCCTAATCAAGGCCTAATTGTGCTTGTACCATACAAATTTGGCCTTGTCTCCATTCAACAAACTACATGTCCCCTTAGTCCAGCCCCAAAATAAGGTAGGAACAGGGCATGGCACTCTAGTCCTCATTGGGACCAGAGCACCATGCTTTGGTCCCCCTTAATTGGGCCTCTCTTTGACCCCTTCTTGCATTCTCAAAAATGAGCAGGAAATCTCTCCTCATGTCGGCTTATGTCCGAAAATTAATACATTTTTTGATAGGCAAGTATATAAGGAGGTTTTCCCCTCTCATTTGAATAATAACAAGACATCATAAGAGATGGGTGAAATTATCATCATCAAGCACTCAAGCACTCAAGCACTAAATCTATTGGGTTCACCCCTATTTTTAAAGTAATGGCAAATTAGTGGTTTTTACCCTTCTATGATGGAAACCCTAATTTTCCACCCATTACACTTTTATAATGAACCCTTCTATATTGTGGATGTGTGTATCCTTGTTGAGGATCCCATCCCTCTTGTAAGGAAAATGAATCCCTAATGAGGATCTTTTCTTTATTTTAGAAGCATGTGTCTTTTATAAATGATCTCTCTTTGGTATCCTTGTCTCCATACTTGGAGGGCAAGAATAATATTTCAATTCTCCCTCTCTTCCAAAATATTCACCTTTACTTTTTTGAGTTGCATCTTTCATTTGATGGCATTTCTTGCATAGAATTATCCTTCATGCGAGTACATGTGTGTTCTTTGGTTAGGACCGATTATTTGTTTGAAATGATGCATCTTTCATGAACAATCTATCCTTAGTGAAAGTGTGCAATCCTTCACTAAGAATCCACTTTTTCTTAAACATTGGACAAGGTGTGTATTCTTGGTTTCATTTTCCTTTTCAAATATGTTACCTTTACCAAATATCCCCTCTATTTTTGGAGGTGGATGTCTTTGGGTAAAGATCTCTTCCTCCATATATCTCTTAAAAGGATCCCTTTACACTTGTTGCAAGATATATCTTTTACAACTATCTTTTCCTTACTTATAAGAGTCATGCCTCTTTAGCTTGGATTTATGTACATTGTTTCTTAAAGGATATATCCTTGGTGATGATGGTGTGTAACCTTTTTTCTAACTTCCTTAAAAAATCAACATATTGTCATGTTGACATCTTAAGGGGGGCATACATCATGGCCTCCTTGTAGCATATTTTTCAATTTGATTTGAAGATTTCCTTGCATAATGCCTTTCTTGGTTTTCCTTATTTCATGTCTTATACAAGGTTTACATTCTCAAAACCAAACCTAAAGTATTAGATTAGATGTTTTCATTCCCAAAACCAAACGCATTGTTTTTCAATTGCATGTCTTATACAGGTTTTTTCATGCTCAAAACCAGATTAAATTCGTAGAAGAGATGCTTAACTCATGAAACTAGATGACATTTTAGCAAGATGAGTGGAACGTTGTCATGGGGATTTGCACTCGATGCAAAGATGAAAAATCTACAATCTCATGCAACATGGGACTACTCTCAGGTTGTGGGTATCCTATAATGAGAGTAGACCTCCAGATTGCAAGTCGGCTTCCTTTTTTATCACCTAAAACTAACTAAAATTCTTGATAGGAAAAGGGGTAAGAAGGATATGCAGAAACTAAAAAATTAAACTACCAGGTGATACAACAACTAGAAAATGATTTGAAATTTCTTTAAACTCACAATATATTCAACCAATGAAGCTATTTTAACTCACAACTCAAATACACATGTTTGCAAAATTGATTCTTATGAAAGGATAGCTTTTTTATGTTCACAAAATGGAAAACAATGATGTTCTCACAATTTTGATGCAGCGAAATAACTGACACAATCACAGACATACACTATAACATGTACCTTTTGTGCTAAGCATTTGAAGAAACCAAGAAAAAATGAAGGATTTTATAAAAGTCACAAAATTTAAATCAAAATACTTACAAAAATAACACTTAGACAAAAAGTATCAAGAAGGAACTCAACTTCTTTATTGAAAATAAGGATTTTTATGCATTACAAATATGTAGAACTCATAAGAAATGAGTTACAAAGTATGAACAAAATGGCTACCACAACAAGTACAAACTCATAAATTTAAAAAACTGAGACAAGAAGAAAGATTTATACAAAAGGCCTCCAAAATTGGCTCCAAAAATGATGTCGAATGAAAATTACGCACTTAATTGAATTAAAATCTCCCCAAATATGCAGAAAGAGTTGCCAATTTGGACACATCTCTAAGGGGTCGAATGTAACTAAAAATCCCTCCAAAATAGGGATGTAATTGTAAGAGTCAAAGAGTCAAATGCCTAAAAATCCTCTTTGACCCATACTTCATCCACTTGTACTCTCTAACTAAAGGTGAACTGCCCATTAGGTGACCAAATCACGTATTTTTTCTCCACATGTTTGCAAATCACCCAACTATCTCCTAGACTCATGCTAAGTTCAAAAACCTAACTGTTAGCCATATGATGGAATTGATTATGTGTTGCATTGATGTTTTGTCATTGATGTCAACACTTACTACTATGGTTGTTTACTGGCTTCCGGTAGAAGGATTGGATTGGAAATTTTATCAGTTGATTGTCACCAGTATGATCTGGATGATGGAATAAGTTTGTATGGTTTGTTCATATGCTTCTGAAGTATGTTTCAATCAGTTGGTATTGACTTGATGATTGGATGCTATCTCATATTTTAGTAAGCCTTCTTTATAGATCTGGTAAGGGTTTCACCGACAAAGCTTTATTGAATATCTTTGATGTAATGCATAAGTGGTGTTGGTGCAGCTTCTAGAAGGGATTCAGGATGTTGATGGCGATTGTGTTCGTGCCTCGACTGATTGGTGTCATTTCTTTGGCATGTGTAGATATAATTTAGGTCCGATGCTATCTAGGTTATGGACCGATTTTCATGGAACATTTTGGTGGATCCTCAGATGCGTTTCTGGGATGTTTTATTGATTGGATAATGTTTGTTTGGCCTTGGGCTGACATGTTTTATGTTTTTATTTCAGGATTATGTAATGGATCTATTGAATTATCATTTGGGTGGCCGACCTAATTGGTTAGGTCCTGGGTTGGTATAAATATATGTAAGATCTCCTTGTAGATCATGTCATGGTATGGATGCAAGTGATAATGTAATAATCAATTGTGCAGAGGATTTGGTTGATCATAGGTGATCGAGTTGGGTTTTGTTGGCATTTTGCATAGAGATTGCATTAATGATATTTTGTTATTAATGTCAATTAAATCGGTAATGGTATTCATGTTATTGTTAATATTATAGTTTTTGATATTGGCTAGTAACCAGTAAGAAGAGATTTGTGGAAGATGTTGTAAACCGGTGTGTTAAGTTTGTGAGTTAAACCGGTAAACCCTATCAGTTGTTAAACCCTAACCAACCAAGTTTGTTGGTTTATTATCTAATAAACGGCAATGATGGAGACATGTGTGATCATTGTATGAGGATAAGTTCAAATTGTTTTGGCATGTTTGGTTATTGTCTAGGGAAGGAGAAAAGTGGATTGCATCTAATGCACAACACGTGATGAGTTACAAAGTCTGATAAAGCGGTGATCATGGAGCGGTTGGAATTTTCTTCAAAAATGTGAAGAGATTGTCATGATTTCTAATGGTCAATATTGTACTGACTTGTTTGTAATCTTGATGATGAGAATTAGGTTTTTGTTGTGTTACCGACCAAATTGATTTGTATTTAAGGTCGATGAAGTTGTTTGTAAAGGTTGTTGGCAAGATTGGCAGAAATTTGTTGAGTGTGTAATTTCCTAACCAATGAATGGATCTGCACTTTGAGTGAAGGCAGATTGAATGTAGTGCTATTCAGACAGATCAAGAAAACCTGTTGTTTTCTAACAATTATAGCAGAAGTGAAATCCCTTAACTAGGTAAGCTCTAACAAGCTTGGTTACTCATTAAATCCTCTAAAAAGGTGGTACATTAGCTTGGATTCTTATATCCTCCAGCGAGGTTACTCCTAATAGGGTATTATGCTTTTCATCAAGGCATATTTGTAAATCCCTTAACTGGGTGATTCCTAATCAGAATTAGTTCCTAATAGGACTTATTGTAAAGGTTTAACAGGCTTGGCTCCTAACTGGGTGAACTTTAGAAGAGTTCAGATAGCTATTCTTGTGAGTCTCATCTCACCGTGGTTTTTACCTATTTGGGTTTTCCACGTATAAACATTTGTGTCAAGTGGTGAAAGTTTTTGTGGTTAAGATCTTATTTGTTGATTTGATTAACTTCTAATAAGGCATGATAACTAGAAGCATTGAGAGATGAATATGTTGAGTTATGATTAAGAATTGTTGAATGTTTACAAGATTGAATTTTTTTACTGTTAAGTTGTCATAACGGTCAAACCGGTTGATGTCAAGTATTCTTATGAATATTCATCTTGATTGAGATATGTTTACATTGTGTGATTGAATTTCAGTTTGGGAACTTTGTATTAGTTTTTCAATATAGCTAAGTTTGAAGTTTCAGAAGGAACTAGTTCTGAGAAGAAGGATGAAGATCATTGCATTTTGCTTTTGGAACCTGAAATTGTTAAATCAGAAATGGGTAAAGCAAATCCTGGTGTACTTGTTCAACCGGAACAAATAAATTCAGAAGAAGATGATAATAAAGAAGTTGAACCTGAAGAGAATGATCATGTTATTCCTACGTATGTGAGACTGAATCAAAGTCCTGAACAGATAATTGGGGATAAGGATGTCGATGTACTAACTAGAAGGAGAATAAGAGAAAACTCTTGCATAATCTCCACCTTTGAACCTAGAAGTGCTAAGGAGGCATTTGGTGATGATCATTAGATGAAAGCTATGGAGGAGGAGTTGGATCAAATTGAGAAGAACAACACTTGGACCCTGGTACCCCGACCAGTAAACAAGAATGTTATAGGTACTAAATGGGTGTTCAGAAACAAGTTAAATGAAGATGGTGTTGTAGTTCACAACAAGGTAAGATTAGTATGCAAAGGTTATGCGCAAGAAGAAGGAGAAGATTATGGAGAAAATTTTGCACCAGTAGAAAGACTGGAAGGTGTCAGAACATTACTTGCATTTGCAACTCATAAGAAGTTCAAGGTATACTAGATGTATGTTAAGTCTGCATTCTTGAATGGGATATTGGAAGAAGAGGTTTATATAAAGTAGCCTGATGGTTATGCATTGACAGATAGGGATGACATGGTATGCAAATTGCATAAAGCTTTGTATGGGTTAAAGCAGGCACCTAGAGCATGGTATGAATGACTTCATACGCATCTAATGAAGATAGGCTTTGGTAGAGCCAGTGATGATGACAACATTTATCTCAAGTCTGAAGGAGATGAAATACCGATACAACAAATGAAGAATGGTATTTTCATTACTCAATCCAAGTATGTCTAAGAGGTTTTGAATACTTTTAGTATGAGTGACTGTAAACTAATTGGAACCCAAATGGTTACAGGTTGTAAGTTGTCCAAGGAAGATGCATCTAAGTTTGTAGATGAAAAGGAATATAGGTCAATGATTGGAAAATTACACCATGTTGTTCACAGTCAATCGGATATTGCTCAGGCAATTGGTATTGTTGCTTGATTTCAAAAGAATCCAAAGGAGGCGCATCTAATGGCAACCAAGAGAATTTTTAGATATCTAAAAGGTGCTATTGACTATGGGTTATGGTATCCATATGGAGGAAATTTTGATTTGAAGGCATACACAGATGTTGATTGGGCAGGAAATATTGATGACCGGAAGAGTACTACCGGTGGAGTATTCTTTCTAAGAGGAAGGCTAGTTTCATGGAGTAGTAAAAAGAAGAGTTGTACTTCACAATCTACTACTGAAGCTGAGTATGTAGCAGCTTATATAAATTTCACACAAGCTATGTGGATGAGGCACATTTTGGAAGGTTTGAAGATGGAAATCTCAAAACCAATAAAGATTTTATGTGATAATACAAGTGCAATAAACTTTTCTAAAAATCCTATTTTGCACGCAAGGACTAAGCACATTGAATTCAAGTATCACTTCTTGAGGGAAAAATTTCAAAGTAAAGATGTTATCTTGGAGCATGTTTCTACCAAGAAGTAGCTTGCAGATATCTTTACCAAACCTCTGCCTAAGACCACTTTAGAGTATCTTAGAATTAAATTGGGGGTTGTCCCTCTTCATGAAGTTAGTTGAGCATGATGTTGATTACATCAGTCCTTGAATTACTTGTAGAATCTTACATGGATTGATGAAGAAGTGGATATATTCCACAGGGGGAGCATCAAGTTGCAGTATGATGTTTATGCATAGTGAGAGCATAATTACATGTTTTTACTTTCACTTTGGCATTGTTTTCAAAGGGGGAGAATAATTTTGTGATTGAGGAGAAGAATTATGTGTCTGATTAGGTGAACCAACAGCAGGCTGAAGACAGACAAAGCAAGGTGAATACTTGGTAATGTAAACCAGGATTCCTATTCACCAATCTTAGCAGCAATCAGAGGCATTGATATTTGTATTGCCATCAATGCCAAAGGGGGTGATTATTGCCATTTTGCATAGAGATTGCATTCATAATATGTTGGCATTGATGTCAATTGAACCGGTAATGGTATTCATGTTATTGCTAATATTGTTGTTTTTGATATTGGCTAGTAACTGGTAAGAAGAGCTTTGTGGAAGATGTTGTAAAATGGTGTGTTAAGTTTGTGAGTTGAACCAATAAACCTCTATAAAGGGGTAAACGTTTCTATGCATGTAACCGGTAAACCCTATCAGCTGTTAAGCCCTAACTGATCAAGTTTGTTGGTTTATTATCTGATAAACGGTAATGATGGAGACGCGTGTGATCATTGTATGAGGATAAGTTCAAATTGTTTTGGAGTGTTTGGTTATTGTCTAGGGAAGGAGAAAAGTGGATTGCATCTAATGCACAATGTGTGATGAGTTTCAAAGTCCAATTAAGCGGTGAGCATGGAGCGGTTGGAATTTTCTTCAAAAATGTGAAGAGATTGTCATGATTTCTAATGATCAAGATTGTACCAACTTGTTTGTAATCTTGATTATGAGAATTAGGTTTTTGTTGTGTTGCCGACCTAATTGATTTGTATTTAAGGTTGATGAAGTTGTTTGTAAAGGTTGTTGGCAAGATTGGCAGAAACCTATTGAGTGTGTAGTTGCCTAACTAGTGAATGGATCTGCACTTTGAGTGAAGGTAGATTGAAGCTTAAAAGGATCTGATCAAGCAAATGTAGTGCTATTCAGACAGATCAAGAAAACCTATTGTTTTCTAACAATTACAGCAGAAGTGAAATCCGTTAACCGGGTAAGCTCTAACAAGCTTGGTTACTCATTAAATCCTCTAAAACGGTGGTCCATTATCTTGGATTCTTAAATCCTCCAACGAGGTTACTCCTAACAGGGTATTGTGCTTTTCATCAAGGCATATTTGTAAATCCCTTAATCGGGTGATTCCTAACTAGAATTAGTTCTTAATAGGACTTATTGTAAAGCTTTAACAGGCTTGGCTTCTAATAGGGTGAACATCAGAAGAGTTTAGATAGTTATCCTTGTTAGTCTCATCTCACTGTGGTTTTTACCTATTTGGGTTTTCCATGTATAAACATTTGTGTCAAGTGGTGAATGTTTTTGTGGTTAAGATCTTGTTTGTTGATTTGATTAACTTCTAATAAGGCATGATAACTATAATCATTGAGAGATGAATATGTTGATTTATGATTAAGCATTATTGAATGTTTACAAGATTGAAGTCTTTTACTGTTAAGTTGTCATAACAGTCAAACCGGTTGATGTTAAGTATTCTTATGAATATTGATCTTGACTGAGATATGTTTACTTTGTGTGATTGAATTTGAGTTTGGGAACTTTGTATTAGTTTTTCAATATACAGATTCACCCCCCCCCCCTCTCTCTGTATTCTACTGGATACTTATTCTTTCATCATACCGTCAGGTTTATGTAAGAGGGTTTAGACCTCCGATATTGAGCTAAACTAGAACTGTAATCTGGCATGTTTGATGCTATCACCGATAGATATTCTCTCTAGATTGTTCTCCAAATATTTTGAGGTAGTTGACATCTTTGTAGTCAGTGAGACTCCATTGTGATGAGAAGTGCGCTCTAGGCAGTGTGCCTTCCTGCATGTGTAGGCCCCTATTGTAATCATATACTTGTTGTAGAAGTATCATCTGACTATGGGTAGGGTTTCCCACCATTGTTTTTTCCTTTATCAGGTTTTCCATGTACAAGTCATGGTGTTATGTGTTATAGTTGCATGGTATTGATTCTCTGGTTTTCAATTATGCTTTAATGCTTTATCAGTTATTCCAGTATAATGTTTTAAGTGCTTTAATTCACATAATCTATTAACAACTGATTCACTCCCCCTCTCAGTTGTTCACTGGTTATCCTAAAAATTGGTATTAGAGCCTAGTCCTCTTTTTGCAGAAGCATAACCACTTGAGGAAGATCCTATGGTAGCTAATAGTTCAACTACTATTTTCCAGAAGGATGGTCCTAGTCTTGATGGAAAAAACTATGGAGTATGGAATATTCAGATGGAGACTCATTTAAGATGCATTGGAAAGTAAATTTAGGAAATAACTTAGAATGGTTACACTCCTCATAATCTGGCATCTGGCAATCCTACACCAGTAGTCTTGGATAACAACATTGAGAATGGTTGCAAAGCTAGAGAAGCCCTCTTAAGCGCCTTATCAGATTAGAAAATAATGGGACTATTAGAAAAATCATCAGCAAAAGCTATATGGGACAAGTTGGAGACTCTGAATGAAGGTGAGCCTACTGTTAAAATTGTAAAACTTGAATGTTACTGGGTAAGGTATGAAATCTTGAAGATGGAGGCAGATGAAAGAATTTATGCATTCATGGAAAGGGTAAATGAACTTGTATTAGGAATCCAGTGTTGTGGTGCATCTCTGAGCGAGGAACTGGCTTATAAGATGAAGGTAACTACAATTAATGAGCTAAGAACCATGCCTAATTCTTTTATCAATAGAGATACTCTTGTTGGGAAGATATCTACTTTTGAGCTTGAGGAATTTGGTTCTCCTGGAGCTGCAAAGATTGATACTGCATTTAAGGCATCTACATCATCAACTGACAAGCAAGATTGGAAAGTTTTGTATGCAAAGGAATTGGAAGATATGAGGAAAGAAGATGAAGATCTTGAGAAACTTGAAGCCCTATTTGCTAGAAGGATACCTAGAGATCCATCAAGAAGTAAGTATGAAGGAAAATCTCCTTTGAAATGTTTTGCATGTAATAAGATAGGTCATTTTGCATCTAGATGTCCTTAAAGGAATTCAAAATTGGAAGAAAGAGAAAGAAGATTGTTTAAGCCTAACCCTGAATATCAGATCAAGCATAAGTATAGGAGAAACAAAAACAAATCATGCTGCTATGCTGATGAGGAAAGAGTAACTGATGACTCAGAAGAACAACTGACAGGAGATTCAACTAGTGGATCCAACAATGGAAAAGACTGGGTATTTTATGCTATGAAGGAATATGATCTGGAACCAGTTATCATAAATAAGGAAAAGACCCTTGTAGCAAAAGTTGAAGACAAATATGAATGGGTAATAGACATTGGATGTTCTCATCATATGACAAGTGACAAAAGGAAGTTTCTAACCCTGCAATAATTTGATGGTGGTCAAGTCAGATTTGGTAATAACAAGACATGCATGATCAAAGGAAGAGGAACCATTTCAATGGATGGTAAGCATAACACTGATAATGTATATTATGTTGAAGGTCTGAAGAATAAACTTTTGAGTGTAGGACAGTTGGTAGACAGAGGATTTCAATTACAATTCAAGGATGGAAAGTGCAAAATCATTAGCAAATCGGGATTGGATATTGCAACCAATACACAAACAAGAGGTAACATCTTTCATTTGAACTCCAATGAAAAAACATGTTTGATTGCACATATTGATGAAATTTGGATATGGAATAAGACATTGTGTCATGTAAATTTTGATTGCATTGCAAAGATCAGTTCAACTAAGGTAGTTAGAGATTTACCTAAGATTGTGAAGCCTCATAATCTAGTATGTAAGGAATGCCAAATGGGTAAGCAAATCAGAACTTCTTTTAAGAGAATACCTGATAAATCTAATGATATTCTTGATTTGATTCATACTGACCTATGTGGTCCTGCTAATATAAGAATCTTTCAAGGAGATAGATATTTTATGTTAATCATTGATGACTATTATAGAATGTTGTGGGTTGCTTTTCTAGGAGAAATCTGAAGCCTTTGAGAAATTCAAGATCTTTAAAGATATGGTTGAGACAGAGACATGGATTAAAATCAAGTGTCTGAGATCATATCAAGGTAGTGAATTCACATCCAGCGAGTTCAAAAGTTATTGTGAGAAAAATGGAATTAGGAGACAGTTATCTGCACCTTGGACACCTCATCAAAGTGACATTGTAGAAAGAAAGAACATAACCATTTTGGATGCAGCTAGAAGCATGATGATAGAAGATCATTTTCCTCATATCTACTGGAGAGAAGCAGTAAGTATAGTGGTCTATACAATCAACATAGTTCATACAAAAGGAGATACCAGTAAGACACCTTATGAATTATGGTTTGGTCATTCCCCTACTCTTAAGTATTTCAGAATCTTTGGAAGTAAGTGTTATATCAAAAGAGATGATTCCATTGTAAAGTTTGACCCTAGATGTGATGAAGGAATATTTATTGGTTATTCAACTAAAAGAAAAGCATATAGATGTTATAACAAAAGATTGCAGAGAATTGTGGAGAGCGCTAATGTGAAAGTGGATGAGCAGTGTAAAGACCAAGATAAATCTTATGACAGTGAATCGACAATGGAAATGATCATAACTGATTCGATAGTGCCTGTATCGAAACAAAATATTGAACCAGTTACCCAACATCATCATAAAACTCAACTATAACTGAAGAGAAACACAGAGAACCTGAAAATAAAAAAAACACCAAGGTATGTAAGGCTAAATCATTTTGAAGATCAGATCATTGGAGACAAAAACAAGAGAGTTATGACAAGTAGAAGATTAGAAAATCAAGAGGTATGTTTCATTTCTCAGATTGAACCAGCATTAGTAATTGAAGCTTGTAAAGATCAATGTTGGATGAAAGCTATGGAAGATGAATAAGATCAGATAGAAAATAACAATACTTGGACTTTGATTCCCCGACCTAAAAATAAGAATATTATTAGAACTAAATGGGTTCTTAGAAACAAAATTAATGAGGATGGACAAGTTGTAAGAAACAAGGCTAGATTGGTCTACAAAGGAATTCTCAGAAGGAAGGAATTGATTATGGTGAAACTTTTGCACCGGTAGCTAGAATTGAAGTTATTAGACTATTTCTTGCTTATGCAGTCTATAAGAACTACAAGGTCTATCAGATGGATGTAGAGTGTGCATTTCTAAATCTGCAACCTGATGGATTTTTATTGACAAATGACAAAAATATGGTTTGCAGATTAAGGAAAGCACTATATGGATTAAAAGAGGCTCCTAGAGCTTGGTATGCAAGGTTGGATAAGTATCTTTTGAAGCTTGATTTTATAAAAGGTAATGCTAACAGTAACCTATATTATAAGATCACTAATGATGATATTTTGATTATTAAATTTTTTGTTGATGATATCATTTTTGGAGGTGAAGAAAAATTATGCATGGAATTTTTTGATAATATGCAGAGTGAATTTGAAATATCTATGACTGGAGAAATAAGATTTTTTCTAGGTTTGCAGATTACTTAGACTGACAAAGGCATCTTTATCTATCAAACTAAGTATCCAAGGGAATTGTTGAAGAACTTTGGTATGGAAAATTCTAAACCGGTTAGTACTCCTATGGTTACAAGTGAAAAATTATCAATTAAGGATGTATCCCCTCCAATAAATTCTACAAGATATAAATCCATGATTGGTGGTTTGCTATATTTAACTCACACTAGACCGGATATAATGAATGCAATCAGTATTGTATCAAGATTTCAAAGTAATCCAAGAGTAAATCATGAAAGTGCAATAAAAAGGATATTTCGGTATTTGCAAGGAATGACCGGATATGGTTTATGGTACCCTTAAGATGACGACTTTACTTTATGTGCATATACAGATGCAGATTGGGAAGGTGATGTTGATGACCGGAAGAGAACATTCGGTGGAGAATTCTTCCTTGGGAAGAAGTTGGTTTTATGGATCAACAAGAAGCAGTCATGCATTTCTTTATCTACTACTAAAGTTGAATATGTTGCAGCCGCAACCATTTGTATGCAAGTTCTATGGATGAAGCAGATGTTGAAGGAGATACAAGTGAGTTGTAATGATCTGATTGTTATCCATTGTGATAACTCTGCAACTATTGACATATCCAAGAATCCTATATTTCACTCCAAGACTAAGCACATATCAATCAAGTATAAATTTTTGAAGGAAAAGGTGGAAGCAAAGGAAGTCAGATTAGTTTATGTGAACACTAAAGAATAGATAGAAAACATCTTCACTAAACCTTTGTCCCATGAATCATTTGAGTATTTGAGAGATAGACTGGGGGTTTCTACCCCTCTGGTAGAGACTTAAATGATGTAGATGTGCATCCGTCTGGTATGCATTATCAGAGCTATCTTCTGCTCCGGATTGATGAAATATTGCTAATACTCAGGGGGAGTAGTCAACCTTGTGATTTAGAGTTTTTTTATTCTATTTGATTATTTGGCATTGAGTTGTCAAAGGGGAAAGAATATATATGAAAAACTATTGCTATTTATTTTTCAGATTGATTGCACTCCTGTTGGTTATCAGATTTGTCTTTTGTTATGTAATTAAATAACATCAGTGTGTGACATAGAAAAATAGACAATTTCTCCTACCAAACAGTTGGAAAACCATTTAATTGATTAACCTCTGAATTTAGGTACAACTCCCTCTAGTTAATGTTCATTCAGCTCCAAATTGCATACAATCAATGGAATGCTTTTCACTAGAAAGCACTTAAAGGCAATTGCATATACCAGTCAATACAAAATGAAATGCAGGTACTAATCCATATATAATTTTTTATATAAAGCCGACAGACTTGATATGATCACTAAAACAAAATGAAAAGACTTCCAAAATGAATCTAGCTAATAACCTTCTACATATATAAAAAGTATAATAGCCCTTTCTTCAAAATAGACTTGCATAGAAATCAACTTTGAAATCAAACACACAGATTTGAAATTGAAAATAGCTATTAAAAAGATTCACATTCACAGATGTTCCTCCACTTTCTTCATACACAAAATGTATTTAACTAGTCTTAAAGCCAGTCTTTTCAAAAACTTAGCCAACCCCGACAAAGTCATTACACCAAATACTTATAGGTCACTAGACCCAATAGTTTTTAACCAAAGTAAAATTAACTCATTAGAGTTAATGAAAATTAACCCTAACTACAATAACTGAATTTTAAAGAAAATAACTAGACTTGCTGGCAAACAACTGCCAGCAGTGCTAGTCACGCAGACTGCTCTGTTTCGGTGTTATCACTCGGATTAGTGTCTTGGATTGACACCATCACCGCCTTGGCCTTTGAAAACTCCTAGATTACCATTACATGCAGTAAACTAATATGAATAACCCTCTGCTTCTAAAGCTCCTTCTTCCTCTTTACCATTTGCACTTTATCCTTGTGAGAATCCAGATGATTGAGGCACACGGTGAGCATTGATTCCACCTTAGATATCCATGTAAAATCTTCCACAGACAGGGTTTTCTCCATCTTAATCTGCCTAATGTGACTGCTGAATTGGTTAATCATTTCTGTGGTGTCCTCCAAAGTTTCATTTCCTTCCTTAAGTAATTGAACATCCACACACCGCAAGTCCTTCTGCATGGTTGTCCTCAGGGTTGTTAATTCACTGCGCAGGCTGGCTGATTCATTATAACCCTGCTCAATAAT
Organism: Cryptomeria japonica; assembly: GCF_030272615.1. Lineage (NCBI taxonomy): Eukaryota > Viridiplantae > Streptophyta > Pinopsida > Cupressales > Cupressaceae > Cryptomeria > Cryptomeria japonica. The sequence continues at coordinate 274,588,665 of NC_081408.1, read as the reverse complement.
CTGATTGTGCCATTCGATACTTTCTTTGCAAATGAACATGACATCTTCATTCAGGCCTAGCACTTGGTTTTCAGCAAGAAAGCTCATTATCCCATAACGTTGGATATCCCTCATCTACTTCGAAATCATAGTCCATTTAGAATTTTCTTTCTACCATGAGACCAAGTTGGTATCTAAGGTTTTGGTGACCTCATTGGCATCCTTAAAAATTTGAACCAAGTTGGTTATGTAATTGGTTGCCTGGCACATGATTGTGGTGAGCCATTCTGAGAAAACCTCGGCGATCATCCTATTTCATTGAACTTCATCCAGGAATTTCTGATTGCTAGGTGACTTTGGACTAAAAGGTCCTGAATGTTGTGATAATGGCAATGGGCTGTTCTGCAAGGCATGGATATATTGAGCCATTTGTGTCAAAATTTGTTTCAACTCAGCCTTGTCCCTCTCATCCTTCCAGGTACGAGAGATGATTCATTTGGTAGAAGTCTCCAAGTGTTTAACATCCACAGCTCTGGTTCCGACTCCCAAATCTATCCATTCCACAGCATAATCTGCTTCTGAGGTCGTAGCAGCATCTTTTTTAGGCCCAAGTCTAGCAATATCTATAGTCCAGTGCTTCGTATTTTCATCAAAGTCAATCATTGACTCTGTTTTTAACTTTCTAGGCTTCACAAACCTTCCCAGGCATTTGCTTACAACATCCTCCATTGATACTAAAATTGAAACTACATTCCTTTTTCTAGAGATGGAGTCATTTAGCCATTTTGGTGCTAGGGTTAACTCTTTTGAGGGTATGGATGAAAACCCTGCTGAGGACAGGGGAGTGGTATGACCTACATGAGACTAAATCTCAAGTGTTCCTGAATCCTGAAAAATAGTATCAATGTCAATTGAATGCTTGTCTGCTTCTGAAATAGGGGATGTCATTTTGCTCAGTGTTTCTTCTAGATCCAAATCCAGAATGAGGTGAGAAGCTGACGGTTTGAAACCTTTCTTGAATCTTGATCTGGTTACTCGACCAGCAACAGGAAATTTGACCCTGATGCTAGATTTCTCCTCCTTAATCCTTCCCTGTACTTTCCCTGCATCAGAAACAGGAATGTTAGTCCCAGCAGAAATTTTATTCACAGTATTCTTCTTCCCACTTTTGCTTCTTGGGCTAGTGGTTCGCTCTGGGTGAGAACGATGACCCCTCAACCAATTTTCTATCCTCTGGATTACACCAAAAGTGCATGTCTGAACACTGTCACTCATCTTCTTGTTCCAATCTACTTCCGGAAGAGGTTCATTATGAACCCATCTCATAAACTCAGAGTCAAGTGTATCCTCATCATCACTGGTGACACCTGAAGTATCCATGGGTAACTTCCTATCATGAATTCACTTCAAAGTTAGCCTTGACCAACTCCTTCTCCATACTTCAAATTCATCTTGACAGCCCTCCCAATAATCTTCCAACTGAGAAACATGTTGATCAAACACCACTTTCTTTACATACTGAGGAATGAAACCCCTACTGTCAAAGTTATCTCTCTTTACAAAAGACTTCAAATGAAACTTTTTAAATTCGAGTTCTAGGTTCAATGCATCAGAAACTGATCTGCAACTATAATGTCCTAAATCAATAGGAAAAATCCCACTTGTGTCGAAGTCCTTGCTATAATCTTTGGCCATGTAAGCGAGCTATCTAGATACTTCAATCAATATACAAGAGTCTGAGACGTACCTAGGAAGCCTAAAGGGCTCACCCTTAAATCCTCTGACTCTTAAATAAGTGAAATGGCTAAACTATATGAAGAAATTGCCATATACATTGACGAGTTCAACCGCTTCCGCGGACATTCTTCTATGCAAATTTCCCTGTAACTCGAAGGTTAGCCTTCCAGCAAAAACATCATTCCAATGGAGGTAATCATTAACATACTCTTTAAAGGTTAAACTAGGATGATACTCATAAATTCTCATACTTTGAACCCATTTTATGTGTGACAACCCGAACCACTCTCTGACACAGGCAAGCATGTATAGCAGATAGGATGACATATAAAAATTGGACATTCCAAGATAGTTACTCAGACCCTCATGTAATCTCTCTACGATAATAGTTCCCCAATCAATAAATTGATTTTTATCCAGAGTAACCTGGATGAAGAAATACATCCAGTCTTCCCAGTAAAAAGAATGAGAATTACCTTTTACCTTGCTCAGTAGTATGACAACATCTCGGATTACTGGGATTAAGTGTTCATGAGTTAAGGGTCTCGGTAACCTCAAGCCTCCCTTTTGGAATTTTATTAGCCAATTTCAGGCAATCACTGTTCTATAATACTGCTTCTTCTCAGAGAAGATCCCGTATGATTTACCAATGGTCCAGTCTTCATAGGGTTCCCAGTGTGGGATACCCATAGCTGCCATTACCATCTGTCTATCAATAGACAACAAAACTTCACCATCATTTTTCCTTATGCACCTGTTGCCCTTGTCATAATGATTCATACACTCTAAGACTAATTCTAGACAAGGAGCAATAGTGGGGAAAGCAGCGGCTTCCAATAAACTACTCTGAGCCACATCTTTCATTATGTCTGCAGTTGAATTTTTAATTCTCCCCAAAAAGACCTCTAAATCTAGCTGAACTAAGGCTGTGTCTCCCAATTCCGGTAAAGAGCTTACAAGGGAAGATGAGCTCACCAATTTAGGTAAAACAGGCCTCATCTTCTAGTTCGTGGTTTTTCCCAAATTAACCCCAGGTGAAGAAATAAATTGAACACAAAACAAGCAGCTAAAGAACACCCAGATCTTTTAAAACAAACTATAGCAATTTAGGAAATTGTTGAACATACCTTCCTTTGCTCTCTGTACACCCTTATCGCTGCCTAATTTTCCTGCTCTAAAAACTTCTTCCCCAAAATCTTCTCATGAAAAATAATACTTCTGATGAGACAACTACTCACTTTTAAAGCAGTGAAAATCTTACCCATCATTACTAAAACTGCCCTCATTGCTCCTTGTTTGTGTGAAGTTACTTTGAAATGATTACGCTGTGGTTCGCCTTAACCGTTAAGTCACTTCTCTTTTGACATCGTCAATTTTCACACATACTTGCCATAAATGGTAGATTTCAAATCACTGGAAAAAGAATATTCTTTCCTTTGGCGGCCATCAATCGAGCTCTAAAAACCCGCGCCATCACCACGTGGCAAGTCACATGCCTTCCAAAGAACCCAAAAATATAACTCAGAACCTTGCACGAGCACCACAAAAAAACATTAACACGACGAATGTTGAACTTGAACCATGAACCAAAATGGTTCGAGTTCAAAGTTCATAGAATGCAAAATGCGGGTAAGGCTAGCAAATCTTAAAGCTGCATTGGAGGAAAGGATGCTCAAAACAACGCTCATTGAACTTTGAACCTTGAACCAAAAAGGTTCAAGTTCAAGTTCAAGTTCAAAGCAATGAAGACTAACAAGTACCGAAAAACAAGAGCAAAATTTAAACAAGCCTTCGACCAATGAACTAGACCAGCATGACTAGAAACAGGGGTGTATATAGAATGGAAATTTGTATATGGGCCCAACAACTCCTTAGGGGGATTTTGGTGGTATTTGGTCTTTTGATTCAGATTTGGTTCAGAGCTTCATTGCTATATAATTTTATGGGAGATTGTTGGTGGTCTTCCATTGGTGGAGACTTGTTTGGCATTTTCTTGGCACCTGGATGTTTTTCACATCTAGTGATGCCATCAATGCCAAAGGGGGAAATTGTTGGCCATATGATGGAATTTATTATGTGTTTCATTGATGTTTTGTCATTGATTTCAACACTTACTGTTATGGTTGTTGACCATCTTTCGATAGAAGAATTGGATTGGGAAGTTTATGAGTTGATTGTCACCAGTATGATCTAGATGATGGAATAAGTTTGTATGGTTTGATCATATGCTTTTGAAGTATGTTTTAGTCAATTGGTATTGACTTGATGATTGGATGCTATCTCATATTCTAGTAAGCCTGATTTATAGGTCCAGTAAGGGTTTCACCAGTAGAGCTTTATTGAATATCTTTGATGTAATTCATAAGTGGTGTTGGTGTAGCTTATAGAAGGGATTTAGGATGTTGATGGTGATTGTGTTCCTATCTTGACTAATTGATGTCATTGCTTTGGCATGTGTGGATCTAATTTAGGTCTAATGTTATCTAGGTTATGGACTGGTTTTCATGTAATGTGTTGGTGGATCCTCAGATGTGTTTCCAGGATGTTTTATTGATTGGATAATGTTTGTTTGGCCTTGGGCCGACATGCTTTATTTTTTTATTTCAAGATTATGTAATGGATCTATTGAATTATCATTTGGGTGGCCGACCTAATTGGTTAGGTCCACGTTGGTATAAATATATGTAAGATCTCATTGTAGATCATGTCATGGTATGGATGCAAGCGAATAATGTAATAATCATTTGTGCAGAGGATTTGGTCGATCATAGGTGATCAAGTTGGGTTTATGTAAGAGGTTTTAGACCTCTAGTATTGATCTTAATCGGAACTGTAATCTAGCATTTTTGATGCTATCACTAGCAGCTCTTCTCTCTAGATTATTGTCCAAATAGTTTGAGGTGGTTGACATCTGTATAGTTAGTGAGACTCCATTGTGATGAGAAGTGCGCTCTAGGCAATGTGCCTTCCTGGATATGCAGGCCCTATTGTAATCATATACTTGCTGCAGAAGTATCATCTGACTATGGGTAGGTTTTCCCACCATGGTTTTTCCCTTTACCGGGTTTTCCATGTACAAATCATGATGTTATGTGTTATGGTTGCATGGTATTGATTCTATGGTTTTCAATTATGCTTTAATGCTTTATCAGTTATTCTGGTATAATATTTTAAGTTCTTTAATTCACATAATCTGTTAACAACTGATTCGTACCCCGCCCCTCTCAGTTGTTCACCAATTATCCTAACACTAACTACCTCTTCTTGACTCTCTTTCGGAATCAACACATCTTATCTTGCATTAATATTTATTAAAGTGATTTATGTCATCACTTTAACAAATTTTTTACAATTTTTTTATAAAATGCAAAGGAAAAAGACTTGTTGATTTTATTCCTTTAAAGCACGTAAAAGAAGATAGGGCATAAATCAACTTGGGCCTAAATTTATGAATACAACTTGTCAAAAATAAAAGGCAAACATGCCTTTCTCCTATTGGAATCTATTTGGGATTACAAACCCTAAAACAAAATCTAAAAGATGAACTCATTTCATCTTTATTTCATTTTGCTTTTGTTCTGCTTGAGGAGGATGTTGTCATCAAACCCTAGGCCGCTATTGAACCTGCACTTCTGGAGATTGAAATCTCTGCTATTTTGAATATTTAAGGGAGACTTATATAGAGGGATGCGTGGTAAATCTGATTTTGTTTTTAGATCTGGGATTTCTTTGTCTTCTATCATGCTTATAACATGAAGTCTTGCTTGTGTGAGAAGTGATCTTTCTTGTGCATCAAACTCCATTTGTATATGACTATGTATCATCTTTCTCATAGTGAATCTTCATAAGATTTCCTTCTAAGTGTTATTCATGAGTTTTTTCTGCTATAATTTTGGCTCTATTTGATCTTACTATACTCATAGGTGTTGGAGAATTTTGTCATTTGGTGCATTATTCTTTCTCATATCTGTATAAATACTCTATAGGGTCTTTGTGCTTAGGGTTTGTTATGCGAGTCCTTGTGGCAATGAAACCCTCCATAAAAAAAACAAGATTTGCCAAGGCTATGAAACTCCACTGTCACTGTGCTTATTACTGAGTGTGTTGTCTAAGGGACCATGGACTGCGATGAAGTTGTTTCTTGAAAACTACCACATGACTTTGAAGGCTCGTATTTTATGTACATGACTTACTATTGCTAGGCTTAGAAATGCTTGTCTTGACCATTTTGTGTTATTGAGCCTCGAGTACTGTGTATATTCATCTATCAGTCATGGGATTGTGTTCTTGAATTTTTCTCAAGAAACTTTAAGGTTGTTTCTCACTATTAGTTGTCTTTGAACTTTGTATTTTCACTGTCTTTCAATGTTGTAGTTTTTTACCTAGAGGTTTTTCAGCATTGCTACTATCTAGAACAAGGGAGGTGACTTTTGTCCACATACCTCCAACTTGTATCTTTGATGCTTCCATAAGTCATTTCACAACCTTGGCACTGTCTAATTTGTGACAATCCCAAGGGTTATGATTTTCTTTGAACTTCTCTATTTTATTGCACTATAGTGAAGAATGATTCTCTCTCTTCTCTTTGCTTAACATTATTGTCAAAAATAGAGATTATCTCTGATATGGTTGGAACTTTTTGTGCCTTGATTTTTTCTCTATCTCTATGATGGTCTGAGACTTTGTTGATTCTCTTTGTATACCTATGACTGCTACTATGAGCCTTGATGTATATTGTTCTTACAAACATGACTGTCACATTTTTCATAACAACTATGCATACCTTTTATATTGGTCTTACTTTCATTGTCATTGATTTGTATTGATTATTCATTTCCTTATCAAGCGTTCACTGTAATCATTAAATATCACTATCTTCAAGAACTATAGCTTTTATTCATGATACTTACACACATGAGATTGTCTAAAATCTACCAAAAGTCTTTAAAGGGTCTTCTTTAATGACTGGTTCTTTCATTGATATACTGAAAAATGATAGTCCCTTCATGGTTGTTCTTTTAGATAAGTCATATGACATTTGTTCACTGCTTTCTTTATCATGGTTGACTACTCTAGGGCCATGGCCTAACTCTTTGGATATCATTGTGATAGTCTTCATCTCAGACCCATTTCCATTTTTTTCATGACAGATTTGTAACTTCTACCATTGCTAATACTGTCATTCTGTGTACTGAAGCTTTGTATCATTGATACTGTTTGGCATAGTATAGTGTTAAAGAATCCCATCGATAATGAAAAGGAGATCACTTTGTTGAGGTTGTTGTAGCAATCTTTTCCTCTGACCTTAAAGGCTTTGAGTTTCAAAACTCTAGGCCACAAACCCTTGTTTGTTGTCTTCTATGATTTGTTGCTACTATGATTACTCATTAAATACACATTAAAAATGTTTCTCTATTCTCTATGTCTTGAAATATATAAGACTACAAACCTTCGATGACTGCAATAATGAGCCCATCACTGCAATCTGATAGTCAATACTCAAGTTTTTCTACTCTTAATCTTGGGTTATCTTCTTGTAAGTATATTGTCTTTCTTTTACAAGGACAGTAAGGTCACTATCTTTCTTTAGCCTTTAGGGTCTATTCAATTGATAATAGGTTACAAATGGTAATAATCTCAACAAAGAATGTATCAATAGTATCATTATGTTATCCTTTCATCATTCTTTTGTCACTTGTGTGTTGGAAATTGTTGGACATTGTTGCTGCTAGGATATGTTGTTGTCATTGATGTCAACATATTCCTGTGATTTTCTCCAGTGATAGATGATTAAGAAGATCTTATGATCCAGTTTGCAGTACTATTTTGTTATATTTGTGCTTTGTAGAGCTTGGTATTTCCTCCGGTATATTCTGGTGCAATCAGATCTTGTGCTGATATTTTGGAATATTTTTTGGGATGGTTTAGTGAATCTTCATTTCAGATGGATCATTTTTTAATGCTCTGCAAGTTATCTTTCTTTGTAATAGTTGTTGATTGGTTGTGTTATTGAGTTTCAGATGTTGATAGATGAAGATTTGATAAGTGGTGTTCGTGCAGTTGTTGTTGATGATTCTAACATTATTGTTGGTGTTTCCTAATTGTTTCCTATTTGTTTTGATGATCTGCATTGATTGTTGTGTGAGTTATTGGTGGTTATCATGAATCGATGATGTTTTTCGTGTTATGTGGTATTTCTGGTGGTGCACCGTGTTGCGGTTGTTTTTGGTGTGATTTCTGGTGGAGTTGAGAGTTTGAGAATTTGAATTAGGTCCATGTTATGTCATGTAAATCATCATATTGGTCTATGGTCAATCTTTGTATTGTGTGATGTAATTTTGTAATTATGAGTTGAGGGTTTAGCCGACCTTGTTGTCAAGGCTGATGATTTGCATATATAGGTGATATTGTCATGTAACTTGTAGAGTGTGGTTGCGTCTACATTATCAGAGAGAGGTTTATGTGCAAACAAGGATTCATCCTTTGGTATTGTGATTCAATAGAGATTGGTGTTGCAGGGTAGACATTTGTGCTTAACTGGAACTATAATCAAGCATTTGGAGATTCTATTGTTTTAGTTCATCCCTTCCGGATTGTAGTCTGAATCTTGTTGTAAGTCAGTGAAACTTCCCTAAGGGTTCTAGCTTTCCAAGTCATTTTATTTGAGTAGTGAGCTCTAGGAAGTGGGCCTAAATGCATGTGCATTCCCCATTGTAATATTTTCACATACTACTGTAGAGTATCATCTTACAATGGTAGGTTCCCACTGTGGTCTTTACCTTAAATGGGTTTTCCACATCAAAAATATTGGTGTTATGTGTCGTGCTTTCAATTTTCTTATCTTTACTATTGTTGCAGTTTATCATATATGATTTTGTGGTTAAGCTAGTAGATCCGATGAAGACTGATTCACCCCCCCTCACAGTCTTCCTTCATTTTTGCTACCAACAATTGGTATCAGAGCTAGATCCTCTAGAAGAAGCTTAACCGCTTGAGGAGATCCAGGATGGTAGCTACATGTGTTATATTTAAGAAGGACAATCCAAGATTTGATGGAATTATCTATGCTATATAGAAGAATCAGATGGAGGTGCACTTGAAATGTCTTCAAGAAGATTACTAAAATATTACAAAGGATGCCTATTCTACTCCTTTGAATGGACTAGTTACTACTCATGAGATCAAGGAAGCTGAACATAATATTGAAGCAAAGAGAGCATTGTTGAGTGCCTTGATTGATTTAGAGATGACAAATGTAATGGGACTTCAAACCGCACATGAGATCTGGGAGAAGCTTGAAAACCTATATGAAGGAGACAAACAAGTGAAAGCTGCTAAGTTACAGAGTTTGAAAGGAAAGTATGAGATTCTCAATATGGGAGATGATGAGAACATACACTCATTCATGTCTAAGGTGAATGATCTTGTCCTAGGTATCAGATGTGTCGGTGGAACCTGTTGGTGCCCAAAAATGGGATTACACTCACTCAAAGGCAGAGACCAAGTTGTTTTCTCCTCAAAAATCTAAGGAAAGCCACTTCCAGCTGTTTAATATTCTTTAGACTTGGACCAACAATGACAAGGATGCTAGATCCTTCTACACTTTAGGCTCTACGAAACCAGGGAGGGTGATCCCCATGCTTATTTGTGATTTTATGCCACACTCACAAATCATGCATGAAATAAAGAAGATAATCTCATATAAGGACTCAACAATAAGGGAGAATGCTCAGGAATGGAAAATTCCTCAGTGATCATCAACCCTCTTGAAGAATGAGATGACTAACACATATGATAACATTCATATAAAATGAAGGTATTCTGATATTCAACAAGTTATAGAAAATCAATGGTGATTTTGAACAGTAAATAAATACCCAGCCATTTACTTAACTATGATTAGTGCCTTAGCCCATTGGGTACATGAATTCATATTGCATTAAACTGTACTTCTGACAAAATTTATCTAACAACATTTAACCAGAGATAATATTGCCTTATAATATATCATACTTGTAATCCCCACCCAAAACTACTTATCAAAATCCCTATAAAGACCCCTATCACTCTGCAATTTCATTCAAGCATTTAATTGACCTTTCAAACCAAAGCATGAACAAAAAATTACATACACCATAACAGTGCAATGAATGATAAAATCCTTGATAATATGCATTCAAAATATGATAGAACAATACACTAGAGAGAAATGGGTTTGAATCATATATTTATTCATTATTTTTGTTGTCTTTGTAAGAATACATTCCATACATAACTCCTTCAGGAACCTGCAAAATCATAGACACAAGACTCTTTTCTATTTTTTTTCTATAAAATGACCTTTTACAATCCTTTTGTTTCACTTAGAATTTGTTATTTGGAAACAGAAATTCAGAACACATAAGGGACCAAAATTCCAAACCACATCTCATAGCCCTGAATTCCCTTTTATAAAAACAAGGGAGTAAACAAGCTTCAGGCCAGAGGAGACACCTATCATCTAAGAATGACTATTCATAACCACATTTTGTTATACAAAACAATCATCCTCGAACTTTCCTACACAGGATCAAAATTTGCAGCCGCCTTCTTCAAAACTCATGATGAAAATTACCCCATCCAGTCTTATGGGTTGCAAAATATCTACCACTAGAAAACAAAAATAGTTATGCAAATGGTTTACAACTTTCTATTCATCATTCAAATACATGTCACTCCATGTGCTATAGTCTTCATCAGATGGCCAATTGAAATTCATTACTTCATCTTCCTTTGCCCTATATGGAATATACTTAATGGCTACTTGGTTTGCCTCTCTTTCAAAAGTTTCAAAAAATAGCCATGTAGCAATTATCTTATATGTACTATCTTCCAGCATATCCATATTTAGCCCATCACAAATCATTTCTACCTGGGTGTTGATGAATCTCTCTACCTCTTCCTTCCAAGGCTGCAAAGGCTTAACTGCCCCTTCTCTATCTTCAATATCTGACAAAAGAGTTTGTTCTAATTCACTAAAACTCTTCATCAACTCCCTTATCTTTCTTTCTATATTTTCTAGCAGACTATGGGATTCCTGTATTGATTTCACCAACCAAAATGTTGGTTCGAGAGCATGTGGCCTCTCAATGTGGATTTTAGAATCCATGGACATCATTCTAAGCTCATTTCCCCTTTGTAACCACTTTGTAAACAATGGAATTGCAATTTCTTTATCATCATTAAACTTTTGAATAGCATCAAAAAGTAAAGAATATAAGGCATGAATATTGTTTAACTTGCTTTCAATTTTCTCATTTAAATGAGTTAGCATAGAGCTAACTATATCCTTCTGCTCCTCAGCTGATTGTTTTTCTAATTCTTTTAATTTATTCTCTAATTCAATAATATTCTCCAGAAGCTGAGACTCATTTGGCTCGGTTGATCTTGTAGTATCAAGCTCATCATCATCGTCATATGGGACTAATACCATGCCAGGGATATTAGTACTTGTATTTAATTGAGCTACTTCTCCTCCTTGGACCATAGGTGGCGATCTAGATGTTGATGGCTCAGATGATCCTACAAGTGTAGGATATGAAACCTTTATTTATCCATGCTCTAGGAGTTGCACTCTCATTTGCAAATCCACACATCTTTTCTAAGATGCGTTATAATCATTAAAAAGTTTGTCAAATTTCTTCATCATCTCAGCCCTCTCTGAAGCTTCCTTTTTTGCACTCTCACGTGCCATCTTAGCAACATAAACATTCAATTTTGTAGCCTCTACACTTGATGTGTCGGCTACTCTCTTTATAGTCAATCTTCCCCTCAAGTTGGGGTTTAAATCACTAATGCCAGGCTTCCTAGGTCCTTCCTCTAATGTCCATATATACAAGGTTGCATAATCATTTGCAAAGTTTGATCCTCTTAATGCTAACCCTACTTCTTCTTCTTTTGATTTCCTATTAGCGTCAAATGCCACTGCATCTGCTATATCCCATTCTAGCAATATCAAGACTCTAGCTTGACTTACAATTTTCTTGCCCTCATTAGCAATGGTTTCCTTAAACTCTTCTTTCATTTCACTTTTTACTTCCTCTTGGATTTCTTGGTCTAATCTATCTGGCCTTTGGGCCTTCCTCTTAGCAATCCTTCCTATGTATTCCTCAACCTTTGTTTTCCATACTAACTACAAAAGGCTGGGCTTTTTACAAATTCATCATCCTCAAGGAAATTATCACATGCCTCCTTCCTTGCATCTTTAAAAGATTTACCCTGAATATCCAAGGGAGTAAGATCCAACTCTAAATTAGGTAATACATGAATACCCATCTGCATTTCTGCACTTGTTGTAACAAACCTGTCTCCCTCCACCTGAGCTTCTTCTTGCCTTGCTGGTGAAAAGGATACAGTTGATGGTGAGGGACTTCTATCAGAATCTTAAAGATCAATGATCTCAACTCCTTGAAGAGGCTTAGTTGGTATCTTGGGGAAAGGCTTTGAACTCATCATCTTCTTACCCTTTCTCCTTATCAATCCCCAACTATCATTGCTACTATCCTCTTCCTCACTTACTTCTTCTCTAACTCTTTTGTGAGGAGATTCTTGAACAAGCCTTTCTGCTACCATACCACTTGCTCTCTGGGATACAGGAGGTTGTGAGCTTAATTGTTGTCATCCATGAACTTCTTCAAGTCTAGCTAGCTTCTCCCTTAATACCTTCATCAATTCATCAAAAGAATTTGTAACAAATTCAATCTTGGCATAGAATGGGGAAAACTCCTTTCATGGATCATATTTTGGGTCCATCTTCTGAATAGCAGCCCATAATTTTCTAAATATTATCCACTTCTCCTTTCTCCATTCCTACATCATGGGTTCAAATTCATTCCTGATTAAGTCCTCAGGAAAATTATGCACATGGGGAAACAAAGATCCTTTTATTCTCTTTCTAAAAGTATTGTAAAAACCTTCAAGATAATTGTTTCTAGCTATAATTACCCCCAAATGATATGGAGCAAAGAATTTTTCAAAGTACTCATGTCCTCCCTTTATAATTACAAAGTAAGGGATAATGGTGTAATCCAGGAAGAATGACCCTTTTCCTTTTCCTTTTAAATCTTTGTCTTGAATACATCCAATTTTCCACATCACCTCAGAAAAACCCATTCTCAGAGGAAGATTGAAAGGCATTACATGAGGTTGTCCAGAAAAGCTATAGAATTTGATTATAGTACTTACAGAGTATGGGATAAAATCTACCCAATTATGTTTAATTCTCGCAAGAGGCACCCTTTCCTAGGGTCTCACAAAATCATGCAATTCTTTAGGAATCCTTGGTGGATTCACTGTCAGCCTTTGTCTTAACCTAGAGGCAAATTTGTTATCAAATCTTATATAGCTATCCTCTTGTATATCCCATGACATGTCTATGCTCCAGAGTTGTATTGGAATCTCCTGATTATCTAGTGTCCTTCTGAGGTTCATAATACCCTCAAAATAATCTGCATTCCTTGAAAGGAACATATGCATGAGTAAAGAATACCAGGAGAATTTAACACCAGCAACCTGATTCTTAATGTCTAATAACCCTTCATGGATCTTTTCCTCAAGATAAGGGGAAAAGTCAAAAACTACCGTAAAGTCTAGGTGTTGTATCTGCATGGCCATGTACATGGAATCAAACAATATTACTGTAATGGGACTAAAACCCAATACTTGGCATAAAGAGAAGAAAGTATCCTGGAAATAGGGAGTGAAAGCACCAATTGGGAATGACTCTTCTGAACTAGGGCCGATATGGTATGTTGTACTTCTCGCTCTAATTAAGTGTGTTGGAAGGAAACTCTTTCTAATGAATTCCTTCATCTTGTAATACTCTGCCTTCTGTTCATTTAAATCTACTAGTACCAGGCTAGGGGATGGCTCATATAAGTAAAAAATATCTTTAAATTCCTCCCTTCTAATGGTCAACAAGATGAATCTTCATCGGATCTAGCTCTGGAAGAATCTTAACTGCTTGAGGAGATCCGAGATGACAACTACATGTGTTATCTTTAAGGATAGTCCAAGCTTTGATGGAAGTAACTATGCTATACAAAATAATTGAATAGAGGTGCACTTGAAATGTCTTGGAGAATATTATTATAAGATTGCAAAGAATGCCTATTCTACTCCTCTAAATGAACTCATTATTGTTGATGAGATCAAGGAAGCTGAACATAATATTAGAGTGAAGGAAGCATTGTTGAGTGCCTTGATTGATTTAGAGATGGCAAATTTAATGGGACTTCAAACCATACATGAGATCTGGGAGAATCTTGAAATCCTATATGAAGGAGACAAACAAGTGAAAATTGCTAAGCTATAGAGTTTAAAAGGAAAGTATGAGATGCTAAAGATGGGAGATGATGAGAACATACACTCATTCATGGCTAAGGTGAATGATCTTGTCCTAGGTATCAAATCTGTCGATGGAACCCTTGAAGAAGATTAAATCGTTTCTAAGGTGTTGAGATCTTTGTTGGTATTATGGATGACTTCGTCATGTGTTGCATTGGTTTTGTCATTGATGTCAACACTTATCTTCTTGGAGGTTTACATTATGTTCACCGACATGGTTAGTGGCTTATGCACAGTCACCAGAATATGTTCACCAGCAGGTTATATTGTTCACCAGTAGTGATGATGACTTGTTATCATCTGGAGATCATTTGGTTATGTCGAAGACATGGATTGGAAGTTGTGATCTAGTGTTTTTCTTATTGTTCTGATCGGGTTGACAGATTTGCCTTTACCGACAGATAGGTTTAGGTTATGGACCGGTGTTCTAGATCAGCACGACACATTATGGAGATGGTTTATTGACTGGATAATTGTGTAGGGGAAAAAGCGAGACTAGGCTAACATTCCCTAATCCTACCTTTTGACACACATTGTGGAATACGAAAGAGCCTAGAGGTATCACACAATTGGCTACTTCTTTTTGTGGAAGAGAGAGCCATGGGCTACCTATTAGGGTTTCTATTCCTTTGTTGTAATTGAAAGATAAAATGATGCAAGTTCAATTCCTAACCCCAAAGTGCAAGTATGAACTAATAACAAGATTGCAGAATTGAGATTAAACAATGGAAAGCTGTAAACACAAGGACAAGACAAGAATGCAGATACATACCCAGAGTTAAAATCTAAGTGAAAATGTTCAGGATGGGGGTGCGGGCGCTGGCGCCACTGTCCTAATTCTGCCCCTGAAACTGCTCCTGAAACTGTTATTTTGCAACTTGAAAAGCTATCGGAAATGCTGAAACTTGTTGTCTGACAGAACGACCAGGGCACCCAGCGCCCCTGTCCCAGGGACCAGGGCACCCAGTGCCCCTGTCCTGGCAGGACCAGGGCACCCCATGCCCCTGTCCTGGTCTTTTGCCCTAAAATTTGGTGTGTAGCTCAGTTTCTGTCTGCTTCTGTCGGATCTGCAACTTGCGGCGTCGTCCGAATCCCGAAATCTGCACTTATATCTGAAAGGGTATGGTGGGCGGCTATATAGGGTTTTGCCTTAGTCAAACCCTCGCTTTGGTGATTTCCACCTCCACGAATAGCCAATTTGTATTTTAAAAGTAGTGTGTGTGCAGACCTTGTGTGTGTGCAAGATCCTAAAATGCAAGTAAGCAAACTAGAGCAACCTAGAAAGTAAACCCTAATTGCTTGTAAATGATAATGTAAATGCTCCAAATCAAGATGCAAAGTGATCTAAAGCATGAATACAAATGATATAATGAGGCTTATGAAAAGACATGAAAACAACATGAAATCATACCCAACCCCAAGGGACGGGTACAAGCCAATCTTCAGTCGGTGATCCCCTATTGCTCTTCAATGTCTTCAAAGCCCTAAATGGATGAATGAAATTGATGAATGCTTGATGGGTGGATGTTGAATGTTGTTGAAGTCTTCAAAGATCTGCTCTTTCACTACCTAGAAGGTCCCTGAAACCAAAATTCAGATCCTTTCAAATGAAGAAAGAGAGCTCTTATATATGAAACCCTAGGTCTTAATTTCAACTTTTGGCCGACCTAGAGATTGAATCTCCCACCAATTTCTTGGGGTTAAGCTTTATTTCATGATTGGATTGCGCTCCTAAAATTTCAAGAAAAATGTCCGGGACCGTGTGCACTCTGGGCGCCATGGTCCGGACAACTTTTCACCAAATTTTTAGGGCCGTCGGATATGATGATTTTAGAGAGAATCCCGAAGTTACAGCTGATTTCAAGATGTTTTGACCCCCGAAATAAAGCCCCCAAGTTCAAAATAGGACCTAGTTAGGGTTTTTGATTAAATGATGTATTGGAGGAATAAAATGAAAGGGGCACACTTTAAAGAGGGCCCAACTTTATGATATGGGAGATGATAAAATAGACCTTAGACCTAATTAATTTAATTAATTAAGTGCTAAAGGGGAAATACAATGCAAAATGCAAAATACGCCAAGGTGGGTGCTAAACTAGGTGTGAAATTGTACCACCCTAGCAAGTGCGTACAATTTACAACGCTACATTTAGCCCCCACTTTAGCGGTCATATGAACACTATGTGCATATGCAAGCTAAAGTACAGAAAAGTAAACATTATTTGAAAAAAGGATATATCCATAAGTCTGTTGAACGAAGCCCCCAGCGGTATCTGCAGTACACAGTTAGGAACCGCACCCTACAAAACACACGTGTTAGATCACAAAATCACCTAATGCTTACTAAGGAAGGTGATGAAAATTTGAGGGTAGCTATATGCCCCCCCCTATTTCGGCTTGCTAATTTTAGTGAGTTGAAACAGGGTATCATGTTTACCACTTCGAATTGTTAAAGAATATTGATGACAATTGCTCACAAGAAGATTTGATATGAGATCAAAAACTAATGGAGAATCATTTGGTAAGAAAGAGGACTAAATCTCAATTCCAACACAACAAAGAGTGTGAGGATTTGAGAGTTATCTAACACAAGATGAAGGATGTAAATGGAAACAAAATGCAAAGAGAAGAAAAGAAAGGAAAAAAGCATGAATACACACATTGGTGATCCATGAGAAGAATAGTGAGAGAGAAAACATGGACTTCTCGCCCCTAGATCTTGTCTAGGTGATCCATGGGAAAAGGACATGGAAAACTAGCCCCTAGAGTCTGTCTAGGTGATCCATGTAAGGGAGGAGAGTGAGAAAGTCTAGCCTTATGCCGCTAGTTCCACTCAACCTCGTGCATGTGTGTGTAAGTGAGGTTAGAAGCACCTCATAGGAGTCTATGCCCGAGTATGCTACAACCTATATATGTATAGTACAAAAAGCGTGACATCTCGCTCTAAGAGTCAGTGCTCTGGTTCTGAGAATAATCACCTTGCATAAAAGAAAAATGGAGACATCTTGCTCTAAGAGTCTGTGCTCTGGTTCTGAGAATGACCCATTGCTCAAAAAGTGTAATGTTTATGTCATAAGAAAAGTAGAACAAGGATACCTACCTTCATCACAAAAGAAGATACCCCAAAAATGCAACAATGTCATAGATCCAAGCAAGAGAGTTTTGCACTCTTTAAGCAAGGATAAGATAGTTGAAAAAGGGATATCTTGTAGTATGTGTAAAGGAAATCCTTAGAGGAGAAAAGATCTTTGTACAAAAGACACCTATCCCCAAGAGGAATTGTCTTAGAAAAATATAACATCTTCTAGAATAAGACAAAGGAGAGGATAAGAATGCAACACTTCCTTCTTTTGCAAGGTGAAAGTGATTCTTAATGAAGGATGACCCTCTTTTTAACCCAATTGGGAGAGTGAATTCATTATGGATGTATTTTACCAAGTGCAAAAGAGGTTGTAGTCAAGGACTTACACCTCTTGTGAGAGAGAATCCTTGAACAAACAACAACAAATGCATACAAGGAATAACATCAAGTAATAAAGTTCACACCATCCACGAAATAGGAAAAAGTGGATCCTTAGATAAAAATAAGGAAAGATCATTGCCTCCCAAGGATAAGGACAATAAGAAGGACTTACACAATCTTCTAGGGAGAGATTTAGACATAAGCAAAATGTACTACATGAGTTCATGCAAGCAAGACATTAGTGTATGTAAAATGCTCCTCACAAGAAGTGGGTAGGATAAGAAATAGAATACACATCTTCTCCCATATCTAGGAAAAGAGAATTCTAAAGCAAAGATGATCAATATTTCCACACTATTACCCCAAAGGGAAATTTTAACCATAAAAAGAAGAGATGTATGAAATCACTCTTGTCCCCATAGGAACAAGAGATAACATAGAAAAATTAGGCTATTATGTTGCTTCAAAAATATGATTGCACTTGAAATTGTACCATCATGAATGACAATGAGCCCCCAGTAAATGAGCTACCAATGTCACATAATGATGAGCAACATAATAGCCATTAATGTTATTTAAAGACATGATAGATTGAATAAGGTATTTGAATATTACATGCTAAATGCTCAACTATAAGTGAGATCAAAAACATGTATAAAATGATAAAGATTGAAGAAGAGAAGTCACAAGAAATATTAGAAGAGGGATGAGTGTAATTTATTAGAGCCTTATCCCTGGAGGAAAGGACTTTATGATGAATAGGAGATAAAGATTCATAAGTGGATTTAGAAATTTGAGGGGAGTCATAAAGAAATTTGTTCATCGCCAAGATTTCCTTATGAGGGGAATGAGAGTTGATAGAAGTAGAAGATGATTTAGTTGAAGTGAGATCATCATCACTACTAAATATAGCATTCACATTGAGAGATGGTCTTTTAGATGGTTTGGTGGGCTTAGAAAGATTATATCCAAGTCCAAATGAATATTCATGCATGTTATGTTCTAAAGGAACTTTAATTCCTTGTCCATTTGTGCCACAACCATTTCCACTATAGCCACTCTTAGCCAAAATGTGAAAACCACGACCATGAAGGGATGCTAAATCAAAGAGGGATGGTGATGCCCCATAGGTCTCAGTGCTATTTGTATTAGAGGAATATGTTGAAGAGTCATTTGAATTGGAGGTAGCCACAAAGTTGTTACTGAATTGCTTAGACAAAGTGGGCTTCTCTTTAGTTTCTTCCTTAGATTTTCCCTTCTCAATCTTAGGCACTCTATATTCTCCTACAAAAGTAGGGTTAAAGTCTAAAGATCCCCAATCATCATCCAAGAGAGCCTTTTCAGGAGAAAAGATATCTTTGGGAGAAGATTCTAATTGAGTAGAAGGATCAAGAGTACTAGAGGGGACAAAATCCTTAAAGGAAGTAGATGCATTTAAATTGGTAGAAGGATTGGAAGTAGTTGAACAAGAAGATCCAGTTCATAATGGTTCTTGAAGATTAGTATCAGCTAGCAAGGTGTATGTTATATTTTCATAAATGAATTTGACTTGCCCATGCAAATTTGAGGGGACAGCTTGCATACTATGAAGCCAAGGTCTCCCTAATAGAAGATTGTAAGTCAAATTACCAGAGATGACATGAATAGGTGTAGGTAAAGTAACAAGACCTACTGTAATAGGTAAGGTTATGATACCCAAACATTCTTTACCAACATTATCAAAGCCTTGAATAGAAATAGAAGAATGTTTAATGAGAGAATGATCCACATTAAGCTTGTCCAATAAATCAATACTACAAACATTAAGGTCAGATCCATTGTCCACAAGGGTTCGTCTTATAGCACTTTCATTGATAATAACTACAATCATAAGAGGATCATATTGATTTTTAATTTCATGAGAAGGTAACTCATCTTGTGTGAACACAATTTGAGCTTTGGGTTTGCTTGTAGAATCAATCAGGGAAGCCATGTTATTATTATTATTATTAGGTGTCACTGCAGGTGGGACATCTAAATTTTTTAAAGCATCTTGTAACATCCCATGATAGGCAGGTGAAGTTTGAACTAAATCCCAAATAGAAATCTTTGCCGGAGTAGTTTTAAGTTATTCAATAAGATCATAGTCCTTACTAAGCATTTGTGAAATACGTGGAGCTTGCAGAAGAATTGGTTGAGGATTAGGAAGAGGAACTGGAGTAACAGGAGGAGGATTAGGCTGCCTATTATTTCTAGTATTATAAGTATGGGCAACCGCATTATAACTCTCTCTAGTTAATTGCTTGGCATAACTATAAGGACTTATAGGTTTTCTTCCTTGCACAGTGATGATAGGTTTATTCGGAGTAAGAAAGGAATCATGACCATACCCTCCTTGGATAGTAAGGAGAGGTGATTTAGGAACTTGAAAGGTGGGAAAAGGATAAGCACATTAGACTTCAAAGAGAGGCTTATTATGCTCATTTAGGTTTATCATGTTAACTAATTTAGAAGTTTTGTTCTTGTTTAAAGATTTCGACAAAGCCACAAAGTCATCAAGAGCATCATCCAACAAAGCATGATCATATCGATTAAAAGGTTTATCTTTTGATTCAAAAGGAGACATCTCTTCACAGAGGGGATCATTGAAAACAACCATGTTACTAGATTTAGTGGAAGAGTTGATAGGAATGTACCCTTGAGAGGAATCATTCGACTTATCTTTCTCATCACAATGAAATGGCATAGTAACAATGTTTATGAGTTTTTGGTAAAATGAAGGTTTGGTATCTTTAGGGTTCAAAAAATCATCTAAAGCTTCATCTAATTCATCTTGGCTATACTCATAATCAACATAATTGCATACATCATCATAAATATGAACATCTTGCAAATAAAAATCTGACATTTTGAAATAAAAATTGCATAAAACCTAAACCCACAATGCAAAGAAACAAAGAAACACACTCTTTCTTTTCCTTTTTTTTTTTTTTCTTTTCTTTAATGAAAATGAAACTTAAATGAAACACACTAAATCTAGATCTAGATCTAACAAATGTAATGCAAGAGAGAGAAATAATATGTCCACGTCGGGTTCACCAAAATGTGTAGGGGAAAAAGCGAGACTAGGCTAACATGCCCTAATCCTACCTTTTGACACACATTGTGGAATACGAAAGAGCCTAGAGGTATCACACAATTGGCTACTTATTTTTGTGGAAGAGAGAGCCACGGGCTACCTATTAGGGTTTCTATTCCTTTGTTGTAATTGAAAGATAAAATGATGCAAGTTCAATTCCTAACCCCAAAGTGCAAGTATGAACTAATAACAAGATTGCAGAATTGAGATTAAACAATGGAAAGCTGTAAACACAAGGACAAGACAAGAATGCAGATGCATACCTAGAGTTAAAATCTAAGTGAAAATGTTCAGGACGGGGGCGCGGGCGCGGGCGCCACTGTCCTGATTCTGCCCCTAAAACTGCTCCTGAAACTGTTATTTTGCAACTTGAAAAGCTGTCAGAAATGCTGAAACTTGTTGTCTGACAGAAGAACCAGGGTGCCTAGCGCCCCTGTCCTAGCAGGACCAGGGTGCCCCACACCCCTATCCTAGTCTTTTGCCCTGAAATTTGGTGTGTAGCTTAGTTTCTGTCTGCTTCTGCCGGATCTGCAACTTGCGTTGTCGTCCGAATCCCGAAATCTGCACTTATATCTGAAAGGGTATGGTGGGCAGCTATATAGGGTTTTGCCTTAGTCAAACCCCCGCTTTGGTGATTTCCACCTCCATGAATAGCCAAGTTGTATTTTAAAAGTAGTGTGTGTGCAGACCTTGTGTGTGTGCAAGATCCTAAAATGCAAGTAAGCAAACTAGAGCAACCTAGAAAGTAAACCCTAATTGCTTGTAAATGATAATGTAAATGCTCCAAATCAAGATGCAAAGTGATCTAAAGCATGAATACAAATGATATAATGAGGCTTATGCAAAGACATGAAAACAACATGAAATCATACCCAACCCCAAGGGAGGGGTACAAGCCAATCTTCAGTCGGTGATCCCCTATTGCTCTTCAATGTCTTCAAAGCCCTAAATGGATGAATGAAATTGATGAATGCTTGATGGGTGGATGTTGAATGTTGTTGAAGTCTTCAAAGATCTGCTCTTTCACTGCCTAGAAGGTCCCTGAAA
The DNA here is from genome assembly GCF_030272615.1 of Cryptomeria japonica. Classification (NCBI taxonomy): domain Eukaryota; kingdom Viridiplantae; phylum Streptophyta; class Pinopsida; order Cupressales; family Cupressaceae; genus Cryptomeria; species Cryptomeria japonica. Next base: position 274,566,937 of record NC_081408.1, on the reverse strand, counting down.
CCAAAATTTGGATCCTTTCAAATGAAGAAAGAGAGCTCTTATATATGAAACCCTAGGTCTTAATTTCAACTTTTGGCCGACCTAGAGATTGAATCTCCCGCCAATTTCTTGGGGTTAAGCTTTATTTTATGATTGGATTGCACTCCTAAAATTTTGAGAAAAATGTCTGGGACTGTGTGCACTCCGGGTGCCATGGTCCCGACAACTTTTCACCAAATTTTTAGGGCCGTTGGATATGATGATTTTAGAGAGAATCCCAAAGTTACAGCTAATTTCAAGATGTTTTGACCCCCGAAATAAAGCCCCCAAGTTCAAAATAGGACCTAATTAGGGTTTTTGATTAAATGATGTATTGGAGGAATAAAATGAAAGGGGCACACTTTAAAGAGGGCCCAACTTTATGATATGGGAGATGATAAAATAGAACCTTAGACCTAATTAATTTAATTAATTAAGTGCTAAAGGGGAAATGCAATGCAAAATGCAAAATGCGCCAAGGTGGGTGCTAAACTAGGTGTGAAATTGTACCACCGTAGCAAGTGCGTACAATTTACGATGCTACAATAATATGGTAAATGTATTGAGCCGACATGTTGTATCACATCAAGATTTATTTGTAATTGATTTAATTGTAATATCTATAGTGAGCCGACCTATACATTTGGTCTTAGGTTTTGTATAAATGATTGTAAGATTTTATTGAAGACCAGGATATAGGATATGGTATGAGTGTGTTTGAATATTGAAGAGCAAAAATAAGAAGATCCTTGTATGAATCACGCAGACATTATTTGAAGGTGTTTAGCACTCATGTTTAGAGCTTAAACTAGTACTGAATCCAGTATTGTAGATGCTATTTTGAGTAGAAAATTATCATTGGATTTAACCATCCAATTGTGTAGTTAGTGTGACTCCTATTTTGTGATTGAGCAGTGAGCTCTAGGCAGTTGGCCTTTCTGCATTTGTAGACCCCATTTGTATACACTTACTATCTATAGTAGTATCATCTGATTGTGGGTAAGGTTTCCCACCGTGTTTTTTCCCCTTACCAGGTTTCCACGTGAAAATCTCTTTGCCATGTGTTGTGGATGTTGTTTCTCTTTGTGTTTCATGCATTAAGTTAAACCGGTATTGCTATAACTATTAATTTGTTTTACCGGCACTTAAGTTTAGTTTACCGGCACTAAGTCTAAGTTGGATTAATTTGTATTTGGGTTATAATTTATTGAGAATTGATTGACAACTGATTCACCCCCCTCTTAGTTGTCCTTCCCGGTTCCTCTTTTTTATAGAAGCCTAATAGCTTGAGGAGATCCTATGGCAACAAATATATTCAGGAAGGACATTCTGAAACTTCATGGAACTAACTATGGTATATGGAAGATCAGAATGGAAACACATCGGAATTGCATTAGAATAAATATATGGGATGTTACAAAGAATGGCTATGTTTCTCCTATTTCGAATCAACCTCATCCACCAACATTGGCTAAGGACATGGACAATGATTGCAAAGGAAGAGAATCACTTCTAAGCGCATTATCAGATCAACAAATCATGGGATTATTAGACCGGTCTACTACTAAATCTATTTAGGATAAACTAGAAACACTGAATGAAAGAGATACCACTGTCAAAATTGCAAAAATGGAATGTTACTGGGTCAAGTATGAAAATTTAAAAATGGAAGAAGATGAAAGAATTTTTGCATTTATGGAAAGAGTTAATGAAATTATTTTAGGAATACAATGTTGTGGAGGATCCTTAAGTGAAGATGAAATTGTGTCTAGATTTTTAAGAGCATTGCCACCAGCTTACAAAATGAAAGTGACTTTTATTAATGAGTTGAGAATAATGCCTAATACTTCAGTTTCTAGAGATACTTTGGCTGGAAAACTTTCAGCATTTGAACTTGAAGAATTTGGTCTTGTTGTTATTGTCAAGCCTGAGTTAGCTTTTAAAGCATCATCATCATCTGACAAAACTGATTGGAAAACACTTTATGCAATAGAACTTGAAGATATGAGGAGAGAAAATGAAGAACTCAAAGAACTTGAAGCATTATTTGCAAGAAATATGCCTAATGGTCTAGTAGGAAGTAAGAATGAAGGTAAAGCACCTTTCAAATATTTTAATTGCAATAAAGTTGTTCATATAGCTTCTAGGTGTCCCAATAGACATGTAAGACTAAGGGAGGAAGCAAAAAGAACATATAAACCTAACCCTAAATATCAGAGATACAAATTTAAGAAAAACAGAGTTAAGTCATGTTACTATGTAGATGAAGGTGTTACATATGATTCAGATGAAGATCTAGTAGATAGCGGATGGGCTTTTGTTGCAATAAAAGAATATCAATTGACACCTATTGTCAAACCGGTAGAGCAGGAACTGGCAGCAAAAATTGAAGAAAAGGATGAATGGATTATAGATAGTGGATGTTCGCATCATATGACTGGTGATAAAAGCAAATTCTTATCATTTCAAGAAATTCATGGAGGTCTAGTAAGGTTTGGAGATGATAAAGCTTGTTTAATCAAAGGAAGGGGCACTATATCTTTGGATGGTAAGCACAATACTGACAATGTTTATTATGTAGAAGGTTTAAAGCATAATATTTTGAGTATTGGTCAGTTAGTTGAAATATGATTTCAGTTACAATTCAAGAATGGAAAATGCAAAATCATAAACAAAACTGGATTGGAGATTGCAACAGGTAATCAGACTAAAGGTAATATCTTTCACTTGAATACCAGTGATAAGACATGTTTGATTGCACACATTGATGAAAGTTGGTTATGGCATAAAAGACTCTGTCATGTGAATTTTGATTGCATTGTAAAGATTAGTTCAACTAAAGTAGTAAGGGATTTACCTAAGATTGTGAAACCTCATAATCTAGTATGTAAGGAATGTCAAATGGGAAAGCAAGTTAGAACAACATTTAAGAGCATTACTAAGAAATCTAATAATATTCTTGATTTAATTCATATTGATTTGTGTGGTCCAGCAAGAACAAGAAGTCGACAAGGTGATAGATACTTTATGCTAATAATTGATGATTATTCTAGAATGTGTTGGGTTACTTTTCTCAAGGAGAAATCAAAAGCTTTTGGAAGATTCAAGATATTCAAGGCAATGGTATAGAATGAAACCAATAAGAAAATCAAATGTTTAAGATCAGATCAAGGAGGAGAATTTACATCTAGAGAATTTAGTGCATTCTGTGAAGTGAATGGAATCAAAAGACAACTATCAGCACCCCGGACACCCCAGTAGAATGTAGTTGTGGAAAGGAAGAACAAAACTATTTTGGATGAAGCAAGAACCATGTTGATGGAAGAAAATCTACCTCATGTGTACTGGAGAGAAGCAGTGAATACAACAGTTTATACTTTCAACAGAGTTCACGTCAAAAGTGAAACCGGTAAGAGCCCTTATGAACTATGGTTTGGTCATATTCCTACTCTTAAGTACTTCAGAATATTTGGAAGCAAATTTTATATTAGAACAGATGAATATATTGGCAAATTTGATCCTAGAAGTGATGAAGGAATATTTCTTGGTTATTCATCTAAAAGTAAGGCATATAGATGTTATAATAAAAGGTTACAGAAAATCATTGAGAGTACTAATGTGAAGATAGATGAGCATTTTAGAGGAGATTCAAGATCTATTGAACCGATAGTTGAAATGATCACAAATCAACTGGAATACATTGCACCAGTACAAAGTGAAGATCCAGTCACACTGGCATCATAAGAAAACTCAACTGTGACTGAAGAACAACAACTTGTGAATGTAAATCAGAACAAACCCAAGTATGTAAGATTGAATCATTCAGAGAATCAGATAATTGGAAACAAGAATCAAGGTGTTATGACTAGAGGAAATTCAACAAATGAAGAGGTATGTTTAATTTCTCAAGTGGAACTAGCAACTGTTATTGAAGCATGTCAAGATGAACATTGGATAAAAGCAATGGAAGATGAATTAGAACAAATTGAAAAGAATAATACTTGGACATTATTTCCCCGGCCTAAAGACAAAAATGTAATTGGAACTAAATGGTTATATAGAAATAAACTTAATGAAGATGGTGAAGTAATCAGGAAAAAAGAAAGATTAGTTTGTACAGGTTATTCACGGAAAGAAGGAATTGATTATATTGAAACCTTTGCACCGATAGCCAGAATTGAGGCAGTTAGACTATTTCTTGCATTTGCAGCTCATAAGAACTATAAAGTTTATCAAATGGATGTAAAATGTGCATTTTTGAATGGAGATCTTGAAGAGGAATTCTACATTGAACAATCGGAAGGATTTTCTTTGAAAGATAATAAGGATATGGTTTGTAGGTTAAGGAAAGGTTTATATAGATTCAAGCAAGCTCCCAGAGCTTGGTATGCTAGATTGGAACAATATCTTTTGAAGCTTGGTTACACAAAAGGTAATGCTGACAGCAATTTGTATTACAAAGTTACCAATGATGATATTTTGGTTATTAAAGTATTTGTGGATGATATCATTTTTGGAGGTGAAGATGGATTATGTAAGGACTTTGCTAACCAAATGCAAAAAGAATTTTAAATGTCTATGATTGGAGAGATAAAAAAATTTCTAGGTTTGCAAATTTCACAAACAGATAAAGGTATATTCATATGCCAAACAAAGTACTTGAAGGAACTCTTGAATAAATTTGGTATGGAAAATTTCAAACCGGTAAGTACTCCTATGACAACAACTGATAAATTGGCATTGAAGGATGATTCAACTCCTATTAATCTGACAAGATATAAATCTATGATTGGAGGTTTACTGTATTTGACACAAATCAGACCTAATATAATGAATGCAGTATGTATTGTATCTGTATTTCAAAGCAATCCTAAACAAAATCATGAATCAGCAGTTAAAAGGATTTTTCGGTACCTACAAGGCACAACAAATCTTCGTTTATGGTATCCTAAGGATAAAAATTTTGATTTGTGTGCATACATCGATGCTAATTGGGTAGGAGATGTAGATGACAAAAAGAGTACCACTGGCGGTGCATTCTTTCTTGGCAGAAGATTAATTTCATGGATCCGCAAGAAGCAGACTTGTACATCATTATCAACAGCAACTAATTGTACTCAAGTATTATAGATCAAGAAAATGTTGAAGGATGTAAAGGTAAAATGCAAAGAACCAATAATTATTTATTGTGATAATTCAGCAGCAATTGATATATCAAAGAATCTGGTATTTCACTCTAAGACAAAGCATGTTTCTATTAAGTATAATTTTCTAAAAGAGAATGTTAAAGTAAATGAAGTGAGATTGGTTTATGTGAATACTAAAGAGCAAATTGCAGATATCTGTACAAAGCCTTTGCCTAAGGAAACATTTGAATATCTCAGAGAGTAGCTTGGTATAATTTCCCCACCGACAGAGACTTAGATGTTGAAGATTGACATCAAACCGACAGGAACTAATAGAAAAATATTTTTTTGGCTTTGATAGAGGAGAGCTACTTCTCAAGGGGAGTAGTTGGTTGAATGTTAAGTTTTGAATTTTTAACTTCTTTGGCATTTGATGTCAAAAGGGGGGAGATATCTATGGAAAAATATTATTCCTTAAGGGAGAGATATACTCTTTAGAGAGATGTATTTTGATTTTGGTTTCTGTTTCTATTACAGAACTTTGTATTGATCTATCTTTAGGAGATTGTTGGTTTACTAGCTTTGGCATTCTATTTTTGGCACTTAGATGTTTTTCTATCTAGTGTTGTCATCAATACCAAAGGGGGAGATTCTCAGTATTATGGATGACTCTGTCATGTGTTGCATTGGTTTTGTCATTGATGTCAACACTTATCTTCTTGGAGGTTTACATTATGTTCCCCGGCATGGTTAGTGTCTTATGCACAGTCACCGATATGTGTTCACAAGCAGGTTATATTGTTCACCGGCAATGATGATGACTTGTTATCATCTGGAGATCATTTGGTTATGTCAAAGACATGGATTGGAAGTTTGGATTTGGTGTTTTTCTTATTGGTCTAATCGGGTTGACAAATTTTCCTTTACCAGCAGATAGGTCTAGGTTATGGACCGGTATTCCAAATCAGCACGACACATTATGGAGATAGTTTATTGATTGGATAATGTGGTAAATTTATTGAGCCGACATGTTGTATCACATCAAGACTTATTTTTAATTGATTTAATTGTAATATATTTAGTGAGCCGACCTATACATTTAGTCTTAGGTTTTGTATAAATGATTGTAAGATCTTATTGAAGAATGGGATATAGGATATGATATGATTGTGTTCAAATATTGAAGAGCGAAAATAAGCAGATCCTTATGCAAATCATGCAGGCATTATTTGAAGGTTGAAGGAAGGTTATGAAGGTGTTTGGCACTCATGTTTAGAGCTTAAACTGGTACTGAATCCAGCATTGTAGGTGCTATTTTGAGCAGTACATTGTCATTGGATTTAACCATTCAATTGTGTAGTTAGTGTGACTCCTATTTTGTGATTGAGTAGTGAGCTCTAGGCGGTTGGCCTTTCTGCATGTTCAGACCCCATTTGTATACATTTACTATTTGTAGTAGTATCATCTGATTGTGGGTTAGGTTTCCCACCGTGGTTTTTCCCCTTACCCGGTTTCCACATCAAAATCATTGTGTCATGTGTTGTGGATGTTTTTTCTCTTTGTGTTTCATGCATTAAGTTAAACTGGTACTGCTATAACTATTAATCTATTTTACCGGCACTTGAGTTTTCTTTACCGACACTAAGTCTAAGTTCGATTAATTTGTATTTGGATTATAATTTATTGAGAATTGGTTGACAAGTGATTCACTCCCCCCCCCTCTCAGTTGTCCTTCCCGATCCTAACAATATTTGCCTCCTACTTATAAACATAAGGTGACTGATATTGATGAGATCCGGAGTGTGACTACAATGACAACAGATATACTGGTTGGAAATATTGTTGCATTTGAGCTAAGCTAGTTTGGAGAGTCACATGGAAAGTCTGAGACAGTATTTAAAGCATCAGCATTTGTATCCGAAAAGTAGAAGTATGATCTTGATGAGTGTAGGATATCCAGATATGAAAGAGAGAGAAGAGAGATGGAAGAGAAAGAAAGAGAGTTGGATGAGCTTGAAGCATTGATTGCCCAAATATTGTCTTAAGGAGCTAGTAAGTATGATGGAAAATTGCCTTTGAAATGTTTCTCTTGCAATAAGATAGGACATTTTGCTTCTAGATGCTTAGAGAGAATGGCTAAGTATGATAGGTATGATAAGTTTGATAAGCATGATAGAAATGATAGATATGAGAAGTATGAGAAGTATGACAAGCCTTACAAGTCTAACTGGAAATATATAAATTAGAAGAATTGCTATTATGTTTCTAATGAAGGTGATATAGTTGATGAATCTGGAGGGGATGAAGTTGTATTTCTTGCCATTAAAGAAGATAGACCAAAACCTTTTGATTCCACTAAATGTGTTGTTGAGGAGAAAGACTTTGATGATAAAGTAGAAGAGAAAGATGAATGGGTGATTGAAACTGTCCATTCACATAATATGATTGGTGATAAAATAAATTTTGTGAGTATGGAAAGATATGATGGTGGAATAGTAAGATTTGGAGATGACAAAGCCTGTGTGATCCATGGTAGAGCTTCTATTTCTTTTGATGGTAAGAAAAATACTGATGATGTCTTGTATGTTGAAGGTTTGAAGCATAATATTTTGAGTGTTGAATAGATGGTTGATAAAGGTTATGATCTACAATTCAAGAATGGAAAATGCAAAATCCTAAATGCCTCTAGTATAGAGATTGCATTTGGAACTAAGATTGAAGGTAACATTTTTCATTTGAATGCCGATGAGAAATTTTTTTTAATTGTTCAGATAGATGAGATTTGGTTGTGGCATAGGAGTGTTAGTCCCTACAATTGCTCAGAGGGGAGGGATGAATTAGCACTTTACCAATTTTACACAATAAAACTTTTAACTCAAGTCTGCACTAACTTAATATTCATCAATACAAATAATTATTGAAAAAGAATATGCATGCATGAAAAGATACATAGTGACACCAAGATTTATCCCATGCAAACCCAAATGGGAGAAAACCACAGTGTGAGTAGGAACTCACAAAATTCGTACTCTTTTGGAGTACGCCCGATGAAGAGCCATCCCTATTAGGAGATTACAAAGACACTGTTAGGTGCCACCTAGTTAAGAGATTTTGTTTAAGGCTTGTTAGTGCCTTTACCCTATTAAAGGTAGCCTGGTTAAAGGACTTAGGAACATCAATTAAGATGTCACTCGGTTAAGGGATTTTACAAAGGGACATGTTAAAGTCCACCCGGTTAAGGGATTTGAGTTGCAATGGTTAGAAAGGAACAAAAAGATGATTTGTTTGAGTAGCTACTGATAGCTTTATCAGATAAAAATGAAAATCATGCTCTATCTGCACTGGTTGTGTCTTCTTTGCACAACATCGGTTTTTTGCTTATACCTTCAGCTCTGCACTCTGTCGGTCCTCTAACTCTCGGCTCTGCACTTTATCGGTCCTCTGACCCTCGGCTCTGCACTCTTCTGGTCTACTTCATACACTTTCTGCTATGCTAAATATTTTAGCACTTCCTCTCACTCTACTCTGCACTTTGGATCACCTTTCACAGGATCTGCTCTTTGCAAATTTTACGATCAAGAATTTTTTAATGAACAAAAATAATTTATACACTTTCTGTCATCACCTTCAGGTGTTTCCTCAATCAAAGCAATCATAGATTTGGGAGGATTTCAAATTCAAAATCTCTCACTCTTTCTTTGTGCACCCTGCAACAATTTTTCCAACTACTTAACCAATTCTTCCACCGCATCCCCAAAAATAGTGACTTCTAGGTCAATTTCAGTCTTTTAAATGTGAACCAGAAAATCTGCAAGTAATCTTGGCTTAACTGCATGATGACTAAAATTGACTTCACCAACCTTTAGTTTGGCATAGACACAAGCTCACCAACTCAACTTTTTCCATTGCAATTTTGTAACCGATCACCACTCTGAGATTTATGGTGACAACCTATCTTCCTTCTGCTTCATCGATTTACCGATATACCACTACGCTCTTCATTACTGATTCATCCTTTGATGTCAGTTTGCGGTGCTTCCATAAAGCCTCTTCTCCTATTTGCCAATGAGGTTCCATTTTACATACAACCTCAAGCCTTCTTTCCTAAGTCACCTTTTGTGACTTCATCATCATCAGAAGGACCAACTTGAAGATCTGACCTCAACACCGATCTTCTTGAGTGAAAGACCGGTTAGCTTAGTTTTTCTTCCCTTGAGCTGATTGAACCTTGATCATCTATCTCTTATATTGTTTCCATGTTGTTTACAAGTCATCACCTTTTCTACTGAGGTACACCACTCCACCGGTCAATGTTAGACATCAATGACAATTCTCAGCAAGAATATTGGTTCTCTAGATTAACCGGTTGTGTCAATGCCAACAAGGAGAATGTGTCATGTGATTTTTTATTCAATGATTAAGATCAGTTCTACACAAGCTATTAGAGATCTTCCTAATATTGTTAAGCATGTTCATTCGGTATGTAAAGACTGTCAGTTGGGTAAGAAAATAGTATACATATGATGGATTGCTAGATCTTGTGCATACTGATCTATGTGGACCTACAAATGTTAGAAGTGTGTGGGGTGATATATACTTCATGTTGCTAATTGATGATTATTCCAGGATGATGTGGGTTATCTTTTTGAAGGAGAAATTAGAAGCATTGAAAAAATTCAAGATATTCAAAGCAAAGGTGAAGATTGAGTCTGGATTGAAGGTGAAGTGTCTAAGATTTGATAGAGATGGATAATTTTGTTCTGGAAAATTCAATTCATTCTGTGAGAAGCATGGAATTAGAAGAAAATTATCTACTCCTAGAACCCATTAGCGGAATGGAGTTGTTGAAAGGAAGAACATAACTATTTTGGATACTGCAAGGAATATGTTGATTAAAGGAAATGTTCTGAAGATCTACTAGAGAGAAGCTATCAACACTATTGTTTACACATTCAACAAAGTTCATATTAAAGGTGATACTGGTAAAACCCCTTATGAGTTATGGTTTGGTCATGTTCCTACTATGAGATATTTCAGATTATTTGGTAGCAAATGTTATATCAAGAGAGATGAGGATATAGGAAAGTTTGATGTTGGAAGTGATGAAGGAATTTTCTTGGGATATTTTACAAAGAGCAAAGCCTACCGGTGCTACAATAAGAGACTGAGAAAGATAGTAGAAAGTGCAAATGTGAAGGTGGATGAGAACCTTGGGAAAGAGATCAGAGCATGTCGATATGATGATGGGCAACATATTGTTCTAAACCCTATTCAGACTGAAGAGCCAAAGAATAATGATCCGGTAGAGATAGTTAACCCAGATGTTGTTGTTGTCAATGAAGAAATGCAAGAACCTAGAATCGGAACAATCAGAAGACTTCGAGGTATGTAAAATTGAATCATTCTAAAAATCAGATTATTGGTGATCAAAATTGAAGTCACCGTCTAGGAGGGACCTCAAAGAGATCAGTCCAAACCATTCAGCAAGATTAAACACAATGGAAACACAAAGACATGATGGAGGAAATACAAAACAGATTGAATTATAAGATGAAAACTATTTACAACCAACCGGTAACAACCGGGTTACAGAAACTGGCTCACAAGCCTGCTAAAACATTCTCAAAATACAAAATAGGTCACAATAGGGACCTCAAATCTTAAGATCTATCTTCTATAATTAGTCTCACTTCTTGGTTCCATTATAATGCTCTATTACAATGATTTATATGATCCAAGGGGATCCGGTCAGCCCAAAAAGGGATCAAAACCCAAAGACCAAGACCTAACGTGTAAAACCAACAAGGTCGGCCTCCACCAAAGAAATTCCTCCGCAAAATCCCAAGGATGAAGAGTAGATCATGGGAAAAGTTTGGCCACATGCCAAGGAACATCTAAATCAATGCTTGGGGCTCTACAAGCTATGAAAGGGATCTGGTAGATCACCAATGCAAATAGGTCCAATCAACTAGTAACAAGAAACTTTCTTAGAAACTGATAGTGATAACTTACTGAAAAATGATCCAAATGATCCACGGTTTGGGAATAAGGAAGATGATCAAGTCTTCAAGTAAAATCCAACTTCATAACTTCTGGTGAGCCTAAACCGGGGTTGTTGAAAAAAATTGAATCTCTCACTTTGTTGGGGTCAGAGGAAAACCAAGGCGGTCTACCTTTTCCTAAGAAATTCAAGATGAATCTTCAATTGGTCTATCCTTCCACTTCATAAGATACCCCTTATACTGACTGCTTCGGGTACTACACCCAATCTAATTGTCCAAATTGTCTTCAATTTGATCTGGTTCCTTCCAAGGCAACAATTTCTCCAAGTCTGCAATGTTAAACATAGGTGAAATACTCATACTATCTGGTAAGTCCACTTCATATGCATTCCCAGAACTGAACTTTCTCAAAATCCTGCAAGGTCCAAACTTTCTCATTTGCAATTTTTTGTAAGTATTGGGATCCAAGAACACTAAGAAGGGGGGGTGAATCAGTGTTCTATCGGTAACACAAGATTTTATCCCTTTATAGAATACACATATAAACCGATAAACAAATAAATATATAACTTGAAGAAAATAAACTATCTACATAAATGAACACCATAGAACAAAGAATTTTTACGTGGAAAACCTCAAAGAGGAAAAACCACGATGGGATTTTTGACCCACAATATCAGTTCACTGGCCATATGAAAGGATATTACATATAATGGGGGCATGCACATGCAGGAAGGCACACTCCCTAGAGCATACTGCTCATCACTAAAGAGTCTCACTGACTACAAGCTTCTTACTGAATTAAAATAATAAAATTAAACTCAAAAATGCATCTGTTATGCCAAATAGAGTTCCAGTTCTAGCTCTGCTATGTACCGGTTCATAAACCTTGAATACTACTACCGGTATCTCTTCTCCTCCAAGAATTATTTCCAAGCTATCTACAGATCATTACATGATATAACACTTGCATACAAATGATCTACATACATATACTTCACATTATACAGTTCTTCTATATTCTCTTATATCACATCCTATGTCATGCCTTCATCATCTATATCAAAATAACCTAGCAGACTGACCTATATACCCATTACAAACAATATGCCTTATGTCGGCTTACAATGCATTACAAAAGATATTCAATGTTGGCCTCAACAATAATTACAAAATGATTTACTAAATAAATCTCCCTTGATGTCGGCTTCCTTCAAGTATTGATGTTGGTGTTGGTGTTGGTGTAGCCTTGAATGCTCCAAAGTCGGCGTCTGCTGGTATATGCCTCCTAATGCCGGTATATGACTTCCATCTAATCTTGTTGACATCAGTGACAACAAAATGAATCCGATTAGTGTCAATTGCCAACAATCTCCCCCTTTGGCATTCATGGCAACACTCATGTGAAAAATTGATTCCCTGCTAGTTCAACTGAATTATGCTCCCCTTGAACAATATACTCCTTCTGATATCCTGATATACTTCCCACGTGATCATGTCTGATTTTCTAATATTTTTTACATATATACATACTCCCCCTTTGGCATCAATGCCAAACTCAAAGAATTCAGAACAAAAGAATAAATGAATACTGTTAATTTCACTTGAGCTAAACCAATTTCAAAATTTCAAGGTAAGCCTTATTCAACAACTGAATATTGTAGACACCTAAAAATGGTCAACGCTTGCGGAGTCATAATTTAACATTTGCGCATTGCCTCATTTTAGGTTTTTGCATCGCATTAACATTTCTCCTATGTCACACACTTGGTTTTTATCATTTGCGAACATCGAGTCATTCTTCTACATTCTTCATTCTGTCTCGCTTTCAAATTTGGTCTTGTCGACAACATTATCCAGTCATGATTTTGATCGATTTTATCTTGTCACATCAATATGCGTGCTAATTTGTCATCATGTTGGACATCGTCAATCCTAATTAGGGTTTTGTCCTCTTATCAATCTTGTCGATTTGCGATTGATTTGTCATTGATTGTTGTCCTCTTATCAATCTTGTCGTTTTGTCATCAATCCTTATCATTTTCAATCTTGTCGTTTTGTGATCGATTTGTCATCGGTCGTTGTCATGTTCGATCTTGTCATTTTGTGATTGATTTGTCATCGATCGTGGTCATTTTCAATCTTGTCATCTTGCAATCTATTTTGTCATCGATCCTTGTCCTCTTGTCAATTTTGTCATTTTGCGATCATTTCGCTATCAATTGTTGTCTGTCTCAATTGTGTCAATTTGGATCAATTTGTCATTGTTCCTCGTCAATTGGAGTATTTATCAATCAAATCATTTAATCAAAATCATGATCGACATTAATTATCTTCAATCAAGACCTAATTGTCATCCTCGCATTGCTAATTCACCTTCTAGGGTTTCGTGATTTCATCATTTAACCTTGCTTATCATTTTCTTCCTTTAGGATTAATAAATTACTTATTTATCCTAAGTCTTCTCATTACAATTAAATCTTCATTTAATTGGCTAATTATTCCTCTTTGTGAATTGATTAATAAATGAAAAATTATTAATTAATTCACTAATTCCTAATTTCTAATTTTCATCAATTTCCTAATTTCCTAATTTTCTAATTCCTAATTTCAAATTCCTCCTATTTCTCTCCTAAATTCATGGAAATGACATGTCAATTTGTCATAAATTTGTCATAATTGACAATCAATCAATTTTGACATAGAAGTTGTCATAATTTGTCATAAATTATCAATCAACAAATTGTGCATAGAAAGTGCATAATTTGTCATAATTTGTCATAATTGACATAATTGATTTGCAATTTCCATTTGAATTGAATCATGCTAATCTTGTCATCTCTCCAATTCTTCTATAAATTGGATGATCTTCATCAATCAAGGCTAATTGGTAATTGATAATCAGGCTATCGAATTTATGCTTCTAGTACTCTTGATCAATAAATCAATGTCAATCTTGCTTTCAATTATGTGTGTGCACTTGTAGGTGAGATCCACAACCAAACCATTTGAAGAGGAAAGAAGAACAATGGAGCCGCATGAAGGAGCATTCAAATCGTACCTTTGGTTTGCTTAATTTATAGTTTTGAATGTTTTTATTTCATGTCTCTATTGAATGTGTCTTAGGATAGATCATTGCAATGAATGCGTTTGTGATTGAGCTATTATGTTTTATCTTGTTTGTGATGATTTCCTATTTCCTATGCTACATTAAATGGTGAACCCGACGTGAACACTAACCATCTAACCCTTTAACTGTGTTTTGGAGTGCTTTCAAGTTGATTTTGCAGGCCAAAAGCCCAAAAATAGGGTCGTGCAGGTTTTCTGGAGACTTCTGCACCTGTGTGAAGCAACCTGCGCCTGTGTTGAGCATTATGTGCTTGTGTAGAGGACATTCTGCGCTTGTGTCATGGGTTCTGCACCTGTGTCATGAGTTCTGCGCCTGTGTAAAGTCCAAAACAGAGGTAAAAAATGCAGTGTTTACTTGAAATTTTTTGTGTTTTTGCATTCTATTTTCTGTGCTTTGGATTTTGGTACTAATTATCTGTGTAGAATCTTGGCATACGCATGGCAAAGACAATAAATCAAACTACTAACACGCTTTGTGTAGATTCGAAAGTCAAAGAATAAGCGTATCAAACTCCTAACTTGGGTTTTTGCAGGTTGCCTTGGAGAAACAATCAAACTTTGTGTTTGCATTTAATTTTTAGGCACCTAGTGGTTTCTAAATAGGTTGGAATGAACATTTGTTTTCTTTGATTGTTGAGTATGACATTGGAGTAGGAGAGTATGCTCTCATCCTTCTTAGGGTGATCAGAAATCCAGATCTTCAATACCATGCTTGTGTTGTTGATTGTGTGTCACATTTAGAGGGCCTGCCTTCCCGACCACTTTGCTTTTGCAAGCAAGTGATAATCGTGAGAAGGGAACGACCCAAAGTGAGTATGGCTAGAATTCCTTGGCATTCTAACTCACTATAAACAAATACCCGATGAGTGAAAGCTTTGAAGGAAGTGTTACGTGGGAATTGTAGTTACTTGGGAAGTGATGACCCTTGGACTTTTTCTCATATCAACATCTAAGTAGGGCCACTTGGTCTAAATCATGCTTGCGTGACTACATTTGTTTGGTATCTTGATGGGCTTAATGTCTCAATCACGCTTGCGTGACATCAAGGAGTAACGCTTAACAAAAATCCTTACTACATACCTTGTTTTTAGAGGCCAAAAACCCTTCTAGTTGCTTGAGAAGGACAAATTCGGATACTTGGAAGAGATACTAAGTTCGCCATGGGGAGATTTCCATGGGGACTGATGCTTGGCTGCCCTGAGAAGTGAGTGTCATGGAGGGGAGCCCGTGGGGTCAAGCATCTATGTATTCTCCTTGAATCTCATAATGAGTCTACCTCTCAAGTACCTAATGTCTTTGCCTACCATAAGAAATGTGGAAATGAGCATGATTGTCTTTAGTCTAAGTTGTAATATCTTGTATTCTTTGCTTGTCAAAAGTTGAATTGCATCCCATTTCAAAAAAAAAGCAAAACAAATTGATCTAACATAAGATTAAACACAAGAGACATTCATCCAACAAAAGTTCAACAAGGTTCAAAACACATCTTCTAATATGATGATCAAACATTGTTCCAAATCTTGTCTTAACATTCATGTCACTTACATTTAGGTTCATCCTAGGTTGCATTTTGCAAAGTTCATTGTCAAGTACCAAGGTTAGGTTTCACCTAAGTCATACTCCTTTGCATATCAATAAGAGTCATCCATTTACATATTTCCTCTTGCATTAAAGTCATACCATTGTCATACATTCATATTTGCATACCCTAAGTCTCTTCATTAAGCTTAAGTCATTGTCATATTATATTAGGGTCATTTGCATATTAATTGTCCTTTTTCATATAGTCTCAAAGCTGGGTTTTGTCATACTTGAGTAATCCAAGTCTTTGATAAACCCTAAGTTATTGTTAGGAAGTTTAGACCTTATCAAACCTTTTGTCCTTTTGTCATCAATGTCATTTCATCAAACCTAGCTTAGTATCCAAGCATATAGGGGAGACATTGTCATCTTGTCCTTTTGTCACTTAGTCCTTTTGTCCTTTGAGGTCTAGGAATCATTCCAATTTCCCAAGGGTCCCTCTCTTAGATTTGCATTCATAAGTTTGTCAAAATCTCGAAAAACAACAAAAACATTAAGTTGCATTGTCATCCTTTTAGGTTGCATTTGTCAATCCCATTAGTTGCATTGCATAGTGACATGTTTGTTGAAATGAGGTCTCAACCTTCTTACGAAGCCATGTCATCACAATTGAGCAATCAATCATGTCAATCCAATCTCTACATGTCTCAAAACTTGGATCAAACTTATCATGATGATGTAAATGTCCAAATACAAAAAATAGAGGAGAAACTAGCTCAAGAAAATGAGATATTGGAACAAAAAGTGAAAAACATTGTGAAGAATAGATCACAAGTGTCCAAAATGTTTCAAAAACTTCCAGGTCGAAATCCAAATATTGAGCCAATTGATGTAAGATCTCTTCTTGAACAATCAGACATACCAGCTCTCCTCTCCCAAATAGAGATGATGAAACAATTTCAAGAAAAGAGACAACATCAATTTCAACATTATGTGCCTCCACAACAAGAACAAGAAGGCGTTTACTATCAATCAGATTTTCAACCAATACAACCAATGGTCCAATTTCAACAATATGTCCAACCAACTACACAATGTCAACAAATGGTTCAACCGATGGTGGAATATCAACAAGTTCAATCAACATATCAATGTCAACAACCACAATCACAAATTCAAAAACAAAACTTAGAACATGCACCAAGCCAAATTTTGAACATGTCAAACCAGTCTGATCAACATCTAGTTCAAAATCAAAACATGACACCAAACCAAATTCTTTCCAAACAAGTTCAAATTCCAGATACAACTATGTCAAAACCTTGAAAGAAAGGTGGCTTTATTGCAATGCTCTTAAGGAAACAACCAAGTGAGTTCTTTGAGGAAGATCAAGATAATACACTTATGTCTAGCAATGCCTCATCTCCTCGCAAACAAATTGACTCTCCAGTGGCATCTACCCCTACACCTCTAGAAGTTTCACAAGAACCTTCCATATTGTCCTCATCAAACAATACACCCAAGGATGCAATTACCCAAGAGCTATCCATAATCGATTGCCATGATAATCCAATTCATGATGCACATCCTTGTCATGTTTCAAAAATACAAGACCCAATGCCACCATGCACTTTATTGCCATTACCTATTTTAGAGGACCCCATTCGAAGTCCCTCTTCCTCATGTTCAAGCATTGATTCCTTGCCAGAATCCATCACAAATGTTCAAAATGCATTTCCTTCATGCCAAAACATTGATTCCTTGTCAGAATCCTGCATGCATATCCAAAGTCCAACCTCATGTCAAGAGGATAATTTAGAGCATGAAGAAATGAGTCCTCAAGAAAATCAAGATCAAGATCCTGAAACCTTATCATCCCATCCAATTGTTGACCAAGATCCCATTTCCCCAGACACTCATGATGATTCCCCTATTCTTGCCCATCCTATCCAAAGTCCTATTAACACTCCATTCCCCAAGCAAGATCAAGATATCCCAGTCCATCCAATCCCAAACAATCCCCTTCCATTTCATGAACACAATGTCCTTTCAAATCCCATTGACATTCCAGATATCCTTTCCATCCTTTATGATGATCCCATTGAAAGTCAAGAGAAAAGCACCTTTAAAGAGGATTCCAATGATCTTACTCCTTGTCAAGATCAAATTATTCCTTCAGATCCTCCACAAGATCCTTTTGTTCCTCCATCTCCTTGTCTTAATCCTCCATATACACTCCAAGATCACATTTCTTTTGATGATCCCATTATTTTTCCCATTCCATCTCTTGAAGAGCCTGTCATTGAACCATGTCCACTACACAATCCTAGTCCCCCTCATGATCCTAATCCCCTTCATGATTCTAATGTGTCAGTGCAAGATGTTCATGAACCCTTGACATGCATAATGGGTTCTTCCACTTTGGTGCAATCCAATCCACTTCAAGATCTCATTATTTCTCTCATATCATATCCACCTCATAATGGACTCGCGTCTTCTTCCCAAAGAAAAGAGTATCCTACAAGTCAAGATATTCATAAAGGCAAAGGAGTAGACCTTCACAAGCAAGAACCCCTCCATATCGAAGAATATACTAATGGTTATGGCTGCAGAGCTCACACTCAAGGCGTTGGTATCCCTTAAAATTCAAAATCCAAATGTCCACCTTCCCCATCATCACTTCCATCCATTCTAGGTCCATATATCCCTCCATATCCTATGCAACATCAAAAAAGGCACACATCTTGGAGAACCTTCCATCCATCCCATATGCCTCCATATCATTCCCATCCACACCGACATTCATTCCCTCTTCCAAGCAATTTGGATGCCAAGTATAAGCATCATAAGTCTAGAAATCCACATGTCCAATATAATCGACATGTCAAAGCCAAGAACAATATGATCTATAAAGAAAAGGAAAAATCAAAAAGGCCATCGAGGCCCACTGAACAAAATAAAGAAAAGTCAAAATATATATGGGTTCCTAAATCCCTTGTGCAAGCAATGCACTCCAAGGAACCACAAAAGCATGAAAAATCAAAAACCATGTGGATCCCTAAGCAGCTCCTTGAAGCACAAAAGCCTAAAGAAACATCCAACTTGGCATCCAAAATTGCTATTCCTCCATCCAAACCTCTCAAATTTGTTCCTCCACTGCCTTCTTCATCCATTTTGGGCCCTTATGTCCCAAAATCCATAGCCTTTCCTCCATCCAAATCTCAATATCCAAAATACATTTTTCCTCCATCAGTCCATCACCCCTCAAGGTGTGTGCCGATATCGATCTTGCCTTCATTTCCATCCAGTGAAGCCCAATTCTTCCAATACCCTATCCATTATCCAATGCATATTTTCCATCCTTTGATCCCTTTGATCCCATCCTTTACATAAATCCTTGCCTTAGTTTCATCTCTTTTTCCATGTCCTTATCCTACCAACATCTTTGAGCATACTTTTAAAGGTCATGGTCCATTTTTTTCAAGGCTACTACTCAAACAATAAGACGCTTGAGTCCTTCTTCCATCCCCTATCATGTGTCCATCTTCTATTGAAAAAGTCAAAATACAAAAAAAAAAAAAAAAAAAAGGTAATGCAAAAATAATTCGTCCACTGGTGAAAACCTGGCAAATAGGCGCCTTGGGCAAGTATCGTGATGAAAACCTGGCAAACAGGCATCATGCGTAATTTATGAACTTCTTGCACACTACACTTGGGGGCAAGCTTTATCTTATCATATCCTATTGCCCTTCATTATCCTATCATACCATGTCATACTCCTCCATTATCCTATTGTCCCTCATGTCCATTTCCTCTTTCCACCTTTGATCTTGACAAGGCTGACGATCTTCATGAGCATCACATATCTTGTTTGCAGCTTTTAGTCTATCATAGCTTTTGGTCTTTATCCATTTGCTTATTATAACTTTTCATCCATATTCCCTATCTTGTTGCAACTTTCTGCCACTATCCCGTGTCCTATCCCGACCTTCATTCCATGTCCCTTAGCCTATTCCTGGTCTTGCTTATCCTATCCATCTCTTATCACTATCCATACACCCTTTTTTCCTTGATCTTGATCTGACATAAGGACGCAAAATTTAAACATAGTTTCAAAAACCTCTTGACATGTCCCTCATGCCATGTTCCTGCTTTACATTGTCATATCCAGTCTCTTGTCCCATCACGCCATAGCCCTTGAAAATTGCATCCGTATTGTCTCCATGATAAAAGGCCTTTGTCTTCCCTATATCCACCATCATTTTAGCAAGCCTATTTATTCACCTGTCATATTCCTTGCCTTGCTAGACACTGGGGGCAAAAATCATAAATAACTCAAAAAAAATTGAAAATGTCCTGAAAAAAGATCATAAACATTTAAAAATGTCCTGAAAAAATTCAAAAACATTTAAAAATGTCTTGAAATAATTCAAAAAAAAATTGAAAAATGTCCTGAAATAATCCAAAACAATGGCAAAATGTCCTGAAAAAAATCTCATAAAAATCAAAATGTCCTGAACAAATCCCTAAAAAGTCAAATACAGTCCTGAAAAAACGAAAAATAAATTTTTTTGTAAAACTCCAAAAACAAAAACAAACATTTTGCAATACATTATTCCTTTTGTGCATAAGACAAATCACTGAGCATTCATCCAACGACACTCGCAATCCATTTCACACTGTTCTTTATTGAAATCATGCTTTAACCAGATCAACTTTTTCAATCAAAACCAAACATTCAAACTGATCACAATTGTCATATCAATCGAATATCAGTATCAAAATCATTTTCCTTGTTCCTATTATCATGGGTCTTATACAGGGTGTGGTATACTCGAAACCAAACTGTGTCCTGTCTTAGACGGGGTACCGCATGTCCTGACACCAGACAGCATGATCGTCCTATCGACACTTTCAACTTTTGACAATGAAGATCAAGGTGTTTGTTTGATTTGTTGGAATTTGTGCATCTTATCTTTGGCTTCGGTCATGTTCCTATGTTGCTCGATGATGTCACTGAGTGATTTAGAGTGACCGGGATGGCTCATGGTCTCTTTCTTTTTTGATTGTGATTGTCGTTTGTCTGTGATGTGTCTGTCTTTTGCAAAAAGGGTTGCATTTCAGCTCTGGCCTTCAATGCCATGATGCTACGCATCCATTTTTCTACATAAAAATAAAGGTTCTCACCTACACAGTGCATTACTGAAAGCAAGTTTTTCTTCGTCTCTAACTCTCCCCTGTCTCATTTCTTCTTACTAACATTTCTTCCATCAGATCGGATAGTCAGTTCGGTCTAGTGCTTCGATATCCAAACATACATATTGCATCCTGCATCCATTTGGTTAGTACATTTACATTACATGAAGTATCACATCAAGCATTTTATCCATTTCATATTATATATGCATCAAAAATACATAAAAATGCATCCATACATGTTCCACAATGGTACATAAATAATGCATAAGTCATCCATATATGCAAAATAACATAAGTCATAACATATTGCATCCCATCATATCGATGCATATCATATCATATATCCACATAATATTAGAGTACAAAATTGGACTGTCTGTCCTAAGTATGGCTTGCAGGCTGACTACAAAATGTCAAACTACATCATGTCCACTGTCTGTCATAAGGAGCACGTGCCTCTATCACTGGGTGCTCCATCTATCCTCCTCATCCCTGCCATGTCTCATGGATGATGTCCCTCCTGGTCCTGGCTGTGGTGGTCTCATAGGTCCACTCACCCCCATGCTGCTCAATGACCTCTGAAAGCGTGACCTGCTCTCTGTCCTCGATCGTGCCCGATATGAAGGTGCTCTCCACTCTAGTGGAACTGCACTCTCATATAGTGTCCTCCAATACAGTCTCTCCTCTCTGGTCTCTACCAGCATCTGTGCCATCTCCCGTGCACTGGCATCCCTAATCGACCCAATGAACTCAGTGACTCTCTGTCCCTCTCGCTGTGCCTGAGCTATTGTTGTATCTCATTCTGTCCTCAAGCTAGCATTTTGTCTCTCCAATGTTGCAATATAGTCCTGTTGACTCGCTATGGTAGCCCTACAAATCTCCATCTCCTCTATCCTAGCTGTCTCCGACTCTATGGGAATATCCTGCAATGTCTCCTGATCAGCTGAGTCTGGCTCATCATCATCCTCCCCACCATCATCTCCATCCTCATCCTCCCCATCATCATCTCCCTCATCCCCATCCCCGTCATCCTCATCATCCTCGTCATCCTCCTCGTCCTCATCATCTCCCTCCTCTCCTGTGAGTGGGAAGTCCTCCTGTCTCCTCGGTACTAGAATATCAGGATCAGTCAAAGGTACTGGCCGTCGCTGTGCAAACCATCTATCATACTCCTTTGTCGTCCCAGCATCTACCACATCTGACCTCCAATCCCACTGTCTCTGCTGTAGCTCTGCAAAGTTGGCATATGCTATGTGTGGCTGAATCATACTCCCCCACTGACTCATCTCTCTGTGAGATCGGGCAAAGCATGCAGTCCTCCTAGGTACATCCTGCATCTCTCCAAACTGTCATCTGACTCTCTCTGGCAGGTACATCTCAATCACTCTCTGGCGATTCACTGGTTGCCCTATCAAATACCTCTCCTATCTACAATATGGTAACTCCTCACTGTCATTTGACCATCCCGGACAATCACGATATGGCCTCCATATGAACTCTCTCAGTCTGTCTAGCTCATGTCGCCAGTACAATATGTATCCCAAAGGACCCTATCTCAGTGCTCCACCATAGCAATACACATATGGTCGGTGTGGTACAACCTGTCTCTCTATAATCGATCGACATATGGCTATGTGCTCAAATGCCCATATCTGAAGCAATGTGACTCCACAGCTCAAAGTCTGCACTCCCTGATACGCTATCTGATGCAGCTGAAAATATAGCATAGCAAGCACACATGGTCCCCACGCATACACTGTCCCCTCTGTCACCATCTTCTCTAGCACTCCTCCCCATCCAATAGGGAATCCATGTCCTCATCTGTCTCCTGCTAGCAGACATGCTATCACAACTGCTATCACCACACATCGCTGATCATACTCTCCTGCCATAGTCTCCCAGCGGATCTCCCTCTTGACAATGTCTAGATCATCTGCGTCGCACTCAAATAGCCTGCATAATGCATCTCTCCCTGTCACTGGGTCATACTCTATCATCTCTCCATGTATCGGAATGCGGAGGATATGCCATACATCCTCCAATGTCACTATCGCCTCGCCAGTCGCCAAATGGAATGAGGAGGTCTCCGAATGCCATCACCCTACCAATGCGGTAAGCAATCCTGTGTTTGCCCTAATCTCGGGCATGTATGTGATGTAATATATGCCAAGTCCTACTAATGTGTCTCTGTCCGTGCTCCTGAGTCTATGTCGTAGCATGAAATAGTCTGGTCGATTCTCCCACGTGATCAACGGATACTATCGACTCTGCATCACAATTGGGGCATCTTTTTGTCAGTTTTAGGGTTTGTTCCTACGGGCTACATTTCCTTGTTTTATGGCCAAATTAGGGTGTACTTTATCTATTTTACCCTATCCTACCCTTGTCCCCCTTTTCAGGTCCTTTGCATGCAGTTTTGAACCTAAATTGAGTCTTACATGCACAATTGCGCTTGTGTCTTGCCTCTTGCGCCTGTGTCTTGACTCTTGCACCTGTGTACCCTTACACAAGCACAGAATACCTCACACAAGTGCAAGATTTGCTCTGCACAGGCGCAGAAGTCAGTTTCTGCATCCCTTGTGGGCCCCACAATGTCCCGCAAGCATTCAAAATTCACGAAATTGAAAACATGGGTTTTTGAGATCCATACCGTGGCTCCTACGTCGTCCAGTCGTCTGAATGTGCGTACATTTTCTCCAAGGTGATCCACCACTAGAATGTTCACCATCTCTCTGCAAGTGTCCTTTTCCAGAGCAACAAATCCTCTTCTTGGACTAGTGCAAATGAGCAAATTTCACTCTCTTTGGTCTCATTTATAGCTCTTTGTCATTGCATAGATGGATGTGCATCCTCTCCATCTTATGTTTGTCATGGTCTTGTGCATCTTAAATTGCTTGTCTTTCATGTATCCGATCTCTGATTGTCAGTCTATTCGATCCTATCATTTTTATCGATCAATTGGCCTCTTTTCTGCATGTTTTCGGCCAATTCCTCGAGGGGGCATGCATATATCATTGTTATTGTCTGGGGCATTTTCATATGTCATTGTCAGTTGTCTGGGGCATTTTCATTATTGTTCTTTGAAACAACGCTTAAAATCGCATTGTCTCAAAGAGGGGCAAAATGTAGACACCTAAAAATGGTCAACGCTTGCGGAGTCATACTTTAACATTTGCGCATTGCCTCATTTTAGGTTTTTGCATCGCATTAACATTTCTCCTATGTCACGCACTTGGTTTTTATCATTTGCGAACATCGAGTCATTCTTCTACATTCTTCATTCTGTCTCGCTCTCAAATTTGGTCTTGTCGACAACATTATCCAGTCATGATTTTGATCGATTTTATCTTGTCACATCAATATGCATGCTAATTTGTCATCATGTTGGACATCGTCAATCCTAATTAGGGTTTTGTCCTCTTATCAATCTTGTTGATTTGCGATCGATTTGTCATTGATCGTTGTCCTCTTATCAATCTTGTCATTTTGTCATCAATCCTTATCATTTTCAATCTTGTCGTTTTGCGATCGATTTGTCATCGGTCGTTGTCATGTTTGATCTTGTCATTTTGCGATCGATTTGTCATCGATCATGGTCATTTTCAATCTTGTCATCTTGCAATCTATTTTGTCATCGATCCTTGTCCTCTTGTCAATTTTGTCATTTTGCGATCATTTCGCTATCAATTGTTGTCTATCTCAATTGTGTCAATTTGGATCAATTTGTCATTGTTCCTCGTCAATTGGCATATTTATCAATCAAATCATTTAATCAAAATCATGATCGACATTAATTATCTTCAATCAAGACCTAATTGTCATCCTCGCATTGCTAATTCACCTTCTAGGGTTTCGTGATTTCATCATTTAACCTTGCTTATCATTTTCTTCCTTTAGGATTAATAAATTACTTATTTATCCTAAGTCTTCTCATTACAATTAAATCTTCATTTAATTGTCTAATTATTCCTCTTTTTGAATTGATTAATAAATGAAAAATTATTAATTAATTCACTAATTCCTAATTTCTAATTTTCATCAATTTCCTAATTTCCTAATTTTCTAATTCCTAATTTCAAATTCCTCCTATTTCTCTCCTAAATTCATGGAAATGACATGTCAATTTGTCATAAATTTGTCATAATTGACAATCAATCAATTTTGACATAGAAGTTGTCATAATTTGTCATAAATTATCAATCAACAAATTGTGCATAGAAAGTGCATAATTTGTCATAATTTGTCATAATTGACATAATTGATTTGCAATTTCCATTTGAATTGAATCATGCTAATCTTGTCATCTCTCCAATTCTTCTATAAACTGGATGATCTTCATCAATCAAGGCTAATTGGTAATTGATAATCAGGCTATCGAATTTATGCTTCTAGTACTCTTGATCAATAAATCAATGTCAATCTTGTTTTCAATTATGTGTGTGCACTTGTAGGTGAGATCCACAACCAAACCATTTGAAGAGGAAAGAAGAACAATGGAGCCACATGAAGGAGCATTCAAATCGTACCTTTGGTTTGCTTAATTTATAGTTTTGAATGTTTTTATTTCATGTCTCTATTGAATGTGTCTTAGGATAGATCATTGCAATGAATGCGTTTGTGATTGAGCTATTATGTTTTATCTTGTTTGTGATGATTTCCTATTTCCTATGCTACAAATATATGTATCCCAGCCAGTTTTGAAAGTGTCAGATATGGATGCTAGTCCACTTAGTAAGTGGGCAAGTGTTTCCTTCTCCTTGACATCATCCAGTGTGGGTTTAACAATCATGTCCATGTGCTCTCTCTTATGAATACCCAGTGAATCTAATCTGGGACTCACCAATCATCTAAGACTCCTTGCTCTCCTAATGAATTTATCTCTCTCCTTCTCAAAAGCAAAAATTTTGTTCTCCAAGGACAAAATTTGTCCATCAACAGATGTGGTCAATGTGGTTAATCCATCAAAAGAGTTAGCAATACTAGATACCTTATCATGAAACTCCTTTAATCTACTATCTAAATTAGTTGTAAGAATTCCTATGTTGCAACAGAACCTGTAGATATTTGTACCTTGTTTCAAACAATTCTCAATAAGAATGAGTTTGGCCTTAATTTTCTTTTTCTCTATTTCTATTATCTGGTCAAAGGTTGCTCTTTTAGCTATAGTGAATCTTTCTAAAGCCTTTCGGTCTGCAATTTGCCTTAGAGATTGAAAATTGTTAGAAATATGCTATGTTAGAGTTTTGAGCTTGCCGGAAGGGCTTGCTCCATCTTCAATCTGACAATCAAGTGTCAATCTGTGAAATATTGTAACTGATTGATCAATTATTCCCTTATCTACAGTACCCTCCTTCAATATTTTTTTAGTTGTCATCATCATCAACTCAGTAGGACTCATCTCAGTGACAAATTTCTTCTCAACCTGAGAAGTGTCAATTGCCAAAACCTTTGTTGGGGAATCAGTTTTAACTGTCGGTATAGATTTAGTTTCCTTTACCTTATCCTCTACAACCTCTTTTGCACTGGTGGCTTCGCCACTTGGTGCAGTGTTAATTAATGCTGGTGGAGTATTATCCACAGTATTTACAATATCATGTACATTTCCTTTCTCAGAAATAGTTTGTGTCGGTAGAGACTGTACACTCTCCTTTACTGTCGGTTGTGTCGGTATGTCTATAGTTGTTGCCGGTGTAGTCAAAATTGGAATTTAACTACCCAAAATACCTTTCCCTTTTGATTAAAATGGAATGGTGGAAGATGTAGCTTTAATAAATTCTTCATGAGATGTGAGAAAATCAAGATTCTTTTGGAAGAATTTGGTCCAACCCTTACTGGCCTCATTTATTACCTCATTTACTCTGCCCATCATCAGGCTTATCTGTCAGGGTTTACGATTGAAAATTGTCCTATTTGCAACATCTATGAACCTTTTCATTTCCTCATTGTTTATAGAACCGCACATTTCCATAAGTGCTACTTCCTTAATCTCCCTATCCCTCTTGACAGCGTCAAGTCTTCTAGCATCAGGTTTATTATACAAAGATAGAGGTATCCCCTTCAAAATTTCTATTAAGGCTTTCTTATAAATATCTATATGTAACAAAATAGCCTCTTATATTCATTTTTATTATCATCCTCTAAATATTCATAATATATAGATACATTTTTCAAAATTCCATCTTTTGTTATTTCATCAATTAGCTCAATACAGGTGATTTTAGTCTTATCAGTTTCAGTGTCATCACCCTTCTTCTTTTTTCTTGTGGTTTCTGGTGTAGATGTGATTGCTTTCCTCTTCTCTATAAGCTTCCTTGTCAGAGGTGGTGGTGCACTTGGTTTAGTTGTCTTTCTAACAAGTATCCTCCTAGGCTCTACCTTCTGCTCTATTGGTGGTTGATCCACTTTCTTTCTTTGTACCCTTCTGAATGCTAGAGGTTCATTGTCCTCAGGGTCAAAATCAGAAGTGATGGTGGAAATGTAAATTTTAGGCTTTTTCACTTCTGCAGTACTAGCCACTACCGGTTTGGATCCAAAACCCAGTTGAGTGTCTATCTTATGAATTACATCCTGTACATATGCAGACATCTTTTATGTTTTCTTCTCTCTTCTCTTCCTGTTAAAACCATTTTTGACTTCAAGTTCCTTCTCTTCTATTGTACCAAAATGCTTTGTTTTGTCATCCAATGGAGCATCTAACAGCATTTATGCATAGAGTTCAAAAATTCTATCATCTACCTCATATCCAAGCTCAGTAATTCAGATTGTCCTAGATTCAACTGCCTCCATAAGAGTTTCATCAGTTTTCACCATAAAATAGATATCAATGGAGTACTTCTCCACAATTTTCCTTGATATTCTCTCCCTCTGCCTCATGTTTTCTTGGAATGTTTTGAAAAAACCCCAAAGTTTCTCATCTCTACCAGTACTAAGACTAATAATTAGTTCCTTGATCTGCATACCTATCGGTATGTCATGAGCCCAACGCTTCTTGCCAAGACCAGGTAGCTCATTCAGGAAGTAAAGCATCAAACAAACAATCAAATTTCCATATCTGAAAGTTCCTTTCTTGACTCCCTTGATCTTCCCAAGGTTCTACATCAATTCACTCCTCATCCATTCACATAAATCATATTTTGCATTATTCCTTAGCATCTGATATGCAACATGAATGCATGAACAAGAAACAAAATTCAATCAGTTGGATTGAGTTACCTTATAACCTATAATCATGCTTGCAAATTTTAGATCAATGTCGGTGATTGTGTTGATGCTCATTGATCTGCTATCAGGAGTTGCACTGGTGAGTTTCTCGACCTCTGTGTTGGAAATTTTCTTATCAGGTTCTTCTCTGATTGTGGGTAAGTTGGTGACTGATTGAATAGCCTCCTTCATGATCATGTAAGACCTATCTAGCTAGATAAACTCATTGTGAACCCTACTTAGAACGTATCTGATAACTTCATCCTTGAATTCTAGTATATATAGAATATTGATTAACCCTAAATCCTTAATTGCTTTGTATTCTAATTTGATGGTTTTGGAGTCTCCCAATATCATGGATTGATACATGTTTTTTATTTTCTCTGTGCCTAAATCCTCCAAGGTGTAGTGAATGTATTCCCTTACATCTTCAACATACATCAGGTCGTCAAGAACCCTAGAAAATGCTCCTTCAGAGTCTTCTTTCTTAGCAATTTTGGGAACCTCCTTGAATATGGGCCTTAACCTATCCTTGACTTTGAAAATGGTGGGATTTGCAATGAAAGTAGGAGCTAAAGATCTAGATACCATTTCAAAGAATACCTAAAAGTGAACGTTGGTGGAAGATTGAGTGTTTTTGCTTGAAATCCTTTCAGAATGCCTTTGCTTGCTCTTAATTCGCCTCAAATTTGCCTTTTCTTCACTCTAAATGCTTGAATGCTCGGTGAGTGAAAATGAATTCACTTACCCCTTTTATCAGCGAATAAAACCCTAATATTTCTCTGTAATAAATGCTTCACCAACAACCTTACGGATGTCGATTTCACAGTCTTGTGTCGAGTGATCCTTCATCAATGATTAACACAACTCTCCAGATTTCTTCCAGATCTCCTTAGATCTCCTCTAGGGTAATATGCAGGATTTTGCAATGACTTTGCCAACCCCCAAGGCTTGTGCCTTAGTTACTAATGGAATTTCCTGTCGGTGGAGGAATACCCCATTCTACCAGTGGAGCTACTAGTGTAGATCCATCTCCACTTGGTTCTTCAAATTTTCTAACCCATCTCTTGGTGTGATCTTGTTGTATTTCATCTACCTTCTACTTTCCTTTCTCATTATCTTTATCATTGCTAACCGGTTGAGTCTTGCTTCTACCTTATTTAGAAAGATGGCCTATTTTGTTGTATGCATAACATGTAATATTGTTCTTCTAAATTGCTTTGATAAATCTGGTGTCATTCCTTGACCTATAGTGATTAGAAAAATGTCCAAACTTTCCATATGCGTGACATTTAACATTCATTCTACAATCTTCTGATCTATGACCATACTTCTTGCAATTTGTGCATTGACCGGGAACAGAATTGTAGTTTTGATTTTCTTTATTTCTACATTGTTTAACCATATGCCCAAATTTATTGCAAACAAAACATCTACCATTGAATTTATAAGCATTAGATTGCCTTACCGGTTTCCTCTGTTTTGATCAGTTCTGCATATTAGTTGTCTAATCTTCATTTGCAGTACCGGAGTTTTCACCTTGTACAAATACAAGTCCTCTAGAATCATCAATTCGTCTTTGTCTTTTCAATAAGTCATCCAACTGTGCAACACTAATCTTGAATTTTTCTTTATACTCACTTGCAGTAGTCAAATCATCTCTCATAGTAGTTATTTGTCTTTCAAGTTCTTGTTCATTGTTCTAGGAGTGAGCCAAATCAGTTCTCAATAGATTATTTTCATGAGTCAATCTGCCACATTCATCAAATTTGTTCTTCAGAGATATAACAAGATTATCTTCCTTCTTCTTTATATCCTCAATATCTTTTGATAACCTCATAGTCAGATCTTGCATTTCATTCTTCATGAGCATGTTTTCTTGACTTAGTTTCTGACATTGTTCCTTAAGTGCATTCTTCTCCTCATCATCCGGGTTTTGCAAAAGTTCTTTTCTCTTGGCTTGAGCTGATGATAACCCTTCTTGTAGAATAAGAATGAACTCATTTGCAAAATTCAATTCTTCTTGCAATTTCAAGTTCTTCATCCTTTCAGCATCATAATCCTCAAGAGCCATCTCAAGTTGCTTCTCCATAGCCGTGTTCAAAGATTCTAGTTTCAAGATCTTCCTCAAGCTATTAAACGTCTTTCAAGGTACCAAGCTCTGATACCAATTGTCGCAATCCAAGAACACTGAGAGGGGGGGGTGAATCAGTGTTATGTCGGTAACACAAGATTTAATCCTTTTATAGCATACACATATAAATCAGTAAATAAATAAATATATAACTTGAAGCAAATAAACCATCCACATAAATGAACACCATAACACATAGAATTTCTATGTGGAAAACCTCAAAGAGGAAAAACCACAGTGGGATTTGTGACCCACAATATCAGTTTACTAGCCATATGAAAGGATATTACATATAATGGGGGCATGCACATGCAGGAAGGCACACTGCCTAGATCATACTTCTCATCACTAAAGAGTCTCACTGACTACAAGCTTCTTACTGAATTAAAACAATAAAATTAAACTCAAAAATGCATCTGCTATGCCAAATAGATTTTTGGTTCTAGCTCTGCTCTATATTGGTTCATAAAGTCAGAACACTACTACCGGTATCTCTTCTCCTCCAAGAATGATTTCCAAGATATCTACATATCACTGCATGGTATAAAACTTGCATACAAATGATCTACATACATATACTTCGCATTATACAATTCTTCTATATTCTCTTATATCACATCCTATGTCATACCTTCATCATCTATATCAAAATGACCTAGCAGACTTACCTATATACCCATTACAAACAATATGCCTTATGTCAGCTTACAATGTATTACAAAAGATATTCAATGTTGGCCTCAACAATAATTACAAAATGATTTACTAAATAAATCTCCCTTGATGTCGGCTTCCTTTAAGTACTGATGTCGGTGCCAATGCCAGTGTATCCCTAAATGCTCCAAAGCCAATGTCTACCAGTATATGCCTCCTAATGGTGGTATATGACTTCCATCTAATCTTGTTGCCATCAATGACAACAAAATGAATCCGATGAGTGTCAATTTCCAACAATAAGTTCCAATTGGGAATCTTTCTTTTCTCAGATACACCATCACTTCATCACTAACTTCAAATTCCTTATGTCTCCTCTTCTCATCGACCTTCTCCTTATACTTTCTATTCATGTCCTCCAAATGTTTCTTAACTTGAATTTGTAATTCCTTCATGTGATCTACAAATTCTTCTTCTTTTGAAATTCTCTGGTATTCACTCCTAATATCTCTTAATTCTGATATACCTCTAGGATGTGCTCTGGTAACAATCTCAAAAGGTGTTCTTCTAGTACTCTTGTTTACTGAATTATTGTAGGAAACTCTTCTTGTGCAAGAATGAAATCCCAAGTTCTAGTTTTATCTCCAACTAAACATCTCAACAAATTTCCCAAGCTCTGATTAAATACTTTTGTTTGTCCATCAATCTGTGGATGAAAGTAGAACTAAACTTCAAATATGTTTTCATCTTCTTCCAAAGTGTTCTCCAAAAATAGCCAACAAACTTAGTGTCTCTGTCTGAAACTATGCTCTTAGGTAAACCATGCAATCTCACTACTTCCTTGAAAAATAGGTCTACTACATGTAATGCATCTGATGTCTTCTTACAAGGTATGAAATGAGCCATCTTCAAGAATCTATCCACTACCACAAATATAGAATCATTCTCTCTCGGTGTTTTAGGAAATCCAAGTATGAAATCCATGCTTATATCCTCCCAAGTTCTTACCGATATTGTCAAAGGTTTATACAATCCCACATTCTGAATACTACCCTTTGCAACTTGACAAACTCTACAAGTTTGCACACATTTCCTAACATCCTTATGAATCTGGGGCCAAAAGTAATGCTTACTCACCAATGCTATTGTTTTGTCAATGCCAAAATGTCTAGCTAATCCTCCACTACGTTTCTCCTTTATCAGATTCTCCCTCGTAGAACTCTTAGGTATGCACAAATGAACTCCTCTGAATAACATCCCATCCTAAACAAAGTAATCCAACCACTTGCTTCTATCAACTGTAACCAATTCTCTACATGCTCTCCAAGGTTTTGTGAAATTCAGGTCATCATCATACAAGGTCTTCAATTCCTCAAATCCTAATATTGTCACTCTCATCTCTGTCAGCAAATTCCTTCTCCTACTCAATGAATTAGCAACTTTGTTAGATTTCCCACTTCTATGCTTCAACACAAAGTTGTAACTCTACAAAAATTCTACCCATCTCATATGTCTCTGATTCAACTTACTCTAACTGTTCAAATACTGCAAGGCTTAATGATTTGTATACAACACAAACTCCTTAGGCAACAAGTAATGTCTCCACTTCTTCAAGGTTTGAACTATGGCATAAAACTCCTGATCATACACTGAATATCTCCTCCAAGCATCATTCAATTTCTCACTAAAATAATTTACCTCTCTCCCTTCCTGACTCAAGACTACTCCTATTGTTGTTCCACTTGCATCACAATCCACTTGAAATACTTTATTAAAATCCGGTAAAGCTAACACAAGCTGCTTAGTCACTTTCCATTTCAACAACTCAAATCTTTTTTTTGCTATGGTGGTCCACTTGAATTCCATTCAATCTCCTACAAACTGAACTGAAATTTTTGATGAGCTTCTAGTAGAAACTAGCCAATCCATGAAATGATCTTACCTCTCCAATGCTTTCCGGTGTAGGCCACTCAACAATTTCTTTTACTTTCTCTGGGTCCAACTTCAAACCATCCTCAGATATCACAAATCCCAAATAGACTAATTCATCTTTCATGAAAATACACTTCTTAAGATTTATCTACAACTTTTCTTCTCTCTGATGGTATGATGAAAGAATAAGGATCCGGTCAACTACTAAGAGGGGGGGTGAATTAGTAGATAGAAAACTGATAACAACTTTCACCAATCTCATAATCAACCTCTCAAAGAAAACTCTAAACTAACAAGTTAAACCATTGAACTTGAAATGCAATATCATTGTCAAGTATAATCGGTTGATTGTTATAACAGATTAACAGTAAAACAACTTGAAACTCACAAACATTCAAATAATTTACTAATATAAGTAAAATCTCATTTCAGATTGATGTCGGTTAACATAACTTATCAAAGTGGATTTAGTAGTTAAGCATTTCAACCATAGTAAACATAACCACAAAAACATTCACCACTTGACACAATATTTTTGACGTGAAAACCCAAATGGGAAAAACCATGGTGGGGATGAATACCCACAAGTATTTTGAACTCTTCTGAAGTTCATCCTGTTAGGAGCCAAGCCTGTTAAAGCTTTACAAAAAGTCATGTTAAGAACATATCCTGTTAGGGACAACCCGGTTAAGGGATTGACTATAATGCCCTATTAGAAGCAATACCCTATGAGGAGTAACCTTGGTAGAGGATTTTAAATCCAAGATAATGGATCACCTGGTTAGAGGATTTGAATAACACTAAGCTTGTTAGAGCTTACCCGGTTGCGGGATTTTACTACTATAATTGTTAGAAAACAAGAGGGGTTTGTTGATCTATTTGGATAGGAATACACTTGCTTGTTCAGATCCTTTTCATGCTTCTATCTACCTTTACACAAACTACAAATACATCATCTGGTTCGGCAACCACACTCTCAACTAGAAATTTGCCAACTCTGAAACAAAACAATTCATCAACCTTATAAACAAATCACTAGGTTAGTAACACAACAAAAACCTAATTCTCTCATAGAGATTACAAACAAGTCGGTTCAAGTATGACCGTTGGATTACATAATAATCTATGCAAATCATTAAAGATAGCCTCGACCACTGCTTGATAACCGCTTCATCGAACTTTGTAAATCATCACACAGCTTGCATTACATGCAATATACTTTCTCATTCCCAAGATAAAAACCGTTATCTCAACGCAACAAAAATACTTTGAAACTCTTCTCATACAACATGCATACATGTCATAATCATTACTGCTCACCATCAGATCATAAACCAATACAACCGATTCACCAAACTTAATCGATTAGGGTTTATCATATCAACAGGTAGGGTTTACTGGTTCAACTCTCAAATATATAGCAATACCGGTTCACTCCACAAACTCATGTATCGGTTACAGTTCCCTTCACTAGCTCTTCCTACCGGTTACAAAATAACATTATAAAAACATCATTACCGGTTACAAATGATATCAATGACAACATAACATTTCATTAATGCAATCTTCATGCAAATGCCAACAATCTCCCCCTTTGGCATTGATGGCAATACAAATATCAATACCATTGATTGTTATGATTGTGAATAGGAATCTTGGTTTACAATTTACCATGTACTCTCCTTGTCTTCAACTGGTAGCTAGCTACAGATCTTTTCTCTATCAATCATACAATTCTTTTCCCGATAATCATATAGTTCTTCTCCCCCTTTGACAACAATGCCAAAGTGAAAGTAAAACATGCAATGTTAAACTTCACCACTAAGCATCAACAATCTGCAACTTGATGCTCCCCCTGTGGAATAACTCCACTCTGCACCAATCTTGTTGTAAAATTCTGCAAGTAGCTTCAGGACTGATGTACTCTACATCATTCTCAATTGACCTCTTGAAGGGGTACAACCCCTATTTGACTTCTAAGATACTCAAAAGTAGTCTTAGGAAGAGGTTTCATAAAGATATCTGCAAGCTGCTCCTTGGTAGAAACATGCTCCAATATCACATCTTTACTCTGCACTTTTTACCTCAAGAAATGATACTTCAATTCAATATGCTTGGTCCGTGCATGCAAAACAAGGTTC
Source organism: Cryptomeria japonica (assembly GCF_030272615.1). NCBI lineage: Eukaryota > Viridiplantae > Streptophyta > Pinopsida > Cupressales > Cupressaceae > Cryptomeria > Cryptomeria japonica. The sequence continues at coordinate 274,531,881 of NC_081408.1, read as the reverse complement.
TTGGAATTATTTATGGCACTGGTATTGTCACATAAGATCTTTACAAGTTCTGAAAACTTCATCTTGAAACCTTCTAGAATGTGCCTCATCCTGATAGCCTGGGTACAATTCATATAAGTTGCAACATACTCGACTTCAGCAGTAGAGTATGATATACAACTTTGCTTCTTGTTACTCCATGAAACAAGTCTTCCTCCAAGAAATAATGCTCCACTAGTTGTGTTTTTCCTATCATCAACATTACCTTCCCAGTCTGCATCTATATACACCTTCAAATCAAAGTTACCTTCATATGGATACCATAATCCATAGTCAATAGTGCCTTTCAAATATCTCAATATCCTCTTGGTTGCTATCAAATGTGTTTCCTTAGGATTCTTCTGAAATCTAGAGACTAGACCAACTGCATGAGTTATATGTGGTCTGTTGTGAACAACATAGTGCAATTTCCCAATCATTGACCTATCCTCCTTTTCATCAACAAATGTGGCATCATCTTCCTTAGACAATTTACATCCTGTAACCATTGGTGTCCCAACTAGTTTACAGTTACTCATACCAAATGTCTTTAATACCTTTTTCACATATTTCGATTGTGTGATGAAAATACCACTCTTCATTTGCTGAATTTGTAGGCCTATGAAAAAATTTATCTCTCCCACTAGAGACATTTCAAACTCAATTTTCATTTCATTTGCAAATTCATTTCTCTTGTCATCATTACCTCCAAATATGATATCATCTACAAACACTTCACTAACCAGTATCTTATCTCCTACAGATTTGAGATATATGTTGCTATCTTCACTAGTTCTCTGAAAAACCTATCTTCATCAAGTGTGAATGAAGCCTTTCAAACCATTCTCTCGGTGATTTCTTTAATCCATATAATTCCTTGTGCAATTTACATACCATATATTTTTTATTAGTCAAAGCATAACCATCCGGTTGCTCAATGTATACATCTTCTTCCAGTATTCCATTCAAAAATGTTGACTTCACATCCATCTGATATAATTTGAATCCCTTATATGATGCAAATGAAAGTAAAGTTCTGAGACCTTCCATTCTATCAACTGGTGCAAAATTATCACCATAATCTTCTCCTTCTTCATATGCATAACCTTTGCAAACTAGTCTAGCTTTGTTTTGGACTACTACACCATCTTCATTCAGCTTGTTCCTGAATACCCACTTAGTACCTATTACATTTTTATTTACCGGTCTGGGTACTAGGGTCCATGTATTGTTCTTATCAATTTGATCAAGCTCCTCCTCCATAGCTTTGACCCAATCATCATCTCCAAATTCTTCCTTAGAAGTTCTAGGCTCAATAGTGGAGAGCATGCAAGAATTTTCTCTAATTCTTCTTCCGGTTAATACTCCAGCATCGTTATCTCCAATAATATGGTCAAGATTGTGATTGAGTCTCACATACCTTGGAATAACATGATCATTATCTTCAGGTTCTTCTTCTTCATTAACTTCATCTTCTTTTGAATCTATGTGTTATGGTTGAACAGGTACAACAGCATTCTCCTTACCAGTTTAAGGTTTCATCGGTTCTGGTTCCAAAAATTGAACACAAGGATCTTCATCATTTTTCTCCACACTGGTTTCCCCTGAGACTTCAGGATACTCATCCACTTAAACATCAACACTCTCAATGATTCTCTATGTCCAGTTGTTGTAACATGTGTAGGCCTTACTCTTGGTGAAGTAACCAAGAAATATACCTTCATCACTTTTAGCCTCAAACTTGCTAACATAGTCACCTCTCTTAATAAAACATTTGCTACCAAATATCTTAAAATAACTAACATTAGGTGATCTATCATACTAGTATTCATAAGGAGTCTTATCCTTACCTCTTTTTACCAAAATCTGGTTCATATTGTAGACAATTGTGCTAACAGCTTCTCTCCAGAAAGTTTTTTCTATAGCTCCTTGTATCAACATCGTTCTAGCAGCTTCAACAACTGACCGATGGTTCCTCTCTACAATACCATTATGTTTTGGTATCCTCGGTGCAAAAAGTTGTCATTTGATACTATTTTCTTCACAATATCTAGTGAATTCCTCAGAAGTAAATTCACCACCTTGATCAGTCCTCAGACACTTTATCTTCTTACCACTCTCCTTTTCACCTAAGGCCCTGAATGCCTTGAATTTACTAAATGCTTATGTTTTATCCTTCAAGAATGTGACCCACATCATTCTTGAGCAATCATTAGTGAAGATCATAAAATATCTTTCACGTTGAATACTTTTGGTCCTTATTGGTCCACAGAGGTCTGTATGAACCAAATCTAACAGATGTTCTGCTGAAAAAAATTTTCTCTTAAAAGTTGAGGATGTCATCTTTCCCAACTGGCATTCCTTACATAGAGCATTAACCAGTTTGTCCAACGGAGGCAAACCTCTCAGTATCTTGGACTTACTCACTTTAACAATGTTATCAAAATTGATATGACAAAATCTCCTATGCCAAAGCCAACTATCATCTACTTTAGCAATTAAATAGTTGTTGACTTTAGGATTCAAGTGAAATGGGTTACCTTTAGTTTTCTTGTCAGTTTCAATCAGTTCACCTTTGTTCCCATAGATTTTTCACATACCATTCTTAAACTGCAATGGGTATCCTTTGTCATGATAGCTCAATGATGAACAATAAGTACCAAACTAGTACTGAGAGGGGGGCTGAATCAATACAGTCACAAAAACTTTTCCCGAACCGGTTTGACTGCAAACACTGCAAATGTCTGACAGACAGTAACACCGGTCTGAAACAGAGTGCAACAGGTAAAGCTAAGAATGACTGTGACAAGAATTAACCAGTTAATCACTTAGCTTTCCACTCAACTTAATACTACACTTCCATCTCACCCTTATGCATGAATAGGTAATCTATCATCAAAAATATAATAACAGCTAGCTCAGCATGATTTACCTTCAGACACAAATCACTTAAATCATCACATGAAAAATAGTACACATGACACACAGATTTTTCATGTGGAAACCCAACTGGGAAAAACCATGGTGGGGATGAATACCCACAAGCTGCTTTTGAATTCTTTAGAAGCCCGCTCTATTAGGAGCCTAGTCCGGTTAAAGACTGTTACAACAAGTTCTACTAGGAACCGATCCTGTTAGAGATCACCCGATTAAGGGATGGCTAAATACCTAGTTAAGGGTTAAACACTGTTAGAGATTACCTTGTTAGAGGATTTCAATAACTCAATGAGTTTGAGTCACCATGTTAAAGGATTTATAGCAAGCTGGTTAAAGTTGCCTGGTTAAGGGATTTTCCAACTGCTGAAGTGGTTAAAGATCAACAGGTATTACAATGATCTGATAATAGCACTCAATGCCTAATGCATATCCGCCTAAGTTCCTTCCTTCTGCACACACACTTATGTAGGAATCAATCCTCTTATCTCATCTGGTCTGGCAAGAATCACGTATCTCTGCACTTAGATACACACACACCATTTGCCAACAACCTCAGTATGAAACACAACATCGACCTTATAGGAAACAGATAGGTCGGTAGCATAAACCCTAAACCCTAAACATTTAGGTTAAGCAATTTAGGCGATTCAATCCTGGCCATTGAACACTTTGCATTTGAATACAACGGTCTTCAATAGATCTCAAGATATTCTCCATCATTTGTTCTTCACCGTTTCATGGAGGTGATAACCCATCACGCGTTCTCCACCATTTACAGGGACTTCACACATTCCTGAGGCAGATAGGATCAATCTCCTTCATGCAAGATCCTTCACGCGCACAAGGCTGACGTGGCAACACAATCTGATCTTGATTACAATGCTAGCTCATCACACAATGTCATCGGTTGAATCACACGGGCTTGGAAGACTTCAACCGAAAACCCTTAAGCTAAGACTACCAACCAGTAGTCATACCATATTAAACCTTAATAGAAAACATTCCATATGTCAGTTCACATTCCATCATACCAGTTCACTTGGAAAAACATATCACTTCACCTATTGCTAATATATGGGTTTATACCGCTATACCGGTTCTCTTTGCCAGCTTCTTAGCTTCAATATACCTGTTCACTTCTTTGCACATATACCGGTTCACTTTTCAGCATATTGTCAGTTCACTCTCATGTATATTGAGATCAATGACAACATAATATCATCATGTCAACATACTCTGCACAAATGCCAATGTCATTGATTTGAGCAACACTCAAAAGATTGTGCTTTAGTCCTTCAACCCAGTAGGCATCATCTGCACTGCTCTTTCCATTAAGAGAAATAGTTCCCTTACATTTTACCATGCAGGGTGAGTCATTACCAAATCTCACAACTCCACCATCAAATTCCTTCAAAGAAAGAAATTTGCTCTGGTCACTGGTCATGTGATCTGAAAAACCACTATCAATGATCTAATCATCAGAATTATCCATGCGAGAAGCTAAATCTTTCTGATCAAATGTCTCCTCTTTAATGGCTACAAAGACAATATCTTCATTAGCATCACCCTCATATTACTAATCAGTGATACCACCATTAACTGCAATAAGATAGTCTCTTTTTCCTTTTCCCTTGTACTTATTGAACTTCTCTCGCTTGTCCTCATATCACCATTAGGACAGTTAGCTGCAATGTCTCCAATCTTGTTGCATGCAAAACATTTCAAAGGTAATTTACCTTTGTATTTATCGGTTCCTTTGGGCAATCGCTTGGCCAACAATGCTTCAAGCTCAACCAAACTGTCTTTGTCAACTTCTTTGCTGGATCTAGATTCATAACAGTGATTGACATATCTACTTTTCCTCATAGATGGGTTAGAAACTAAAGCTCTAAATGCATACTTATATTTTTTAACACTACCATCATAACCATTTAATTCAAAAGCAGTAAGCTTACCAATGATGGATTCAAGGGTTACCTTAGTTTTGTCAGTTGATTTTAGCTCCTGAATGGCTGCAACTCGGATAGCATAGATCGGTAGCAGGGTTCTCAACACCTTGCTAATTACTATGGCATCTTCCACTTTACCACCAGCACTCGTGATCTCTCCAACTATCTCTTTTATCCTCTAACCATACTATTGTATATTCTCACCTTCAGCCATCTGCATGTCATCAAACTTTCCTCTTAGACTATCTTCTTTGGCAATCTTCACATGTTCATCACCACTATAAATCTCTTCAATTTTCTTCCATGCTTCATATGCAATCTCCAGACCATGGACATCAACATACTCTGCATCAAACAAACAACTGATAATAGCCTCCAGTGCTTGATTATTTTCTTGTTGCTCTTTCTTTTGATCATCAGTCATAATCCCACTAGACACAACATATTGAGTACCAACATGTTCCCAGTATTGACTTCCTAGACTCTTAATATAAATTTTCACTCTATCACTCCATATTTTGTAGTTCTCTCTATTAAACTTTAGACCTTCCTTCTTCATCATGCTCTACAATATATTTACCTCAAGCTATTAGGCTTAGACCTTAGAGGACCTGAGAAGCTCTTATACCAATTGATGGTATGATGAAATAATAAGGATCCGGTCAACTACTGAGAAGGGGGGGTGAATCAGTAGATAGAAAACTGATAATAACTTTCACCGATCTTAGAATCAACCTCAAAGAAAACTCTAAACTGACAAGTTAAACCACTGAACTTCAAATGCAATATCGCTGCCAAGTTTAACCAGTTGACTATTATAACAGATTAACAGTAAAAAAACTTGAAACTCACAAACATTCAAATACTTTACTAACATAAGTAAAACCTCATTTCAGATTGTTGTCGATTAACATAACTTATCAAAGTGGATTTAGCAATTAAGCATTTCAACCATAGTAAACATAACCACAAAAACATTCACCACTTGACACAATATTTTTGACGTGGAAACCCATATGGGAAAAACCATGGTGGGGATGAATACCCACAAGTATTTTGAACTCTTTTGAAGTTCACCCTGTTAGGAGCCAAGCCTGTTAAAGCTTTACAAAAAAGTCATGTTAATAATAGATCTTGTTAAGGACCACCCAGTTAAGGTATTGACTATAATGCCCTAATAGAAGCAATACCCTATGAGGAGTAACCTCAGTAGAGGATTTGAAATCCAAGCTAATGGACCACCTGGTGAGAGAATTTGAATAACACTAATCTTGTTAGAGCTTACCCGGTTAGGGTTTTTTACTATTGTAAATATTAGAAAACAATAGGGGTTTGTTGATCTGTTTGGATAGCACTACACTTGCTTGTTCAGATCCTTTTCATGCTCCTATCTTCCTTTACACAAACTGCAGATACATCATCTGGTTCGGCAACCACACTCTCAACTAGAAATTTGCCAACTCTGAAACAAAACAACTCATCAACGTTATAAACAAATCACTAGGTCGGTAACACAACAAAAACCTAATTCTCTCATAGAGATTACAAACAATTCGATTCAAGTATGACCATTGGATTACATAATAATCTCTACACATCATTCAAGATAGCCTCGAAGGCACCTTGATCACTGCTTCATCGAACTCTGTAACTCATCATGTGGTTTGCAATACATGCAATATACTTGCTCATTCCCAAGATAAAAACCATTACCTCAACGTGCCAAAAACACTATGAAACTCTTCTCATACAGCATGCATATGTGTCATAATTATTATTGCTCACCATCAGATGATAAACCAATACAACTGATTCACCAAAATTAATCAGTTGGGGTTTACCAATTCAAATCTCCAATATATAGCAATATTGGTTCACTCCACAAACTCACCTACCGGTTACAGTTCCCTTCACTAGATCTTCCTACCGATTACAAAATAACATTATAACAACATAATTATTGGTTACAATTGACATTAATGACAACATAACATTTCATTAATGCAATCTTCATGCAAATGATAACACTATCAACCTCTGCAAAACTTGTCTCAAATGAAACAAATGCTCCTCTTTTGTCTTATTGAAAATCATAATGTCATCCAAATATACAATAACAAACTTACCCAAGAATTTCTCCAATACCTCATTCATCAGCCTCATGAAAGTACTTGGTGCATTAGTTAACCCAAAAGGCATTACTAACCATTCATACAGTCCTTCATTTGTCTTGAATGTTGTCTTCCACTCATCTCATTTTTTGATCCTAATCTGATGATATCCACTCTTCAAATCTATCTTTGTAAAGTATTTGGCTCCGCTCAAACAGTCCATTATGTCATCCATCCTAGGCAAAGAAAACCGGTATTTCACGGTGATCTTGTTTATTTCTCTGGAATTGGTACACATTCTCCACTCTCCATTCTTCTTAGGTGCTAATACTATTGGTACTGCACAAGGGCTCAGACTTTCTCTGATCAAATCTTTCTTCAATAGCTCCTGCATTTGTTTATTTAGGTCATTCTCTGTCGGTGTCATCTGGTGTGCAACTTTGTTAGGAAAACTAGCTTAGGGAACCAAGCCCATAGAATGACTAATACTTCTCATAGGTGGAAATCCATCAGGAAGATTATCTAAAATGATGTCTTCAAATTCTATCACCAAATATTTTATCTCTTCCTGTTGTTCCTCTTCATGCTCTGGATTCTCAATCTTCCTAGGAACTAAGGCAAAACACACATTCTCATGTCTCAATCCATCTATGAATTTCCTTCCATCCACTAAATAGACTCTAGCATTCATACAGGCTTCACTCTTCAAAGGTTCCTCCAAGGGAAACAAGGTTTGCTTCATCCCATTGGCCACAATACTATATGTATTCGTCCTCCCATCATGTATTGTCTATCTATCAAACTGCCAAGGTATACCCAACAAAAGATGACAAATATCCATAGGCATAATATCACACAAGACTTCATCATGATAATGTTGGAATCCAAGAACACTGAGAGGGGAGGGTGAATCAATGTTCTACTGGTAAGTAATAATTTAATTCCTTTAGATACTTCTCCAATTAACAACTGATAAGCATATAAACAAGATATAATAAATAACAAAGCAACCACAAATATCAATACCATAACACCATAGATTTATACGTGGAAAACCTCAAAGAGGAAAACCCACGGCGGTATTTGTGACCCACAATATATATCCACTAGTCAGTTGAAAAAATATTACATAAAAGGGGGGCCTACACATGTAGAAAGGCACAGTGCCTAGAGTGCACCGCTCATCACAAAGGAGCCTCACTGACTACAAATATAAAGTACTAAATTGCAAACAAAATTCTGAACTCTGAGTGTGCATCTGATATGTTGGATGAGTTTCGGTTTAAGTACTAACTGTACCAGTTATCACTATCTCCTTCCTTACCGGTAACCTTGTTCGCTTCCCAATCCTCTTGACAAATAACCAAGACCGACAACAAATCATTACATTCGCATTATGTTGATCAAATCTCACTCGCATAATATCACATAACCTATCACATCTATATTCCCAAAAATGACCTAACTGGACTGACATATACCCTTTACATACATAAAAATGAATGCCTTATGTTGGATTATAATCATATTACAAAAGATAAATACATGTCAGCCTAGACAAAAATATAACATTAATCTTCATGACTGTTGCCGCTAAAACCTTTTTCGAATCAATCTTCTATATCGGCCTCCAAATACCAGTTCCTAGTTTGCCTGTTTCCCTTGCTTGTCAGTTTCCTTGAATGTCAGATGTTAAACCTTGAATACCGGAGGATACTAGATAAGTATCCAACCCAAAATGATGTGTGTTTCCATCAATAACAACACCATGATCCCGGATGAGTGTCAATTGCCAACAATCTCCCCCTTTAACATTGATGGCAACACTCGTGTGAAAAATGAATCATTAAAGTTTTGTTTCCTAGTTCCTATCCAAAAACTTCCCAAAAACTAATCTCTGAAAGCTACTCCCCCTGATATATACATTACTTCTTATGTCCCTTAACATTTTTCACATCCAACCTCTCCCCCTTTGATAGCAATGCCAAAGCCTGGGAAAATAAATGAAAGATTCAAAAATTGTGTTTACCAGATCTAGATGTACTTGAATATATCAGGGTAAGCACTCTTCAAAAATCCCAAGTGTCCCAACTAGTTTTCAATGTTCTCAAAATTGATACAAACCCATTAAGAATGTATGCATTTATTTCTTCTTCTGTTAATGTTGTCAGTGTGGGCTTACTCATCTATTCTATACATTCTCGTTTATGAAGCAACAAAGTGTTAAGCTGACGACTGACCAAACCTCTCAATTCTCTTGCCCACCAGATTAACCTATCCATATCCTTTTCCAAAGAAGAAATCTCTGATTCAAAAAGAAAAATTTGACCATCAACAAATCTGGTCAATGACTGAGTACCATCAAAATTATTTGCAAGATGCTCCAACTGAATCTTAGCTGCCTTTATTTTAACATCCAGTTTTGTTGTTAATTTGGTTGTGTTAGTGCAAGACCAGTATATACTACTGAATTGATGAAAATCTTCATCAATCCTTGTCAATTCATCTATCAACTTGGCCTTGTCTGATGTGATCGTATTGTCACAAATGACCCTCCTAGTTGCATTGTACCTCTCCACCAACTATCAGTTTGATACTTGTTGTAGAGTTTAAAACTCCTTGGCAATATGTTTAGTCAAACCCTTAAGATTGTCAGAAGGGCTGGCTACCTGACTGATCTTATATTCTGAGGCAAGCTATTATAGGATTGGAATGGCTTTCTATATGATATTCTTGTCCTTTGATTCTTCCTTCATAAGCTTCTGAGCTACAACAAACATTAACTCAAAACTACTCAGCTGCTCAATATTCTTCTTCTCAAAATGACTAAAATCTACTTGACCGGATGTGTCAAGTGCCAACAATGAGGGACCAACAACTAGTGATGGTGTCGGTAACCTGGCTTCAATTTGTTCTTGACCTTTCTACTTTTCCTCTACCTTTTTATCTTCTTTATCATATACCCTCTTCATAGCACTGGTGGCTTCGCCACTTGGTGGAGTTATTCCTTCTGCCAGTACATCAATAACTGGAGGAGAATTGTCCTCAAGTTTATTTTTCTCTATATCTTGTATATATGTGACTGTCAAAGGAATAACCATAGTTATTTTCTTATCCAAAACCGGTGGATCTTCACCTAATATGCCTTTCCCTCTAGCATCAATCGGGATGTCTAGAATGTCATACTTAGGAAGAACTTCTAGTGATGTAAATAATCTAGAATTATTAACACAAAATTATACTCATGCCTCATGAGTCCCTTTAACTATTTCATTCACTCTTCCAACCATTAAGCTAATATGCATGTGCCTACTCTGGAAAATTATTTTATTAGCAAATTTAAGACACGGTTGCATCTCTTCTTCAGTTATCGCACCACATATAGTCAAAAATTCCTAAATCTTTATATGCCTATCATCCTCAATAGCTGATAATCTCCTAGCATCTAATTTTTTTATACAGCTTTGCCAGAATCTACTTTTCTATCTCAAGTAAGGCTTTCTTATATATATCTAAGTATAACAAAACTGCTTCCTCAATTTCCTTTTTCTCAATATCATCCATATTTTCATAGTTATATTATATATTACTCAAAATTCCATCCTCAATAATTTGTTCTACCGATTCATCTATAGATAAAGGAGGGATAACTTGAACACTTTTACCGGATTCAAGAGCCATATCTAAATCAGATTACTTCTTCTTACTAGGAGTAGGAGTTGTATCTTTTACCAGTTTCCTCTTCGCTATAGGCTTCTTCTCCTTCAAAGGTTACTTATGAACTACCGGAGGGGTGACCTTGGTTTTCTGTTGTTTTCCTTCTCAAGCTTCTTCCTCTGAATTCGCATGTAAATTTTGGGTATCTTAGGAGGTTTATCTTCAGTCTTAGATCCAGAAGCAATAAGGGCAATAAAGGTTTCTGGTTTCTTCCTTTTCATCTCACCTTTGTTGGTTGCTGCTATCAGTGAGACTTGAATTGCTGCTGGAGAGGATGACTCTAGTAGTCCAATAATCTGTTTGATCTCAGTAGACATCTTCTCAATAGCTTGTCCTAACTTCTTTATCTGACCTTCCATCTTCTTCTTACTGAACCCTATTTGCACCTCCAATTCCTTCTGATTAGCTATCCCAAAAGTCTTCTTTGACTCATCTACTGGGGCATATATAAGTGTCTTGTCATATAGATCCAAGATCTCTACATCAACTTCATACCCCATCTCAGTCCATACCTTTCTATGTTGCACTGCTTCCATTAAAGTTTCCTCTTTCTTAACCATAAAGTAGATCTTAGTAGAGTATTTTATCAACAATGTGCTTAGGCACTCTTTCCCTTTGTTTCATTGCCTTCTGAAAAGCCTTGAAATATCCCCATAAGGTGGAGTCTCTGTCCTACCCTATGCTTCTTAAGGCATCTTTGATTTGCTTCCCTATCAGAATGTCAAAGGCCCATTGCCTTTTACCTGATCTCGGGGTCTCATTGAGAAAGAATAGCATCATACAAACAACAATATTACCATACCAAAATACACCTTTCTTCTCACCCTTGATTTTCCCAAGATTTAGAATTAACTCATCACATATCCACTGGTAAAGATCATATTTTCATTTTCCTTGATCATCTTATGTGCACAGTAGATACAAGAACTAGAAACAGTATTCAACCGATTAGATTGAGATACCTTATATCCAATAACTATGCTGGCAAATTGCACGTCCTTATCTCTGATTGTATTGATCCTCATAGATTGATTGTTGAATGTGGCACTAGTTAGCTTGTTAACTTCATTGTTCGATATTTTCTTCTTATCCTGTCTCTGACCAACATGGAGTAAACCATTAATTTATCGAATGATATCCTTAGTGATTTTATGAGGCTGGTCTAGCCACATAAACTCACCATGAACATGGCTTAACACATACCGGATGTCAGGCATCTCCAAAATATTGGTAAACCCTTGATCCTTTAAATGTATGAATTCTAGTTTGATCACACTATTCAATGTTGTCATATACATGGATTTCATCTTTGATGTGCCCAATTCCTCCAAAGTGCAGTGAATGTAAGCTCTAACATCCTCAACATAAAGAACGTCATCGATAACCCTAGAAAATACGTTGACTGAATCATCAACCTTCACAATCTTAGGTGTTTCTTGAATATCAGGCATGGACGATCCTTAATATCAACCATAATAGGAATAGCAATATCTGTCAAAGTAGGGGCAGATCCAGAAGCCATTGCAATTTTGAAAAAGATAGCTTGAAAATCGAGAAATACCTTAGAATATTTGCCAGTGAAAAACCTTGAAAATTCACTCTAAATGTACTGGAATTCGTGTAGAAATGCTCAGGATCACTCTGAATCGCCTTCAACTCGCTCTTCATTGCTCTGAATTCTTGGTGATGAAAAATGAATCACTTTTGTCTTTTAACCTGCAAAACCCTAATAACTTATTTACATAAATGCTTGTCGGCATATCATACCAGATCCAAGATCCATCAAATCTGCGCTGGTGAATCTTCAGATTGACTTTTCCAATGTCTGAAACAAGCTTTCAGACCACTACTGGGGGTAATGCAAGATCTTTCATCAATTGGCCTCCCCCTAAGGCTAATGCCTTTTCTACCGGATGAATCTCTTGTTGGTGCAGGAACATTCTGCTCTATCGATTGAGTAACCAGGGTATAAGCTTCAGCTGATTGATCCTCGAACTTTCTGATCCATTTCTTCTCATGATCCTTTCGGATATCATCAACCTTTTTTTTTCCCTTCTCATTATTTCCTGGTGGTGGGTTCTTGCTTCTGCAAAATTTAGCAATATGTCCTATTTTGTTGCATGCATAACAAGTGACATTATTTTTCTGAATTGCCTTGTTGTAACCTTGATCATTTCTTGATCCACATTGATTATACATATGCCCAAACTTTCCACATGCATGATATTTTAGATTCATTTTACAATATGTTGTCCTATGACCATACTTCTTGCAATTGAAACATTGACCGATACATCAATTGTTGTTCTAATTGACTCTATTTATGCATTGACTTGCCATATGACCAAACTTACTGCAAACAAAACATCTACCATTAAATTTATGTGCATTGGGTTGCTTTACCTTGTAGTACTGGAGCTTTCTCCATGCTCAAATCCAAGACCTCTAGTGTCTCCAACGTCCCTTTGATTCTTCAATAAATCATCAAGCTTTGCAGAACTGGCTTTGAACTTTTCTTTGTATTTATTTGAAGCATCTAGATCACTTCTTAGGACTATTATCATTCTCTCCAAATTTTTCTCATTGATTTGTGATTGCACCAATTCAGTTCTCAACACATCATTCTCATGCACCAACCTAATGCATTCATCAGATCTATCTTTCATAGATTTGGCAATATTTTCTTCATTCTTCTTCCGGTCTTGAATTTCCTTGGACATCCTCATGGTTCAGGCTTGCATCTCATTCTTCATGACACCATTCTCTTGACTCATCTTTTGACATAGTTCCTTTAAATCATTCTTCTCTTCATCATCCTAAATTTGTAAGAGTTCTTCCCTTTTGGCTTATGCAGATGACAACCTCTCTTGCAGAGTAAGGATGAATTCCTTTGCAGATCTCAGCTTATCTTTTGTAGAATTTAGATCATCTTGCAGCTTCAAGTTTTTCAATCTTTCAGAATCGTGATCTTCAAGTGCAACTTCAAGTTCTTTCCTCAAACTCATCTCCATGGATTCTGGATGTAGGATCTTCCTCAAGCTGTTAGACTTATTCCATGGAACTAGTCTCTGATACCAATTGTTGGAATCCAAGAACACTGAGGGGGGGTGAGTCAATGTTCTATCAGTAATTAAGAATTTAATTGCTTTAGATATTTTTTCAATTAACAACCGGTAAGCATATAAATAAGATATAATAAAGAACAAAACAACCACAAAGATCAACAGCTTAACACCACATATTTATACATGGAAAACCTCAAAGAGGAAAAACCACGGTGGGATTTGTGACCCACAATATCTATCCACTGGCCAACTGAATAAATATTACATAAAAAGGGGGCCTAGACATGCATGAAGGCACACTGCCTAGACTACACTGCTCATCACAAAGGAGCCTCGGTGACTACAGATATAAAGTACTGAATTAAAAACAAAATTTTGAACTCTAAGTATGCATCTGATATGTTGGATGAGTTCCGATTTAACTACTGACTATACCAGTTATCACTATCTCCTTCCTTACCAGTAACCTTGTTCGCTTCCCAATCCTCTTGACAAATAACCAAGACTGACAACAAATCATTACATTCCCATTTTGTCGATCAATATCTCACTCGCATAATATCACATAACCTATCACATCTATATTCCCAAAAATGACCCAGCCAGACTGACTTATATACCCTTTACATACATATACATGAATTCCTTATGTTTGCTTACAATCATATTATAAAAGATAAATACATGTCGGCCTAGACAAAAATATAAAAAATTAATCTTCATGGTCATTGCTACTAAAACCTTTGTCAGATCAATCTTCTATGTCAGCCTCCAAATACCGGTTCCTAGTTTGTTGGTTTCCTTTGCTTGTTAGTTTCCTTGAATGTTGGATGTTAAACCTTGAATACCGGAGGATACCAAATAAGTATCCAACCCAAAATGATGTGTGTTTCCATCAATGACAACACCATGATCCTGGATGAGTGTCAATTGCCAACAAATAATTCCTAATTTGCAATTACAAAAAACATTGCTCACTTAATAACAACTTATTTTCATCCTGAATCCATGTTATCTAATAAGGCTTAGGGTGTTTCAATCTTTCCAAATTCAACTTATTCACCATCTCTTCTAAAACTTAAACTACCACTATCAATAAAAACTTCATAGCACTTACCAAATACCTTACATCTGGTCTTGAACAAAATCTTCCTCTCCAAGGGCTTTGTTAGGACCCAGAGGCAACTAAGAAGGGGGGGGGGGGGGGGGGGTGAATCAGTTGTCAATTAATTTCAACCTTAATATAACTTAATCAAACTTAATACTTAATACCAATAAACCAAGCTTAATGTCGATTGACGGATTAGCAATAAATATTAATATCGATGAAACTCAATGCACAAAACAGAAAGAGAAACAACCTCCACAACACATAACACAAAGATTTGTACGTGGAAACCCTATAAGGGGAAAAACCATGGTGGGAAACCTTACCCACAATCAGATGATACTACTACAGATAGTATGTGTGTACAAATGAGGTCTGCACATGCAAAAAGGCCAACCGCCTAGAGCTCACTGCTCAATCACAAAATAAGAGTCACACTGACTACAATTGGATGATTAAATCCAATGATAATATATTGCTCAAAGTAGCATCTCCAATGCTGGATTCGGTACTGGTTAAGCTCTGATAATCACCTTCAAACCTTCCTTGAACCTTCTCTATGGTCTTGCCATATGATCTTCAATATTCACACACACCATGATACCATACCACACTTCCACACTTCACACTACATCTCACAAATGAGATCTTACATATATACCAAAACCTAGGACCAAATGTGTAGGTCGACTAACTAAGAATATTACAATAAACTCAATTACAAATAAGTCAAGATGAGAAGCATCATGTTGGCTCAATACATTTACAACAATATCTAATTAATAAATCATCTCCATAACGTGTCACGCTGATCCGGAATAGATAATGAATGTCGATTCATAACCTAGACCAATTTGCTAGTAGCAGCAAATATGTCAACCCGATTAGACCAATAACCAGAATACCAAAACCAAGTGTCAAACCATGTCTTCGGCATAACCAAGTGATCTCTAGATGATAACAAGTCATCTTCAGTGTTGGTGTACAATATAACTTGTCGGTGAACGATATACCAGTGACAGTGCATAAGTCACTGAACTTGTCGATGAACATAATGTATCAGTTCAACATAATCAGACATTTCCAGAAGGATAAGTGTTGACATCAATGACAAAACAAATGCAACACATCCATAATACCAACAATCTCCCCCTTTTGCATTGATGGTAACACAAGATGGAAAAACATCTTAGTGCCAAAACAGAATGCCAAAAACCAAAAACCAACAATCTCCAGAATAGATCAATACCAGAAATCAAAATACAAATGTAGAGAGTATATATCTCTCTCCCAATGAATAATCTCTCCCTATAGGATAATGCTTTTCCATAGATATCTCTCCTCCTTTGACATCAAATGCCAAATCAATACAAATACCAGAGCATACAACCAACTCATAAAACCAATTACAATAACCAATTGTTTTAACCAACTACTCCCCCTGAGAAGTAGCTCTCCTTCATCAAAGCCAAAAAAAAAGTTTCTTTGTTAATTCTGTCGGTTTGATACTACTCATCAACTGTCTAAGTCTCTACCAGTGAGGGTATTACCCCAAACTGCTCTCTGAGATATTCAAAAGTTTCCTTAGGCAAAGGCTTAGTAAAGATATCTACAATCTGCTCTTTAGTATTCACATAAACCAATCTCACTTCTTTTGCTTCAACATTGTCTTTCAGAAAATTTTATTTGATAGAAACATGTTTAGTTTTAGAGAAAAATACCAAATTCTTTGATATAACAATTGATGTTGAATTATCACAATAAATGATTATAGGTTCTTTGCATTTTACTTTTATGTCTTTCAACATTTTCTTAATCCATAATACCTGAGTACAATTAGTTGTTGCTACAACATATTCTGATTCTGCTATTGATAATGATGTACAACTCTATTTCTTGCTCAACCATGAAATCAATCTGCTACCAAGAAAGAATTCCCCGCCGACGGTGCTCTTTCTATCATCTACATCTCCTATCGGTGTATGCACATAAATCAAAATTTTCATCTTTAGGATACCATAAACCGAGATTTGTTGTGCCTTGTAGATACCAAAAAATTATTTTCATAGCTGATTCATGATTTTCTCTAGGATTACTCTAAAATCTTGAAACAATACATACTGCATTCATTATATCAGGTCTTGTTTGTGTCAAATATAGTAAACCTCCAATCATAGATTTATAACTTGTTGGATTAACAAGAGTTGAATCATCCTTCAATGTCAATTTATCAGTTGCAGTCATAGGAGTACTTATCGGTTTAGAGTTTTCCATACCAAATTTCTTCAATAGTTCCTTCAAGTACTTTGTTTGACATATGAATATACCTTTATCAGTCTGTGAAATATGCAATCCTAAAAATAATTTTATCTCCCCAGTCATAGACATTTCAAATTCTTCCTGCATCTTATTAGCAAAGTCTTTACACAATCCATCTTCTCCTCCAAAAATGATATCATCAACAAAAACTTCAATAACCAAGATGTCTTCATTAGTCACTTTGAAATATAAGTTGTTGTCAGCATTACCTTTAGTGTAACCAAGGTTCAAAAGATATTTGTCCAATCTAGCATACCAAGCTCTAGGAGCTTGCTTCAATCCATACAAAGCTTTCCTTAATCTGCAAACCATATCTTTATCATTTGTCAATAAAAATCCATCAGATTGTTCAATGTAAACTTCCTCTTCAAGATTACCATTCAGAAATGCACATTTTACATCCATTTGATATATTTTATAGTTCTTGTGAGCTACAAATTCAAGAAATAATCTGACTACCTCAATTCGGGCTATCGGTGCAAAGGTCTCATTGTAATCAATTCCCTCTTTCTATGAATATCCTTTACACACTAGTCTTGCTTTGTTTTTTATTACCTTACCATCTTCATTGAGTTTATTTCTGAATACCCATTTAGTTCCAATTAAATTTGTGTCTTTAGGTCAGGGAACCAATGTCCATGTATTGTTCTTTTCAATTTGTTCTAATTCATCTTCCATAGCTTTATTGTAGTTAAAACATTTAAATGGTGCTTTACCTTCATACTTACTTCCAATAGGACTTACTTCCAATAGGACCTTTAGGCATTTTCCTTGCAAATAGTGCTTCAAGTTCTTCCAATTCTTCATTTTCCCTCCTGATATCTTCAATTTCTCTTGCATAAAGTGCTTTCCAATCAAATTTGTCAGATGATGATGCTTTGAAGGCTAAATCTATCTTAATTGTAGTAACAAGACCAAATTCCTCAAGCTCAAATGCTGAAATTTTTCCAACCAAGGTATCTCTAGATACTGATGTATCAGGCATTGTTGTCAACTCATTAATAGCAGTTACTTTCATTTTGTATGCTGGTGGAAATTCTCTTAAAACTTTAGAAACAATTTCATCTTCACTCAAGGATCCTCCACAACATTGTATTCCCAAAACAATTTCATTAACCCTTTCCATAAAAGCAAAAATTCTTTCATCTTCTTCCATTTTCACATTTTCATACCTGACCCGGAAGCATTCCGGTTTTGCAATTTTGACAATGGTGTCTCCTTCATTCAATGTCTCCAATTTATCCCAAATAGCTTTAGCAGTAGATCAGTTTGATAATTCCATGATTTGCTGATCTGACAAGGCGCTCGAGAGTGCTTCTCTTGCTTTGGAATCATTCCCTTGATCCTTACCCAATGTTGGTGGATTAGGTTGATTCGTTGTACGACCAACATAGCCATTCTTTGTAACATCCCGTATGTATCTTCCGATGCAATTCAGATGTGTCTCCATTCTGATCTTCCATATACCATAGTTAGTTCCATCAAGTTTTGGACTGTCCTTCCTGAAAAAGTTTGTTGCCATAGAATCTCCTCAAGTTGTTAAACTTCCACAAAAAGAGGACTTAGCTCTGATACCAATTGTTAGGACCCGGAGGCAACTGAGAGGGGGGCTGAATTAGTTGTCAATTAATTTCAACCCAAATATAACTTAATCAAACTTGATACTTAATACTAGTAAACCAAGCTTAATCTCGGTTGACAGATTAGTAGTTAATATTAATACCGGTGAAACTAAATGCACAAAACAGAAAGAGAAATAGCATCCACAACACATAACACAGAGATCTGTATGTGGAAACCCTGTAAGGGGAAAAACCACAATGGGAAACCTTACCCACAATCAGATGATACTACTGCAGATAGTATGTGTGTACAAATGGGTTCTGTACATGCAGAAAGGCCAACCACCTAGAGCTTACTGCTCACTCGCAAAATAGGAGTCACATTGACTACAATTGGATGGTTAAATCCAATGATAATGTACTGCTCAAAGTAGCATCTCCAATGTTGGATTCAGTACCGGTTAAGCTCTGATAATCACCTTCAAACATTCCTTGAACCTTCTCTATGCTCTGCTCATATTATCTTTAATATTCACACATACCATGATACCATATCACACTTCCACACTTCACACTACATCTCACAAATGAGATCTTACATATATACCAAAACCTAGGACCAAATGTGTAGGTCGGATAACTAAGAATATTACAATAAACTCAATTACAAATAAGTCAAGATGTGATGCATCATGTCGGCTCAATACATTTACAACAATATCTAATTAATAAATCATCTCCATAATGTGTCGTGCTGATCTAGAATAGATAATGTATGTCGGTTCATAACCTAGACCAATTTGTCGGTAACAGCAAATATGTCAACCTGATTAGACCAATAACCAAAATATCAAAACCAAGTGTCAAACCATGTCTTCTACATAACCAAGTGATCTTTAGATGATAACAAGTCATCTTCAGTGCTAGTGTACAATATAACCTGTCGGTGAACGATATACTGGTGACTGTGCATAAGTCACTAAACTTGTCAGTGAACATAATGTGTCGATTCAACATAACCATAGATCTCCAGAAGGATAAGTGTTGACATCAATGACAAAACAAATGCAACACATCCATAAAACCAACAGGCTTTTCATCTCTCCTGGTATGACACAAAGATCTCCTCATCATCAACAGTTCTCCATATCCTGGTTTATTATCTAATCCGGTGGGGTTTTCTTCCACCGCTACTTCTCTTTCGGTATTCTCTATCTTCTTACACTTAAGAGAATGATGTCATTCTCCTCCACACTTATAGAAAGTTCCTTTAAACACTCTCTTGTCTTGTCTTCCAAAATTCTCATTCCGGTAGCCATTTGGTTCTCTCCTATAGTTGAAATTTCTATCATCTTTTTTGTATGAATTACCTTCTTTGTTCACTTATTTTTCCTTGTTTTGATCTGTACGGGTTCCTCTACCTCTGGTATATCCTCTTCCTCCTTGAAATATTCCTCCAGAAAACCTTCCACCTCTACCTCTCTATCTCTACTCATGTCTTTTGTTTATCTTTTCTTCTACCTTTAGGGCATACTGGTAAGCCTCTTCAACACTCTGTAATTTGATCAAACTGAGTTAATCTTGTATAGACACCTACAATCCATTCAAATATCTTGCAACTTGTTCAACTTTATCATCAACATGTCTGGATCTGATATTCAACTTGTAAAATGATTCGATATATTCCTTCACACTAGATTCCTTCTGTCTCAAATTCTGCAACTACCAGAACAAATTCACTTGATAATCAGTTGGCATAAATTTTGATTTCAACTTAGCAACCATCCAATCCTATGTCTTGATCTTCTCTTTACCTCTTCTCTATCTATCAACCTACAAATGTTCCCACTAAAGAGATGCATGACCTTTCAACCGGGTACAGGAATATTTCAACTTCCTTTCCTTTGCAGTGTTTTCAAAGTCAAAATATTTCTCCATCTCTGAGATCCAATCCATCAATTCATCCGAATCCAAATTTCCATCATATTTCGGTGGGGTAAAATGAGGTTTAGTATTCACCCTACTCAAAACCCTCAAAAATATTTCCTCATCTAGATCAACCGTCTGTGGGTTTACTTGTTCTATTGGGGCTTCTTCTCCTTCATCTTCACTTACATCTTCAATGTGTTGGCCTCTTCTCTGGGTTGTCTCCGCGACTTCCAACCGGGCTTCTATTCATCACAACATTTCCATCACAACAAGGTTTGCATTCCCACGTGTTCCACCATTCCTAGTTCCTCTTTGCACCATCTTTATGTCAGTCCTCTATAGTTGGAGGTTGGATCCACAGTCCACCACCCTACAACAAAATTATCAGGACAACGCAATCTCCGGAATGAAAACTTGCTCTAATACCACTTGAAGCAATCACCGACTAGGAGGGACCTCAAAGAGACTAGTCCAGACCGGCCAGCAAGAGACACAATGAAAACACAAGGACATGATGGAGGTAATGCATAATAGATTGAATTATAACATGAAAATTATTTACAAACCGGTAACAATCGGGTTACAGAAACCAGCTCACAGGCTTGCTAAAACATGCTCAAAATACAAAATAGATCACAACTCAGACCTCAAATCTTAAGATCTATCTTCTATGCTTAGTTTCACTTCTGGAACCATTCTAATTCTCTATTACAATGATTTATACGATCCAAGGGGATCCAATCAGTCTAAAAAGGGATCAAAACCCAAAGAACGAGACCTAACATGTAAAACCAACAAGGTCGGCCTCCGCCAAAGAAATTCCTCTAAAAAATCCAAAGGATGAAGAGTAGATCATGAGAAAAGGTCGGCCACACACCAAAGAATGTCAAAATAAATGCTCAGAGCTATGCAAGCTATGGAAGGGATCTGGTAGATCACCAATGCAAATAGGTCTAGGCAACCGATAACAGGAAACTGTCTCAGAAATCGGCAGTGATAACTTGTCAAAAAAATATCCAAATGCTCCATGGTTTGGGAATGAGGAACATGATCAAGTCTTCAATTAAAATCCAACTCCATAGGTTCCGGTGAGCCAAATCCAGGACACACAAAAAGAAATGTTGAAACTGTAAACAGAAAGAAAAACAGAAAGGAAATATTTGTTAATGTGAGGATCCGGTTGTTACTAAGAGGGGGGTGAATCAGTAATAACAATAAACTACAATCTTTCACCAATCTGAAAAACACTTCACCAAAAATAGTTCATAACCAGTACTAATAGTTGATCAAACAGTCTCCAAAACAAATTTACTAAACTAATACCGGTAGAAACTTAAGTGTTCATCATTAAGAAAATATAGTAAAGACGCCAAATGAATAACTCAACAATCCATCCACAAGATGAACATAGAGATTTTTCATGTGGAAACCCAAATGGGAAAAACCACGGTGGGAATTGGTACCCACAAAATATTTTCACTCTTTCAGAATGCGCCATGTTAAAGGTCTAGCTTGGTTGGGAGCTTTACAATAATGCCCGGTTAAGAGAAGACCCTGTTAGGAGTCACCCAGTGAAGGTATTTCAAACTCGGCTCTATTAGGAGCTCTACCCTATTAGGAGTAACCTCGCTAGAGGATTTAAACTCAAATTAATGAGCCACCTGGTTAAGGGATTTACAAGATCAGGCCTATTAGGACCTACCCGGTTAAGGGATTTTAATGCTACTGCAACTGTTAGGAAACAACAGGTAAATGATTTAATCAATGCACTCTCTTCTTGCTAGTACATATCCATTTAAGCTATAATCTTCTTCACACATGCACACATCTCAATCTAGTTCAGCACACTCTTCTTCTCTAATCACCGACACACTAAACCTTCTAAAACTTGACCTAAATAGACTTTATAATTAGGTCGGTTACATAACCCTAACTTATAGTGAATTTACATCATAGATCATATCAGATCATTACAAATCATTACAACATATTTCAAGACAATTATATTCATTCAATGATCATAACTCATCACCGCACATTGATCTGATAAGTTGTCAAACCCTTAACATATTATGCTAAGCACTTCATTTCTTCCCAATAAATTTGCTCCTTGTACACACTTAAATAAAATCTTATCATCACACACAATTTTTGACACATCATCACTAGGATAAGATCATGATAAGATTCACCGCCAAACCATAAAACATCACCGGTCAAATATCTTGTTACCGGTTCTCAAACCCTGCATAGAATAAACAACAATCAATTACAAACATGACTTCCAGTTATCCAAACATGATATGGTTCCATTCATAGACTCATTATAATGTCACAAGCATACATTCCAAACCACAGCACCTAACTCAATATGGATCTCTACTGAAACCATCTCACTCATTGTTCCTACTTATGTGTTCACTATCAACTTAGCAAACATTCCATTACTGGTTAGGCTTAGATAACTTAGATAACTTAGATGATATACCAAACATAAAAAAACATGGACAAACATGGTTGACATCAATGACAACACAAATAACTAGTCATCAAGCATCATATCATAATTATACCATCACCAACAGTCCATCAATATATCATTACCAATAGTCTTTTACCTGACACCATTATCTCTATCAGTTATGCCAATATGACAACAATATTTTTGGTTGATGCAAGATTGCTATGAATCGGGCATGCTCCAGCATCAAGAATAAAGGTGTGATGACTAGAAGAAGGTTAGCTGCTGAAGAAGTATGTTTGATTTCTAAAATTGAACCTAAAGATGTTGTTAAAGCTTGTAAAGATGAAAATTGGATGAGAGATATGGAAGAAGAATTCAATTGGATTGAAAAGAATAACACTTGAGAGCTTGTGCCTAGACCTAAAGATAAGAATGTTATAGGTACTAAATGGGTATTAAGAATTAAATTGAATGAAGCTAGTGAAGTTGTCATAAATAAAGCTAGATTGGTTTGCAAATAATATTCATAGAAAGAAGGAATTGATTATGAGGAGACCTTTTCTCCGGTGGCCAGACTTGAAGCTGTTAGACTGTTGTTTGCATATGTTGCTTATAGACATTTCAAGGTATATCAGATGGATGTCAAATCTTCCTTTTTTAATGGTGATCTCAAGGAAGAAGTCTAGATTGAGCAATCAGATGGATTTTCATTTTCAAATGATGGAGACATGGTATGTAAACTGAAGAAATCCCTTTATGGATTGAAGCAAGCCCCTAGAGCCTGGTATGCTAGATTAGATAGTATTTATTAAAATTGGGATTTAATAAAGGTGTTGTTGATAGTAATTTGTGCTTTAAGATTGAGAATTATAATATCTTGATTGTTGAAGTCTTTATTGATGATATTATCTTTGGAGGAGATGATGACTTGAGTATGAAGTTTGTTGGTGATATGCATAAATAATTTGAGATGTCTATGATTGGTGAGATGAAATTTTTCTTAGGTTTGCAGATTTCACATACTAGAAAAGGTATATTTATATATCAAACTAAGTATGTGAAGGAATTTCTAAAGAAGTTTGGGTTAGATGAGACCAAACCTATTGGAACTCCTATAGTGATTGGTTGTAAATTATCTAAGAATGAAGAATCTCCAAAAGCTAATCAAAGTTTGTGCAGATCTATGGTTGGTGAACTGCTATATCTTACTCAGACTATACAGGACATTATGCATACTATGTGCATGGCTGCTAGATATCAAGTTGATCCGAAAGAGAGTCATGTCACTATTGTTAAAAGGATATTCAAATACCTGAAGGGAACTATGGACTATGGTTTGTGGTATCCGAGAAATTATGATTTCATTCTATGTGCTTACACTAATGTTGATTGGGTTGGTGATGATGACCGGAAGAGCACTACCAATGGAGCATTATTTTTGGGGAAGAAACTGCTTTCATGGGCTAGTAAGAAAAGAGATTTAATGTCTTTATCTACTACTGAAGTTGAGTACATTGTTGCTACTAGTAATTGCACTCAGGTAGTTTGGATGAATCAAATGTTGAAGTATATCAGAGTTATCCATGATGAGCCTACAATCATATACTGTGATAATTCCAGTGTTATTAACATGTCAAAGAATCTGATGTGACATTCAAAGACTAAGAATGTGTCAATCAAATATCATTACTTGAGAGAGCAAGTCAGTGAAGAGAAAGTGAAGCTAGAGTATGTATCTAAAAAGGAACAAATAGTTGATTTTTTCACTAAGCCCTTGCCTGTAGATACATTTTACTATTTGAGAGACAAGTTAGGGGTATCTACCCCTCCTAATGAGAACTAGATGCATTAAGTTTAATCAATCTAGTGGATTTCAAAGTCTTATCTTTCTATCTGGATTCATGAGTTGGTGTTGCTCCTTTGCTGGAGTAGTCTGTGTTTTAGAGGGAGAAATTCCTAAAATTCATGTTTCTATTTTGGGGAGAGAGGTTTTGGTTTGATGTTTTGAGATCTTTGGCATTGTTGTCAAAGGGGGAAAGAGAGATCGTGTGAAAAATTTCTTTAACATTCTTGATCTTAGGGGGAGTTTGTCGAAGATATCTTCTTTCTTTGCATTGACTATTTTTCACATTCATATGTTGTCATCAATTCCAAAGGGGGAGATTGTTGGAAATTTTTGACATTGTTGCTGCTAGGATATGTTATTATCATTGATGTCAATATATTCTTGTGATTTTCTCTGGTGATTTTTGATTGAGAAGATCTTATGATCCCATTTATAGTTTTTTTTGTTGTATTGGTTCTTTGCAGAGCTCGGTATTTCCTCCGGTGTGATTAGATCTTGTGTTGATATTTTGGGATATTGTTTGGGATGGTCTTGTGTATCTTCATTTCAGATGGATCACGTTTTGGTGCTCCACAAGTTATCTTTCTTCCTAATAGTTGTTGATTGGTTGTGTTCTTGAGTTTTAGACGTTGACAAATGAAGATTTGATAGGTGGTGTTGGTGCACCTATTGTTGATGATTCTAACGTGTTTGTTAGTGTTTCTTAATTGTGTCCTATTTTTTTTTATGATACGCATTGATTGTTGTGTGATTTATTGGTGGTTTTCATGAACCAATGATTTTTTTTTCATGTTATGGGGTATTTCTGGTGGTGTAGCGTGTTGCGGTTGTTCTTGGCATGATTTTTGGTGGAGTTGAGAGTTTTATAATTTTAATTAGGTCCATGTTATGTCATGTAAATCATCATATTGGTCCAGTGGTCAATCTTTGTATTGTGTGATGTAATTTTGCAATTATGAGTTGAGGGTATAGCTGACCTTGTTGTCAAGGTTGATGATATGCATATATAGGTGATATTGTCATGTAATTTGTAGAGTGTGGTTATGTCTGCATTATCAGAGAGAGGTTTATGTGTGAATAAGGATTCATCCTTCGGTATTGTGATTGAGCAGAGATTGATGTTGCAATGAAGACATTTGTGTTTAACCGGAACTATAATAAAGCATTTGGAGATGGTATTCTTTTAGTTCATCCCTTCCAGATTGTAGTATGAATCTTATTGTAAGTCAGTGAGACTTCCCTAAGGGTTGCAGCCTTCAAAGTTATTGTATTTGAGCAGTGAGCTATAGGCAGTGTTCTTAAATGCATGTGCATTCCCCATTGTAATATTTTCACATACTACTATAGAGTATCATCTTACTATGGGTAGGTTGCCACCGTGGTTTTTCTCTTAACTAGGTTTTCCATGTCAAAAATATTGGTTTTATGTGTTGTGTTTTCAATTTTCTTATCTTTACTATTGATGCAGTTTATCATATCTATTTTTGTGGTTAAGTTAGTAGATCCGATGAAGACTGATTCACCCCCCCCCCCGCCTCTTAGTCTTCCTTCATTGTTGCTTCCAACACTTTTTACAAGGACTGAGAATGCCATGTATACCCTTTGAAGAGGCTTTGATGTCATGAATGCACTAATTTGATTGTCAATGGTGGTTCTCAAATGACTGCAAACACTATTTATGATTTTTGATCCATCATATGGATATCACTGTTAGTCTTAATGGACTCTATATCCTATTGTCCACAATATTTTTGTTTCTCCCTATTGGTATGGTTATAAATACTCAAACCCTTAGACCATACCGATGCTATTTTGATGATTCTTTGATATTTGATCATTGCAACATTGAAGTCTCCTTATTGTTTTATAATAGAGATAATGTTTGGGATACTCATATGGAATATGGTGTTGTCTTTGACTATGATTTATCTGTCATAATTATTCACTTCCCTCCATGGTCTTTCTCTTTTGTCTCAGATTTACTTTATTTTCTTTCACTGTGGCTTTTAAGATGATATATTCTAGACTTTTTCATTGCACTATTTGGCTTTTCATATGTCATCATGTTGGGCTCAACCCTTGTGGGAGCCACATTTTACTCCCCATGTTGTAATTTGATGAACAAACACATCACTTTTCTTGTATCTACACAATGAACAAACAAGCTAGATAAAAAATGAACATCTAATAATTTATTCCCAATGATTTGATCTGGCACTTGTTTTCTTGGGATTATATGGCATGCTAGATATTATGGTGCACATGAGGATAAGATTATATGTTTGTAGGTGCATGTGTATATAATGAATGATGACCTTCATTGCTCTAACAACATTGTTTTTCTTAGATGCAAGTGCTCATGAGCAGCAAGGAGGCAACAACTGGATACAAGCTGGGTGACACAAGGCCACAGATGAAACAAGGGAACTCAAGAAGGACTCATCATTCAGGCAATGACAAGTCACCCTTCCTTATGTGCATTTATTTTCCTTGCATCTATAAATACATAATCTTTTCTTTACTTGCACCATAACAGTTAGTCTCATGGCTTGTGTGAGACATCATTCATCTACATTATCAATAAAGATTAATTTTTTCTAAAAAAATTATTTAGTCTCTCTTTTGCATCTGCATCTGCAAATGTGATGGTAATATTTTTTCTTTCTTTATGCATATGAACGCAACGCAACATGATAAAAATGTACCTTTTTGTTTATCAAAACATAAAATATCTACCTAATTGATCTTGTTAGTGAAAATAGGTAGCATTTTTGGTTACATCTGCTATATGTTTTCCTGCTAAACATCTTGACCACTTGCCTAAGAGTATTCATTGGGCACAGAGTTACTGTAGCTTGTCAAAAACTGAAAAACACATCTCATATTACTGCAATTACTCTCCTATCTCTGCAAAACTCTCCTAATCTATTGATTACAAGTGTGTGGTTTATGGCATTGATCTCAACACCTCTCTGTTATATATTATACATGTGTAATTGACAAATTAGGACCAAGAAACAACAAAACACCCTCTATGCACTGCATAGTGTTATAATTCATTATAGCTATAAGGAGGAGATACTTGTTTCATGTGACAGATAATATATTAGTTCTCTATTTCATATAATGGATAACTTCCTTCTATAACTACAATAAATTACAGTAGTATGATCCTTATTACTCCTTCATAATTGTACGCAAGGCACTTAGGGAAAATGCAAACTACAACTAGAAACCTATCCTACACTAACAGTAAGTCAAAAATAAATTAAACAAAACCATTTACAGAATAACTGAAGAAATTGCCCTTTCTTCTCAATTTACAATAACTTGCATGCTTAAGGATAGCTAAGGAGAAATAAGACACGGAAAAATGTCCAACAAGATGAAGTACTATCTTTTGAAAGAGTTGAACAAGCCCACTTACCTAATCAAATAGATCATATGTATTGTTGTCCCAAAGAGGATAAGAGAGTTGGACAAACTCTTGTCTAGCTGCAAATGCATCCTTGATACCATCTCCAACTAAAGCTTCATGTGTGGGTGCTTTATTGGACTCCATTTGGGTTGAGTACCTAATAGGGAAGCCTCTTGTAAGGACAAATCTTGGGCTTTCCTTATTAATCTCTTCTTCATGGACTACCACCTTATCATCTTGCTGGCTGGAAAGGTCTATCTCTTGTGACTAACTTGGTGAAAAAAAGGTAACCTCCTTAGTATGATCATGATGTTCATGGGTAACCTCACTTAGAGGTGTTGGTTTTTCATCCCAACTGGTATAAAAAATATCTTTGTCATTCCAAAACATATCCTCAATGTCTTTGTCACTTATTTGAGTAGGAGGACTGATTTAAGGCTTAATGCAACTCTCATCGGGCTTTGATAAAACATCCGCAATGTTCTCTTTAAGTATAGGCTCTGATTTGAGAATTTGTTCAACTTGAACAACAACTTCTTGCACAAGATCATCATCTTCTTCTTCATGCTTCTTAAGAACTTGATTTAACATTGATGTATGCATAAATCCTTTATCTTGATCATAAAAACAAGGAAGTTCATCATCTATAAAATTTAAATCCAACATCATTACCTTCATCTTGTTGTCCCAATTGATTTGTTGGCATTGAAATGTGTACAGTCTCTTTCTCTTCAACATAGTCCAATGCTCCATTTTCTTGTTGTTCTAAAACTACTGTTATATTTGGACCATTTTCAATAGAAGTAAGAGGATCATTGGAAAAAGAAATGGAAGATCCATCTTGAGAGGTCTTCTCCTATTCAATATTTTGTTGCTGCAACTGGTAACACCTTATACCTAAATGAAAAGGATTTACATTTCTAATCTTCTCCCAAAGAAGTAAGCTATCTTGATCAATGTGTTTCGCTTCTTCTTCTTTCTATATGTTAAAGCATGGTTCCATTTGTATGGTTGATGGAGGAGTCTCGTAGGGTTGAAAATATGACTCTTTCCAACTTAGAATCTAAAGGGTGGGAGATTCATAAGGAGGCTTACTATGTGGCATTATGGACTCCGAAGGTAAGTCTATTTAGAACTTGGAAGCTTGTACTTGGGAACTTCTTCCTTCACAAGTTTATTTTGAGCACAAAAGGTTGATTGAGGTTACTGCCTTTGTACCTAAGCAAGAAAGACCTTCATTGTATCCTCTTTTGCTTCTATTTCCTTTGTCAGGTTTTCTTCATATTGCCTTTTTTTATCCTCCAACTCTTTTGCAAGATTTTCTTCATACCACCTATGTTGTGCCACCAAATACTACTTATGAATTTTCTCTTGATGACCCAACTCTTCTTCCTCATTGAGATAAGCTTGATAAGACCAATCTTCCAATTGTAAATCAAATTCTTGTTGTTTCTTGATATCATCCATCTACTTAGTAAAATCTAGCAATATATTTTTGGAATTACTAACTCCAAAATCATTATTCTGGGGTTGATTAGAAGACTAGGTAGGGGTGGGTAGGTGGCAAGCATGATGAATATGTTGGTTATCTGTTATCAATGAGTTATTTGGATAAAAACCAGCATTGAGGCTACTTTGATATGGCTGGTAAGATGGTGTAGGAGATACATTCTCATGGTATGGGGGGTAATAATATGAATTTCCTTAAAAGGAAGGCATTTTTATCATATTAAGAGCTGGAAATTCATAATATAGAATTGTGGAAACATACCAGCATCTATACTGTTGAAACCAGTAGATTTTGAGATCAGAGTTGCCAGGTGTGTGTATATCTTGCCTCCAAAGGTTGGAATCACTACTGCTCAAACTAAAACAACAGCCAAGGTGACCTTCTATGAACTAAATAAATAGTCCAATAGTCCCATCGAGCGTGCCAAAAACTGTTATCACCCAGAGGTATATTCTGAATCATTAAATACATTATTATTAATATTTCTCTAATCTACCAAAGGCATTTCAAGATAGAATTATATAGTTTCTTTTAACCTCCCATATTGCATAATTCCATTAAGAACTGCATCCAATCAAATGGGCTCATGTGGAGGTACCACCGATGAATCTTTATTGGTTTTATTTTCTTTCTTCTTGGGATTTGAAGTGCCTTCCTACCCTCTTTCCTCTTCTTCTTCTTCCACTTTCACAGCTTTTGCCTTCTTCCTTTTGGAATCCTTTTGTGTCAGAGAATCAAATCACATTTCCTTCTAGAAGAGGCAGATTGGGTAGATTCAAGTGGCTACAAAGGAGTTATAATGGTAGAAATAGATATGCTCGACCTTCTAGGTCCTTGAAAACTCTCCCGAGGAGAAGAAATGGATTGGGCATCCATCATGGGAACATCAGAGGGTTTTGGTGAAATACCCCATAATTTATGCAACTTTTCTCTATTTTTGTCAATATTTTTTGTCTCGCTAATCTTATTTCTTTTATTCCTTATTTCATCATGTGTCCCAAATATCTCTATAGTAGGATCTCTTGGTTTTTTGAGAAGAATATCAGCATAGGCAATAATTTCCTATTCTAAGATCTCATAGGGTAATTGTGGAACCCAAGCGGTCCTTGGTTCTATAGCTTCCATATAGCAATACTCTTTGTCTACTAAAAATGTGATTCGACCTTCATAGTGTTACCATGCTAGAGGGGATTCTATATCATTTCAGATTTTATGGTTTTGAAGAATCCTTGGTACATTTGGCTACAATTCTTTTCATTCCCAAACCATCTCATATAATTTATGATTGGGTGGCAACTGGAAAGTACATTTCCCAAATTTTTCCCTTAAAGCCAGAAGCCTCATTCAAAAAGAAGAATGTAAGATAGATAATCAAAGACCCAAATATGAAATTGTATCTAGTCTCCTTGGTTCTTTTCAAGTTCTCAAGTAGCTACTCCCTTGTAAATTCAAATAATTCAAAGCTTACTCCTTCTTTAACCATTTGGTAAAAAGTATGAATTATGGTACCAGTAGATGATCCTTCTCTATTTGTAAAGTAAATTTTGTAGGAAATGCACATAGAGGCATACCAAAGCCTTGGTTCAGTACTACCATTTACACTCAAGTTCCTTTTGTGAAAGTTGGCCCCAGTTAGTTTTGTGACTTCATCTTTTTTAATGGATTTCATCACTAGGATAGGCCATCTGGTGCACAAAACAATAATAGCCCTAATCACATCCTTATTGATTCTATATGGTTTATCCAAATAAATAAACTCATCATGAACCCTTCTTAGAACAATTCTTACCCATTCATGGTTGTTTTAGAAATTAGGAAAATCCTTCCACACATCCACTCCTTTTGTCACCAAATTTGTATATTCAGGTTTGTATAGGCCAAGATCATCTAGAAGTTCATGTTGAACAACTTCAAACTTTGTATGATCAATTTCATCTAGGGTAAAATGAATGTGGGCCCTCACATCTTCAATATAGACCACAAATATTGGGATGAAAGAGAATCATCCATCCTTATCATCTTCTGTGGATTTAAACAAAAAAATTATTATGCTTAGGTTGATATTTTAGTAGCATCAATGACTTGTGAAGAAGCCATTTCAATTTCTTTAGAATATCATAAACTAGGTTTTGAAGTGATTAGAAAATACCTCTACAAATATTTGATAGAAATTCACTCTTTGTGTTAAAATCATTTGATGCCTTCTTCTCTTCTCCACTCTAGACTCAAATTTTTTCATTCAAATGAGATCAAAATGATCAAATATGGTCTAAATACCTTTGCATTTTTCCTAACTTTCTATCATAAATGAATTAGTCCTCGTTAGGTGATCTTGTACTAGACTGCCCTGTGTCATCCTAGAGGTTCTGGATTCTCACTGCAACCCTTCACATGTCATGATTTTAATCTACAACTTGGAGTAATAGATTCAATTCTAATCAGTGGTCCTGTACTTCAGAGGATATATTGCAAATCATCTTTTCATGTTGATATTTTGAGCATTTTGTCCTTCTCATGGGGCTAAAATATTTTGCAGATGGTAACTCCCCCTAAGTCACTACTTTGACTAAATTTATTGAGACTTTTTTATGCACCATGCACAAATATAATGCCTTTCTTTTTATTATCATATTTCCCTTGTTTCTTCCTCCATACTTTTGTAGTATCCTTCCTCTACACATTCATGATGTCTTCCTTCTTATTCTGGATAGATGGTTTCACAAAACCACCTCTATAAAACTTCACTTTGTGTCCAAAGTTATTGTACTTGTAGCAAATAATAATATAATTCAGACCAAAATTAGTTCTTTTATCTTGGTTCTACAGTCCATAGCCTTATGACCAAACTTATTGCATGCATAGAAGTAGCCATAGAAAGAATGAGAGCTTACAACATTATTTCTTTGAGGCAGAAAAGATCTCTTACTCATATAGCCATATCTTCTTGCCATAGTTCTACAATTAATACCTTATGACCAAACTTATTGCAATAAAAACAATGACCATGAAATGATTGAGAAGACCTTGAGTTAGCAACTTGTTTAGGGAAATATTTCTTGAAGCCCTTCATCTGGTTTAAAACCTTTGTTTGATCATTCTTCAACTTCTACTTGTCATCTTTATCATTCTTAGAGTCCTCAACACAAACTTCATCTTTCTTTATCTCAATTGTGTCTTAGAAGCATATGACTTTGAGTTTCGACTCTTTTCAAATCCAAGACCACTTTTGTCCTTTTATGGTTTTTAACTATTGATTATTTCATCAATAATGTTGGTATTGTTTTTGAGTTTCAGGTTTTTGTCTATCTCTTCTTTAGATTTCTCCAGTTCTTTTCTAAGAGAGACAACTTCTACCTCTAGCTTTGATCATTCATCTAAATTGTCATGTAGCTTAGTTCTGAAAAAGTCTTCAATTCTCTTTCCTTCATCAACTTGGACTTTCAAATTGGTGATTATTTCTTTAGACTCTTTAAGTTTGACCTTAAGCTCTTTAGTTTTTTCTCTTGCTATATCCAAATATTCTAGTTCAAATATGAGTTCTTCAAATTCAACCTCATTTTCATCTAGATTGAAGTCCATTGTCTCATTCAGATTCAAGTCCATCAAGTAAAGATCATATTTTAAATAAATCATGTAATTAAACACTATTTAAGTTCTCATGTGTTCAAGTGCAAGATCTACCTCAGTTGTTAGACTGTATAAAGAAACCTTGCTTTGATACCAATTATTGAATACACTCAAAGACTAAGAGGGGGGTGAATCAATATTAACTTAAAATTACTTTACTTTTGATTAGTAATTCATTTTTCCTTAATGATTAAATAGAAAGAACGAAGAGGAATCAAAATACATAGCCATAACACTAGATTTACATCAAAAATCCCACAAGGGAAAACCCACAGTGAGAAGAGTTTCTTGGAACTGTTGTCCAAATCCAGTGTCACAAAAGATAACAAGATTACAATAGATTTTATGGGATGATGCCATAAGGAAGCATACACTCCCTAAAGTTTTATGGATACACAAAAGGAAGCTCGTTGCTTCTTGAACATTATAGAAATTGACAAAAGTAATGATATTTGTCAAGAATACACTCTATTGATTGAGGCATTGAAGCACGTATTCTTTTTCATGTTCACCACTCATTTACAATGATTTTATTTGAATTTTATATCCTCTGCAAGTCTTCAAAATATCACATAGGTTGGCTACAAGGTGGTATATAGAGGAAATTTGTAACACCACATTAGTGGGCCTTAAGACATGTAACCTAATTAAAATAGGTCACAATGATTCATGCAGACAAATTACTGGCCCCAAAAAATATCTTACACGGTTGTCTCACATTACTCTACTTAGTCCATGGTCCAAACATCTGGCACAAACCCTTCTACCATGCCAAGTCAGCTTTTCAAGCACTTAACATTTCAAT
The DNA here is from genome assembly GCF_030272615.1 of Cryptomeria japonica. NCBI lineage: Eukaryota > Viridiplantae > Streptophyta > Pinopsida > Cupressales > Cupressaceae > Cryptomeria > Cryptomeria japonica. The sequence continues at coordinate 274,497,496 of NC_081408.1, read as the reverse complement.
CCAACTAATTTGACCGATACCAATATCAAAGAGACTTAGACATCAACATGTGAATCAATATATAAGTATTATAGGACTTTTTAAACATCTCTAAACACTTTTTTATGACTTCATCTCATTCTATGCTAGCACAAGCATCTAACTACCCACATAGGTGAGGAAAAAAGTATAGAAGTTCACTGTATCATCTTGACACCTTGGAAACTGAACTTGTGGTATACCAAATCATCTGAAATCTAAATACATCATTGTTTAGACATTAGTTAACATGTCCTCAAAAATGCTTCATTAAATATGCTAGTATGATGAAATGTGAAAATCCCAACACCCTGTCAAGTATTTTACTTTGTCGTAGCACTATCCAATACACATTTATCCATAATTCTTTCTATAGAGTAGGTCTTGATCTAAAACACTTTAGATATGTCAATTTTCTAGCTCCATAATGTTAGCATCTGAACTACAAGATCATATCTTATTGTGTGGAGGAATGCGGACCCAAACACTATGTATTTGCCCTTAGAGTATGCTTAGTTTATGCCTTAGACAACTTAAATCAAATCATGTCCCTAAATATAGTACACAAAGCTAACAAGATACCACCATCAATAGCTTGAAATCCACGGGGGCTTCACTTAGTGAACCTGGGTTATATCACGTGTATTCATGGAATACTAAAGAATCCCCCTATTTTCAAAACATATTGCCCTAAAATCCTTTTTTCACCCCCTCCCAATACATAGCTTGAATTAAAAGCCCCCCTATTTTCACCAAATATTGCATTTTTTCATAGTTTGAATTAAAAAAACCCCTATTTTCACCGATAGGCATTATATTGTACCCTCATTTTTGGGATATTAAACCCCCCAATATGAATGCACGTGATATCATATTGCTTATATAGTGAATCCCTCATGTTGAAATCATACCCAAACATGTGTACCCACCTTTGCACCATACTTTAGACATCCTAAATTGAATAACTCTAACAAATATTCATTATGAACATGAACTTCAAAGGATAAGGTGCATTGTGTATCAATGAAATTTACTCCATGTCTCCACCATCACTTGACTATTGAAAAGCATCTCTAAACATTTCCAGACATTTGATATCAATGGCAATGTACAACAATGCTAAATCTTTTTCATTCTCTTCTCTGGAAGATCGAACTATACCATGAAAATAACATGCAAACACCATAATACAAGTGTATCTTTGGCAAAAATATGAGTATAGCATGAGTTGACATCAATGACAACATACTGCTCTTTGTCTATAACATCAAATGCACCAAAAGAAAAAAATGTTTATGGTCTTAATCTAACCTATACAAGTTTCTACAGGTATCCTCAATTTACCTCAAGGGTATGTGAGGCCTAATCGTGTAGATTGAAGATAAAAAATTCAAATAACCAAAAAGAAACAGTAACCCACTCTTTTCCTTCATTCCCTAAGGTGTAAATTTCTTGAAGGCATAACCCAAATGACAAATTTTGACTTTTAAGAGGTTTATTTTGATTCACCCCTCACTATTTAATTTTGTCAAAATGTTATAGTTGTGGTCATTTTCTTATTGATGAAATCTAAAACAAACCCTCGAAGCAAAATCAAAAGAAGCATGTTTATGATTCTCAAAAGCATGCAAACGTGTGATAGAAAAGAATGCATGCCCTTCTTTAGGATTAAAAGATGCTACTTAATTTTTATTCCAAACCCAAGAGCACAAGTTAATTTTAATCCCAATTTCCAATGTAAGAAAATACACAAAGAAGTCAAATTCAAAAAAATTACAAAAGATCTACAATTCAGTGTTTTCTACAAATCACCCTACATCAAATATGTTAGAAGTTCGACAAAATATTCTTAAACCAATATCTAAAATAAAAAAAATGCTAGAAAATTTCAAAAATGAAAGCCCAACATTCTACAATAAACACATTAGTAGTTTTCAAAGATCAAAGTCTTGGACCCAAGTTATTGCTAGGAGAATGTGGTATGAATAAAAATTAAAATATCCCTACAAAAATCATAAAAAAATGTTAGAACAGAGAAAAATAAATATCATTGCAGCATTCTTCATGATTTTGCATGCAATTTTTAAAAAAACAAATTTTATTTTTATTTGCAAAAGTTTCGTGTTAAAAGATTGATAAGAAAATATAATTTTGAAGAATTATACTAAAAAATCTAGGTGGAATCTACAAAAACTACTAGATGAATAGCATATTTCTCCAAGTCACCTTTCCAATGCCTTCTAAGCTTAATTTTAAAGTCCATTTTATATCAACAATCTCCCTATTAAAACTCACTTTTAAATCTATCCAAAAAAAAGTAAACCCATAAACTCCATTATTGTCAAGTAGATTTACTCCACGTGATCAAGATGTGTGGGTGCTAAACTCAACAACATAATACTAATGCTTTTTTAATGATAAAATCAACAGAGTTATGTTCTAGCAAGTCATTCAACCTTTCTATGGTAGAGGGGTCTAGACTCTTGGTGTTTTGGGTGTCATAGGCCTTGTGTTGAAGTTTGGATTCCTAGGTGCAATTCATAGGGGAATGCATTTCATTGGGGGTCGGGAGCCAAAGTGGTCGCCAGGTTAATTCAATGAAAGTTTTGTAATCAAGTAAAAATTTAAATAATGAACTGGGGTGGGTACCTAGCTCACAATAATAAAGATTAATTTTGTTGCCTCTCTTATTTTGGAATGCTTGTATAAGTTCAAGGTAAGTTGAGAAGGCCTGAAATGGCATCCACCAATCTTGTCCCTACAAAAGGCTGGTGTGGTCCACTAGAGTTTGTATGGGGGTCGGGGGTCGGTAGAGGTCACCAGGGTAACCCAAGAAGGGGGTCAAGACCTAGTGAAGACTCACCAGGGTAACTCATGACAACCTAGTGATGACACTCTTCCCTATTGCATACCTACTAGTCTCTCTTGGTTTTATACTCTTTTGGATTGCTTAGGCCTCTGGAAGTTAGTTGTTTGTACTTTTGAGTTCCTATTATCATAGTCTTGTGAGTCTCTTGTGATTGTATTCTTGAGAACCTCATGAGAGTCTTTGTATCATCTTGTACTTCCTTATGTATCTTGGGTTTGGTTGATACCTCCTAGCATGGGGGTGGATATGATGGTACCACATGGTGTTGGGCATTTCAAATAACTGGAAGACAACAAAGAGGGGGGCTGAATCAGTTGTCTCAGATTACTAGAACATTTAGTAATTAAAACTTTAATACCAGAACCCAAAACTTTAATACCAGAATGCTTAAACCAAATACCGAAATAATAGATAAATCAATTAAACATAAACAATAATTAGAGAATAAATACCATCCACATGACACCAAGATTTATATGTGGAAAACCCGTTAAAGGGAAAAACCATGGTGGGAAGCCTACCCACAGTCAGATAATACTTCTGCAGTAAGTATGTGAATTACAATTGAGGGGCTTGCACTCGCAAGAAGGCCAATAGCCTAGAGCGCACTACTCATCACAAAAGGAGTCTCATTGACTAAATAGAAATCTAGACTACAATCTAGAAGAATGAATGAATTGCAAAGATAGCATATCCTATGCCTAAATATAGTTCCCGTTAATCTCAATACCGGATGAATAAATCCTCTTACATAAACCCAATTCGATCTCCAATGATTGACCAAATCCTCTACCTAAATGATATTATATTATTCATACATTACATATCCATATCCCTTTCCTATATCTTGATATCATCTACAATGAGATCTTACATCATATATACAAACCCTCGACCATAAACAATAAGGTTGACCACTAGACAATAAACCAATTACACAGTTACAAAACATGTCGGCATTAGACCAAACAAATAATATTCAACCCATGAGACATCTTGGAAACACATCGAGAGGTCCAATCCACACATTACATTAAATTAGTCCATAACCTAGATCAACCAGGACCCAATATAGGTCCACACGCTAAAGAAATGATCCCAATCCGCCAAGTATTGAACATTATCACCATCAACATCCTGAATCCATACCAAAAGCTACACCAACACCACTTATGCATATCATTAAAGATCTTCAATAAAGCTCTATTGGTGAAACCCTCATCAAAACCACAAAACAAGCTTCCATATAAGCAGGATATCATCTAATCACTAGACCAAAACCAACTAACTAAATATGAACATGAATAAGCCAATTCCATAACCAAATCATACTGTAGTATATCGGATCATGTCAGATCCAATCCAGCCAGAAACCACACATCCTACTAGGACCATAAGGGTGTTGGTAAAGCATCCAAAATAGCTAGTGTTGACATCAATGCAACACATAATCAATTCCTCCAAATGGCCAACAATCTCCCCCTTTCGCATTGATGGAAACACTAGATGTGAAAAACATCTAAGTACCAAGAAATGCCAAACAAGTCTCCCCCAATGGAAGACAGCCAACAATCTCTCACACAAAGATATAGCAATGAAGTTCTGAAACAAAGACAAAACTCCCCCTGTGAATGATATCTTTGTAAAGCTCTATTTTTCACATATATCTCTCCCTTTAATGTATACAACTCCTTAATTTTTTCACATCAATATCTCTCCCCCTTTGACATCAATGCCAAAAAAATAACAAAAATAACAAAGAAAAACCATAAACCACTAAATCACAAAGCTAACTACTCCCCCAGAGTAGTAGCATCCCCACGTCAATGTTGGAATGAATGATATCTTTGATAATGCATACTGAACTGATGCCAAAAAGAATCAATCAGTTCTCTGTCGGAGGGTCAAAAACCCCTAACCTGTCTCTCAGGTACTCAAATGATTCTTTAGGCAAAGGTTTAGTAAAAATATTTGCAATCCGCTCTTTAGTATTCACATAAACTAGTCTAACTTAATTTTCTTCCACCTTCTCCTTCAAAAATTTATACTTGATAGATATGTGCATAGTCTTAGAATGAAATACTGGATTCTTTGATATGTCAATAGCAATAGAGTTATCACAGTGAATAATTATCGGTCCAGTGCAATGCACTTTGATATCCTTCAACATTTGCTTCATCCATAGAACCTATGTATAGTTAGTAGCAGCATCAACATACTCAACTTCATCAGTAGATAAAGAAGTACATGATTGTTTCTTTTTTAATCAATGAAACCAACTTCTTTCCAAGAAAGAAAGCTCCACGGGAAGTACTTTTCCAGTCATCAACATCTCTAGCCCAATTAGCATTTGTATATGCACATAAAGTAAAGTCATCATCCTTAGGGTACCACAAACCATATTCAGATGTACCTTGCAAGTATCTAAAAATACTTTTCACTGCACTCTCATGATTTTCTCTAGGATCACTTCGATATCTAGATATCATACAAATAGCATTCATTATGTCAGGCCTAGTCTAAGTCAAATAAAGAAGACCTCCAATCATAGATTTGTATCTTGTAGGATTTACCAGTGCAAAAACATCTTTCCTTATCAATTTCTTACTTGTAACCATAGGAGTACTTACCAGTTTAGAGCCTCCCATACCACATTTCTTCAACAATTCCCTAGCATACTTAGTTTGATAGATGAAAATACCTTTGTCAATTTGAGTAATCTATAAACCTAAAAAATTTGCATTTCCCCAATCATAGACATTTCAAATTATTTCTCCATATTATTAGAAAATTCTATGCACAACTTAACTTAACCTCCAAAAATGATTTCATCAACAAATACTTCAATAATTAGTATATCATCATCAGTGACCTTATAATATAAATTACTGTCAGCATTACCTTTAGTAAAACCAAGGTTCAAAAGATATTTATCCAACCTTGCATACCAAGCTCTAGGTGCATGTTTCAATCCATATAAAGCTCTCCTTAACCTGCAAACCATGTTTGTATCATCTAAAAGTGAAAAACCATCAGGTTGCTCAATATAAACTTCCTCATCAAGATCCCCATTCAAAAATGCACACTTAACATCCATCTGATAAACCTTGTAGTTTTTATGGGTAGCATAGGCAAGAAGTAATCTCACAGATTCAATCCTGGCTACAGGTGCAAAAGTCTCACCATAATCAATTCCTTCCTTTTGAGAATATCCCATACAAACCAATCTATCCTTATTCCTTACAAATTGACCATCTTCATTTAATTTATTCCTAAAAACTCATTTAGTTCCAATAACATTCTTATTTTTAGGTCGGGGAGCTAAAGTCCATGTGTTATTCTTCTCAATCTGATATAATTCTTCTTTCATAGCTTTCACCCAACATTCATCTTTACATGCTTCAATTACTAATACTGGTTCAACTTGAGAAATTAAACATACCTCATTAGTTGTCAATCTTCTTCTTGTCATCACTCCATTGTTCTTATCCCCAATGATTTGATCTTCTGAATGATTTAATCTCACATACCTAGGAGTCTTTTGACTCTTTGTTCCTCTTCTCAGTTATTCAGTTACTATTGAATTTTCAAATACTGTCGGAGTAACTAGTTCAACACTCTATTCCGGTAAAGGCACTATCGGTTTAGATATAATCATTTCCATTGCCGGTTCTTGCTCATAAACTCTGATTTGACCTCTATTCAACTCATCCACCTTGGCATTAGCACTCTCCACAATTCTCTGCAATCTCTTGTTATAGCATCTATATGCCTTGCTTTCATTAGAATAACCAATAAGTATGCCTTCATCACATCTAGGATCAAATTTACCAATGATATCATCTCTCCTAATATAACATTTACTACCAAAGATTCTGAAATACTTAACTGTGGGTGTGTTGTTCACCAAAAGTGATTAACCCAAGATCACCCGCAAATCAATCTATGAGTAAGCTAATCTCAATCAATAAAACACTTCAGGGCTTGGACAACATAACATAGGATCCTAATGATCCTCCTACACTTCAGGTTTTTCTAGACCTAGGGGGGACACCCTTTGATGCATTGAATCGGATTCATTTACCCACATATGATAGCATCAACAAAAGCATATAGATCTCACCAGGGCTTAACAACTAGGAGGTTACTAAAGATGGGTTGGATCCACATTGACATCTCAACTAAGTTGAAGCATGAGATGGATGAAACATTCCCACAGAACATAAAACAAAGAAAGATATTCTGATGTTGGATTTTAAATTATTTGAGAATCCCTTCAATTGCAAGATCGGTGCCTTATCCAAGGGCAACAGAGTCACATATCAAACTATAGATGAAAACTTCTATTGCAAATCCATCTTCATTATTAAGTATTCCTGCATTAATGCCTTGCATGAATGCATTACTTAAGATCATTCACAAAATCATCAAATCTTAAAACTATATTCCATTATTCATGATTTATTATAGAATTTAAATCCTTCCTTGAAGAATCCCTGCAAACAATCACAACTATCTCCTTGAGATAACAAATTTCATCCTCCTTGAGGATTTGATTTGAATAAAATGGAAATACAAATCTAGAGACAATCTTGTGTGAATTTATGTATGCCGTACATACACAAGAACCTGCAACTAAGAACACCCACAACAAGAATTAAACTCCATTACTCAAAGAAAAGCCCTGCCCTGTACAATCTTAAAGAAAACTCAGAATTGGAAACCATGAAAATATGGAGCCATTCTCCAAATTTCTGGAATCCCTACAACTAAGAAGAAATGGGAATAAGAAGAGGAGGGAAAAGATCAAATTTCATTAGAACAAGCCATGTGTCTTCTTTTTCCTTAACTGCAAAAATATCTCCTTCCTTCCCATGGAAACTGCTCTCGAAATATCCCATATTTGTTGAAACTAACTCCATAACTGTATTCCTCATCCTGAGAGCTTTCGGGTGATATATGATACTTGATATTTTGGGCAAAAATGGTATTTTGGGCAAAAATGGACCTCTGGGCGAATTAATCCACTTTAGGTGCGCATCATTTAAATTTTTCAATTTTTTATATAGTTTTCAAGTATATATTTAACTTGATTTTAACTTTGATTTTCTTTGATTTTTGGCATGACGCCCCGCCACATGGCAGCCTCCGATTGGCTGATGGGGTCCACTCGGTGCCACCTCAGATGACACCCCATCAATCTGCCACATGTCCACCTCGTCATTGGCACTAGGCTGCTTTCTCATCGCCATGTCATTGCCACCTATCTGCCACATCACCGGCACCCGCGAGCTGGACCTCCACCTAGATGGCCACATCATCTTTCGTTGTTTCAAAATGGGTAAGGAACATGCATCTTCAGGCTCCGAAATCACGCACGTCATCGATCTCCTTGGAACATGCTCAATCTTTAACTCGCCCTTTCCTGAGATTTTTGCCATTTCACAGGGTTTAACCGGCAAGCATCTTTGGCTTACGAATCAACACCGACCGTCGATCTTCATGGAACCTGCAGGCTCTTTAACACTTCGCCATTTCGTGAAGCTTAACTGGCGAGCATCTTTGGCTTCACGAAACAGCGCACTTCGTCAGATCCTCTGTAACTTTCTCACTAGTTAAGCCATCTATTCTTTGCAAAACTCACCTGCCTCAGGATCTGTGCCTACGTGGGGTCCACCTACTCGCCACTTGTCAGCCTCCTTCGTCACCTCGAGAAGCGCACCCATGCGCGTGGGGTCCGCCTGGTCGCCCAGCTAGCACCTTGTGTCAAAATCCCTTAATGCTTTGACATTATAGATGAGTAGAGTGTTGCTTTTAAACATTAAAATTTACCCCTCCACAGCCAATGTGGGATAATGGCTTTACCTGGCACTATGCATTTTGAAGAGTTTTCTGAGACTTTTAATGGCTTTCCATTGCATTTGTTTTAAAACATCATATTTTCCTTAGTCTACCACACCAAATTGGGGGTTTAGTCTACCACACCAAATTGGGGGTTATTTGTTGGTATTACACCTATTAACTGCATTTTGCTTGTGGTTTCTAATGCTTTTCTCACCTACAGCCACATCTACGCACAGGCAAGGAGAAGCTGCCATTACTGCACATTGTTTACCTGGCATTGCAAATTTTCATTTGCTGAAAGTTATTGTTGCCTCTTCACCATACCAAGCATAGCAAGGAGGAGGCAAGGTTGGGCTTTATGCCTGCACTTTACATTTGCTTTAAAACTTCAAAAGACTTTTCAACATTTTCACATGGAGAGGAAAGTGTTGGTCTGCAACTACCACTACATTAAGTTTTAAAGGACTCCCAACACCTCTTTTCAACCTCCAATCTGGCATTTCACCAGCCAATTGAATTGGTTGTTTAAAATTTAAAATGCCTTTTCAATGCTTGCAAGGGACGTTGTAATTTGTTTGGAAGTTGAAAAAAAAGAATTTCTTCATCCCCTTCATTTCCATAAGCTGGAGACTTGCAATTTCACGTGGAGAGGGGGAAATTTTGTTTTGAACCTGCCACCATTGCATTTGTTTGCAGATTCACTGCACTCCCCAAACACTGTGCATAGCAGGGAATGGGTGTTGGCTAGGCTTCACACCTGCCAAAAGAATTTGTTTAAATTTTAAAACCTTTTCACCATTTCACTCCATGCAGGGAGGATTTGGCTTCATGCAGTTGGTTGATGTTTCATGTCAATCTCTGTTGCTGAAGGAGAATTTGACATTACACTTGTCAATTTGAATTTTCTTGAAATCTTGATGGCCATGCTCTAGCTCACGCACAACAGGGACTGAAGATTGATTGTTGCTAGCAATTAGATGATCTGTGCTTTTCTCTTTTCAATTGCCAATGCATAAGCTTGATTCTGAAAGTTGTATATTGCCAGAGTATAAAAGGACTTCTTTATTCTCCAAAATTATACTCTTTTCCATATTGGGAATTGTCTCATTGACCATGTCAATATCTTCCTCTTCCATACGAGGACTATAATATTCAACAAGAATTTATAGTAACATTAATACGCAATCCCATATCTTTATGCATCATGAAGTCATGTACTAAGAATATTTTTGCCATAAAAATTAATGCACAGGCATGAGCTAGGTCGGGCCCCAAAGTGGGTCCGACTAAAAATAATTTTGTTTTCATGCAACTGACCTTTGAAATACCTCATGAACCTTAAACATACCTCTGGAATCGATCGGCACCATTTTCGAATCACCAAAATGAGTTTCGCAACTTTCAGGCGCCTACGCCACATTTTTGCATTTAATCACGAAGACGTAATTTTCAAACTAGTCAAAACACCTTTCTGGACCTCGCCGTCTGACAGACATGTACTCTGATGTACAATAATGAACTCTACTAAATGGTTTTTCAAGATGAATCCCGAGTGAAGAGATATTAATTGTCAAAAATGACCAACTGGCTTTGTCGGCTCTGCGGACCTGATGAAGTCAATGTGCAGGCAACTCATGATGCCTTTCTTAAAAATATCAAACGACCTTTGTAGACCCTCAAATATGAGGCATAGGTACCTTGAAGTACATATCAAAACTTATAATTCTCATTTCGACCAAAAGTCTGACTGGGTGCAAATGGTGTGCTCATGAAAATAGCAACTTTAACTGATACGGCAATGAAAGTACGGATCACTGAAACAGATGGCTCAAGAAACCCTATTGAAAATTGATCAAACAGATTGGCGAGAGCTTGAAACTGGAAACATAGCTTTTCATTCATACCAACAATATCCTGGAACAAACATTCTATCATGACACTTACTGAGGCAACTTTTACATTTATGCAAAACAGGGCTCCGACTAGCAGCTGAAATAGAGACTTGTCAAACAACACAAACTACAAATGGATTGAGCTTTGAAAACTGAGCAAATGGATTCATAAAGACTTGAAATTTGCATGTTGACCTATATTTATGCATGGAATTGAATCCATTTTGAATTTTAGCATGACGATCAATGGGGCAAAAGATATAAACACTCAAAGTAGGCTACTTGGTAAAATCTACATTTGCACCTAAAATGCACTTTCAGCTCACCCTTGAAATGGGTACCTGATAAATTGATCCAAACTGAAATATGAAAGTTTCACATCACTGCATAGGCCAAATGAAAGGTGTACAACAAGTTTCCAAAGCCTTACCCTTTGAAAATCAACTGGCTCTATTCTACCCTCTTATTTAACTAGGCCACCTGAATGAGATTAGGTGCCTTTCTGAAAATGCGAATAACAAAATTTCAAAAATGAGGCTCAAAACTTGACTCAAATTTAATGAGTCCCAACAGAGTGTATAGCCAAACCATAATTCATAAGGTGTCTTATCGGTTTCTCCTTTGATATGTACTTTGTTGAATGTATAAACCATTGTTATCGCTGCTTCTCTCTAGTATATATGAGGTAGACTAGCTTCCATCATCATTGTTCTAGCAGCATCCAAGATAGTTATGTTCTTCCTTTCCACAACTCCATTTTGTTGAGGTGTCCGAGGAGTAGAAAATTGTCTCCTTATACCATGCTTCTCAAAAAAGTTATTAAACTCACCAGATGTGAATTCTCCACCATGATCTGACCTCAAACATTTAATCTTCAATCCTATCTCAGTTTCCACTTTATCCTTAAATATTTTAAAATTTTCAAAAGCTTCAGATTTCTCCCTTAGAAAAGTAACCCACATCATTCTATAATAATCATCAATGATTAGCATAAAATATCTATCACCTTGAAAAATTTTAACTCTAGCAGGGCCACACAAATCAGTATGAATAAGATCAAGAACATCATTAGATTTATCTTGTATACTCTTAAAAGAGGTTTTGAACTGTTTTCCCATTTGACATTCTTTACATACTGGATTATAGGGCTTAACAATCTTAGGTATATCTCTAACTGCCATAGTTGAACTTATCTTAACAATGCAATCAAAATTCACATGACATGGCCTCTTATACCATATCCAACTCTCATCAATTTGTGCAATCAAACATGTATTCTCACCGGAATTCAAATGAAATATATTACCTTTTGTTTGTGTACTGGTTGCAATCTCCAAACCAGATCTTTTAATGATTTTGCATTTTCCATCCTTAAACTGTAATTGAAATCCCTTATCCGCCAATTGTCCTATACTCAAAAGATTATGCTTCAAACCTTCAACAAAATAAATATTATTAGTATTTTTCTTACCATCCAATGATATAGTTCCTTTTCCTTTGATCATACATGCTTTTTCATCTCCAAATCTAACCAGACCGCCATCAAATTCTTGCAAAGATAGATACTTACTTTTATCTCTAGTCATATGATGTGAACATCCACTATCAATTACCCATTCATCCTTGTCTTCAATTTTAGCAACAAGTGCCTTCACTTCAAGTGCATTCTCTTCCAGTGCCAGAACATCTTCCTTGATAGCCAAAAACACCCATTCCTTTCCATTGTTGGAACCACTAGAAGAGTCTTTTGTCAGTTCATCATCAAATTTAGTCACACCTTCCTCATCTTCTATGTAGCATGATTTGTCTATGTTTTTCATGTACTTATACTTGTTTTGATATCCAAGGTTAGGCTTAAAAGATCTTCTAACTCTCTCTTCAAATCTTGAATTCTTTTTAGGACATCTAGATGCAAAATGACCAATCTTATTACATGCAAAACATTTAAAAGGTGGTTTTCCTTCATACTTACTTCCTACCGGTCCTTTAGGTACTCTTCTAGCAAATAGTGCTTCAAGTTGCTCAAACTCATCATCTTCTCTCTTCATATCATCCAATTCCTTTTCATATAAATTTTTCCAATCTTGCTTGCTAATTGATGATGCAGATGCATGAAAAGCAGGTTCAGACTTTACAACTCCGAAGGATCCAAATTCTTAAAGCACAAAAGTAGATAATTTCCCAACCAAGGTATCTTTGTTGACAAAAGTATTAGCCATTGTTCTCAATTCATTAATTGCAGTAGCCTTCATCTTGTAAGCCAGTGGTAAGGCTCTCAGAACTTTAGAAACAATTTCATCTTCACTCAGAATTCCACCACAACATTGAATTCCCATAACAATCTCTTTTACCAGTTCCATGAATGCAGTAATCCTTTCATCCTCTTCCATCTTCAATTTTTCATATCTCACGTGGTAACCATCAATTTTAGAAATATTCACAATAGGGTCACCTTCATTAAGAGTCTCCA